>NC_077227.1:642337504-642988754 GCF_027887165.1 Monodelphis domestica
GTCTTAGCTTTTATTTTCCTTTACTTCAGTTATTATTAATACATCTTATTAAATATAATATTTTGGGTATTTTGATATTAAATTTTAATTTTACACTCAGATACTTTATAGCTGTGTGATTCTGGGCAAAAATCACTGTAACCTCTGTTTTCCTTCATTTTTTTATCTGTAAAATAGGAATTAAAAAATAGCACCTACTTCCCAGGCTCAAATGAGATAACATATGTGAAGTGCTTTGAAAGTCTTAAAACCCCAAATAAGGGCTTGTTTTAATGATCATTACTCAACCAATAGGGATAGAACAGAAGCTGGATAGTACTATTGTAGTTCTTGTTGTTTCAGTTATTTTTCAGTTGTGTTTGATTCTTTGTGACCCCATTTGGGGTTTTCTTGGAAAAGATACAGGAGTAGTTTTCTATTTCCTCTTCCAGCTCATTTTACAGTTGGAGAAACGGAGGCAAACAAGGTTACAGGACTTGCCCAGGTTTACACAGTTATTAAATGTCTGAGAGCTGATTTGAACCCAGAAAGATGAATAATGGCTCTAGCTTGATTCAGGATTCTTAGGAAGGCTTATGGTTAAAAATTTGAGCCCATTCTTCTGCCTATAGGAAGGTTCCCTTTATTCCTTGCCTATGAATATTTTTCTTGTCTGTAATGGATCCAGAGTGTGTTGGTTCCCTTGTGTTAAAGCTAGTTTGCTGTTATCACAATGGTTTCAACCCAGAAGTTCTTCCTTGTTTCTCACTGACATCCTTCCTGCTACCTTATAGAGTCACTTCCTTCAGAGCCTGAGCTCAGTGACTGGGAGGATTCCCACCTTCCCAGATCAGGAAGGCTCTTACCCCACCAATGCCCTCTATTCTTAGCATTTGTAACCAGTGGCAGCACTGTCTTTATATGGGTCTAAGTACCAATGCTCTCCCTGCTGCCCTTGTGAATACTTAAAAACCTGACATTCCTAAGAATTAAGCAAAAGCTATTTCTTCTCAGAAGAAACAATTGCCAAAGGACCTGTGCTAAAGGGTCCGGTGGCTAATTCTGGCTGAAGCAGACCTTGGATTCTCCTGGCTTCAGGGTCCTATTCAGGCTTATCTTGAACCTGATACCAGACAAGACTAGTGCCCATGGCGTTCTGCCTGCACCAGGTTTCTTATTTCACAGACTTTTTGAGGCAGAAGGATAAATGCTTTGTTGTTCTTGTCCTTGAGCAGTCAGAGATGGCTATGTTGGTAGGGAAGATCCTGAGACAGGGAGGAGGGCAGAATCCTTGTCACTATTTCTCCTTTTTTATTTTTGTATTTGAGATTTTCTAGAGTTTATCACAGAGGTTGCTGAGACACCAGCCAAGTGCTGGGAGCTGTGAAAGGGACAGATGAACTTCTCTGAGAGGAGAGCTGGCTGAGATAGTGCCCTTTCTCTATTATGCTTTCTCTCTGTATCTCTTCCTCCCTCCCTTTTTCGCTTCAATCTCCCTTGATCCCTATTACTTTCCCAATTTTCTTGGCTCTTTCCCCTTTTGTCTCTATTCTTCCCACTTTCTGTCTCTTGTCCTTCCTCTTTTCTTCTTTATGTTCCATATTTTCTATCATAACCTAGAATGGTAGATATAAATCTGAAAGGGATATAGTAATCATTTAGTCCAAGAGTTTTTAACTTTATTTGTGTTATGGAACCAAAAGGCAACTCAGGTGGTCTAATGGACAAAATGCTGGGCTTGGGTCAGAAAGACCCAAGTTCAAATTTACTAAGTTACTAGCTATATGACTCCAAGGCAAGTCACTTAACCACCGCCTGCCTCAGTTTCCTCATCTGTAAACTGCAGATAATAATAGCATTTACCTCCCAGGTTTGTTGTTAGAAAAAAATGAAATATTAATTGTAAATGAGAACTTGGCATGTAGAAACAAGGAGGGACTTGTGGGCTGAAAACATTTGTTATGGCTGCAAATCAGCTTTAGCAGACTGGAAATGACTGTGCTCTGGATCACTTAAAGACTAAGACAAATGTTCAAAGTTGGCAAATGAAGGGAAACTTTAAAGGTAGAAGAATGAACTTAAAGATTCACATGCGTCTCTCTGATCAAGCTACTGGAGCACTTACTGAAGCCTAGAACCTATGTACTTTGCACATCGTATTATGTAGCTTCTGCTCCATCCCTATTCATCAAGTAATAATAATTAGAGCTAACACTTAATCAAATGCAATAATACTGTGCCTGACACATAGTAAATGCTATATAAATATAAAAGTGCTATATAAATGGACCTACTGGTGACAGTCTGGTGAAGCCTCTGTACCTCTTCTCAGAACATTTTTAAATGCATGAAAAGAAATACATGGAATTCAAAGAAAACCAATTATATGAAAATATAATTTTTACAAAATACCTTAAGTTCATGGAAGCTAGATTTAAAATAACTGCTCTAATTTATCCCCCACTTTCCCTTATTTTCCAGATAAGGAAACTGAGACTAGTGAGATTAAATCACTTGCCCAAAATCACACAAGGAAGAGTGGCAGTACTGGGATTTAATCTTAATCTCCTTGAGTGCAAATTTTGTGCAGTTTTCCTTATCTCACTCTTCTCTTGGACACCCCCCCCACACATACACCATTTTCCTTCTCCATACTTAGTTGATATAACTTTTTTAGCTAGGGTGTTTTGGGTTCCTCCTCTGGCTTTGAACTTTGGAAACTGATTGGTAATTGGGAAATGGAGGTAGAACTGGTAGAGGTCCCCATTTTTTATGACCTTTTGTCTTTTTTTTAAACTCTTACCTTCCATCTTAGAATGAATATTATATATTGGTTCCAAGGCTGAAGAGCTGTAAAGGCTAGGTAATGGGGGTTAGATGACTTGCCCAAGGTCACACAAAAGGCTACATTGTCTTTAAGAAAATTGTGACATCAGCAAAGTTTGTATTGACTTTTCCTCAACCTTTCTTTCCATTTTCTTTCCTTCTGTTTTTAAGCCTTTACTATGTCTTTTAAACTTCTTTTTCTCCACCTCCCACCTCAGATTTTGTTTACCAACCTGACTGTTAACAGACAATTACAAGTTGATACAATTTCTAATAATCGTTTTCTAACATTTTGTGGTTCATGCTCTCTTCCATCCATATCTTCTCCCCAAAATGGCAGGTAATGTGATATAGGTTGCCCATGTGTTATCATTCAATACACATTTCCATGTTTGTCATGTTGTGAAAGAAGGCACATATGGCTTACACTAGAAAATCATTCATGGAGGAAATACAGTGAAGAATGGTATGCTTCAATCTGCATTCAGATTCTGTAAGTTCCTTCTGTGGTAGTAGACAGCCAAGTCCCTTGCAGTCGTCCTGGAACCTTGCAGTACTGCTAATGGTTAAGTCATTCACAATTGATCATGGTACTTCATTGCTGTCATTTTCTTTCTCCAGTTTTAGTGTGCCCTCCCCAGGTTCCCAGTGCTATGACCTCCTACTCCTTTGCTCCACTCAGGAATGGAGTAGATCTGGTAAACTCATTCATGATAAGGTGTTAGTCACTTTTCATGGGGTCCAGCTTAAGTTCTACATCTGCCAGAAACCTTCTTGCTCTGTATGATCTCTTCTTTCACTGAGCTCCCAACGCATGTATAATTGACACTATCTAATTTAGCAATTCCATTCCATATCTTAAAATATTTTTCTTTGTTTCGTGTGTATTTGTCTCAAGTCAATTGTAAGTTTCTCGAAGGTAGGAACTGTGTTTTATCCTCTTTTTTTTTTTTAATTCTCTGGAGTACCTGTCAAAGTATAATCCTTATGTCTGAGATCTCTTGATGTGAAGTGGCTAGGTACATTTTGGGAACCTCTAACATTTCTGTGCTAGAGTCTAGCTAGATGAATGAATGAATGAATGAATGAAAAATCACTTATTAAGTGCTTGTTATAAGCCAACCATATAAGTATCCAAGTAGCACAATTCTTGGTCTGGGGTTAAAAAGATCTGAAATCAAATCTGGCCCCAGAAACTTACTCTATGACCTTGGACAAATCACTCAACCTATTTGCTTCAATTTCCTCAACTGAAAAATAGGGATTATAATAACACCTACCTTATAGGGTTGTTGCAAGGATCAAATGAAATAATATTTGTAAAGTAAATGCTTATTTTCTTCTCTTTTTTTTCTCCAATAATTGTGACAAATGCTAGTGATACAAATTCAAAAGCAAAAATAGTTCCTCTCCTCAAAGAGTTTATATTTTAACAGACAAGATAACTCTGTAGGAGAGGGGAGGCCAAGAATGGTTACTGTGCTTTTCTGAAATAGTTGTTTGGGGCAGGTGGTGGCCAAGAGGAATAATAGGTCCCAGAGTAGAAGTTCCTCCAGGGCATGGTTTAAAATCAAGCAGCTAAGTCAAGGCCTTTCTAAATACTCTCACTTTTTCATCTTGTCCCCTACAAATTAAATTGCAGTTTCTCAAAAATGTACAAGTTGCTCCTCCCACCTCCATACAAATCAAAGAGAATGAGTTCTCAGAAGGCAGAGACTACTTTGCATTCTCATTGCATGGCACAGTGTTGGATACATGGTTTTTAATGATTATTGAATTGAATCATTTTGAGTTGAAGGCTATCAACACCAGAAATCAGAGTCATTGATGGGGAAGGAAGCCATGATTTGCTGATTCAGAGGCTCCCACAGAGGATGGAGGTAGAAGGAACCATCAGCAAAGTATTGAGAACACCTAAAGTTCTTTCATTCTCAGAGGTCCCAGAAAGTGTATCCTTCTCTAGTTTACTGACATTATGGTGCCTAGATATCTTGTTTTATTGCAGTTTTCCCAAGATCAATATTTGTATATGTTAGAGCTTGTGAATATGTGATTTTTGCTGATTATGTCAGTTTTTGGCTATCTGCTTCTCAGAATACCTCCCCTGTGGACATGATAGCTCTCCAACTTCTCTTCCAATACATTGTTTTGCATCTGTTTTAAGCATAGTATACTATAGAATGCACTGTATTGGGGGCTAAGATATCTGGGTTTTAGTCCCTATTCTATCACTAATTAGCTATATATAATCTTGGCAAGACCTTCAACCCAGAGCCATAGCTAGGAGTTCTTCAGTTAAAGGCAAGCATCAAAATTCCACTTGCAGCAACTTATATGAAACTGAATTTCAGTTAGAAATTGGTAGGGATAGAGAGGTTTGGGAATACCATCCCATGGAGGGGAGACAGGGCACTGCTAATGTGAGTGCTGATATTGAAAATGTAGAGTGGGAATAAGGGGCAGAGAGGAACTTCTCTTAGCATGCCCCTTGGTAGCCCCAGATTTTAATTCATTTTCCCTCTAATAATGTCATAAGTTCTGTTTGTGTCTATGTTGCCAAAAGACTTCAAATACTATTAACATCTCTCTAAATTTGGTACTCTGAGTGGTCACTCTCCTCTAGTTATGACCCTGGTACTCAGCTCCCTTATCTATAAAAGATGGGGGCTGGACAAGATAAGCTGTAAAAGATAGCTATTTAAAAAATATGCTTTTTAGCTCTAAAAATATCATCATTATTGTAAATTTACATTCTTCATTGTATATGGTTCATGTGAGACTAGAGGCTCCTAGAGGGCTAAGGATATCTATGTAGTTCTTGATAAATATCCAATACAATGTCCTACTCAATCAAACCTTTAATTGATAAAGAATTGGAATATTCTGATGATGATGATAGTTGTTGGTACCTTATAAACATTTATATCTTGTGTTCCAGCCAAGCTAAGATATTGTTCCCTAAAGATTCTCTTCCATTAGATTGGAAGCTTCTCAAGGGCAGAGATTGTTTTTTGCCTTTCTCTGTATCTCCAAGCTCTTAGCCCAGTGTCTGAATTATGGTAGGCACATAATCAGTGTTTACTGACTAACTCTTTCCCACATGACACAAAATGAGGGAGATAAGTTGTCTAAAATGATGCTGGGTTTCCAGAATTATCATTTCTCCTATGCCTGTAATATATGGCCTCCTTATCTCTGGTTACTCTTATCTTTATCTTTCTTTAAGACTACTCAGGAATTATTTATTTCACAAACTTTCCTTGATCTTCCTCTTGGTAAATTCTCAATTTCTCCTTAAATGTACTTATTATCTGTGATTTGTTCTCATACCACAGTAAAATGTAAGTTCTTTGAGGGCAGGGCATCCTCTCCTCTCCTCTCCTCTCCTCTCCTCTCCTCTCCTCTCCTCTCCTCTCCTCTCCTCTCCTCTCCTCTCCTCTCCTCTCCTCTCCTCTCCTCTCCTCTCCTCTCCTCTCCTCTCCTCTCCTCTCCTCTCCTCTCCTCTCCTCTCCTCTCCTCTCCTCTCCTCTCTTCCTTCCCTTCTCTCTCTCTCTCTCTTCCCTTCTCTCTCTCTCTTCCCTTCTCTCTCTCTCTTCCCTTCTCTCTCTTTCTCTCTCTCTCTTTCTTTCTTTCTTTCTTTCTTTCTTTCTTTCTTTCTTTCTTTCTTTCTTTCTTTCTTTCTTTCTTTCTTTCTTTCTTTCTTTCTTTCTTTCTTTCTTTCTTTCTTTCTTTCTCTCTCTCTCTCTCTCTCTCTCTCTCTCTCTCTCTCTCTCTCTCTCTCTCTCTCTCTCTCTCTCTCTCTCTCTCTCTCTCTTTTTCTTTCTCTCTTTCTCTCTTACCCTCTCTCACTCCAGTGTTCTGGCTGCTTAATAAATATTGACTGAATTGGGGAATAATTATTTACACCAAACTCAGAACATCTCTCCTTTCTATTCTTATTGTGACCAACTGAACTTGATATAATAAAATAAGGTCACTTCTCTTTTCTCTCAAGCCAGAAATGAGAACATCTCCCCAGAGCTGTATATTACAGTTGGAAGGGAGATAAATAACAAGGAGGGGTGTTGTTGATCTGTTAAAATTCACAGGCTGTCCTTTTGATGAAGCCGGATCACTGTGGCAGGCAGGCCATGTGGGAAAGCAGGGAATTGAGGTTTCCTGTGAAACATCTGGCCGATTCCACTCTTACCCCTTTCTGTACACATGAGCACATGCCCATGCACACACACATTTGTGTGGTTATTTTGCCTATGTTACAAATATAGACATTTAGTGAAAAGGATTTTCAAAAGGCATTTGAAAGTATCAAGGCTTTTCATTCTAAAAGGTTAATTTCAGATATGTCTTGTGTCTGACTTTCTGTAGTATACTTAGCACATTATTGCTGTTTGATATCCTTTTCAGTAATAACTACCTTAATTATAAGGAAAACACATCCATGTCCATACTCTCTCTCTCTCTCTCTCTCTCTCTCTCTCTCTCTCTCTCTCTCTCTCTCTCTCTCTCTCTCTCTCTCTCTCTCACACACACACACACACACACACACAGAGCAGCAGCAGCAGCAACAGCAACAGCAATAAACATTTCACCTGGAACAAGGCATTCCTTTGAACTAAAGTGATATCTTGATCTCAGACTACTTGGATTTATGGGGATGTCCACCATTCCCATGGCATGCAAAGGAGGCAATGTGTTACCTCTAAACTGAGTTCTATTCCTAGTTGAGGCAGCAAAAACGATGCAGCAGATAGAATGCCGAGTCTGGCGTCAGAAAGATCTAAGTTCAAATCTAGTTTCAGATATTTACTGACATCTGGGTGACCCTGGGCAAATCATTTAACTTCAGTTTGCCTCAGTTTCTTCAACTGTAAAATGGGGATAATAAAGCACCTACCTCACAAAAGACCAAATGAGATAATATTTGTAAAGCATTTGGCACAGTGCCTGGCATATAGTAGGTGCCTTATAAATACTTTTCCCCTTCACCTAATCCTGGTTCTGCAGTTAGCTAGCTAAGTCTACAAGCATTTATTTTTTCTTTTAAAATTCCCTTAGAATAAAGGCAGAAGACTGGGAAGGGCTAAGCAATTAGATCACATAGTTAGGAAGATCACACAGCTAGGAAGTGTCTGAGGTCATATTTGAACCCAGGACCTCCTGTCTCCAGATTTGGCTCTCTATCTACTAGTTAACCTAGCTACCTTCAACTAGCATTTATTAAGCACCTACTACTATGTGCTGGGGAGACAAAGACAGGCAAAGAATGATCCATGCCTTCTTGGAGTACAGTCTAATGTGGGGGATGAGGGAGAAACAACTAGGAATAGGATAAATTGGAGATCATCACAAAGGGAAGGCACAAACATTAATGAAGACCAGGAAAGGTTTCTTGAAGAAGGCAAGATTTTTAGCTGAGATTTGAAGGAAGCCAGGAAAATCATAAGATAAGGAGGGAGAAAAATTTCTGGCAGAAGGGAGATCCATGTTGTGGGACCTTGAACTAATCCCAAAGTTGCTGGGTCTTGGTTTCTCCATCTGAAATGATAATTCTAGTCCTTAATTAGGTGAGACTCAGATAAAATGCTAGGTACAAAGGTGTTTTGACAGGTATTCAAGAAATGATTATTTGACATGAAGGAAAGAAAACCTTTCACCCAGATGCCTGGAAAAGTGGAGTGGGGTCAGATGAAGCTACACATAGTGTCTGAGGAAACTATAAATCTAGACTGGACTCTGACTTTTCAAAATCCTTGGACATCAGGATTGTATTCTCTTGGTTTAACTTTCAAAATTTTCAGTTTTGTGAAAGGACTCTGATGTTGATGGAGTCTGATTCCCCTTATTGAGTCAGGTCATTACTTATAGACTGTGTGATTTAAATCATCTCACCCAGTTTCAGAAGGGGAGCTTTGTCTTAACATAGGGGTTTTGTACCCAGTGTCTGGTGCCATGTGCTATTGTAGGAATGTTTATATGTATGGTAGCAAGCAGACCTCACAACCCTCCTTTCAGCTGTCAACACTAGGCTCTGATGAATATGGGATAAGGAGCCTTGACTGGGAGGGTCAGAAACATGCAAGCATTGGGAATTTAGGATAGGTGTGGTCAGGAGCCCTGAAGCATGTACAAGTTGTAAGTTAGAATAAGCAGTAAATTAAAACCAAGCCAAGAATACACAAATGACAGAATTCAGAATAAGCCAGAGGCCATGAACCAGATAGGAATGATTAGGACACAATTGCTGAAGGCAAATTACCTGGTCCAAAGTTTTGGTAGTCTCTCAGGAGTGAGGGAAATCTATAGGAAGCATAAGGTGGGTCCTGACAGGAGAGGAAACAGATTCAGGACAACATGAAAATCTTTATAGAATCTTTGCTTCAGCCAGAGACCATTTATATACTTCCTGTGTAAAGGAGAAAAAAGTTACCAAAGATAGTGAGCTTAGGACATGAACAAAGGACCCTGTAGAAAACAAATCCAAATTGTAGCTCCGTGGTATTTGCATTGTTTCTTTCTGGCTGCTTGCAGTATTTTATCCTTGGCTTGGATGCTCTTGAATTTAGCTATTTTAATCGTAGAGGTTGTCATTTGAAGATTTCTTTCTGGAGGTGATCTGTATATTCTTCAATTTCTATTTATTTTCTTGTTCAAGAATATCTGGGTAATTTTCTTTGATAATTTCTTCTATTATGATGTCCAATGTTTTTTTTTTATCACAATTTTCAGGTAGTTCAATAATTCTTTAAGTGTCTCTCCTGGATCTATTTCCCAGGTCAGTTGTTTTTTCAATGAAATATTTCATGCTTTCTATTTTCCATTCTTTTGATTTTGTTTTCCTGATGTCTCATGAAATCATTAGCTTCTAGTTGCCCAATTCTAATTTTCAAAAATGATTTTCCCCTGCAGCTTTTGAACCTCCTTTTTCATTTGGCCTATTTCTTCTTGCATTACTTTCATTTCTCTTCTCCATTTTTCCTCTGCCTCTCTTAACTGCTTTTTGAAATCTTCTTTGAGCTCTTCCAGAATCTGTGTCCAATTCATATTTTTCTTTTGGATTTTACTTGTGGTAGCTTTGTTTTTACTATTCCCTTCTGTCTCTGTACCTTGCTCTTTGTCACCATAAAAATTCTCTATAGTTAGGTGCTTTTTTGTTGTTTGCTCATTTTTCCACTCTTTTTTATAGGTAGGCTCTTTTCTCTGGGAGGTTAGGGTACCCTCTTTAGCTTCAGTCCTTCCTTGATACTACCCTTAGCTTTATTTCTGGGTTTCTGCCAGTTTCAATTCTTCCAAGATGGTATGATGGCCTGAGGGCTGGGAGCTCTGAGAGCCATCTCCCAATGCTGATTTAATTAACCCTTGAGACTGCTGATGGCTAAAATTCTCACCTCAGTCTTGGATGTAGGCTTTGGTCTCACTGTGGGCTTGATCAGATTAGGCACAGCTTAAATTCTAACCTTAGGATTGGGTGAAGCTTTTGATTTCACTCTGGGCTTGATCAGATCAGGCACACAGCAGACTGCATTGTCTTTGAGCCTTTGTAGAGAGGCTCAGGGGTCCCAGGTTTGGGCCCACCAACTACCCCAAATTGGAATCTATGTCCTCACCACAGGCCCTGGCTGGTACTCCTGGCCTCACTCTGGGGCCACACACACCAGGCTGCTTCAGCACAGATTGCCCTGGGCTGGAATTCTGGACCCTGCTGCAGATTTGCTTAGAACCTCAAGGGGTGTGCATTGGCTTGGGCCTCTATCTGCCCAGGCAGGGTTTTGGAGTCTGGTTGGTGCCTTGGGCTCAGGTTCAGAACCTGTTTCAGCAGATGTGGGGTGGGGGGGTGTTGTAGTTTGCTCCTCACTCTTTGCTGTATCCTCCTGCTGGAAATGTTCTCTGCCTACCTTTTAGGTTTTTCTCTTCTTGAAAGTTGCTTCACTCTGTCTCCTTGTTGGTTCTTTCACTTCTGCATTTATTTTGTGGTGGCATTTTAAGATTGGTTGGAGGGGATTCTCATGGTGGTTTCAATCTTCCCTGCTTCTACTCTGTCATCTTGGCTCTGGAACTGGAACTCCACTTCTGTTAACTTTTTCTGGAAAACAACTGCAGACAAATGTATAGAGGATTGTTAATCTTGTAAGAACAAGGCAGAGTGGAGATGAGATTCCACCCTGCTTCTGTGCTTTTTCTAGTAGATGGAAAAGATGGTCTTTTATTAATTGTCCTCTAGTTTCTGAAGCTAGCTCTGAACTATGATAAGACTAGAAAGAACAGAGTGGTTTGGGAAAAGGACAAAAAGGTCTTCTTCTTTGTCATCATCATCATCATCCCACTCAACTTCAGCTTGTTCTTCCTAGACTAGAGTAGGAAAAGATGATTGTAGGTAAAATTCTACCTCTGGCAAGAACAGGTGCTCTTCAACCTTGATTACCTTTGCACTACATCTGAGGGAGGATTTATGGGATATGTAGGGAGTGAGGCCCTACAGAGCCCTTTACAGGGCTACTCATCCACTTTTTGTGTATACCTTTCAACTAACTCTTACCTGTGACCCCAAAAAGCTGCTATACCCAAGTAAAACTGCCTTGGTGGATGGGCAAAACCAGGTTGAGGGTAATTGATAGATTTCAAATGTGTCAATGATTTTGGAGAATGTCTACCCAAGCATGTGAAGACTTCCCCTGGTGCCAAAGGGTAGATGAGAACAATTTGTTCCAATGGCCAGTAAAGGTGACTGAAGCAGGTACTGTGGAGTGCTTAGAGCTTGATTAGACACAGAAGACAACAAGGTGCATCCCTGGGCATTACCATTCCCTCTGGCTTTTGTCTTGCCATTGGATTTCAATGACTCTGAACCAGAAGGTGAGGCTGATGACTTTATGTAGCTCTGCCTTACTTAAAGCCAATTCATGCACAAGTTAAGACAACACCCATGATGCCATTGATCCTTTTCACAAAGGGAAAGATGAACAACTATTGCTGAGTACCCTATTATTTGAATGGCTCCTTTCTTAGAGTAATCAAAAACATTATCACAAGAGCTTGTGGTTTAGGGACTTGGGAACAGTTTTAGACCCAAGGGAAACAAAGGGCTCTCTCTTCTATGAGCAAAGAGAAGCCCCTCTGTTTGGCATTTAAAGCCTGTCACATCCTGGTTCTAAGCTACCTTTCCTCACTTACAACACATGACTCCCTTCCATGAGCACTATGGTCCAGCCAAACTGTCCTTACTATTCTTAAGACCTGATTCTCTTCTTTCTATCTTCTTGCTCTTGCACTGACCACCCTCTAAGCTTAGAATGTTCTTTCTATCCCCTGCCTGTTCTTAGATGCCTTGTTTCCATTAAGATTTTATTTAAAGATTACCTTCTACATGAAGCCATTCCTGAACCCCTCCAATTGCCAGGGTATTCTCCCCTCAGTCATCTCACATTTATTTTGTAATACTTTAATAGATAGATAAAGCATTAATTAAATAAAACACCATATGCCAGATATTGTGCTAAGGGCTGAGGATAAAAATATAAGCAAAAAAAAAAAGGATAATCCTTATTCTTGAGGAATTTACACTTAAAGAAGACAACACAAAAGGAGGATTTGGAAAGTGGGAGCAAAGTGGCTAAAGAAAAATCTGAAAAGAGAGTGAAGGCAGGAATGAAATGAAGAGAGCCTCATGAAATGGTGGTCCAGACTAGGCACTTACCAAACAGGTAGATTGCTGGCCAGTAGGGTAGAGAATTCTGGAAAATAATGACTATGCTTATACATATATATATATATATATATATATATATATATATGCATGTTATCTCCCCAAATGAGACCATAAATTCCTTGAGGGTAAGCCATATTTGATTTTTAACCCCAGATCCCTAGCATTAAGCCTAGTTCCTGAAATACAGGGTGCCCGAAATGGAACTTGGGGGACATCCTATGTACTTATTAAGTGTTTGCTTATTAATGGGTCAGCTGAAAGCTAGATGTCCCATTCCATTGAAAATTAGAATGTCTGGATCTTTCCACTGAGCCCGTATCAACTTCACAGCTTAGGTAGCTACCTATGCCATATAGATCATCAGCCAGCTCTGGGTGGAATCGCCTCCTGGGGCAGAACTCTTCCTATCCATCAAATGTCTGGCCTTTCCATGGCGGTGACTGTTTAGTGAGACATTTGGAGTATCTGCATCCCCACATCTGAGATGGAGATGGCAACTTAGGCCTATCAGCTAACTGACCCTGTTACTGGAAAGGGTGAGCTTTTTTTTTTTCCCTCCACATTCCAGACAGGCTCGATCTAAACAGACGGCTAGCAGCAGAAGTAACCATTGCCTGTCCCCCCACCCCCCTCCCCTGCTTTGGCATCAAGTGTCCCAGACAAAGTTATCTATACCTCCCCCTGGTGCCCCCTCCCCCAGCCGGCCCTTGATCGAGGGTAGGGGTTTTCTGGAATGATTTTGCTCAGTGTGCAGGGAACAAAGAGGAAACCACATGCCTCACATAGGAGCAACCCATATGGAGGAGTCAAAGCAAGATGCCAGTGACAGGATAATTGCTTAAATATCTGCTTAAGTATAAAGGAGAACTCTACTTCCAGCTGGAGATCAGGTTCCCATAGGTCATGAAAACAAAGAAGGGAATGGGGGAATTAAAGAGGGATAAAAATGGAAATGATTAGGAAAGATTGCCACTATTTACAGTATGGGGGAGTGTGTGTAGGTGGGGCTTGTGAATTAACCCCTTCAGGGCCATACCAGTCTAATAGCATGGCTTCTTTCTGGGCCCCAGAGGTATCTGAGCCCTGGACTACCCCTTCTTCTGTCCTTCTTCTAGTAGAGAGGAAAAGGTAGCAAAAAAAAATCCCCAACACACACACACATACACACACATGAACTAATTTTTAAAAACTCACATCTTTGATTTTAAGCTGAGTTTTGGATGAGCTGGTGATGGTCTTGGGTAGGGGGAGGTTGGAAGAAAGTGGAGGGCACATGTGCTTAAGAAAGCTCTATTTGTGTCTGTCTTCACCTCTCTCCCAAGCTTATAAAATGGGTTTCTACTCTGAATAAACAGTATACAACATGAGCTTATATTAACTCTTTTTTCCCACCTGAGCATTTTTTTTATTTCATGAATTTTCTTATGAGATTTTTAAATCTTGTTTCCTCCTTCCTCACCCTGAAAGGTACATGGTTTTTCTTCTTTTCCATTCTCTCTCTCTCTCTCTCTCTCTCTCTCTCTCTCTCTCTCTCTCTCTCTCTCTCTCTCTCTCCTCCCCCATTCTTCCTCTCCCTTCTCCATATTTCTGGTTCCTTGTCTCTCATCCCTTTTATTTGACTAATGCTCTGTGCCTAATCGTGTTAGCCTAGAGCTGGCAGTATAGAAATGTTTTCCATCCAACCCCATGTCTGATTATTGGCTTCAGCTGCTCAAGGCTCCTTTAAGAATTTGTTGATTGGGAGGGAGTACCCCTGAGAGACTGCCAGCATTATTGGCTGGTAGTGGCTGAAGTGTGTGTATATGGGAACAGGGGTGGTGGGAGACCTAATAGTTGCAAGGTTTTAGGTTTCCTCCTTGATCTCACTCAGGATGGAGTATTTGTCTGACTGGCTACCTTCTCAACTTTTCCTGACTTTATTAAGACTTCATGAGAGTGAGGCCCCAAATAATGTGGTGCCATTGTCTTGTAAGCCAGGGCTATAGCAAGAGGCTCCATGCTTTTGTGTCATCAGCCTACTGTATTTCTGCTTTTTATTTCTATTGCCTCTTCTTGCTTATTTCAGCTTCCTTCCAACGCTGGCAACCTTAGGAATTGCCATGTGTAAAGCTGTTGTAGAATGATTACCTCATTTCCCTCCTCTTTCCAATGGCTTATGAGGATATTTATTCAGAAATATTTATTAAGTGATTTCAGGATTTGGGGTAATTTTGACAGTATTCAGTTCATGTTCCAAGAATGTTGATGTTGGTTTAGAGAAAACTAACTGGTTTTTTTTTCCTTCAAAATGAAATTAAAAGAAACAATGATTAGCTCTATATTGAAAGCAAAAGACAAATCACTCAATTTCCAAGGTGTTAATTAACTTTCTGAAGGATTGGATACACTTCCTAGTAAGGAGGACAGTACCCAGATGTGTGCATGTATGCATACACATGCATGTACTCATAAATGCAGGATACGTATTAGATTCTTAGCATAATGATATCTTTGTGCCATAGGACTTTCATATAGGTGAAACATCCTAGGAGCAAGTCCTTTCAAAATTTCAGCACTAAAGCCTCTTGAATTGTGTCTAAAACTTATCTACTTTTGTTTAAGGATTAGAATATCAGATTAGGAGGTAGAACCTCTGGGTTCTAGTGTTATCTCTGCTGTTAAGTAGCTATGTGATATTAGATAAGTCATTTAACTTTTCTGGATCTTCCTTTCCTTGTTTGTAAAATGGAGGTGTTGAATTAGGTGAGCTCTAAGGAACATTCTAATTATAGCAATTTATAATTCTATAAAGGCTAATATTAGAACCAGCTCCAATTGGTGATTACCTTTGTACATATGTATGTATATCTATATACCAATACATGTATATCTATATACACACATATATGTACATTATACTATTATTTTTATTTTATATATTATTATTTTATATTTTTATATATGAATATATATTTATATTTTATATTTTATTTTTATTTTATATATTATTATTGTATCATATATATATGTATGCACACGAAAACTATGATTTTATCAGAGTAGGATGCTCTTGGTAAGGAATTCCCTTTCCAGATACAGGTCAGAAATTTCTGTGTAATTGATAGCCTTATAGAGTAGCCCGAGGCATTTAAAGTTTAAGTGGCTCTTTTAGGGTCATAAAGCCATTATGGGGCATATATATTTTTCATAAATGTGAATTGTGGTGGGCACATAAGTACACACACACACACACACACACACAGAATGAACCCTTCAAGATAAGAGAGTTGCATTTGTGTACTGCAAACAGAACCAACTGATGAGAGAGGGAAACAAGGATATGAGAGGAGTGAGTGGACAGTAGCCTCAGTTAAATTCTGTATAGCTAGAGTCAGGATTTGAGGTCTTACTTTGGGGAAATGAATAAGTAAGTGAAGTAAGTAGGTACAATGATGACACAATGATGAGGGTCTATGTAGGAATAGATGCCTTGTGTCTTGGCTACATGATTTAGGTTGAAAGTGAAAAAAAGAAAACCAAGTTGACTCAAACTGTGATGACTTTGCACAACTAGTGAACTGTGTTCGCTTCATGCTGACTGGCTATTTCAGCACCATGTTCCATACAGAATTATCACATAAACAACAAAACAACCAGAAAATTTAATTCAAAATTCCAGCCCAATATTCAGTGACAAGTGATCGTTTTCTTAGTTACAGAGGGAGCATTTAGATGACCAAATATGAGGACTGAGAACTGGTTGCCTTAATATTTTATATCCCTATCAAGCATCATTTGCACATCATAGTTCAGGTTATGGGGTCAAAGGATAGGTACTTCGTTATAATGAATAGGATCCCAAATCCCTGCATTCTCAGAATAGTTCTGGAGGAAGGAATAACTGATCATACTTCTGAGATGTCAAGAAAGTATATTTTTCTTTCCATTCAAAACAAACATGAATGACATTTCTGTTATAACAAGAGAACCTCCATGCAGGTTTATTATCTCATGTCCTATGTAGGACTATACTCAAACTCTGGTTGGAATTTGGTGAAGACAACATTGCTCTGTTAGATGGGAAATATACCTGAAATATCACTTGAGTGAGCTTTCATACTTTGATACATTAAAGTTAGGATTGGAACTTGGACTCATAATATCAGGTAGAACTCACGACTGAGTGTTAATATGGCCAGAATAGAATATGATATGATTTTTATCAAAAATAATTATCACTTACACTTAAGTGGGGTTTATAATTTCTTTTAAAATATTACTTATATCTTTGTTTTTTTACATCATTTTGATTTTTTAATATGTCTTTCTCAATCCCTACCAAGATGTTGGAGTGGGAGAAGCAGGTCAACAAAACTAATCAACACACGAATTGTCTAACTATCATGTTCCATAGCCATAGGCTCCCACCTATACAAAGAAAGATGCAAGTGCATTTTCTTGTTGCTTTTCAGGGCCAACTTTGCAGCATTCAGTCCCCTCCTTCCTTTTTTGTTCTTTACATTGCAGTAAATATCGCGTATATGTTATAATGTGTATATATTTTTTGTTTTGTTTATTTTATGCTTCCTTAATTCATATAAGTCCTCCCACACTTCTTAGAAATTCTCCATATTCATGTTTTTTATGGAACAATAATATTCCATTATATTCACATACCACAATTTGTTTATCTGTTGCCCAGTTGATAAACATCTTTGTTTCAAATTCTTTGCTACCAGGGAAAGTGCTATGAAGAATATTTTGGTGTATATGATATTCTCCCCCACCACATCTGAATTTCTTGGAGTGTACAAATGGATATACTGGCAAATATTGCATAATCAGCTCTCCAAAAATGCAAGGAACACTTTTAAGCTTAATGGGCATTATTAACATTTTCTCCATCACTTTCTTAAGTCTAGCCAATCAACAAAACAATTAAATAAGCCCCAATTTGTAGCATTTGCAAATTTTAGAGGTGTAAATGCTTACACTGAAAATTTAACAATGGTTTTAGTTTGGCTCTTTCATACTCTAGGGAATATGCCTTGCTTTGGAATATCTGGATTAGAAGGTATAGGCATTTTAATGACTATTTTTAACCCAATTCCAAATTGCTCTCCAGAAAAACAACAACTAGAAGTACTTATCTATTTCAAAACATTTTCATATCCATCATTTCATTTATTCCTCACAACAATCCTATGAAGAGAGCTAGAGGGCTTTTTAGAAACTGAGCCTAACTCTCATTTTTACAGATGAAGAAACTGAGGCAGAGGGAAGCTACTTGACCAACTTATAGCTAAATCTTCCTAAATCTCAAGAGTACTTTTTTATCCCCTATACTATGTTGTTGCCTATGTGAAAGGGTAGATATTATTAATGCCTTTTTACAGATGAGGAAAGTGAGATTCAAAAAAGTTAAAAGTGATTTACCCCACAGCTAGTTAGTGGCAGAACTAGGATTAGAACTCAGGTCTCCCGAGTCCTGGGTGATTCAGTGCTCTTCCCACTAGACTTAATAGTTTTTGTTCACTTTTTTTCCCCATTAGATTCTCATAGTCTGATGTAGACAGCAAAAACATAGGTAAAGACTATTGAAGAATTCTTCATATATATATATATATATATATATATATATATATATATATATATATATATATATATGTTAACCTAGGTGAAATCATTGTAAGGCTTGAGCAATGGCAGTATAAAAGTAGAATTATTTAACTGGGGAAGACAGAGTAGAAGGATGAAGTAATCCCAGATAGAGAGCAGGGCCAGGGGTGGCAAAACTATCCTATGCTAGAGCTTTCTCCCTTATACAACTATAGATTCCCCAAGTCTGTTAAAGTTTGAGTTGAAGAGGGAAAACGTGATTCAGCTTCAAAGTTTATTCTCCTAGCCAAGTTATCTAGAACTAACTTTAGATTAAAGAGGTTGCATTGTGTGATGGTGGAAAGTCTGCTGAACTTGGAGTCAGGAATGTTCTGATGTCAAATGATGTTTTAGTAGCTATGTAGTCCTAGAGTACTGGATTTGCACTGAGAAGACCTGGCTTTTCTACTTCTCACCTGTGTGACCTTAGACAAGTCACTTCACTTCTTCAAGATTCAGTTTCCTAATCTACAAAATGAGAGGGCTGAATTAAATGACTTTTAAGATTTATTATAGCTCTAAATTTATGATGCTGAGCCTTAGATTTCTAATTTATAAAATAGAGATTAATCAATCACAAGCATTTATTAGCTACTTATTAGGTATCAGAAACTGTACTGGGCACTGGGATACAAAAGTGAAACAATCCCTGCCTACAAGGTGATTACATTCTATCAGGAAGAGAAAAAATGTATATGTGTGGGGTACATTCAGACACACACATATAAGTAAATACAAATAATTATGAGGTGATGTAGTGGAAAATAACTAGTAGGAATGGCTTTAAACAAGAAGTAGTATTGGAGCTGAGCTTTCAAGGAAGCTAGCGATTCTATGACACAGAGTATAGGAGGGAGTGAAAGCTGGTTATTGGGGGGCAGCACAAAAGATGGAGTGTACAGTGTGAGGAGCAGGCAGAAGATTGGAGTTCCAGTGTATGCTAAGACTGGCAGAGAAAACTTGGAGCTTTGCCATGTCTGACTCTTCTTGACCCCATTTGGTTTTTCTTGGCAGAGATAATGGAATGGTTTGCATTTACTTCAGATTATAGATGAGAAACTGAGTCAAACAGGGTTAAATGACTTGACAGCTAGGAAGTGTCTGTGGCAAGATTTGAACTCATGAAGATTAATGTCTTCCTGACTCCAGGGCTGGTGCTCTTTCCACTGTGCCATCTAGTTTGTCCTTAGTTTGGAGCTAGATCAGAGGTTCTAAATGCCAAACAGAGAAATTTGCATTTGATTCTTAAATTAGTGGGGAGCTCCTGGGGTCCACTGAAGAGCAACATGGTCAGACCTATGTTTTAGGAATATCACTTTAGCAGTTAAGTGGAGGATGGATTTGGGAGAAGAAATAGTTGAAGCAATAAGACCAATTAGGAGACCATTGCAGCAGTTCTATGGAGAGGTAATGATAATAACATCCAAGGCTTCTATCTTTAATGTTTGAATAACAATCGAGAATAGGTTTTTAAAGAAGATTTCAAATATTAAAACTCTCTGTAATATAAAAGTTAAATATAACTATTTGCATTTCTAGCACTGCTTCTCCAAGTTGACCATTGTTTTTCAGAATGACTTTCAGAAGGACCTTTATTTTTTTAACTAAATGTTTTATTGATGCTTCATTTTTTTTCAGACTAAAGACTTCAGATTTTATTCCAACAGGTAATAAGGAACCAATGAAGTTTTCTTTTGTTTTATTTTCATCATGAGTGGGACATGGTAGTGACATCATAAAGGCAGTGATGCATCTTTTAAACAATTATTTCTTCACTTCCAAGGACTCCCCTCTCCATGGAACTGTCCCTTGCAACAAAGAAATGTGGTTGAGCTAAAGAAATGAACAAATAAACAATAGTTAAGCTAACAAAATAATAAACGAACATATTGGCTATATCTGATAATGTATCCTTCATTCTGTACCTATAATATATTATATAAATAATAAATAATATACTATACAATGTAGGAAGAGGCAGGACTCAACATTAATTATCTGAAAGTCATAATTCATTACCAAAATAATCAGAATTCTGCTGGTTATTTTTTGACATTGTTTTTCTTTATGTTATCATGGTCTGTATGTACATTATTCCCCTGTTTCTGCTTATTTCATTCTGGACCAATATTAAGAAGTCTTTCTAATTTCCTCTGAATTCCTCATATTTATCATTTCTTATGGTACTAGAGGGTAATATAGTTATTGTAAATACCACAATATTTATTTAGCTATTCTTCAATTTGTTTCCAATTTTCTGCTACCATAAAAATGCTTGAATAAATAATTTTATATGTATAGAGTCTTTTCTTCTGTCTTTGGTTCCCTAAGAGTATGAACTGTAGAAGTATCTCCAGGTCAAAGAGTATGTATCGAGGTCCCTAGTGACTCAGTGGTTAGAAAGCCAGGCCTAGAGATTGGAGGTCCTTGGTTCAAAATCTGGCCTCAGACACTTTCTAGCTGTGTGACCCTAAGCAAGTCACTTAACCTCATTTGCCAAGTACTTACAACTCTTCGTTTTTATTGTATTTTTTGTTTTATTTTTTCAGTTACATGTAGAAATAATTTTTGTCCATTGTTTTTTGACATTTTAAAAATCAGTTTTTCTCTCTCTTCCCCTCTGCCTCCTCCTTGAGGTAGTAAATCGTCTGATATAAGTTTACCCATACTTTTATGTAATACAGCTTTCCATATTGGTCATGTCATGATGGAAGACATAATTATATATATATATATATATATATATATATATATATATATACACTAGAAATCCTATGAAGGAAATATAGTAGAAGATGGCATGCCTTGATCTGCTCTCAGATTCCAATAGTTCCTGGTTTGACTGTGGATAGCATTTTCTTTATGAGTCCTTTGTGGCTCTCTCGGAGACTTGCTTTGTTGATAATGGTTTAGTCCTTCACAGTTGATTATGGTAATATTTCTGTTACTGTATACATTTTTCTCCTGGTTCTGCTCACATCACTTTGCATCAATCAGTTCATTAAGTCCAGGTTTTTCTGAACTCATTCTGTTTATTGTTTCTCATGTAGTATTCCATTATAACTATATGCTACAATTTGTTCATGTGATGGACAGTCCCTTAGTTTCTAATTCTTTGCCACTACAAAAAGAGTTGCCAGAAATATTTGTGTACAGGTAGGTCCTTTCCCCTTACCTCTGCTCTCTTTGGGATACAGACCCAGTAGTGCCTTAACATTCTTCTGTCTTAGAACCTATATTTGAATATCAATTCCAAGTCAGAAGGTAAGGGTATGTCTAGATTAGTGATTATTTCTAGTATAATTCCAAGTTGTTTTTTTTTTAATAATGTCTGGACCAGTTTATAGCATATAATACTCTGGACCCTCCAATGTTCATTATTTAATCTCTCATTATCTTTACTAATCTGACAGGTAGAAGGTAAAATCTCAGAGCTGTTTTGATTTGCATCTCTTTATTATTGGGGTTTTGGAGTAGTTTTTAATTTGGTTGTTACTTCTTTTGAAAACTTCCTTTCCATATTCACTGGCCACTTATTTATTAGATATGTATTTATTTACATTCCTTTAATATATTCGACATCAGAGATATTTGCTGCAAATATTTCCCCCATTTGATAGCTTCTCTTCTTATCCAGCTACATTATAATCTTTCACATTTTATATGTTCTATCCTAACTCCTCAATGGAACTCTGTATGAATGGATAAGTTTTAAGTGTGTTTCTTATAAACAACAAATTGTGAAGTATTCCTTTCTGATCCATTTTACCATCTCTCTCCATTTTATGAGATACTTTATTGATTCCCCTTTGGTTATGATTGTCAGGTTTATTGTCACTCCATTGTATTCCATTTTGAAGTTTCCTTCAGAGATTAGAATCAGAGATTTAATCAGAGATTAGATTTACAAAATGCTAATTTCCAGTACTTCCTGGTGTTCAATAATTTGGTATTGCCATCCGGACCTAGGAATAAAAAAAAAAAAGAAGCCTATATCAAGTCCCTACTATGTGCCAATCTAGGAATATAAAGATGTTAACAAAATGGTCCCTGCCCTCAGGAAGCTCACATTTTGTAGACTCTACCTACTCTAGCTTTTTTTTTTTCAAACCCTTACTGTTTCTCTTGGAATTGATGCTAAATATCATTTTAAGTCATAAGAGCAGGAAGGGCTAGGCGATTGGGGTTAAGTGACTTGCTCAAGGTCACATAGCTAGAAAGTATTTGAGGTCAAATTTGAACACAAGTCCTTCCAACTCCAGGCCTGCCACTATATCCATTGAGTTACCTTGTTGCCTCTACACTAACCTTTTAAATAAGGGTCATAAGGATGTTTGTATTTGTGTGCTGAATATACATACACATATATACATTTACCCATGTACACACATATCTCAGCATTATATGTACATATATGTACACATGTATATAAAAATATCAGATTTATATGAGACATCGGATGGAGAAATAGATCAATGCTTTAATTGGTATGAGGAATTCCCAGATATGGAAACACTCTCTTCCAATGCAGATAGATGCCATCTCTGAGTTTTATAGTCTTGAGAGATTTTCCTGCACTGAGCACTAAGACCCGAAGTGATTTGCTCAGGTCACATAATCAGTATCATCAGAGGTGGGATACCCAGGCTGTTCTAGTTTCAAGGCTAGCTCTCTCTCTACAACACCAAGATTGCCTCTCATAGTAGGTCATAGTAGTATTCTAAGCAATTCTGTAAGAACACAAGTTGCGTTGGTAGAACTCTTCTTAGAGTTCCCTATACCAGTGAAACCATAGGTTTAGTTCCTATCCACAGTATATAAATATATGTGTGTGTGTTCTATGTATATAAACATTCATATATGTATGTATATACAAATATATTCCAAGACTCTTCCACATAGCTTTCTTTTCATTTGAATAACCCCATTCTCTCCTAGCCAATATGGGTTCATAAGATGGAGGCATCATTTTCCTTCCCATCTCAACTCCAGCCTTTGCATGACTCTTGATTTATAACTAAACTTGCTTTTGACACCTGGTTTGGAAACTGAGAACTCATGTACTTGAAAGGTAGAGAAAAACATATTTGGTGTGATAACTTTCAGGTAAGTGAAAAACAGCAGTAGAACTCCCCCAAAATAGAGATTTGACATTTTAGGAATAGGGAAAAAAAGTCACGTTATGATACAAGGTGGTAGAAAAACACTGGGAGTTGACACATCTTTCTACATTTACCAGGAAAAAAGACAACAGGAAGAAAAGGGTCCACATGCTCCAGCTTTGTAAATACTGCTTTTTATTTCATGTAGCCATAGTTCTTTAGAGTTGGGAGGGATAGGCTTGGCCAGTGTCCTCTCTAAAGGCATAAAACCTCCACTGAGGTGAAGTGACTTACCTCTGGTCACACATTGAGTGAGTGGCAGAATGGGGATGAAGATCCAAATCTTCTAACTCTTAGATCAAAGGGCTCTTTCTACTTCTAGCTATTGATAATGCCATAAAATGGATTCTTAATAAGAGACCAAAAACCGTGGGGCTGATGGGCTCATAGATCTAAAGACAGGAGACACCTTAGAGGTCACCTAGCCCAATTGTATCATTTTCTAGATGAGGAGATTGAGACTAGAGGGAAGTAGACTGGCCTCACAGGTTTACACAGGTAGCCAAAAGCAAAATTAGAATTAAACTCAATATGCATTTAATCTAATTGCCCATATATTCTCTATATCTAAAGGGTAAACTAGTCCTAATTTTCACCCCTTCTCTTCCCCCCACACCTCACCCAAATTAGAGCCGGAAAAGGGCATCTTCTTTAGGGATCCCCAAATTGTGGAACAGTCATCTGGCTGTGTGAAGTCTTCACTAATAGTAAGGAGGTTGAGAGCTCCTTGTTAAGGACCCTGGTATGTGGGATGCATAGAATCCATATGGGTAAATCTTAAATAATATTAAACTTCTAAGAGAAAAAAAATCACTAAACTATCTTGGATTTGCTTTTTAATGTTCCTATTGGGGGGAGTGGTTTTGGGGGGTATTTGCATCAAACAGGTTTAGTGTCTCCTATGCTGAAAATAGGTGCATATTAGCTAAGGGTTAAAAATGTCCAGGTTTAAAAGTCCTCCCGTATTTTCTTAAATCATTCTAAGAAGAGAGCTTGCCTGGTCTGCTGGAGACATCTCTGATTGTTGATTAATTTCTTTGGGTGAAGCTTGTTGATTGACATTAATATGTCATCACTTACACAACCTTCCAGCCCTAGATTGAAGTTGAAGGCAGAACTTGTGCTTAGAGGAGGTCACAATAACAACTCTCCACATGCAGAACCAGAAATTAATGAACAGAAAAAACCTGACTATTTACTCGCAATCTGACATATATAGGGGTGTGTGTGTGTGTGTGTGTGTGTGTGTGCAGATGTCTCCTGGCATATATGGAAAACTTACCAGTTCACAGTTTGTTTCAGAGTCAATCTCTTCTTTCTTACAGAGGGACTACAGGCACTAAGACAAATGATGTTCCCCATTCTTTGCCCTTCTCCTTCTGCTAGGCCTATGAAAGGGGATGGGTGGTTATTCGCAGAACTGTACAATGTCATCAGGAGTCTCAAACATTTGTTTCCTGCCTAGGTTTGTACTGGGATAACTCCATATGGACCTAACCTGAGTTTCCTTCATAGAGTCTAATTCACTTCCTGCCCTAAGCTATTATGTAATCACATTATGCTGTCAAAACTAGGGCCATGAAAGGGATGGGGTAAACCCACAGTCCCTGTGCTCCTCTGCTTAATCTGGCTTATGTGGCCTTTGGCATGGAGAATGACCTCAAACACACCAGCCATGTCACATCCACAAGCAAGTGGGGGCAATTTGAGGCACTTATTATTGTCTGCATGATGCCGAAGGAGTCCGTGGAAAAGAGAACATTTTTCTCATGCTGGTTTATTTGGTGGCATTTCTATCAAAACAAAAGAAAATCTGAATTGATGGAATGCAGCAGGAAAGGAAGGAGGGAGGGAAAGAAGGAAGAAAAGAAAGAAGAGAAGAAGGAAGAAAGGATCCATTAACAAACTACTAGGTGGTATAGTGGACATAGCACTGGACCTAGAGTCAGAAGACAGGAGTTCAAATTTGATCTCAGACACTTACTAGCTGGGTGATCCTGGGGAAGTCGCTTACACCCGTTTACCTCGGTTTCCTCATCTGTAAAATGAGCTAGAGAAGGAAATGGCAAACCTCTTTAGTATCTTTGCCAAGAAAATACCAGATGGAGTCATGAAGTCAGATATAATTAAAAACAACCAACCAACAACTATATAACAAGCACCGTGATAGGTTCCAAGAATACAGAAATAAATAAATAAAATAAGACAAGTCCTGCCCTTAAGGAGCTTGTACTCAGGCTGAGAGAAAACAATTACACATATAAGCATGTACAAAAGGAATTTAAGGCAATATTGAAATCATCCAGAAGTGTTCATGTGAATGCCTCCTTAAAAAGATAAGAAACGAGTGTTTTGATGTGCATAGATGTGCCAATAACACTCCCTGCTTCTAGCTGTACAGAACCTTTGGATTACCTTCTAATAAGCATCAGGATTTGCCTGCTCACACCTCTTCCCTCCTCCGCCCTATAAACTCTAGAAAAAGTCTGACACTGAGGCTTCGGGACATATGACATAAAGCCACCCCTAGGTGTATGGTGAAACTTCATTCTGGGATGCTCCAATTTCACAAACAATTGTAAGCTAGAGACTTGAACATAGCAACCATGGGACTGTGGAATTTAACATTTTCTCACATAACATTTTCCTTGCCAGGTCTCCTAAAAAGAGCTTTTTACAAGGTTTGACTCTATGTACAGATGGATTATTTATTATACACCCCTACTGCCCTGCAATGTGAAAACCTCCTTGACACTGGGAAATAAAGCCCTTAGGAAACAGTGGGAAAATAGACTATAAGGTGATGGCTAGTCAAAAGTCACTTTTTAAATCCAATGGGCAATTGTTTTCCCTACCAACAGAATTCCTGAAGTTTATGTAAGCCTTATTAGCTGTGGGGAGGAGGGAAGCATTTGGACCCAAATGGTAACGAATGCTGATGACTCTACTCTGAGAATTCTCTCTTTGACTATTTTTAATCATCACAAGGTAATATGCAGTAGCCTATGGCAGAATTCTAGAGGGAATGGGGAAGCCATCTTGCAGATCCTTGGTATTAGGAAAAGGATCTTGGAAATCATATAGTTCAAACCTTGTTTTACAAAGAAACCAAGATTAAAGAGCTTGCCAATCCATGGCCATTTTATAGATGTAGAGCCAAAGCTAGATGCCAAATCTCCCAACTCAATCCAATGCTTTCTTTTAGTGTACCATGCTTCCAGTCATATACATTCTATGACATATCTTCATGTTTTCAGAATATCTTCTACTCTGCTATGAAGTTTGATTAATTGTTATTATTATTTTAAATGAAATGCTTAGCTGAAATATGAAAGTTAAAATATCTGGGTTTTTTAGAGAGATAATATTTCTGATCAAATACACCTGATTTCTCTCTCTCTCTCTACTTCAGTCTTTCCATGCAGCTGTTAAATTCATCTTTCTCAAGTTCAGGATGGATTGTGCTTCCTCTCCCCATCTAATAAATTCCAATGGCTCCCTATTACCTCCAGGATCAAATATAAATCCTCTGTCTGGCTTTTAAAGTCCTTTTTAGAACCTGCCCCCTTCCTATCTTTGCAGTCTTTTTACACTTCACTCCTTTTGGTGATCCAGTGATCCCTACCCCCTTGCTTTTCCTCAAACAAGACACTCCATCTTCTGACTACATCTTCATTGGTTGTCCTCCGTGCCCAGAATGCTCTCCTTCCTCATTTCTCTTTCTTGGATTTTCTGATTTTTTCAGTTTGCAGTTAAAATTCTATCTTCAGCAAGCAGATCCCCCTTAATACTAATTTCATTTGCTGATTATTTCCAGTTTATCCTGTATCTATCTTATAGTTGCATAGTTGCTTATATGTATTCTTCCTCATTAGACTGTGGGCTCCTTGATAGCAGGGAACTTTTTTCTTTTTCTTTTTATCTTTCTTTGTACCCCCAGCACTTAGCGTAGTGCTTGGCATATAGTAGGTAATTAATAAATACATGTTACTTAACTTTGTCTTTTGGTTATTCATAATTTTGGTCACTTTAAAACATTTGCCAAAGACAAATGTGCTATTTTCTCATTTTGAACTCATTTTTTAAAAGGAAAAAAAAATCCTACTTCTAGTTGTGGATGTCCTTTTGGGTTTCCCATTCAAGAGAGAATACTAATCTACTGCTACAACGAATTGGTTGGATTGACTGTCTGCTTTCTCCCGCTGTCACTTTCCAGAAGCAGCCCTCCCCCCTCCCCATCCATATGGTTATATAATAATAATGATGATGATTCTGTGTATTTAGGTACATTTTTTTTCCTGAGGAGCTCAAAGTGATTTTCAGTGTTTATCTAATTAATTCATATGCAGGTGAGATAGGTAGATTGCTAGTATTATCATCCCCAGAGGAAATGGAGGCTCAGGGAGATATTAAATGACCTGCCTAAAGTCACAGGCTCAATACTTCCAACAATCCAGTACAATCTACACCAACCATCCCTCCCTCCCTCTTTCACCTGTCTGTAGGATAGCTTTGTTCTCTGCAGGCCCCTTGATTTTTAGTATGTCTGCTTTAGGGAATTGGTGATCATAGCTCAGGAAAACTTGGGGTGCATGGGGTCTGCTTCAGAACAAAAATGCACATTGCTGCTTGTGGTGGGGCACATCTGTAATCCCTGCTACTGGATGAAACTGAGGCTGGTGAATTGCTTGATCTTTGGAGTTTTGAGTTGCAGTGGAGCTAAATAAAGTGTCTTCACTGACTCCAAGACCCATCTGGAGAGTGTCAGAAAGGAGTGGGGGAGAGGGGAAGGGCTGGGACAGGTTTGAAATGAATCAGGTCAAAATTTCTTTGCCAATCAGCAATGGGATTGGGCCTATGAGTGGCAGCGACCCTTCTGGAAAGGGCAAGACAGACTCATTCTCACAAAACAAAACCCCTTAATTAGTTTTTCCATTTCCTGGTATTTTCTGCACAACACAAATTCTGACTGCTATCTGGAATGGAAGAGCAAAGAGAACACTGGATTTAGGATTAGAGAGCATGAATTCAAATCTTGTCTCTGCTCCTCTTCAGATGTTAGAGAGAGGTCCTTTGGACTCCAAACTTTTGTTTCCTCAGCAATAAAACAAGGAGTTAGACTAGATTTAATTCAACAGACATTTATTAACTATCAACCATGGGTAAGGTACATATTGGAGTTAAAAAGACAAAAGTAAAACAGTCTCTGCTGTCAAGGATCTTCTATTTCTAGTTGGTGTGTGCATTTGGGGAAGGGAGCGGATACAATTTATATAAAAGTAACTATGAGATACTTATAAAGCAACAAAATAGTAATTTCAAGAGAGATATCTTATTTATGGATTTTGTTGTTGCTGAGTTGTTTTTCAGTTGTGTTTGACTCTTTGGGAACTCATTTGGGGTTTTCTTGGCAAAGATACTCGAGTGTTTTGCCATTTTCTTCTCCAGCTCATTTTACAGATGAGGAAACTGAGAAAAATAGTTACGTGACTTGACCAGAGTCAGAAAGCTAATTAGGTTAGTGAATAGAGGGGTAGAAGACCTACCTCCTTTAGAAAGTTTTACCTGAGCGGAACTTTGAAAGAAGCCAGGAAATCTATAAGGTAGAATGGAGGAGGAAGTGTGTTCCTTACATAGGGGACTACTTAGGCAAAGATGAGGAGTTAGAAATATATGGCATGTACTGGGGAACAGCTAGCTGTCTAGTTTGTACTGGAATAATACATAAAGGGGAGTAAGAGAAAAGCAAACTAGAGAGGTAAGTAAGTTATGAAGTCTCTCTATGCTTTAGAACTCATGATTCAGTGTTATCAATTGAGGCAGATTTGTTTAATGAAAAGCAACTAATGTTTTATTCAGTGCAAGGTGTTTGACTTGAACTTGGTAAAATACCAATAACCAGTTATATTTTCCCACATGATTTCAGGTTCTTTCTCTGCTGATGCTGAACCTACATTGCCAGAACCTCTGAGTTATGTGGTCAAAAGACCAAGTAAGAATTAGCAAAGGAGTTACATGATGGCTCATAGAACAGGTTTCTAGAAGTCTGTCTCCTTCAACTGCCTGGAGACCCTTCCTATTTATCCCACATATCTAGTTCCCTAACTCCATTATTTATATAGAAAGTCTTGCCATGGTGATAGTAGAGAAAAATCACAGCTCTGTATTAAGTATAACCCTATGATTCAGGCAGAAGATGGCCTTGTCTCTCCCCATTCAATAGGACATCAAACTTTGCCAAGTTCATCTGCTGTGGCTCATGTGGGCAGGATCACATGTTTTAGTGGGGTTATTGTGTATGTTGTCTTACAGAATGCCATTGCCTTACTCTTGCTCCAGTTCTAAGGTGATCAGAAAATTGAAGCTTTTCCATTTCAATTTTTGTAGTTAATTTGGATTTATTCTACCCAATTCCCTTCTCCTCCCACCCCATGCAAATTGTTTTGGAAAGAAAATACAGAAAAGAAATTCAGCCAAAGGAATGATTTGTAACTAGACAGTAGTCAGGTACTAATCAACTGTTTTGACTAAATTAACCTTATTTTGTTTCTCCTTTTATTCACATTGATTTGTGAATGTAGACAGTTGCACTTGTTGTACTGAAGCATGGCCAAAGTTGAGTTATTGAAACAACAACTAATCCTGAAAAGTTCCTGTTGTCTGTCTGGAAAGAGCCAAGAATATTTTGGCTTTGAAGCCTGGTGCCTTGCACACAGTAGGTACCTTAAAAATGTTCCCGGAATTGAGTTAACTGCCTTCAAACACAAATGCTGAACTTGTAAAATTTCTATTCTTTGAGATTTTCAAAACTTCCCCCCCCTTGCCTTTTATTTCAAGATTATCAAAATGAGCTCTCTTATTAGCAAAGTCCATTCAAGACCCGAAAGGTTGATTATTTTCTTTAAGCAGCTCTACAAAATTACAAAAGACAATCTGTAAGGCTCTCTCCCTCTCTCCCCTCCCCGCCCCCTTTCCTTTATGGTAAAATACAGGGGAGAAGAAACTTTCCAAACACAAAACTTTATAGCCAGAGACAATCTGGCTGCTGGAATAAACAATCTGTTCTATCGTTTACCATTCCATCATCCCCTTAACTCTTTAAGAAATCCACGGCTGCCCGCAATAGCTCTCAGTTGGCAGTGGGGAACCCTGCCAAAGTCCCATCAGGCTTGTTCCTTAAGCAAAGTTGTATAAGTTAACAGGTTTTATTGTTGGGAGTAATCTGGGGATGTTCTTACAGGAGGGAGGGATGAGGCCCAGTGAGTGTGTGCCAGCCGCAGCCCTTGGCTTTGCTCATTCCCTCTCCTCATTAATTTGTGTGAGATCTGAAGCCCTGAACTTGGGCTCCGATAACAAACGGAAGGAAGGGGGGGAGGGGGAGATCTCTCTATTCAACTTCAGCCTTGCCCCTCTACTGCCGGCTCTGTGTTGGGCTAATTGCTCTAATTTAGTAGGAGGGACTGAAGCTTTCCTCTCAGATCCCCTTCCCTTCTTCAGACTTGGTTTGAAGAGAAATGAATGGAGGCCCATTCCAGTTTCTGCTGTTAATGTAATCAAGAGGGAGCCGGGAGAGTACTCAGTTCCCGGGATCTGGGGCTGGCATCATCCACACTGAAAACTCTTTTTTTTTTTTCCCAACTGCTCCGCTCATCCTTCTTTGTGCGGAGTCCTGTGGCAATGTTCTCTGTGAATTCGGTGCCGCTTCCCTATTTTTTTTTTTTAGGTTAAGGAATATTTTGCTATAATTTATATCTCGGGAGCAGCATTAGAAACGTGTTAGCGCTTGGCTCCAGATGGACAGATCATTTACAACTAGCACAATATATTATCAATGCACTGCTCTTTAGAACTGGCTATATAATAGACATGTAATGAAGCATATGAAACATGGATTTCATTTTCAAGCCCCGAAAGGGGGGAGGACAGTGCCTGGGAAGAAAACAAACCTGACAGGGGAGGGGGAGAGGTGAGGGTGGGGGTGAGGGATGGCGGGACTGAAAAGGGGCTTGTTCCTTTAAGACTGACTGGGAGGAAAACGGAAAGTCATCAACTCTGAAAGTAACAAATGAAAGCCCAGAGCCGGGGAGCTAATGTGCAAACTTGTTTCTGTCCTCTACGGCTCCATCATTTATTCAGGAGGTAGAAGCAGAAGATGGGGACTTGCATTTGCTTGATACTCAATTATACATTAGTGTACATCACTTGGCAATCTGTTCATATCAATTTAATTGGATTTTAATATTGCCTCTGATCTTGTTGTCCAATTAACAGTACTGGCTGGCAATAAAGCAGAACCACACACTATGTAACACCTTTGATCCCTGCCATATGGAGCTCTTCCATTGATTACCACATTTTCAAAAAATTTCACTCTCTCAATATGGGCTGTGATAAATGGGAGAAAAAGCACATCCCTGATGTGATAAAAATTTCACTTCAACTCGCAACTTCATTTATTTTGTTGACATTCGGCTCTGATTAAGAACAATAAAAAAATCATGCCCTGAATATCATATGCAAATACAACCCTGGGCATGCATCTAATCATGCCATGGGAGCATTACCATGACTAGTCTGGCAACGGCTCAATTTTTTTTTAAAGTGACAGCATACACTTCTGGGCTAGATGTGCAAAGTAGTCACCGTGGCTACTGTCATTTAATAAACATCTGATGATACGGTTCCCACCAAGGCTGGAAAGAAAGCCCTTGAATTATTTCTGCCCGTTAATATGCCACCACCGAGTGAGTTCAGGTGATGCCACTTGGCTTCCTTCTCTTTCAATCTCTCAAAACCCCCTCAAAAAAGTTAAAGAGTTATCCAAAAGAAGCTGGAGGTGGGGCTTGCCGGCTGCCTCCCTTTTCCCTACTCCCTCCTTCTTCTGGCCTCTTTTTCTTTTCCCCCTCCCCTAGACACCCCCCAGAATGCTCTGGGGCTGGGCCTTTAATTGTAAAGGGGCAGCTGCCCCCAGCACATGGAGCCTGACTGCTCGAGGAAACTTGTGAATGTGTGTATGTGTGCTCCAATGCTTCCTGTTTGTGTCTTGGAGTTATGCAAGCAATTACGGTTTAATGCCCTGGAGAAACTCTGAAATGACAGGATTAGCCCCCAAGGGAAACAAGCTTCTGTTGTGAAGGATTACATCAACATTAAAAAAAAAAGAAAGAAAGAAAGGGGAGGGGGGGACCCTACACTGCCCAGAGGAATAAATGATCCTTTTCCTTTTCCTGCCTCTACAAGATGGTTACTAGTGGCCAGAGATGGAAAATGCAAGGGAGGCCTCTGTGGATGGATGGATGTGTGTCTCCTTCTTTCCTCCTGCCTATGGCCAAGACACCTCAGACTCTCTCCAAACATTGTCCCACTGGGCACTCTGGGTCTAGTCAGTCATGTACAAGCTGGGCCTGGATGCCATTTCCAAAGCTGAGCTGCCCTTACCTCACACAGGGATGGCTAGAAAATGAAGGTCAAGGCAGAAGTACTACCACGTGGTCCAGGAGGCCCCATTACATCCTCTCTTGGACCAAAATCCCCACAGCTTTTGTATGCAGGAGAAGGATGAGCCTATCGGTTACACGTGTCATAAATTATTTCTTGACCATTAGCAGTTTCTCTGCATCATAACTGTTCTTCAGGCATATTAAATCAGCGAGAAGGAAGAACATGCTAGGACATCTGGGGCTGCCAGATAATTCAGTTAATTTCTATTCCCTTGAACCTGGAGGTGTTAATTTGGAAGCACAACAGCAGAGTCTGAAGAATGCTAATACGTCATTTGAATGATTAATGCAATCAGGGGAATTGGGGGGACCTTTGTTTACTCTTTAATTTTGACATGGCACAGCAAGGATGAGAGTGGCTAATTTTCCAAAGTTAAGGGCAAGTTTGTTTCATTTCAGTCACGTGGCCTGGACTGGGGTTTGGGGAGCTGGGGGCTACTCAGAAGGACAGGGCTCAGGCAATGGGGGCTGGTTTTGTTTTGTAATGGCTTCAGCCAGGAAAACAGATGAAATTGTTTGTGATCTGCTGAGCCCTGGCCTCTTGGGTGAGGAAGCACTCAGAAGCTGCAGGCTAGAAGCAAGCCGTCCAAGAAAAAGGCAGAAAAAGAAAAGTCTGTAAAAAAACAACAACACACACGCACACACACCAAAAAACCCTTAGCCTAAAATAGGTGATAGCCTCATCATGCCTATGTATTTTTATCTGACGTTTCCAAATTGAGTGGTTTTCTTTACAAAAGGAAAATATTTTAATATTTATTTAAAGAAGGCCGTATTAGGTAAAAAAGCTACTAAGTTTGAGACATTCTCTCTCTCTCTCTCTCTTTCTCTCTCCCCATCTCTCTCTCTCATGTCTACACACACATACAAATATACTTTTTGGGGAGGGGAGCTATGGAACTGTGATTTCATCGGGGTAGGGAACTCCCTGTGTGGAAACTTCCTTTACAGCTAACTTAATCAGGTCTCAGATCCAAGGCTAGCCCTAGCCCTCTCTGTTACACCAAGCTGCCTGCCATTATGCCCACATAAGAATGTATGGGATATTAATTATTATTATATATTAATTACACAATTAGATATATAATTAAATATAACTAATTAATATTAGTATATATTAATTACTATACAAATTATTATGCATTTACTATATGCCTGATACTATATATACTTATACTTGCAAACACACACACACATATATTAGATCTGAGATATTTAATATTACAAGCCTCTCCCAGGTGAGGGAACTCTCTCTACCAGTGTAGGCTGGCACCTTCCCAGTGACTTAGTCTTAAGAAAGACCTCTGGATCATTGAGAGTTTCAGTAGTTTAGGAATGTGCTCCAGGTCACAAAGCCAGTTGAAGACCTCTAGGCTGACTCTCTTCACTATTCCACACCGCTGTTAATATGTATTTGCACATACAGACAGATGGACACACACAATGAATGCGTATGTGTGTATTCATACCTATATCATATTTATACATGCATGTGTTTTAAAAATCAACCATATACACACACGACACACATATGTCTATATATCCATGTATGTGTTTTCCAAAAACCATGTGAACCAGTCGGGCAGGAGACATTTTAATTTTTTGCAGAGAGTCTGTAGGTATTTAAACAAGCCTCCTTTTGTATATATCCTGTTGCCTCAGACTAGAAGGAACTTGTAACTATGATAAGGGGAAATTTCAAAGGGCACCTTTTTCCACTAATCAGACACTATAGCATCTCCTCTTAAAAACAAAGGAGGTATTGTGAGAGTGAAAGGGATTTGGCCCCAAGCACTAAACAAATTCTAGAGAGCAGAAAAAACCCTGCAATTATGTTAATAGTAAATTAATGTTTTGCAATTTACCCATATCACCTCAGAATAGGTGTTGTTCAAATGTACCTATTGGAAATATTTGCCAGACACAATGAAGAAGGGATGAAAGTCAAAATGTTTAGTTACATTGAAAGCTGAATGTTTAATCTATAAATGGTAGTTCCCAGCACCAGTAACGCATGTTTTCCTGACGTGCCACCCAGACCTTGGCTTATGGAGGTAATGCTTCCAGGCAATGAGATGGGGTGTGGAGCTGATAGTTCAGGCTTTCTGGATCCATGAAAAAGGTCTGCTGCTGCTTCTTCCCTAGCTTTATCCTCCAAATGACTTGTAAATGCCTTGATTGAATAGGAAATGGAGTTGACTGCAAACTCAGTTTTGTTCTTCATAGAAGGTGTTCTCAGGAGATGTGAAGTATTTGTGGCCTCAGTCATCTAGTGAAGATTTTTTCTTTCAGCAACCCCATCTCCCTTCTGTGCCCCCTGGCCCTGTTCACATAGTGCTCCCTTCCTTCTCCAACACTCCTTCCCCTCAACTGTCCCCAGCCTTGTCTTGGCATTTATCTCAGGTCCCCATCCTCTTGCTTCCAGGACAATCCTGATCATTACACTTTAAAAGGCCACCTATTTGACTTATGCTTAAGACAATCCTACTTTTCGCATTTAGGCACAATACAATTTGAGTTCACCATTAACTTTACCCTCTAGAAAAAAGCTCTAGACAAAGGTACCTAGGTGTCAACTAGAAAAAGCACAGAACTATTAAATAGTCAAAATCACTCTTTAATCAAGGGAAAAGGGGTTAGCGCTGCTACTACGACAACAGAGCTGATTTCCAAGACTGCACCGGAGTCAAGACGCTCTGGTCACCAGCCCCTGGGAGTGCCACCGACTCAGGATGGACTCCGAGGAACAAAAGAACTTTGGGGAACGTATATACCACTCTAGGTGACCTGGGGGCTTTAGGTTTAGAGGGACAGTTGATTGACCTTACAATAGTGAGAAAGGAAAATGAGAAGTTCCAGACAGGAATAATAAGTGAGGGGCTGGGGCCCCACAATGGACACAAAAGGGAAAGACTTAGCCTAGGGCTGGGTCACCTTGGTCATGGACTTTAGCCTAGGGGGAGAAACCATTGGGACAAAAGGGATGTTCAATATTGGATGGGATTAGCTGTTCCCACCCGAACTACCAGGAAGTTCACTGTCTGGTGAAGAAGGACCTTCCCTCAGGGGGAAACTCTCCTGTGACAAGGTCAAAACCTGGGGTTTCTACACTCAAACTAAATAAACTGGGGATCTCTATATTTCCATGTTGACATAGGATAGTCTAAAAACTGTTGTACAATATGAAGCAATACAAAGTGAAGCAAACAGAACCAGGAGAACTTCGTAGACAGTAACACCAAAAATGTATGACAATCAACTGATTGATTTAACTATTATCAACAAGGCAAGGATCCAGGACAACTCCAAGGGATTCCAGATGAAAAAGGACATCTACCACCATAGAAGGAGCAGATAGAATTCAAATGCAGATTGAATCATACCCTTCTTCACTTTATTTCCTCCATGAATTTTTCTCTGGTGTAATTTGTGCCTTGTTTCACAACATGATGAATTGTATAACAATGTGTATACAACATAAATTGCAAAATGTTAGAAAATGAATATTTTATTTTTTCTTTCTAAATCCTTTCCTTCCATCTTGGAATCAATACTGTGTATTGGTTCCAAGGCAGAAGAGTGCTAAGGGCTAGGCAATGGGGGTTAAGTGACTTGCCCAGGATCACACAGCTGGGAAGTGTCTGAGGCTAGATTTGAACATAGGTCCTCCTGTCTCCAGGTCTGGCTCTCAATCCATTGAGCTACCCAGCTGCCCCCAGAAAATGAATATTTTAAATTGTATCTACATGTAATTTGGAGAAAATAATAAAATTGATTTTAAAAAAATCCCATTGTATAACAGAAAGAATGCTGGGCTACTGGCATTTATATAGAACCTTAATGTTTTTTAAGTACATTAAAGGCATTATCTTCTGTCTCAAAAGAACTCTGAGGAAGGTACTATAGGTATTGCTGTCTTATGTTACAGATGTGAAAACTGAGGCTCAGATAGAAAAAAATACTCATGGGCAGGACTGGGCAGGATTCAAATTGGCACCAGGTCCAATTCTCTATCTACTATAAAATGGTCTCCATATTTTATTGTATGTTCCATTAGTATTTTTTTCTTTCTTTTGTTATGTATGTTAGGGTGGGATGGAGGTGATTTTCCCAATGGCACCTGTATAGCTTGAAAATTAAGTTATAACTACCCTGAAGGAAAGATGCCCTTTCAAAAAGGGGAAGATTAGGGGGTTGTCCCATGGCAAATGGAGAAAGAATGAGGTGTATTGTAGGGCAACCAGGTAGCAGAATGGATGGGCCTGGAATCAAGAAGACTCAAATTTGTGAATTCAAATCTAACCTCAGCTGTGTGACCCTGGGGAAGTCACCAGACCCTGCTTGCCTTGGTCTATAAAATGAACTGGAGAAGGAAATGGTAAATCATTAAAGTTTTTGTTTCTTTTCCCAGAGAACCCCAAATGGGGTTATGGAGAGTCAGACAAGAATGAAAACAACTCAACAACAATCGAGGAGTATTGTACAGTAATGAGTGAAAGGCATATGTGTTTCCGTTTAATGCGAACCCTATGATAGTGGTTATAAGGAGAATGGAATTGATTGATCATTGATCATACCATCTTGGATCGAGTCATAGCCTTATTCCCTTAGAGGGCCCTGGCCAGCATTTGGGAAATCACAGCATTATACCACATGGCTTCTTATCTCCACCTAGAGTTTGGAAGAACAAACGAGATCTGGGTTCCAGGCTTAACTTTGTCATTTAAAACCCATGTGACCTTAGGCAAATGATTTAATCTTTCTGGGCCTCAATAAAATGATGGGAAGAATTTGCTATCTGAACTCTTTCAGCTCTAACATCCTGTGATTCCCTAAAATCTTAATTCTAAGAAGGATGCCTAAATTAACTATGGAATATCTCATAGGGTTTTTGTAAACAATGATGATTTATTTATATATTTAATTTTTTAACGATTCTTGTGAAAATTATATTTTAGATACACATTTTATATAATTTTAATATAATTTTTCCATGTTTAAATAATTTCTCTTTGTTCCATTATGGGAGGGAAAAGATATTTGCTGATTGACTGCAGCTCTTAGTTCTCTGTTCCCATAGCTCAGCTGCCTTGCTTCCCTGATAGTGGTAATAAATACCAGATTAGTTTCTGAAGGTGATATAAAGTTAAGACATAGTAACTTTCCCTCCTCTCATGGATTTTGTAGTCTAGCAAGAGGATAAGATACCCAAATAATTAACCATAATATGCAATATCTCATGATAAGTGCATTACAGAGATATAAAACAAAGTACTTTGAGGTCAGAGAGGGAAGGTCATGACTAAATTCATGCCCTCAGGTATACATTACAAGAGGGTTCTCCTGCATATGCATAATCAACCTTGAATGATATCTAATAAACATCTGGGTCTTAACAAAAAAAAGGTGGTTTCCTTGAATATTTGTTTGTAGGCTTGTTGAAGTGATTGTTACTGTATTCTGACTAGTAAAGAAAGAACAAAATTCTTGGGTAAAGACTTTGATAGGAGTAAGTGTCTACTTCCAGGCTCTAGACAATTATGATTCCCATTGGATATGATTATACTGTGCTCTTTGAGCTTCCTGGTCATTATTGATGAGGCCTATACTTAATATTGGTTAAATTGATTGGTAATTGTATTATCCATAAAACCAATTAAATGCTATTGCCAGAGAATTGCAGACTAAAAATCAGGTGGAAATTTGTGGATTGGATGTGGGCTATGACCTAGTTTTGTGGCAATGAAGTTTTTTACCAGCTTTTTCCTAGAGAGAAAGAGGAAGGGTCAGCTAGTTGTGTGGTAATAAATCACTAACTGGATTTTTATAATAAATTCTCTCTGTCTTTCTATGTCACTGTCTTTCTTGCTCTCTCTTTGTCTCTCTCACTCTCTTGCTCTTTCTCCTTCTATACAAAATATTTATTATGACCAAGAAAAAAGGGACAATTGAGAAACACTAATAACTACCACACCATGTGCCTATGCTCCCACCTCTAAAATGCATGTTGAAAAAATGAAAAGAAGGCTATCACAAATGATATTCCTATTTTTGTTGAAGGTATCACCATTCCCTTCTACTCTTCCAGGCTTATTAACCTTAGTATTTTTCTCTGTTCCTACTTTACCAAAACTTGCTGTTTCTTCCTCCATGATATTTTTTGCATTGATCCTTTCTCTCTTCATACAACTACTATGTTAGTTCAGTTCAGAATCTAATCACCAAACACTTAAATTATTGTAAGGTCTCCTAATTAGTCTTCCTGAATTGTCTCTCTCTATTCCTGTACATCTTTCACAAAGTTGCCAAAATTATTTTCCTTAAGCTCAGATATAGCATGTCATTCTCTTAGTCAATGTTTGCCATTACCTCTAGAAAAAATATAAAGGTGTGTTTAATTTTAATCTACTAGGTCCCAACCTATGTTTGCAGATCCCTTGTATACTACTCTCTCTTTCACTCCTCTACTTCACGACCTAACCAAACTGACCTTCTCTCTGTTCAGAACACAAGCTACTCTGTTATCAGTTTGCACTGGTCACTCCCTATGCCTGGTGTGCATGCCTTCCTCCAACCTGTAGAATCCTTCTCTCCTTTCAAGACAATCTGGGGACCAACTCTACATGATACTTTCCCCAATTCCTCCACTTTTAGTTACTTAATGACTTCACATTTGTTTACTATCACTTCTTGCTTTAATATATACTTGTTTTCTTTTTCATTAAGTAGGATATATGTTCTTTGGGTGTGGGATTATTTAATTCTTTGAATCCATAGTGTTTAGTCCAGTTTTGGCACACATTTGGCAATTAATAGATGATTTTAGACTGGTTGATAAAGCCAACCACAATGTTTCAGTCATATGATTGACTGAAAGAAAGAGAGAAGACAAAATCATATAATGCTTACTGTTTGCAGACTTAGAATAACACAATTCAGTGGAGCAAAATACTGCCTTAAAGGCTATTAGCCAACAAGGTGTTTGCCATGCATATGTTAAAATAATACAAGATTTCTTGAAAGATTCAACAACAGAGAGGACTTTGTTCAATGTCTCTCTGATTATTAATATCAAGTTAGACATAAAAAAGATGTACTTTTGCCAAAAAACATTTGTCACTGCTGTAGAAGAGATTTGACACAAAACCCAAATGGAAGAGAGATTCCCTGGAGATGTTGAACTCTTCTTGTTTGCAGTCCTAATGAGATAATTGCATTAACACTTAAAATACTGAAAATCTTCCTAAAAGAGAGCCATAATCCCACAGCAGAGGTCAGTCCATCCATATACATGGGAAAAACCAAGGTAAAGAGGTAAAGAGTTCTTATTATCTAATCTAGTCAACAAATATTTAGGTGGTATTTATTATGCACCAGGAACTGTGTTAAACACTAAGGATACAAATACAAGGAAAAAGGAAGACAGGCACTACCCTCAAGAAGCTGACTTTCTAATGGGGAAGACAACACACAAAATGGAACTGAAAAGTGGGAGAAGGAAGGGGTGAGGTTTTAGCCTTTAAACATGATGGTGAAGTCAGGAAAGTACAACATGGGTTGTTTGGGCCTTTCCTCAAAATGATGGTCTTAGTAGGATCCCTACAATGGATGAAGGGGATGAAAGGGGGAGAGTGTCTAAGGGTAGTTTATCATGACATGGATGTAGATAGACTTTTCAGATAGTCAGTGATCTGGGCCAAGGATTAGTTAGCAAAATGACCAACTATTTTGGTAAATTTCCCAGTGCTTGTTAATAACCTCCAACTTCTCCCTAAAACAAAAGTCCATTTTTTAATGCTAATGCCTCCTTATAATTCCATATTGCTGTGAACAACACTACCACATGGGATATGTAGAGCCCCATAATTGGTGTGAATAGGTTATAGCAAGGTTATAACATAATAACAACAGAAATTACATTTAAGACATGAAAGAAAAAATAACCAAAAGAAAAGAAAAAGAAATGGTCAGGAGTAAGGAGTAACTGATGTCTGAAAGGTACTCTGATACCAATTTAATGTCGGATGTAGAGGAAGGCCACCAACACTGGATTTATCATAGAGAATTTATGAGAGGATGTGGATAAAGGTATCTGGGATAAGAAGTCATGGGTAGGCTAACTCTACCATCAGATGGAGAAACCACAGGAGATAACATATTCATAGAAGTATGGGCTCATACTAATATTTAAATGCTTAGATGGAGCTGGGCTATGGAAATTTTTTCAGTGGTACAGCTTACAACATTTTTTATTATCTTAACCTGTAAGATTATCGTTCATGTCTTTCTGTAAATATTCCATTTAGGAAGAATGGATTAAAAGAATCTCCGATTCTTTTAAAATCTTGAGGATACCAATGAGAACCTAGAAGGTGAATGCAGTCTCAGATCTTGGACTGTATCAAAGGGCAATAATGTTCAGGACTAGTCCTTGACAGAAATAGAGAAATTTGGAAGAGCTATAAATTTAGGGATAGGGGTGAAGTGCTGTGGAGAAGATAATGATTTTTTTTAGCTATATTGTATTTTAGATGTCTATGGAACTTTCAGTGTGAAGTGTCTAATAGGCATTTGGAGATTCTTCACTGGCATTTAGGAGAGACACTAGAACACAAGATAAATTTGGGAGCAATTTCCCAAATTAATTAATTAAATATGATAATTAAATCTATGGAAACTGATGATATCAAGCTAGAGAACGTAGGGAGAAAAGAGGGCTAAGAAGATAGCTTTAGAGTACACTCACAGTTAGGGGTCATAATGTGAATGATGAATAGAGGTCAAACAGGTAGGAGGAGAATCAAGAGCAAATAGTACCATAAAAATCCCAAGATGAAAGAATATCCATGAAGAAAGGCTAGGTAACAGTGTCAAATGCAAAAGAGATGTTGAGAAAAATGTGGTCTGAGAAAAGACCATTGGGTCTGCCAATTGAGAGATTATTGTTGGGGCTACCAGGTAGGAAGGCCTGGAGTCAAGAGGACTGACCTCATATACTTCCTAGCTGTGTGACCCTGGACAAGTCATTTAATCCCAGTTGCCTAGCCCTTACTGTTCTTCTGTTTTTATATTGATTCTAAGACAGAAAGTAAGAGTTTGAAAAAAGAGAGAAATTATTGTTAACTTTTGAGAAAACTGTTTATAATGAATGATGAGATAGGAGACCACATTACAAAAGGGTTAGAAGGGCTAAGAGGAGAGGAGGCCACTAGTTTTTCAAGGAATTTGCCTAAAAAAGGGATGTGAGATGTTGGGTGATAAATTCAAAGCAATGTTATGGTCTAGTGAGTATTAGAGAAGGGAAGAGGGAAGAGAGGGAGAAACAGGAGAGAGAGAGAGAGAGGGCATTTTACTGGACACAGTAAAAAAGATGAGATCAATGGTGCATGTAGAACCATGATTCTTATACTTTTTTGTTTCATGGACCCTTTTAGCAATCAAATGAATCTCTGCTCAGAATAATGTCTTGAAATACATGAAAAATATATAAGATTATAGAGAAAACCAAAGGTTAGTGAGAATAAGGATGTTATTATCCACTAAAATCAAAACTTCCTATATCATTAGTAGATATATACCCAAAAGAAAACAAAGGGGAAAAAAGTCCTTTACATATAAAACTAGTTATATCAGCATTTTCTAGTGGCAAAAAAAAAGTCGCCAAAAGTTGAAAATTGGAAACTAAGAGGATATCAAAAAATTAGAGGATAATTGAATAGGTTGTGATAGAGGAATGCCATGGAATGATCTTTTGATGTAAGAAATGAGAAAAATGAGTGATTTCAAAAAGACTCAGAAAGTCTTACATGCACCAATGCAGGGGGAAGCAAGAAAAATCAGGATGACTTCTAAATCAGTATGAAACATATATAACATCAACAATATAAAAATGAACAATTTTGAAGTCTTTTATAAACTGGTAGTTAAATGGAGAGAACCAGCAGAACAATAACCTTGTAAAAACAAATAACTTTGAAAGCTGTTAAGAACTATGATTAATATAATGGCCATTCCTGATTCCAGAGGACCAATGATGAAAGTATATTATCCATAACAGAGAAGTGATAGATTTGGGGTGTGGAATGAGACATTCACATTTTTTTAGTCACTAAGAGTTTTTTTATTTTACTTGTCTATACATATTATTTATTATTTTTATATAATATTTATATTATATATTATATATTATATATATTATTAATATATTATATATTAAATATAATATTTATATTATTAAATATTATTTATTAAAGGAAATTTATTTTCTTTTCCTTTATAGAGTAGAAGAGAGATTTCTGCTAATTAAAAGAAGAGGTTAGGTAGTACTATCCATGTGAAAAGTTGCATTCACTTCCAGATGAGGTCATTGTATTATTAGTTTTACTTAACTTTTACTTTGTTACAAGAGACCTCTCAAAAAGTAGATGAATGTAAGGTAAAAGCAAAATTCAATAAAAACTTTTCAATAAAACTAAAAGTAACAAAAAAAGAAAAACAATCTGAGCTGGTTCTAAGTGGAATGGGCTGCATTGGGAGGTTGTACATGCCTCCTTTGTTGGATAACCACTTGTCAGAAAGTTTATCAAGAGGATCTTCAGATATGGCGTTCACTGGATGACCTTTAGGTCTTTTCCATCTCTGAGATTCCTTGATTCAGTGATCTTGCTTTCTTTGGTCCTAGCAAGGCTTCCATTGAGCAGAATGGATCCAAGATGAATTTCTGCCACATAACTGCCAAAGTGGCATTTCGAGGACTACAAAGGGACGCATTGGTATGTATAGGTCTGGCAACTGTCTGTCTTCAGTTGGAAAGGTTATGGAGCCAATATATGTAATGAAGAACAGCAAGTTGTGGCCACTCTCCAGATCTGTACCTGTCAGGGAGAGGTTGGCAACCTGTGACAGGTATAATCTGATTTCCACATGTCTCATGCAAAACCAGAGGGAAGGAATCACATCAAGATGTCTCACATCAGCAAGGCAGCCAAATGTCAAGAGATTCACCTTGCAGAATGAAGACACTGAGAAATACAGAAAAAAAGAGTATTCACGGTTGTCTCTTGAAAATATACAACGTGCTGAAGAACTGAACAGGGATAGTAGTCTGTTAACTGTTGGCAGGTACCAGGTGTGAAGCAGGCCTCCATAATGACACTCCCCCATCCCCAATATCAGACATTCCTCAGTTCCCACTGACCTGGCTCTGCCTCATGGTGTGGTTAAGGCTGTCACAGCTGGAGGACTTGTGTGTTTGTGCTGTGACAGGCAGAGCCCTGCAGTCCCTGCTTGGGTTTTAGTGACAGGCAAAAGGGAAGAGGGCTGGTGTTCTCAGTTCAGATAATCAACCCAAAGTTTGGATGCATATTTGAACTGTCAGCACCTCTTGAGGCTGCCAGCTTGGGCTAGAAATCTTCTGAGAAACCAAACAACTCCTGGCATCTTGGCACCATGGCTTGGTCTTTTCCCTAAGCAAGAGAATCAGAGACAGACCTTAATCCAGGTAACCTTTTAAAACCAGAAGGAAGGGCTTGGTTCATAGTCAGGGTTTGGTTTCTATGGAAGCTCTGATTTGCTAATTAGGGTCTAAGTAGACCTAGCTTCTTTACTCTCAACACAAAACTGTAGTGCAATAATATTGCTTCTAAAATTTTTTTTAAAAGGTGTGATATTGGCCATTTATGTTCCCACACATCCTCCTTGTAGTCCAAAACTTCCTCCCCTGAATACCACTGCCTAATAGATCTAAGTCGGCTCTCTTAGGACTGAAGCCACACCTGATTTAAAAATAAATCTCTTAGGACGCTTGATTTGTTCATTTTAGTGTTTATTCAATGCTCCATATGAGCAACTGTGATGTGATCCTTTCTATACAAATATGGTGGAGCTGACCCACCATCCATAGGGCAGATGCTCAGAATTGTTTTTTCAGGACAGTCAGGGAGGTTTGCACTGGCCCATCCTCTTTCTTTCTGTCTCCTCTCTGACATGTGCCATGTGGGACAATGCTAGTTGATTTTTTTTTGAATCACCATTTTATTTTATTTTTAATTTATTTATTTAGTCAATTTAGAACATTATTCCTTGGTTACAAGAATCATGTTATTTACCTCCTTCCCCTCTCCCCACCCTTCCCGCAGCCAACCACAATTCTACTGGGTATTACACGTGTCCTTGATCAGAACCCATTTCCATGTTGTTGATGTTTGCACTAGGATGTTCATTTAGAGTCTACATCCCCAACCATATCCCTTCGACCCATGTATTCAAGCAGTTGCTTTTCTTCGGTGTTTTTACTTCCATAGTTTTTCCTCTGAATGTGGATAGAGTTCTTTCTCATAGATCCCTCAGGATTGTCCTGGATCATTGCATTGCTGCTAGTAGAGAAGTCTATTACATTGGATTGTACCATAGTGTATCTGTCTCTATGTATAATGTTCTCCTGGTTCTGCTCCTTTCTCTCTGCATCAATTCCTGGAGGTCGTTTCAGTTCCCATGGAATTCCTCCCATGGAATTCAGCTCCCATGGAATTTGAGCACAGTAGTATTCCATCACCAACATATACCACAATTTGTTCAACCATTCCCCAATTGAAGGGCATCCCCTCATTTCCCAATTTTTGGCCACCACAAAGAGTGCAGCTATGAATATTCTTGAACAAGTCTTTTTCCTTATTATTTCTTTGGGGTACAAACCCAGCAGTGCTATGGCTGGATCAAAGGGCAGACAGTCTTTTGGGCATAGTTCCAAATTGCCAATGCTAGAGTTGATTTTTAAAGTGAGGTTTTTGACCATGAATGAATAAAAACACATTTATTAAGCACCTTCTTTGTGCCTGTCACTCTGTAAGGCACTAGAAACACAGATACAAAAGTGAGACAATGTTTGCTCCTTAACGTGGCTTACAACACACATAGGGAAATGATCATGCAAGGAAATGTTGGTATGGAGAGTCACAGGGTGTGTAAATAGATAGTCAGTACCCTTTAATAATACTTTATTATTTTATACTATATCTTCATATTAGCATAGAATATTTATTTTATTTTATAATTATATAATAAAATCATAATAATGATTATTAATGCTCACATTGTACTACTATGTTGCACTGTAGTCATGAAGCTATTAAATAAGTCTATGCAGAATTAGACTCATGACCTTATAATTCATCCAAAAGAAGATTGTATGTTGTTTATTGTGTTAGGCACTGGGGGATATACAAAGGTTAGATAAATTCCAGTTTTTGGCTCTTGTAAAGTTTATAGTGTGCTAAGGAGAGAAGCACAGAACTGCAACACGCACCATTACTTTTTAAGTGTGATAGAAAGTTGCTTGATGAGATTTGATATTGGGAGCTGACCCAACTGAGCCATTATAGAATGTAAACTGGAGTGGCCGGGACTCATAAAAGCTGAAGGTGCTCCACTTAAAGCCAAGGCTGGCTGATACAAGAGGAGAATCGAAGCTGTTATCTTGAAAATAGCTTGAGATCTCCCTATATAGAGTTGGGTTAGGTTGGCTCCATCCTTCAGAAGTCCCCTGCATTCACAAACCTCTGGGATGATGTCGACTCTCATGCCTGCCTCTGACACAATCATGGCCTCTCTGGGGACTTGTCAGAGGGAAATTCAGCTTGTGTTCAAGCCTGTGTAAGGGGCTTCCCCTTTCATCTTTGGGAGGCCAAACTCCAGTGACTGCTTTTGATGAAACCAAATCCTTCCGATTTCTGTTTGATTTGGGGATTTAGTTCCATGGTAAAGGCAGCAGTGGGATACATTTTTGTTTTCTTTACTTTCTAAGTGACCCTGACTCACTTTGTGAGTCTAAAATTGACCTGCTAGGGAAAAACAACCACCTCTTTTGACCCCTCTTTCTCTGCTTTTAGAGATATTGGGTGTGTTCTCTAAAAAACTGTACAAACACATTCTCACACCAAAATCTCTTCTGTTCCACTCAATTCAGTAAATCTTTATTCAATTATATTTTATGCAAAACTCTGATTAAGTAAGGGACAGGAGTAATTTATTGATGACATAAGAAAGGAATTAATTATATGTAACAGTTATATATTCAAATTTATAAGAATAAGAGCTATTCCTCCAATTGATAAATGGTCTAAGGATATGAATAGTTAGTTCTCATATATAAGGATATGAATAGATAGAAACCAGGGTAACCATAACCATGTGAAAAATTGCTCCAAATCACTATTAACAAGATAAGAAATGAAGTAATCTATCTTCCACTTATCAGAATGGTGAAGATGACAAAAAAAAAAGAAAACAAAGAATGTTGGTAGGACTGTGAAAAAACAGGCAAACTAAATACACTATTGGTGGACCTGTGAATGTGTGTAATTCTTCTAGAAAGTGAATGTGTGTAATTCTTCTAGAAAGAATGTATGCCCTTAGAATTATACACACAAAAGTTCCTAAATGAATGCATACCCTTTGATCTCTCTCTACCAGTGTTTGGTCTATGCCCCTGAAAGATCAAAGATATTAGAAAAGATGTCACGTACACAAAAATGTTTCTAGTAGCTTTTTTTTTTTGTGGCGGCCAAAAAAATCCCCCAAACAAACAAACAAAAAAAACTGGAAACTAAAGAAATGTCCAAACAATGTGAGAGGGCTCATGTTGATACTGGTGAATATGATGGAATGCTGTTGTTTTGTAAGAAATGAGGGAAAAGATCATTACAGAGAGACAGGGAAAGACTTGTATGAATTGATGTCAGAGTGCAATAAGCAGAACAAGAACAATTTGTACTCTAGCATCAATATAATATGAATGAACACTTTTGAAGATTTATTTTTTATTTTAAAATATTATTTTATTTCAAGATGTTTGATTCAAAATTAAAATTTTACATGTCTTTTGAGAATTTTTGGTAATATTCTTTTTTTTTTTTTGTAATATTCTAAACTAGATTAAATTTTTTTCAAATGTTATATCAAAACAGAAGTTGAACTGAAAATTGACCTTTCAATAAAATAATTATATTCCTATTTGTAAATTCATGCCTCTAAGAAAGATTTTGACTCAGCTTTAGGATGGATGTCTATAAAAAACTTCAAAACTGTCTATGACCAAGAACAGCTTATATAGTAACAATACTGTTTAAACAAAACTTTAAAAGCTATAAGAATTGTGATGATGAAACATAACATCCACCTCTTGAAAGAGGGATGATAGATTTAGGGGGCAGAATGAGACACATTTATGTGCTGTCAATGAGGGAATTTGTTTTGTTTACCAAAAATAATTTTTTTTCTTACTTCTCTCCCTTTCCCTCCATAAAGAAGAAACAAACAATAAAAACCTCCCAAACAATTAGATTTAAAAGATAGGGAATGCTATAGATGTGAAATGTACATGGACTTTCAGATGAGGTCACACAGTTTTGCTTAATTAAAAAACAAAACAAAACTTTATTTTTTTTTAACAGTCAAATCTGTCTACTTGTGTGAGTGCTGCCTAGACTATACACATTGGAAATTTTAGGGGTAGCCTAAAGAGCACTGGATTTGTAAACAGAAGACATAGGTCCATATCCTGACCTTTGCTATTTGATAATGGTAAGATTTATAGCAAGCCAATATACCCCTTTGAGCTTCAGTTACTTCCTTTTCAAAACGAGGGAAATGAATTGAATGTTCTCTCATTCAGGTCCCTTCCATCTGTAGATTATGGGATTCTACTTGAACTGACTCTCTCAGAAATAGGGTTGTAGGGCAGAAAATTCTCATACAGTTGAAAAGCCATTAGCTTTTGAGTCAGAGGACCTGAGTTCAAATTCTCTCTGGCCTTTACTTATATGACCTTGGGCAAGTAATTTAACTTCTCTAGTCTTCTCTTTCCTTTTTTTGTAAAATGAGAGGGTTGGACTAGATATCACCTAAAGTCACTTCCAGCTTTAGATTTGGGATCCTATTTTCCTTAAAACACCATGTAAATGTGAATTGTAGTTAGAGGAAGTAGACAAAATCCCTTTTCCTAAGAAGGAGGACTGCCTCCATTATCAAGATTTTATTAAAATTGGGTTTTGTTATTTGGTCATGTCCAATACTTCATGACCCCATCTGGGATTTTCTTGGCAAAGATACTAGAATGCTTTGCCATTTCCTTCTCCAGCTCATTTTACAGATGAGGAAACTGAGGCAAACAGGCTCAAGTGACTTGGCTAGGGTCATACAGCTAGTAAATGTCTGAGACCAGATTTTAATTTAGGTCTTCCTGATCCTGAAGCTGTAGATAGCCGGTTGCTCTATCTACTGTGACACCCAGTTACGCTTTTCAAGTCAGGAATCCCAAATTTATTCTCGTTTGTCAGGAATCTTCTGGCTCCTGACTATTTCTGGGCAGTTATCCATTTTGTTTTGGGTATTTTAGCTATTTGTTATTTGGGCTATTTGGTCACCTGTGTTCCTTGGTGCCTACATTGTTTCTGACCCACACTCTGACCTGATTTCTGGAATTCATGTATGCCCTCCCTTTTACTTGTCTGCCTGTTTTTTGATTTATTGCTTCACCTTGACCTTGGATTCATGCATCCTTCTGGGTTCCTGACTACCAGCCTGGTTGCTGACCGTGTCTGATTGAGAGTCTTAACCTTGACTCACTCCTCTTTCTTCTTCTTCCAACTACTTATCTGATCCTTATGACCCACAGCACCCCAACAGTCCCTGTGCTATAACGGAGGAAAGGAAATGTTAGTTTTTTGTTTTCCAATTGGTTTTGGCTCTTCTCTGTGTGATGAAAATGACCATACCCTTCTTCTAGGTGGAAATTGTATGTGTTTATCACTGTATATAAGGTATTATAAACTTGTAAGGGGCTTTGGGCCAGCTCCCCAACCCCCCTTGTAGGGATGTGAGCCATGACTCACCAATCTAAACCTGGGGAAGTAGATGGAGCCAGCAGTAGGGCTGAGACAAGTGTGAAATGTTTAATTGGATCCAGCTGGTGTCAGTCTGGCCTAGCCCAGCAAATGTGGAGGACTAATGAAGCCTGGAAGCACTGACCCCAGAAGTTGGTGGGAGGAGCCAGAAGGGGTGTGAGGTGTGGATGAAAAAAAGAACAAAAAAGAACAAAAACCTTAGGTTGGAGCCATGGGCTGTGGGAGGTGCACTCTGGGTTTTCTCCATGTGGTTATTGGATTCTGGGTCAGTTGTGAGAATATAAGCATAGAGATCACCTTTCTGGGACATGTTCATGGACAGTTTTTGTATAACATGAAAAGAAAGTTTTCTTTTAATGAAACTTTGCAAAGTTTGCAAAATCTTTTGGCAGAGTATTGATTCTAATTCACACTTTGGAAATCTTTGGTGACCACGATAAGTGTAATGCCCTTATCCTAAGCGAGTGACCAGCGTTGGAAACCTAATTCCATGAACAATATGCAATTTTATTTTATTTTTTATTAAATGTTTATTTTTTCAAAATGGTACACAATTTTTCATTTTTCATTCCCACCCCCCAATAGCTCAAACTCTTGTAACCAACATTCATAGTCAAACAAATTCCCACATTGGCTATGTGCAGAAATATTGTCTCCTTCTGAATACTAAGTCTGTCAACTGGGTTTTCTGCAAGTTTCAAGTTTGCCCCTGCCCTGACAACTCACCCTGAGGGAAGTCCCAGACTCACCTGTTTTGGACTGAACAATAGACCTTGAAGTGCTTGGTGACCCCAGTTTGTCTGGGACTAGTGGATATAGTCAAATGTCAAGTATCCTTTTTTGTCTTGGTATCTTCTCCTGTTGTATTAAAGTCCTTTTTCAGGTAGCCCAACCCTTGGCTTGACCCTTTCCTTTTGTATTCATTGTACTCTCTGATACTTCAGCTGCTGGCTGTACCCTCTTTCCCAAGCCTGTTAATGTATGTTTCCTGTGCCAAGTTCCCCAAAAGGTATAAAAGGTCCCAAGTTCTATCCTTCTTGAGAGAATCATCTTGGGCAGTGATCCTCCCAGAGATACTGGCCCCAGAGCCCCATTCCCACTCTGTGTAGCGGCTGATTATTGTACCTATCTCTTTCCTGATTAAAGACTTGGTTTTGGCTGACTACTTTAGTAGTTCTGTGTTTGTTTCCAAGTTAACAAGTCCATCAGCTCTGCCAGAAAGAGGGAAATCTTTGTCATGATCAGTCCTCCAGAATCATGGATGGTCACTGAATGGGTCAGAATTCTTCAGTTTTTCAAAGTCATTTGTCTTTACAATGTTGTTAACTGCATAGATTGTTTTGGTTTTACTTCCATCTATACAACATCACATTTTTAGGGTGGCAAAGAAATGGAAATGAAGGGAGTATCCATTAATGGGGGAAATGGATGAAAAAATTATGGCATATGAACATAATAGAATACTAGTGTACCATAGGAAAATGATGGAAGAGGTGATTTCAGAGAAAACAGAGGTTTGTTTGAGTAGCTTTCATTTTAATACTGAAGTAACCCATATTGTTGAAGTAGGAAGGGATCTCAGAGATAATTTAGACCCAATCTTTCAGGTTTACAGATGAGAAAACTGAGGCCAAAGGCCATGCTGCATGAAGGTGGTTCTGCTAATAACCAATGGATCCTGAACTAGAACCCAAAGGTCTTGATTTCTAGGCAATCCTGTTTCTCAAGTTTTAAATTCTTTTGCAGAATAGGATACAGCCAATGCCAGAATACCCAGTGTCTGATTCCATTTGGGTGGTGGCTCACCTGTGTTCTGGGCTCCTCCTTATGCTACCATGTAGCTCGTTAACACCTCCTCAGAATGGCAGGCAGGGAAGGAGAAAGAAGGTGAAACTCTTAATTAGTCAATTTGGCTACTGGATAGCATCCCTGGTGGAAGGTTTGTCTTAGGGGAAGGTTGCAAATCCTCACAGTCAGTGGGTTGCCTTACGGCTCTTGTCTTGCTTCTTTTTACAATTAGAACTTCGTCACTGAATACATACTCAGGACTCAAAGCTTCCCCAAAGGAGAAGACTTGAAATTCTCTGAAATCCCACCTGATATAAACCTTGTTTGTTGTTCAAGGAGCCTTGCCTAGAAAAATTGTGGAAGAGGTGAAAATTGTTCTAGGTGTCTCATCACCTCCCCTTGTAGCTCCCACAAAAGCTTCTTGCCTCATAAAGAATTTACCAGGGATTTGTCATAAATTTGTAGCATCTTCCCTCATTTAAAAAATAATTTTTAAAAGTCCATACAATATTTCTCCTTTTCAAATGCTATTATTTCTTCTCCCTTCTCAAAAGATCATTCAGGGATCACAGACAACAAGCAGCTGAGCAATGACCTTGTTCAGGTCTTTTCCTCTCCTGGGAAAAAGTTTGTCTGAGATGATGCTTGAAATCCTTGAAGGCAGCAAGGTGCTTCTCTTCTCTTTCTCTGTCTGTCTTTTTCTCTCTCTGTCTCTCTGTGTCTGTCTCTGTACCTCTCTGTATCTCTCTCTCCTCTTCTCTCTGTCTCTCTCTGTTTTAACATTTTGTTGATCATTTCTTGTTTGTGCCTTCCCAGTCTGGGGATTATTCTTGGCACATAAAAACAAAAGTAAAGTAAGAATTAGGTTGCTCTAGCATTTTTCTGGAGTCCATTATCTTTATCCTCTATTCTTGGGCATTGGTCCTATCCTTTTTTTTCCCTTTCTTTCTCTCTCTTGGCCTCAGCACAATCCTTTTTGTCATTCTCTTACATTCATCATCAGCTTCATTCATTTGGCCCCTGTATTGCCTAAGGAGCCATAGGAAGTCAATCAGAGAGGTTTGATTACTGGCATGCACTATACCCATGTTCCTTTTATTGGTGGAGACAGTAGAGATAAATTATAGAACTTCCTCTAAGTTGCTATAAGATCTAGAGTCCTTCAGGGAGCCAAAGTTTTCTCAGCTTTTCATGTCCACAGGTGAATTTTAAACTTCCCACAAGAATATAATAATAAGAACAATAATAGCACATATATAGCTCTTAAATATTTGCAAAATATTTTGCAAATATGATCTCATTTTGTTGTCATAAAAACCCTGAGGATGATATTATTTTTATTTTATAAGTGGGGAAACTGAGGCACAGCTTAAGTGACTTCCTTAAGGTCACACAGCTAGTGAGTGTCACAATCCAAATTTGAATTCAAATTTTCCTGATTCCAAGTCTAGCACTCTATTCATTGTACCACTCAGCTTCCTGCACCTTCTATAGAACTGGTAATGTGTTTTCTATTTTTTCTGTATCCATAAAATTGATAATAATGGCAGCTAACATTTATATAGTACTCAACTATGTGCCAGGCACTGTGCTAAGCACTTCACAATTGTAATATCATTTGATCCTCTTGTTAACCCTGGGAAATAGGTGCTATTGTTGTTCCCAATTTATTGGATATGAGGTGAAACCTCAGTTTGTTTAAGACAATAATTTTTTCCATTCATTCATTCATTCATTCATTCATTCATTCATTCACTCCCCTTCTTATCCTAAATGCGTTTATGTCTGTGCAGAGATTTTCCAGTTTCGAGGAATAAAATGATCTATTTTATCTTTTGTAGTAGCTTCTATCTTTTTTGTAGTTAAGATTATATCTCATACCCATAGTTGTGAGAGGTACACAATCTGTTTTGTTTTAAAAATTTTAATAGTATAATCTTTTATATTGAGGCCATATTACCCATCCACAAGATGGTGTGAGCCTAATTTCTGCCAGACAGTTTTCCAGTTTTCCCAGCAGTTTTTATTAAATGGGATAATATGTTTTCAACTTTAGTTAACATGTTTTCAACTTATTTAACATGTTTTTGACTTTATTAAATGTAGCGATATTGAGTTTTATTGTTTTGAAACCTCCTCCACTGATTTATCTCTGTTTTTAAACCAATATCTGATGATTTTGGTTATGGTTGCTTTATAATACAATTTGAGGTCAGGGAGTGCTATTCCCCCTTTGCCCATCTTTTCATCATTTTTCTTAATATTCTATATCTTTTGTTTTTCAAACCAATTTTGTTAATATTTTATCAAGTTCTATAAAGTATCCTCTTTGATAATTTGACAAATATAACATTAAAAGTATAAATTAATTTTGGTAGCATTATCATTTTTATTAAATTGTCACAGCCTATCCCTGAGTGCTTATGAGTCTCCTAGGTAGTTAGGCTGCTCTTTAGTTCTTAAAGGAATATTTTATAATTGGATGTAAGCAAACTTTTTATGTGCTTTTTGAGGTTTTCCCTCAGATATTTTATGCATTTCATGGTTAGTTGGAATGGGATTTCCCTATTATTGCTTCTCATTATTTGTTATCATATAGAAATGTTAATGATATTTGATTATTTATTTTGTAGCCTGCAAATCTGTTGAAGCTATTAGTTATTGCAATTAGTATTTTTGCTGAATCCCTTAGGTTTTCCAAGTAAATTATCATGTAGTCAGCAAACAGGGAAAGTTTTTATATCCTCTTATTTTTATTCCTTTTATTTCTATCTCTTGTCTTATTGCTATTTCTAACATTTCCCATATTATTGCAAATAATGAGAGTGGACATCATTGCTTCATTCCAATATTTGAAGAAATCCAATATATTTGATAACTGCTTTTTGTTTTAAATAACTGCTTTTTATGATATATAAAAAAAGGTTTCTCTAAGCTTATACATATCAGATTTTTTTTAAACCCTTACCTTCCATCTTGGAATCAATACTGTGTATTGGGTCCAAGGCAGAAGAGCTAAGTAAGGGTTTCATAGTGAGGGTTAAGCGACTTGTCCAGGGTCACAAAGCTAGGAAGTGTCTGAGACCACATTTGAACTCAAGACCTCCCATTTCTGGGCCTGACTCTCAATCCACTGAGCCACCCAGCTACTCCTCATTCTTTATTTTTAGTATAAAAGAGTGTTGTCATTGTCAAAGGCTTTTTCTTTATATGTTAAGATGATCATGTGGTTTGGGATGATTTGAGTTTTAATATGATTAATTATGTTCATTATTTTCCTAATGTTGAACAATCCTTGCATCCATCCATAATATAAATCCTACTTAATAATAAATTATTTTCTGGATAAATTACTGAAATTAGTTTGATAAAAGTTTGTCAAAATAAAAAATTTAAATTATATTCATTAGTGATATTGGTTTTCTTTTGCTGTCTTCTCTTTCTTTGGTTTAGGTATTTGGGCTACATTCACATCATTAAAATTTCTGATAGCATTCTTTATTTCTTAGTTTTTGAGAATAATTTGTGAAGCATGGTTGCTAACTCTTGTTTAAATGTTTGATAGAATTCTCCTACGAATGAATCTATCAGGCGTGGATTTTTTGTTGTTGTTGTTGTTGTTGAGGTAGTTTCTTTACAGTAAGGTCTATTTTCTTTTGAAATGGGGCTAAGATTTCTCTCTGGTTATCTGATTGTTTGGGTATTTCATATTTTAAAGATAATCTTTTATTTCTTTTGTGTTCTCAATTTTATATCATATAACTGTGCATAATATATCCTGGTTATTCTTTTTATTTCTTCTGGTTTTGCTGTGATTCCATTGTGGTCATTTGCTATTTCATTGATTAGATTCCCCCTCCCTTTCTTCTTTTTTAATAGAAATAACTAAGAGTTTATCAAATTTATTAGTATTTTTTAGAATATCAGGTTTCAATTTTGTTGATTTTTTTTGTTTCTAATTTATATATTTACTCTCTAATTTTTAATATCCTTTCTTTTGTTTTCCTTTTAGGTTTACTTTTTAAATAAGCTTATTCAGTTAATTAGTCTTTTCTTTTTCTAATTTGTTAATGTAACATTATAAAGATATGTTTTCCCCCTGAGGACTGTTAACTTCATCCTAGAAATTTTGACATATTGGCTCATCTTTATAACTTTCTTTTATATAGTTTCTTTCTAGGATTTGTTCTTTGGTCTACTTATTATTTAAGATTCCATTGTTAAGTCTCCATATAAGTCTGTATTTTTTGTTTGTGGTTCCTGAACCAATTTCTATTCTTATTGCATTTTAGTATATAAAGGATATATTAATTATTTCTGTTCTTTTACATTTATTTACAGCATCCCTGTGCCCTGGTAGAGAGTCAATTTTCACAAAAGTTTCACATGGTGTGTGTGTATATATATATACACACACACACACATATATATATTATATTTTTACTGTCTCATTTAGAAGATGACAAAAGTCTTTTACTACTAGGTTCTCAAGAAATTAATTCAGGCCCATATTTTCCCTTTTGTTTTCTTTTTGTTAGACTTCTCCAAAGAGGAATATTAAAGTCTCCTGTCCTGTTGTGTTAGTATCTCTCCTTAAATTTCAGATGTCTCCTTTATGAATTTTAATGCTAAGATATTTAGAGGATATAAGTTATTTTTAAAAACTTGATATTGATTTGTTGTTTGTGGTTCTTTTCAGCATATTATCATTTCCTTGTTTGTGCCTTTTACATTTTTGAATGTTTTTGGTTTGTCTGATAACATGATTGGTTTTGAATTTACTTGATGCATGGTAAATTTTTTCATCCCCTCTGTTTTATTTTGTATATGTCTGCTTTTTTAAGTGTTTTCTTCTTTTCTATTTATTGCCACTGCTTCCCTTCCCCCTCCCCCCTGGTTTTATTGGGTTGTTTAATCTATTCCTATTTAAATCTACAAGTTAGGTTTATTTTTTCTTTCACATATCTCTAAATTGGGGAGGGTGGGGTGGGAGAGGGTTAGGATTTTTTCCCCTTCTGCTGTAAATACACTCCTTCAGTTACCTTAATCTTTTTTTTTTTTAAAGATAGCTCTGTTCCTATTAGTGCTCTTCTTCTTATCCCTGATCCCCTCTTCTAATTTGTTACCCCTTTCTTTTAGGACTTTGTTAGTATCTTTCTCATGCTTTTATATGGTTAAATGTTTCTACCTCCTCTTTTTCCCTGTGTGTAAGTCTGGTAGATTTCCTTCTTCCTCTCCTCTCCATTACCTAGCCTTGCTCATTTAAAAATTTTTTTAATTTTTTGTACCCCTTTTGAAAATAAAAGGACTTCTTTCACTCTCTTTGTTAGTTGTTTCTGTTTACTTTGGACTCTTTTCTAATTCATATCCCCTACAATCCTCTGGTCTTTCTCTTTTCTATATATTTTTCATATAATCAAAATTTCTAAGGTATCCTTTCTAGGCTGGGCCCTCAAGGTGCTTTTTGCCTCTATCTTGTAGGGCTTACTCCATACTTCAAATTCCCCTTTTCTATTGTGCTTCATTCTCAGAACAATGCTAATTATTGAAGATGTCAGAGAGAACCTGGTCCCACATTATGCCAATCCCCCACCCCAATCATCTATATCCTTTCTTGTTGATCCCCTCCACCCCCACCATTTCTTTCTACATCTGTCGAGAAATCTCCTTCTTGGATCTACACTCTCCTACTCCAGTTGCTCCCAGGATTCCCACTCCCCACCTTTTCCCAAAACATGTAGACTTTTTAGGCACCCTAGACCTCATTTAAGGTAAAGCACGTCTGGGACTCTCTCTGCCTCTATAAGACTTTTACTACTGAAGGGCTTTGGCCAAGCTGCTGGCCAAGACCTAAGAACACTTCCACTGCCTGGAGCTGGGGTGCTGGAAAGAGGAAGGGGACTTGAGGGATATGAATGAGTTTTGATATGTGCTATTCTAATGAGGGAAGAGAGCACACTAAAAATCTGTAAAAATCATGTAAAACAGGACATGAAAATGACCAAGATGTGGTATGGAAGCCTAATTTCAGATAAGAAAAAGTTCACTTATCAGGGCTTGGAGCCATGAGTGGAGCCCAGGTTTATGATGGAGCAGAGAGGAAGCTGATGGCCAGAGAATTAGTGTAATGAAGAGAAGGCCAGGAAATGGATTATAATACAGTTAGGTAAATTCAAAACTGGTTGATTGACTTGATCCAAGAATTAGTCATTACTATATTAATGCCAACCTGGAGGGAGGTCTCTATTAAAGTAGTCTGTGGATTTGTCCTTGGTCCTGTTCATTCTAACATTTTTATCAATGATTTGAATGAAGGAATAGGTGACATACTTTATCAAATTGGTAGATAATATAAAAGGATGAGGAATAGATAACATATTGAATGATAGGATAATAAAAAACAAGCTAGAGTAGTAGATAGACTCTAAAATTCAATTGAGATAAATGAAAAATTCTTTACTTTTTCATTGTTTTTATAACAAATATAATATTTAACTTTATTATTATTATTATTAAATAAATAATTACTGCACAAATATTAAATGGAGGATGTATGGCAAGACAGTCTAGGGGCTTTACTGCATTGTATACTTAATATGAGTCAAAAGAGTGACTTTGTAGCCAGAAAAACTAAGTACAATATTAATTTTTACTAGTTTTGAATCCATCATCTCTTCTTAGTCAATCAGTTACTTCCTTTTGGGTAGATTTAGGTACAAACTGGAAGTTTCCCTGGGCATTCTCTACAAAGGATGAAATTACCATAAGTCAAGAATGAATCACCTACTTTCCTTTTAACAGAGCTGTCCAGCCTAAAGTTGGATAATTCAGGTCTCACATCAATAATCTTGTATTGTATTCATGCCAAACCGTACTTGGCACATAGTAGGCACTTAATAAGTGTTTATTGAATTGAATCGAAAAGTACATGATAAATCTCTTTAACTCATTATCCATTTCTTCCTTCTGTTTGGATGGTCTCTAGAATATACTTATCATAATATCACTTCTCTTTATTTCTTTATCCTCATTCAAATGCTCTTTACTTTTCATCATTCCTCTGTTGGTCTTCATAGTTTTTCATATGATCATTTTTGATATACAATGTTTCTTTACCATCTCTCTTGTCTAAGCTCTTCCTTTTGAATACATTTCCAAGGTCATTTTCCTATTTTTGAGTTGTATCTCATCAAATTTCAGCGATAACTGTGAGGTTGAATGGACTTCATTTTATTAAAATTTCTATTTCAACTGCTTTTCTTAGAACATAAGCACTGTCTGTATATCTGTCTTGTTTCCCCAATGAGACTTTAAAGTCAGGGATCTGCCTAAAGAGCCTAGTAGAGTAGCTGGCACGTAGTAGACATTCAATAAATACTTGTTAATTGATGAAATTATCTTGAATCATGTTTCCAAGATGCCTCTTTCAGAGGGTGCAAATCATGAATGATGATATTCATGGTGAAGTCCTTGTTCCACTGGGAATCACATTTTGTGACCAGTGACTCTTTGTCCACTGGCTGCTGAACCAGCTGTTAGCAGCAACAACTCTTTCTTCCACTATTCTGCTTGGGATTTGAACTGCTCACCTTCCCATTACTAGTGTGTCAGATTAAAGAGAAGTGTTCTTACTTGCATGCTCAGACTTTTAGTATATAATTAGCTGTAAGTTACAATAATGATGATGATGATGTGAGGCGCTCAGGGGCCTTTGGAATTTGAGACCTATAAAAATAAAAATTATTATTATTATTATTAACATCATTACTATGGTAACGAATGGATACCTGAATAAAAAGACCATTTCTTAGTAGCAGACCATTACATAATTTCTTATAATAATTAAAACCACTTAAATTTTTTTTTATTCTCTTCACTATCCACTTAACTTTTCTAGTACCATCTCTTTTCACTATACATGTTCTCACTGGCTCCTGCTAAGTGGCTTATAGGTACTGGGCTCTTGGCACTTTGTTTTAGAGAAAATACACTAGAGACAACTGTTTTGGAAAAAGGAAATCACCTATAAAGTATAATCACCCTGTAATAACATACCTACAATGAGAATGTTATGGGATAAGAAATATATTTGAGGCCATGCATGCTCTACCTGGAGAGGATGTTCTATGAAGTAAGGGCAATTTTACTAGCCAAGAATGCAGTAAAATTCTAAGCCAATATAAAGGGCGTGTGTTCCAGGAGGGGTGGATATTGTAGGCAATCATGAAAGACTTTGGAAGTTGACTCCACTGTACGTGGTTCTGGCTTGAAACTGGGATGTTCTTTTCTCTTCTTTTCCCCTCCCCATAAAGGGGATGATGTGCTCAGAATAGTGTACCTGAAATCAGCAACATTTGATAGTCAGTTCATAAGCATTTATTAAGTACTTTCTACGTGCGAAGCAGGGCAGCTAATTGGTTCAGTGGACAGAATGCTGTGCCTAGAGTCAGGAAGGTCTGAGTTAAAAACTGACCTCAGACACTTACTCATTGAATGACGTTGGGTAAGTCACTTAATCTCTCTTTTTCTTTATCTACTAGAGAAAGAAATGGCAAACCACTCTAATGTCTTTGCCTAGAAAATCCCACACAGGGTCACGAAATAGTAGAACTCAAACTGAACTACTGAATAATAACATATGCTAGGCACTATGCTAAGCTTTGGAGATATATATAAAATATATATGTGTATGAATTAATATAATATAATATAATATAATATAATATAATATAATATAATATAATATAATATAATATAATATGAAAGAGGCAAAAGACAGTCCTTGTCCTCAAGGAACTCACAATCTAATGGGGGAGACAACAAACAAACATTTATGTACAAATGAGGAATATATAGGATTAAAGGGAATAATTAACACAGGTAAAATGGTAGAATTAATAGGAATTGGGATAGACTTCCTATATAAGGTGAAATTTTGGTTGAAACTGAAAGGGAGCAAGGGAATTCAATGGATTTGATGGAGAGCACTAAGGACATGGTCCTTAAAAATGCCCTGAGCTAAGAGGTGGAGTTCTTGTTTGTGGAATAGCTTGGGAGGTCAGTGTCACTCTATTGAAGAATGTGTGGTTGAGAGTAAGGTGTAAGAAAACTGGAAAGATGGAGAGGCAGGGGACCAGGGGAAAGTTACGAAGGGCTTTGAACATGAAGCAAAGGATTTTCTATTTGATCCTGGAGATAGAACTGAGAATGATGAGTCTTCTTCAGTTCTTTGTTCATTGTTGTGGTTCTGTCATTTTCAGTCATATTTTCAGTCTCCTTGATTCTTTTGGGATTTTCTTGGCAGACATATTGGAGTGATTTGCCATTTCCTTCTTGAGCTCATTTTACAGATGAGGAAATTGAGGCAAACAGGGTAAGTCACTTGGCCAGGTTCACAAAGTTGGTAAATGTCTGAGGACAGTTTTGAACTCTGAGTCTTCCTGGCTTTCTACCATTGAGCCACCTAACAAACAACCCCTTTGCTCACTACTGTATACAATATTCCAGCCTTGCCTATTACCACTCCACTCCCTTCCACCAGTTTTTGTCAAGAAACCAAAGAAGGAAACAGCTAAGACAGACTTCAAACCTAAAAATGTGTGATCTCTTTTCTAACATAAAAGCAGACTGGGAAATTGTTGTAATTCTGAGGTAGGGAGGATGTTTTAATTAATATATAACTAGTAGTTTTAGTAGCTGGAGGCTTATGAAGAAAGTGAAGCCAAAAAAGGAAAGGTTTAGTTATCAAAGTCTGTGATTGCTGTACAAATTGTCCCTTTAGCAGAAGGTTACTCATTTAAATGGCCATATTAAAAAGAACAGATTTGATTATGATGAGGGAGCTTGGTTTACTGAATAGACAAGGATTTGGGCAGTCTGTTTCCAATCTTTTTTTTTTTTTTAACAATAAGGCAGTGTTGAAATTACCCTTTCTAACTATGTGCCCCACTTTCATTACACAATTCATATTTTTATCTGTTAAGGAGTCATGATTTTGCCAATATGAGATTCCTTCCACTGATACAGATAACAATCCCTCTCACCCCCCTTCTTTACGAGTTATGTCAATGGAACAATTTATGATACTGGGGCCACCCTGGGGAGAAGTCTCTCTTGATTAAAGTAGGCTGGTCTTCAGACAACAGACATACACTATAAGGGCCAACCTCTTGGGATGGTAGAACCTGCAGAGCTTAGTCTTTGAGAAGGACTTTTTAGAACATCTCCTCCATGCCCTCTGAAGCATCAGAGAAGGACTTTATTAGATTATATATTCATAAGCATGTATGTAAACACATGTATATAATATGGGTATACATGTGCACATACTTATATGTATATATATATAATGTATATAATGGCAAGATATTTGTTTCAGTTTCTTCTTGCTAAGAGGTCAGATCCTTGACATAACTAATATATAGCTAAGTCAATGTTAAAAAGAATTTAAAATTTTATTTGAAAAGCTTATAAAACAAAAGGAGAAAAAAATGAAAAGGTAAAAAATTGTCAAAACAGTCATTTGCCATTATATTGAATTTGACAAACCAAAAGTCTGACTGCACTCACTTTTTCTCCCACAAGTCAAATTGATTTCCACGTATAGGCAGCCATTGAAGTAAATGGACTTAGAGACATCCTTTGAGGGACTGTGTAAGTAAAATTCAGTAAGTATTGTCTCTACTGCCCATTCCATCAAGTATAAATCCTTCCACCCTTGACTTTTAAGGCTCTCCTGTAATCAGAGCAATCCACATAGAGGGCAAACACCAAAAAAATATGCCTGGGGCAAAAGCAAACTTAAGAGTAGGTTTGTGGGAAACCATGAGGGAAAAAATCTTATTAGATCTCAGGACCAAAGTACCTATGAGGGTAGAAAACTTAGATATTAACCTTCTGGTGGGGATCCAGAGACCAACTCTGCCATTTGCCACCCTCCTTCCCAACACCCACACTCACACACTCACACACACACACACACACACACACACACACACACACACACACACACACACACAGTCTGCCAGTAGGGTGGCCACTGACCTAGGGAAAGGATAGGCAGGGTCAAGTTAGCCAGACTGGGTTGGGGAAGAATTCACCTGGAGTTAATGGGAGGATAAAATGAAGTAATAATGGTAACGGCTGGCTCTGAAAATCTTAAAGTGCTATACAAATGCTAATTATTATTATCGTTATTACTACTACAGTTCCTGCTATTATTATTGATAATATTTATCACTGCCTTCAGAATATATCATGTTCATTTCCACATTCATGCTTTTTTCACTCATACTGATTCCCCTTACCGGGATGTCTAAGTGCCCAAATGGCTGCCCCAGTTTCTTCATTCGTATAAAGTCTCTTCTTTTGTCATCATGTTTTTTCAAGGAATAAGTTTTGATTTATATATTTTAAATTTTTCTTAGTTCCATTTAAAGCAGAGATCATGAAGAAATTTCACCCATTAACTTTCATAGTGGAGGCTGGGATCCGATTTTTTAAAAATCAGTCATTTATTAAGTACTTACTATGTGCCAGATAGTATTCTAGGCATTGGGAATGCCGACACAAGCAGAATGAAAGCCAGTCTCAAGCCTGTAGGTTGGTTTCCCACCATCCCACTGTAAGTTTGCTTTGGCCTCAGGCATATTTTATGGTGCTTGACCTGTTCATGAATTGCTCTGATTATAGAAGAGTCTTAAAAGCCAGGGGTGGAGGAATTTATATTGAAATGGACAGTAGAGACAATATTTAATACATTTTACTTACATGGCCCCTCACAGAATATCCCCCAGTCCATTTACTTCAATAGCTGTCTATATGTGGAAACCAATTTGAGGGCTTCTAACTGCCCTCACCCTGTATGGTAAAGTTGGATATATATTTGTCTTAGCTGTTCTCCACTTCCTTTTTCTTTGACCCTTTTCTCTGAAGTGCCTAGGACTCTCAGGTTGTCCTTTGCTACCTCTTGTATCAATCAACCAATACAGATCTTGTAGTCTATTGGGGGAAGCTGAGGCATAAAAGAAAGCTAAAAGGTGGAGAGAAGAGAAAAAGGTATCCTGCAAGGAGACCTGGTAAAGGAAGTCTAGAACACATCTAGGAGAGGAAGAATATTATATGTATGAGACTTCCCAACCAAAAAGTTCTTTGCAGAAAGATGACCTAGAATAGATTATGTTTGTGTAATGTGTAATGTATAATTGTGTAATGGGGGTAACTATGACCTTTCATGGGTTGGCTTAATGAGGATAGAATTCCTTTTGATGGTAAGAGACAATCAGTTGTTGTGGGTGATTCCTTTGAGATCAGGAACCACATTTTCTCCCTTCTCAGGCATTTGGTGGTGGTCAGTCAAGTATTATTCTTGGAATCAAGAAGATTGGAGTTCAAATTCAGCCTCAGACAATTTACTAGATTTGAGACTGGACAAGCTACTTAACCTGTCTCTGCCTCAATTTCCTCACTTAGAAAATGGAGATGATAACTATAGCATCCACTTCAAAGGGTTGTTTTAGGGACCAAATGAGAATGCACAAAGGACTTTGCAAATCTTAAAGCTTATGTAAGTGCTAGTTGTCATTTTTTTGGTTGTCATTGTTATTTTATTCTATGGTACTCTGTTAGACAATAAATACTCATTAACTAAAGTGGTGTGTGTGTGTGTGTGTGTGTGTGTGTGTGTGTGTGTGTGTGTGTACCCTAGAACAGAGTCCAGGAATTTTGCAATGAATAGTGGGGATTATGTAGAGGAAGAATAGCAGCCTTCTATTTCCTCCTTCCTTTAAAAATATAGTGTATGACTGAAACACATACCCTGGGCAATTTCAGCTCTTTCCCTATTCAATTTTATTGCCATATGCCACTGCTTACAGGAATTTCTCCATCTTTTTTTATTTTTATGTTTGACTAACACTCAGTAATCCCTCTAGACTGTACTCAGTTCTCACACCCAATAGCATCAACGCTCAATTCTGTCCTAGCCATCTATTTCTCTGAATCTCCTGGGAAAGTAGAATTGAAGGGTAGGAAATCCCCTTCCCCCCATTGCAAATAAGTTGTGAGATGTGGTAAAATTCAGTTATCCAACCAACATGAGTCATTTCTGTCCGAGGTCTCTTTTTAGACACAACTTGTTGGCTCTGTAGAAAAACTGCTGGAAGTCCCGAGTTCAAATCTTACCTTAGATACCTACTAGTTGTATGACCTTGGTTAAATCACTTAACCTCAATCTGCCTCAGTTTTTCATCTCTAAAATGGGAATAATAATAGCACCAGATATATTGTGAGGGTTGAATGAGATAATATTTATAAAATCTTTTGTAAAATGTTAAGTGCTATGTGAATATTATTATTATTTTTACCACCATCATTACTTATTTTTGAGAAATTTATATTCTCTAACCCACTTGTATAGGAATGGAAGGTGAAACCTCTATGAGTATGGCAGAAAATCAACTTGAGGCACATAGGTATGTGGTGAATTCTCCATGTTCTGTGTTTTTTTTTTTTTTTTGTAGGCAGTTAGGTAGTACAGTAACTAGAGATCAGAAAGACCTGAATTCACATCTGACTTTTCAATCACTAGACTTCGGACAAGCCACTTAGCTTCTGCCTGCCTCAGTTTCCTCAACTGTAAAATGGGGATAACAGTAGTACCTACCAACCTCTCAAGATTGTTATAAGGATTAAATGAAATGATATGCTTAGCACAGAACCTGCTACATATCAAGTGCTACAGGCATTTGATAGAAGTTTGTTTGTTTCTTTCCTTCCTAGAAATCAACATTTACATTTCGCCCACTTCTCCCATTAGGAGAATGGGCTGGTGGTGGAAAAAGCTGAGGTCTCTGATCTGGACCACTGTCATCAGATAAACAAGGTGCAACTAAGGTTGCAGCTTTAAAAGCTTAAAATTGCATCTAAGACTTTTGGGATGCACTCCCTACATGGTAAAGCTGGGTAAATTTTCTTAGTGTTTTTTATTTTTTTGTTTCCTTATCCATTTCCTCCAAGTTCCCAGGAATCTCATGTTGCCCATTACCCCTCAAGTCAATTGTTCCACAAGTATTTATTAACTCCTTTCCATCTGCCTAGGCACTGAGCTAGGTTTGGGAGGATATAAGGAGAACAAAACAGTCTCTGCTGTCAAGAAACATGCATTATATGGGAGAAACCACATGTACATGGATAAGTAAATCCACAATGCACACAGAATTAATACAAAGAGATTTCTGGAGGTCTGTGGAGGAAATAGTAGCTAGAGGCATCAGGAAATCAGAAAAGTCCTTATGTGACATATTCAGCACTAAGGATTTAAAGAGGGGAGGAGGAGGAGGAGAAAACACATTCTAGTCATGAGAGACAACCTTTGCAAAGGTCCAGAGGTGGGAGATGAAACATCTTGTATAAGAAACAACATGGGGGCCAGTTTGACTGCTCTGTGAAGCATATTAAAGTGACTGATCTGTAGTAAATCTGTAAGGAAGCCTGGAGCCAGACTGGGGAGAGCCTTTAAAGTCAAAGGGATTATTTTGTGTTATGTCTCAGAGGCCATAGGGAGCCATGAAAACTTTTTGAGCAGAGGAGTGACATGGTCAGTTTTATGCTTTAGGAAATATCACTTTGGTAATAGTGTGGAAGAAGCATTAGAGGGGGCATTTACTTGAGGTAAGGCAGCAGGAAGGCTGAGAGATCTATTCAAACAGTCCAGTAGAGAAAGGAGAGATTCACACTAACATATTAATTCATGTTAAGGACAAGTTGCTATTCCTCCTAGGAATTTTTTGCATTTTAAGAGGACTCCTAGAGATGAGAGTGCTTAAATTACCTTAATTCCATGGAATGGTGGAATTTCTGTCAACTTTATAGGCTGATGGATTAATTCTTTTTTTGGAGGGGGGGAACCTTTCTGTTTCCTCTTAAATCATAATACACAGGTGGGTATCTGCTTACTTTAGGAATTCATAACGCCTAGGTTTTGGGGGAGTAGAAGTCTCCATTAGGTGCTAAAGGATTTCCTTCTCATAAACTGGAATTTATAAAGCCCAGCTCTCGGTGGCCATCTTTCTCACAAGGAGAGCAGAAAATGGAAGAATTCCTTAGTAAGAGAAACCTCACAGCCAAAGGAAATAATCTATTGTTATAGGAAGTATATTCATCAGACTGAGAAAGTTTGTGGCTTGTCAATAGTCTCCAGCCCTAAAAAATTAGACTTTGGGCATGTTGAATGGAATGAACATGAGAATTTGTCAGGAAATCTGAATTCTGGTTTTCATTCTGGTGCCAAATGCCCATATAACTTTTGAAAGTAATTTAAATGTTATGTACATTGTTTTCCTGATTTGTAAAATGGGAATAATAATGCTTACTTATCTAATTTGATTAGTGTGATGAAATAAAGCCATTAGAAAAGTGAACAAAAAATTCTACATTGCAGAGTTTTAATTACAATTCATTAAGTATTAACCAGCAAGTGTTCTTATCAAGTGACTCTTATGGGCTAGGTGGTTAGTAATTGTGCCTTATCTCTTGACCCAATAATATCACTGCTAGGATAATATTCCCAAGAGATAAAAGAAAGAGGAAAAGGACCCATTTGTCCAACTATATTTAGAGCAAGGGGGTATGTGTGTGTGTGTGTGTCAAAGAACTGGAAACTGAGGGGTATACAATAATTGGGAAATGATAGAGCAAGTTATGGTATATGAATACAATAAAATATAATTATGCTCTAAAATTATGAAAAAAAGGCTTCAGAAAAACCTGAGATTTATATGAACTGATGCAGAGTGAAGTCAGCAGAACCAGAACAAGTTATACAATAACAACAATATAAGAACTTTGATCAGTATAATGATTAACTGTGATTCCAAAGGGTTCATGATGAAATGTGCTATCTATATCTTCCGACAGAGAAGGGAAGGATTCAGTACAGATATATTTATATCTATATTTTTAATCTCTATCTTTGTTTTGGTATCCATCTCTAACTCTTTCTACCTATATCTTCTATTTATATCCATCTCTCTCTCTCTCTCTCTCTCTCTCTCTCTCTCTCTCTCTCTCTCTCTCTCTCTCTCTCTCTCGCTTTTTATATCTATTTCCTGCCATCTATAATTATGTCTCTCTGTAACTATATCTAATCTCTATCTTTAATTATATCCATATTGTATTATCTATCTATACTTATATATCTGTATATATGTAAATATCTTTACCTTTATCTAAACTGTATAGTTATATTGATACAGATCTAAATAGATTTGAATATAGCTAATTTGAGAATTTTTTTTAACCTTTACTTTCCACCTTAGAATCACTGGGCAGAGGAAGGGCGAGGGCTAGTAAGAGCAGTAATTGGGTTTAGGTGACTCGCTCAGAGTCACACAGATAGGAAGTGTCCGAGGCCACATTTAAAACCAGGACCTCCCATCTCTAGGGCTGGCTTTCAATCCAGTAAACCACCTAGCTGCTCCAGGGAATTTGTTTTAACCATATATATATTCGTCATAAAGGCTTTTCCCACTCTTTTTTTTTTTTAAATGGGGGATGAAGGTAGAGTGAAAGAAGGCAGATTTTGGTTAACTGGAAAAAAAAATTAATTTAAAAAATATGCCTTCAACCAGCAAAAAAATAAGTTCCTCTTGATGGCATATCTATACAACCCTGAGCAAATCATTTAACTTCTGAGTCTTATTTTCTTCATCTGTAAAATGAAAAGATTGGATTCTATGACTTCAGCCTCAGTCCTAATTCTTCCACTGACTTGCTGGGTGGCCTTCAGGTTCCTCCTCTGTGATGAATTATTGCTTAGGCTCTTTCTAGCTCTTTGTGAGCATGCTTTGGGAATCTTGGCTAAGTCACAACCCATCAAAACAAAATGTTCCTGTTAAAAAGGAAGCAAACTAGAAACCCTGTAGCAGCTTTCCATAGTTATCTTTGTAAACCTTCTTTCCAATGATCATGGTCCACTGTAGAATCCCATCCTTCTTTGAATTGTCATCTGTTACATGTATCTTTGTCCTGATTTGGCTTCTGCATTGTCCTGCAGTCCTAATGGTTTTCTGAAACCATCTCTTTCATATTTTTTCAGAGTAGAGTAGTATTTATTACCTTTGCAAGCCATAACTTACTCAACCATTCCCCAATTACTGGATACCCCACAGTTTCCAGGTAGACTAGAAATTAAAATATGGAAGCATAGTAGATTTCAGAATACCTGGGGAAATATGTGGTTTCCATCATGGAAAAGGGCTTTCTGTCTTGATCCCCTTCCCTTCTTCCACTCACATACATATGTACATATACATATCTCTGGCTTAATTATATGAGGTCATAGATTGAGAACTGGAAGAGATTTAGGAGGAAACATAGTCCAGTGTAAGATAGAAAAGTATAGAGAATTGCTCCCAAAGAACAATGTGGCTATTCAGGGATGATGGCCATAGAAAAAGGAAAGAGACTAATAGGGAACAAATAACTTACCCTTCCACATACTCTTTCTGTCTCTCTGTCTGTCTCTGTCTATCTGTCTCTGTCTGTCTGTCTGTCTGTCTATCTGTCTGTCTGTCTGTCTCTGTCTGTCTGTCTGTCTGTCTGTCTGTCTCTCCTTTTCTTTCCCATATCCAGCTATGTGGTTAGGCAAATGGTTCAGACATGAGGCAAGATTTAAACTCTAGACTCAGACAGAAGAACCCAAATCCACTTAAGGCTCAAATTCATATAAAGTTTTAGAAAAAAGAGTTGACACAAGACTAATAAGACCACTGAGTCACCAATGAGACAATTCAATTCAGTTCAATTCAATAAACATTTGTTGAGCCCCTACAATGTGCCAGCACTGTGCTAAATGCAAGATGCAGGAAGGAGAGGCTGCATACAAAGTTGCCAAGTCATGCTTTTTGAAAGAAATGATGATCTTTCAATAAAGATACAATTGCCACAAATCTTCTTCTTAAACAATGGGAGATCATTGCTCTAATTGTCCAGCCAAGTAAGTTAAATGAAAACCAACCTCTAATGTGAAAAGAAAGCTGCAAAGAGAAGTTTATTGTATTTAGGGCTTTTAAATAATTTCCCTGAAAGTGGATATGTAATTTAGTTGAAATAAATAAATGCTAAGGTTATTGCAAAGCATTAAATGAGAAGCTGACATTAAAGCAGAAGATATTACGACTTGAGTAATTATGCAGTTAGCATTATTCACTGAAGAAGACCCTTTGAAATGTGTCTTTGTGTTTTTGAAGGTGGTTACAAAATGGCCTAGTTATGACTGACTCATGGGAGCTTCTATCTAGAAGCTAGAGTCAGAGGTCATAGAATCTTGGATTTAGGTAGAGCTAGAAGAGTACTAAGGTGTCCTTGAGTCCACTACCCGTGTTTCACAGATGAGGCAACTTATGTCTGGAAGGGAAATGATTTGAATAAGGTCACCTAGGTAGGAAATGAACCAGGATGCCAATTGATCCTCACCCATGTCCTCTGGACCACATCCAGTGATCTCTGCTCAGAACATTCCTGTTCTGGGAAGACCTTTTCCGTTCTTCTTTCTTATGCCTGCTGAGATGTTAATGGTGCTTTGAACTCCTTTGGAAAAAGATATTTTCACTTCAAGATGTCCTTCTTCCCCTTCCTGCAGTCTGGGGGAGAAGAATCATTAGGGAAAGATGACAAAAGTTATCTTTCAGTTAGCAAAATCAACTTGTAGCCCTCAGGATTTCTGCTTCTGCAGGGACAAAGCCACCATCCAGCAGTTACAACTAAAAAGAAGCCCAAGATTGAACAGAATGGCAGGGAAGACACCAGTACACCATAAGGACTGGAGTGTATTAGACAATTGAAAAAATGTCCAAAATTCAGCAGATATATAGGCTTGCAATAGGACTATAACCTTCCCACCTCTTAGATAAAACAACCCACATATTTTGAATTTTCAGAGTAGGTGTGAATAAAGTTGTTGTAATGCTTTCTACATCCAAACCAATCCACGGAATAGCAATATTAGAGGCTACAGGACCAAAGATGGTAGTAATATTAGGGGTTAACAAGACTAAAGTTCATAGAGTATATTGTTGGTGAATCATGGGATTTGAGATTTAAAAGAATTGAGGGGGCAGCTGGGTGGTACAGTGGCTAGAACACCAGGTCTGAAATCGAGAGGACCTGGGTTCAAATTTGACCTCAGACACTTCCCACCAGTGTGACCCTGGGCAAGTTACTTAACTTGCTTACCTAGCCTTTGCCCTTATTTCTTATAGTGTTACTAAGTCAGAAAGTAAAAGTTCAAAAAAAAAGTTGAACTTGTCAACAAGGCACAGTCTGAAATTGGGGGATCTTTTTTTAGATTAATGAGCTTTTTGACTTTAATGATATTGCTTAAAATGGAAAGAAAGTGAAGGATTTTAGGGAAAAGCAAGGAACCAGTATCTGCTGTTCCTAACACAAATTACATTTGGAAGAGAGAAGAAACAGGTGGTCAAGGTGAGGACTTCAGGAACCTGGGGCACAGAGACCTAAAGGCGATTCAAAGGAGTTAAGATTTTTGCAAAGTATGCTGAAGCTTAAGGAAAGAATTGTTGGACCCCAAATACAAAAGCAGCTTCAATAGTGATGGTCTATGTGGAATCCACAAAGAAGACAGTTGAGTGGAATGGCATGGTAACCTTACATGAAAGGGCATGAGGTGCTTGAGTCAAAGCACTGAGAAATCATATTCGTTTCTGGGAAATAGTTCCATTCCAGACCTATCTCCTGTGAGAAATCTATGTTAGTAAAAGATAAATTCATTAAAATGCTCCTCATTATATTTCTGTTCATCTCGCATCAAGCATTTTTTTGTATTTTGGGGGGAGCTTTATTTTATAGGTTTCCATCTACTTTCCCATCTTTCTCTCTCTCTTCCTTCTCTCCTACCATTCTCCCACCTTCTTCTCTTCTTTCCTTTTCAGCTCTTTCTCTTCTTTACCATATGAGAATCCAGCTACTTCCACTAAATTCTCACCTTTGTAGACTTTCCAATCTCTTCATACTAGCCTACCTGGAATTCCCTTCGTGTCTTAGTATATAGGTGGTACTCCATATCTCTGCTCTTTTTCAGAACACAAAGGGAACACTTTTTGGACAAAGCCTTTCCTCATCTTGTTTTGTTAGTATTGTCTTCCTCATGAAATTGCTTTGTACGTAATTTGAATTTACTTATCTGTGTAATGTTGCTGCCTCCTTTCCTCCCCTTCCCCATCCCCCAGTAGAATGTATTCTCTTTGAGGGCAAGCACTGCCTTCTTTTTTTTACCTTTGTGTCCATGTCTTATAGATCACAGCTTTGTAAGTAATGATGCTTGTTGAATTGTTGCACACATGAATCCAGAGCATACTGTGGAAATAGATATGAAGCCTAAAGAAAATTTTCACTGCATTAAATGCCTATAGGTTCTGGAATCTCTGAATGCAACATTTACTCAGAAATCTGGCCACCTAAAATGACATTGAATTGGACCCCATGCACATACTTTGCTGAGGCAGCCAAGACACTAATTAATATGACAAGGTATCAACACTGAGAAGGTATGGTCCAATGGGGGTATGTCTCTGAATAATGGGATGAAGCTGAGAGAAGGGAAAATTGGGCTGAATATCAGGGAAAAAAATCACCTAAAATAAAAGCCTATTATACTGCAGAATGGTCTCTCAAGGGGAATGGTGGCAGGGCCAATACTGGAATCATTTACAAGTAGGCTAGCAAAAGCCCCTGAGAATATGCTGTGGGGAACAATTCTGTGTTGACAAGAAGGTGGACAAGATGACCTCAGAGGTCTTTTCCATCTTTAGTGTCTATGATTCTGTGATCGTACTCCTTTTTCTGAAGCACTCCAGCTCCTGCTACTCTCCAGGGCCCAAAACCTAGGAAATAATTGTTAGTAAGGTAACTGGCGATGAAACATTTTCGTACAACTTTCTGTTCCTTAACCATCTTTCCTATTCAAAGTCTAGCCAAGGAAGAGGAAAAACAGTAGAGGAAACATTTATGCATTCATTGCAAATAAATGATGTTGATGTTATTATTGTAGGTTGCACATAAATGCAAGAGGTATAGAAATGCAAGAAAGATCACTCATTTTGGAACTAGGTGTCCAGGATCTGTATCTAGCTCTGTTGCTTTCTGTCTCTGTGACCTGAGAAATATTTTTGCTTTTCTGGGTCTCAGTTTACTAGTCTATAAAAAAGAGAGATTGATCTCAAGGGCATTTCTCTCTTAGAACCCAATGAATCTTGTTATTTAAAAACAGAAACAAAACAAAACGCTGTATTTAAATTCAAATTATTTTTATTTGGTGTCTGGGTTGCCAAACATCCAGTATGTTTGTGTTTAGTACTTTTCTACAGGTGGTTTTGGTAAAGAGCCTTAAAATATTTCCATGTCCCATCAGTTGTTGAACAAACACAGATGAATGGCCCTGATAAGAGGCAATGTTCTATCAGCTCCATGGATGGGGCTCCTGTGCATTTGCATTTATGTATTTCAGAATTGTTCAGGCAATAAATTACCCAAGATGTCAAGTTCTTGGAGCGAATAGATATGACCTACTTTAGGGAGATACTGTCGAGTCTGAATCTGACCTTTTGCCTTTTCCTTATTTCTTCATGGGAGAGGGGAAGTTAGGAAAAGCAAAATGTTAAGACTTGAAGAATTGAGGTGGTGAAGAAGATCCCAAGGAAAGGAGGTTTTTTTTTTTTTTTTAATTTATGAGAGCCAAGAGTAAAAGTGAGCATTGGCAGTCTCCCACCCAGGCAGTCATTTTTACTGCTACCTGCGACTAATGCTAGTTGAGTTGACAAGAGAAGAGTGAGGCACAGCAACTTTGAGTGAGTAGGTGAACCTGACTGTCACATTTGATTGACTTCATCTCTCTTTTCTAAATCATAAAACCTCTAAATTAGAAGGGACCTTGCTGCTGTTGTTCAGTCATTTTTTTAGTCAGGTCCAGCTCTGTGACTCTATCTGGGATTTTCTTGGCAAGGATACTGGAGAGGTTTGCCATTTCTGTCCCTAGCTCATTTTCCACATGAAGAAACTGAATCAAACAGGCTAATGTGACTTGTCCAGTATCATATAGCTAGTAAGTGTCTGAGGCCACATTTGAATTCAGATCCTCCTGTCTCCAGGGCTTGCACTCAATCCACTGAGCCCAGAAGCGGTGTTGGGGACAATCTTGTGCAATCTCTTACCCTAGGCAAAAGTCTTTGACAGAGTTCTTGATAGGGCTTATGATTGACCACTTCCAATAACAGAGCAAACAGTGAATCAAATGTAGGGTAGCTCAGTGCCTTGCTGGAGACCCATAATCACTGCAAAATTCTTCCTTCCATACTGGTCCAAATCTTCCTCCCTGTAACTTCTACCCAGTGGTCCTAGTTCTTCCCTCTAGCAGAATGAATGAATGAAATGAATTTCCTCCATGACTTCCCTTCAAATATTTACCCAGGGGTTCTTAACTTGGGGTCTATGAACTGAATTAAAAAATACATTGATAACCATTTCAATATAAGGCTCTCCCACATACTGTATTTTATGGATTTTAAAACACTACTGTGAGAAGGAGTCCACAGACTTTACCTGACTGCTGAAGGGACCCATGAAACATAAAAAGTTTAGGAATGTTTGCATTACTTAGAGTTCCATCATTTCATAAGCTAATTAGAGTTACAACTATTTAGATGTGTTTTTGAATGTGATCAAGTAACATTTATTTTGAAGAATGTGTTTTATTTTTATTCTTTATCTAAGAGTCTGAGGCCTTATGAGGCTTACATTACTAGACTACATAAAACTTGTTTAGATATTAGTCTGACCCAAAGCAACACGTTGTGAAATTTTATCATCCCTTCAGAGATATAAGGTTGCAAAACTGACAGATGCTAAATGAAAGCCTAGAAAAGGCAAAGGAAATTCCACCGAAAGATTGCTAAAAAGATCCAGTTTTCAAAACAGCCAGGTAACTAGAATTACATGTGTTTGGAGACTCAATTAACCAAACAAGCCAATATTCCAAAACGTGTATAAAATCTGAAGCATTAGCAAAAATAAATACGGAGCATAAGTTTGTTTTTTTCTTCATTGAAAACACCAACAGCACTAAACATGTTACAATACAAATTGGGCTGGAGATTCCATAGGTGTACATTAGAGATTTAGTAAGCAGCCAAGGGACCTAAATGTTGTCTGGATTTGAATACCACAGATATTTATAAGGATTTTATGAGAGAATCTGAAATGAGCATCATGGCAGTTGGTGTCAAGCATTTTTAAAAATTAAGATTCTCTTCTGAGTCTAGACTCTAAAATGAGATGACTCAACTCGAAGATTTCACAAGATTCTTCTAGTTCTAACATTCTTGAATTCTAAGACCTATATAATGGAAGAAATATTGCAATTAGAATCAAAAGATTTGAATTTTAATTTCTGGCATAGACTTTATCTCCCTGGTCATCCATTTCCTCATATTTAAAATTATAGATAAACTAGATGATTTCTAATCTGAATCCTGTGGCCTTTTAAAATACAATTCTTTATTTTATAGATCCCTGATCACTTAATCTATTAGCCAAATGGCCACTAAAAGGGGCAAAATGATAACTAAAAAAAACTTAGTGAATTCCATCTTTCTTCTTAAAAATATAACACATATTTTCCATGTCTATTTGATTTCATTGGTGTAGGCACTCCCTCCAGGTAGATATTAATCTATCCAATCTTTCTCATCCTATGAAATTTTTCTCAATTATTTTCAGTAAATCTTCTATGAAAGACCTACCCAACATACAGGAAGCCTTGCTCTATTTCTTTTAATATTTCATGCAGATTAGTGCAATGCTCAGTCTGTTTGTTGTTATTATTTACTCTCAGTTCTGGACTCATATCCTTCTGGAGTCCTACATGACCTTGATGGGGTTTTTACAAAGTCTCTTTGTACAAGTGAGAGTGACTAATAGGCTGATGTTCATCTACACCCATGATATTGGTTTCCATTGTCCTTTGGGTTGTATGCACTTTTGATTTTTCCAAGATCATAGTACACATTCATGTACTTCATCTATATAGCCATATACACAGAGATAAGCACAGTATATATGTGTATCATGTATATGCTATCTTGTACATATTTATAAACATATGTCTATATTATATATTCATATAGGATATGGAATGAGATTATGGCTTTATTGATATAAGAAGTTCCAGGTGAAGAATTTTCTTTGTCAGAGTGGGTTGGCATCTTCATTGCAATGCATAGTCTTAAGAAGATTCATTGAGCACTCTGAGTTGAGTGACTTTAGGGTCACATAGCCAGATAGAGACAGGTCTTGAAGACCTGTGATGGTCTTAAAGAAAGATCAAGAAGATGGTTTTCCTTGTACAAACATATTTATAGCCACACTATTTGTGGTGGCAAAAAATTGGAAAATGAAGGGATGCCCTTTGGTTGGGGAATGGCTGAATAAATTGTGGTATATGTTGGTGATGGAATACCATTGTGCTCAAAGGAATAATAAACTGGAGGAATTGCATGTGAACTGGAATGACCTACAGGAATTGATGCAGAGTGAGAGGAGCAGAACCAGGAGAACATTGTACACAGAGACTGATACACTGTGGTACAATCAAATGTAATGGACTTCTCTATTAGCAGCAATACAATGATCCAGAACTATTTGGATGGACATATGAGAAAGAACGCTATCCATATTCAAAGAAAGAACTGTGGGAGCAGAAACACAGAAGAAAAACAACTATTTGATCACATGGGTCGATGGGGATATGATTGGGGATGTAGACTCTAAACGATTGCCCTGGTGCAATTATCAATAATATGGAAATAGGTCTTGATTAATGACACATGTAAAACCCAGTGGAATTGCACATTGGCCATGGGGGGGGTAGGGGAGGGGAGTGAAAGAACATGAATCATGTAACCATGGAAAAATATTCTAAATTAATTCATTAAATAAAATTTTCCAAAAAAAAAATAGAAGATGGTCTTCTTGGCTCTGAGAGCAGCTCTATATTCTCTAATATGTATGTATGTGTGTGTTGTATGCATATACATGTATAATCACAAGAGCTTACATTTATATAGCACTTGAAAGTTTACAAATAACTTTATTAGAATTATCAAAATTTTTATCTTTATAAAAATTCTGGGAAAGTATATTTATCTCTGTATATGTGTTTATATATATGTGTATATATATATATATTCTCTCCTTTCCTTTTTTCCCCCATTCTCTCCCTTTCATCCTCTTCCCTCCCATTTGATTTTTTTAAAAGGCAGAGTCAAAGTTTGTGATTTTGTTAGTGTAAAGAGCTTCCAGTGAGGAACCTCACTTTACCAGTGTGGATCAGTGACTTTTTTAAGATACAACCTCAAAGAGTTGACTCTGAGTGATTGTCAGATCAAGTCAATGAGCCTTTATCAAGCTCCTAGGAAGGGTCACACAGCCAGGGTCAGAAATGGGAATTGAAATCAGGCCTTCCTTACACTGAAGCCAGCTCTACCCACTAGGCAACCTTGCCTATATTTTCAGCAAGTTTATGAGTGTTAAAAGGAATACTGCAGCTATAAGCAGAAGTTTGGGATCAGTGAAAGCTCCATATAACTCATTAAATATGCTTTAATTAGTTTTCTCTCTCTTATTTAATCCTGGATCTATTTATTTACTTTTATAGTACTTGTATAAGAGATCTATACTGGTGGACTAACTAAAAATAATCAGTAAGGAAGAGATGGGACTAAGCATTTACATGTTCCAGGCACTGTGCCAATAATAATAATAATAACAACAACTAATTTATATAGTGCTTACCATGTGCCAGACACTGTGACAAGTGCTTCACAATTATTTACTCATTTGATCTTTGTGTCAACCCTATGAGGTGGGTTTTATGCCCATTTTACAGTTGAGAAAACTGAGGCAAGGTAACTAAAGTTAAGTTACTTGACCAGAGTGACACAGCTAATAAGTGCCTTAGGCTAGATTTGAACTTATTTCTTCCTGACTTGAGACCCAGCACTCTTGTTCACTATGTCACCAGTTGCTTCTATAAATGACATAGTGCCAACTATATCTTAGCCTGGACATTAGCATGAGCTAGGAATGAGCTTCAGATTCTAGGGCAACATGGACCCTGTGGATAAAAGATTTAAAGAAAGCAATTAGTTGAATAAACAGAGCCCAAGAATAGAAAGGTTATCATCAAAATACTGGTCACATTGTCAGTTTATAGGAGGAACAGAGTCCACTATGAATATTTTAAAATTCCATATGCAGTATGCTTTCTTGATGGTATTAACACAGGAGGATGACTTTTGTTTATTCAGGTCCAGGTATTATAGATTAGTGTCTATCAACATAAAATCCTTTCTGTGTTAGTACAGAGCAGTGGACATTGGGATGGAGGAATTTAGCAGAGCACCACAACTGAAGCCCTTTGACTTCTGCTACTTCTTGGTTTATAGCAAGGAGGATCTTTAAGCATGGATGGTGCTGAAGAACAGCACCAATTTGTCTTCTCACTGACCCAATCACTGGTTCCTTGAATGTGGTGATAAGAGGGTTTGGAGCAAAGACTAGGTAATGCTTGCAGGAATAGCAGAATGGCTACATCATAGACCAGGAGTTCCTAGGTTTTCTCTGCTTTTGTTTTGTGTGTTTGTTTTGTTGCTGACCCCCTTTGAGAAATGAATTGGAAGAACATCAGATATACGAATCTTTCCCAGGTTTCTGTGTGGAGTCATAATCATGTGCAAAACTCAGACACAGACATAGCACACATTAACCAGAAAAGGAAGCTATATCAGAAGTCCAGTCCAAGATAGAAGAGGCATTGTCAGAAAGCAATTGTTCTGAAAAAAGATCAGGTGATTTTGGGTCACTAGTGGCTGTGGTAGCCCCAAAAAGCTAATGCCATATTGGGTTACATTAAGGACATAGCTTCTAGAAAGAGGGAGGATAGAGTTCCAGTCTTCCATCAATGGACCTCTTTTAATATGTTCTGTCCAATTCTGAGCATTCCCTTTCTAGAGAGTAATGAGAACCCAAGCCCAAAGGGCCACAAAACTACGTATATTATTTCATCTAGCAATACCAGTACTGGGTTTGTATCCCAAAGAGATCAGACATGGTGGCAAAGGACCTACTTGTACAAAAATGTTTTTAGTAGTACTAGTTGTGTGATCCTGGAAATGCCAATCAGTCTCTCTGCTTTGTAAAATGGAGGCATTCAATTTGATGATCTCTAAGGTATTCTCCAACTCTATATCTATAATCCTATAAACTCCCTATGGATTTTTTCTCCTCTTTCAACTATGGGTGGCCTGGGTTGCCACTGTTCAGGATCCTGGAACTATCATATCCTTTCTCTAGGGCAGACTTGTCCCTCTCCTATCACCTTTTTTTTGGGGAATACATGTTATGCGACACAACAATAGCAACCATGGCAGCACATGTTGCCATAGTTTAAGGATATTGATTAGTGGGAGTGTCCACAGGAGGGCAACCAGAATGGTGAAGGGTTTTAAGTCTACGCTGTATCAGGGATGGCTAAAAAAAAAGGAATATTTAACCTGGAGAAGAGAGGACTTAAACAGGATTATGAGTGCTGTCTTCAAGCATTTGAAGATCTGCCATGTGGAGAAGGGATTATACTTGTATTATTTGGCTTTAGGATTGAACCAGAAGCCATTAATAGACATTTAAAGGAAGTCAATTGAGGTTTGAGGTGGGAGTTGGGGAATAAAACAAAACAAAAAGATAATTCCTGAACATCTATCCCAAAGTGGAATGAACTACCTTGTGTGTTTCCCTTTTTTGAAAGTTTTTCAGCAGATGCTAGATGACCACTTGTCATATATTAGCAGAAATTCCTTTTGTGAATTGGTTAGGTTAGATTGTTGCTCAGTTCCCTTTCTACTCTCAAATTCTGTGAGACTATGAAATGGCTGTCATGTTAAAACAAAAGATACCAACCAGACAATGTTTTAAGGTTAGAATAATAATAAAAAGATGGGCTCAGCTTTCTCTCATAATTTAGCTGGAGGGAAAATCTGTCCTCAAAATAAGGATGATTGGATTCAAATTTAGGGCCAGTTATACATTTTGGGAAAGTTATTTTGTGCTTCTTAGGCCTCAGCTTCTTTTAAATTTTCAATAAATTCTCTCTTCCCTGCTCCACTAACATAATATTCACAACAATGAAAAGTTTTGATTCTCTTGGAAGGAACATTCCCCATCTTCATTTTATAGATAAGGACACTGAGACCCAGGAATGGGGTCAACAATATGTCCAAGCTTACATAGGGTGTGAACAGTTTGGTTTCCTGTCTACTAATTTGGTCTTCTTTCCATAATACTACTGTGGTCTGCTCTTATGGATTCATTAATGAATTTTCCACTTCATGGATAAGACCTTTTCTTCTCTACTAATCAACTAGGTCCTGGATTTTCAATTTAAATGAATTCAATTTAAGGACATGAAGGCTTATTAAATACTTACTTTGTGAAAGGCACTGTGTTGGTTCTGGATGCAAAATGAAAAAAGGCCATTGAAATATTGGTGTTTGTAGTTCATCTAGATTTGTGATTTCGTGGATAGAGAGAAATCCTAGGAGAGGAAGCTCCCTCAGCCTAGTATATCTACAAGTTCTTAATAATATATAATCTTAGTTTTCTGGGGATATTAAAAGATTAAATGCCTTGTTTAGGACCACAGTCAATGTGTGTTAGATGTGGAACTCAAAACCAAGTCTTTCTAATCTAGATTTCTCTTTACTACACCATGCTTCCCCTCATTATTCTTCTTATTATAGTATTTATTACCAAATGATATAACATTAGGGGATTCTAACCCTGAGAAGGAATTAAGAGATGATCTAATCCAGCCTATTCATTTTATAGATAAGGAAAATGAAGCCCAGAAGGGATAAGTGATTTGTCTAAGAACATATGGAGGATAAATAGCATGAAGTTGCAATGGTCTCTTTGTCTCTCAGTCTGGTGCTCCATCCACTGACTATGTCATCTCATTATAATACATTAATTTTTTCCCTTTGTGGATGAGACCTCTGCTTTTCTACCATTCAAATGGTTCTTGGGTTTCCAACTGAATTCAAGTCAAGTCAACAAACATTTAATAAAGTGCTTAACATGTGCAAAATACTTGGTCTGATACTGAATGCTACTAAGACAAAATCAAAGAATGGTCTTTGCCCTCATGGAGTTTTCACTCTTCTGGGTTGAGGAGTTGGAAATATTCAAGATGTCAAGGTGGGAGAGGATATAAACTAGTGGCATAAAGACAGACTTCACTGAGGGTGAAATAGCTGAGATGAAGAGTATGCTGCACAGAAGAAGAAGAAATGAATTCTAAGTTTGGAAGAGAAGATTAGTGCAGAGGACATGCTATATTTGTGAAAATATTATTTTGACAATTTTAAAATGAGTTAAAATATCCTTCAATCTAGTGATGCTGACCTTATTTATTGTCTCTTGTTCCCTCTCCCTCTCCACCTCCCTTTTCTTTCCCTCCCCCTGCCCCTCCTGAAGCTGACTAGTGCTAAGTGACTTGTTCATTCTCACACAGCTATTAAGTAACAGAGATGGGATTTGAATCCATGTCATTTATCTTCAAATCCAGTGTGCTTTAGATTCTATTATCTTGCATTATTACATCATATAGTATGTATTTGGAGTTACATCATACAGTACATATTTGGAAAGGGAAGAAGCCTCTATATATCAATTTCATAACTTTAGTCTTGGTTTCCAGGCTCTAAACATTTTTTAGAATGAAGTCCTTCATCTCCTCCTTGTCAAATCCCTAACCTCATTCAAAGCACAGCTAAGATGTTACTTTTAGCTGATTCCTCTTCAAAACCTTCCTCACTCCCCCAGTCAGTTGGTAATTTTCTTTCCTCAGGAAAGTTCTTGGTAGAGTTTTGCATATACAGTTATCCCTTCCATATTGCAGCTTTCTATTGTCGTTTCAATATATAGCAGGTTGGCATAAGAAATTAAGTGGGAATTTTGGAGGATCTTTGTAGAAGCTGCAGATGACACATGAAGGCCAACAGACAACACAGGAAAAATTTAGAAACTTAAAAATGTATATTTAACCCAAAATTTATAATAAGGTACTGTAAACACCTCATAAAATGAAAAGAAAAAAATTCAGATTTCTCTAGTACAAAGGGAGGGCCAAAAATTTTATGAGGATTTCCCAAATGGGCGGGGCACCATGCCCATAACCCCCATGATGTGGAAGAGACAACTTACTTTATATTTACTTATGCATATGGTGTGATTTATGCCCTTGATAAACTCATTGATGTTCAGAATTGTTTCCTTATAGGCTCTGTATCTGCATTGCTAGCATAGTACTTTGCATATGGTATGCATTTGATAGATGTTTGAAGTGAACTGGATTCACTTCTCTGAGTAGAATCTTTCCCCTGTCTTCATAACTCCAATCTATTTCTTCCTGTCTATATCAATTTCTTTTATATTCATGGATCCCTTCCTTAGAGCTCTTAGCTCCCAGAATTTAACTCCCTTTTAGGGTAAGTTAATAGAAATAGTTTTCAATACCACACTTCACCGTTAGGAGCTACCATTTTATAGCCATGTCTTCTAGCTTAAAAATACCTTAAGTCTGAGACTTTAGGTGCTGTAAAATTAAGAAGTATACTACTCTATCACTTTTATAAATGTGACATTGTGTTTATTTTTAATTTTCATGCTTGTTCTTATTTGTAATTGTATAGATAGTAGAGAATTGGAAATGACTGGAAAATGTTATAAATCTCCATCAGTCTATCTATCTATCTATCTATCTATCTATCTATCTATCTATCTATCTATCTATCTAATCTTATATCTTAGAAGACTTCAGATCAACACAAACTTGCTCATCAGAGATTGTACTGGCAATTACTGGGACATTTTGATTTTTCTGTTGAGAGCAAAAAATAAATGGCAGTGTGAAATTGTTTGTTGGAAGTGGCAAAGCATGACTCAGATTTTCAATGGAACGTGAAGGGAAAATTCAGAGAGAAGAAAGATGTGCTGAGAAGGCCCCATTGTGACTTCAGCTTCTAATTTTGTTCTATCAGGCTAAGGATTAGTTCTTTCAGTGGTGGAGATATTTTTAGGGCATACACAATAGATTTGAGGTAATACTTCAATGTTGAAAGTCTTGTGCCCTATGAAAACTTTCAGAAGAAAATTCAAGAGACTCAAATGCAATGTTTTATGACAACAAATGGCCATCGGAGTTGGGAATAATTATTAAAACATCACTTAGAAGTGATCATAGGGCTTGTCCATTAACTCTATGTATCATTGATGCCATCAGTATATTTATAACTATGTCTGGAAAACCTCAGAGGAAAAGAGAGAGTTAAACCTGGGAGGAGAGAGAGAGAGAGTAAAGATAATGAAAAAATCATTTCTTGGCATAGTAATGTTTATATGAAATTTATGGAGAAGAGCAACCATTCCTTTCTTCCTTTTCACTACATTGCCTCTTAATATCATAAATGCTTACACTTAATGATAAGTCATAAAGTCTTCCCTCTCTTCCTCATTTCTTTCTTTCCTTTTATCCCTTCCTCATTTCCTTCCTTCCTCTCCTACCTCCCTATTTTTCTTCCTCTCTTCCTTTTTTCTATCCTCATTCACGTCTCCAAAAATTACAGATTTTAGAAAATCCTTTCCTGTGAATGAAACTCTTCACTTAAGGGTGATATGTTGTGACTTATGAAAATTTGAAATACCTGTTATGGCTTGGCTCTCACTTAGCAGGCCTGTATTTGTCAGTTGATGATTGAAGTTGTAAATCAGTATTCTTAGAACTGGAATTTCCAATAGAGAAGCAAATCGCTGCAAACATCAGTTTTAAGAATAAAATAAAATGAAGCAAGCAGTAATAATAATAAAAAAAAAACCTTGACAGGCAAATTTGCTGTTACACGTTGTGCATTTCTTTTCAGTCCTTCAAACTTTCTGAACACTATAATTTGTTTCTAGTGCAGCATCACTATCATCAAAGATGTTGGACTTTATTAGCTCCCCTGTCTCAGGAATGTCTTTTTTTTTTAATCAGAGAAAGGAATGAATAAGAGTTTAGCCACTTGCATCTAAGTATAATCACTTTTTCTTAGCAGATATCTCATTCTTTCTTCAATGAAAGAAAGAAAAAAGAAAGAAAGGAAGAAAGAAAGAAAGGGAGAAAGGGGAAAAAGAAGAGATAACCTTTTAATTCTTTTATGGAATAATTATAATCTATTTCAAAATATATTTTAATAATATCTCTTTTTTAACATATTGTACTTTTCTGGCTAAAAAAACAAACAAACTTCAGTTAGCTCAACAAAAATAAACAAAACACTTCTCCCCCCCCTTTCTGATTGAATAATTCCTTATAACAAAGATAAACAATTAAAGTAAAAAATTATCCATGACAGGAATATAATCTGAAAATCTCTACAACATTCTTCCCTAGTAGTCCTGCACCTTTCTGCTGTAAGGCAGGAAGTATATTTCATTGAAAAGAGAAATTTTTTAAAAAGTAAGTTATCCAGGTGAGAATGCTTGCTCAGTTGTTCTACTGGGTTCTTTAAGAGGTTTTTGATCTCTATAACCACTCATAATGATTAAGAATTTTATAAGTAATGAAGGATTTACTTGCAAAGTGTAGTGTTAGAGAAACTTCAGTTAAATAGTGTTTTGTAAAAATTAAAATTGGTTTGACTAAATATAAAAATTAAAAATATAAGATTGTGGTGGTGGTTTATACAATTAACTCTTAAATCACAACTCTGTTAGCAGTTCTTAACAATTTAGTTTAATGGAGATATAATAAAGGAGAGAAATATAGGAAGGAAGTAGAAAGTATTGCCTAGCTAGATATCCTGTCATTTCTGTGCAAAGAAGTACAGTTCACCATCCGACAAAGGCTCTCTCAAGTCCTGATCACCAAGTGGAGTTGCCATGGTCTCTTCAGCCAGAAGTCCTGGTGGTGTGTTCAGCAAGGATTCCACCAATGGGAGTCTCTTCCTTCTGCTCCAGTTACTCACCCAACAAGTGCAGAAAGCTCCAGCCCAACAGAATCCTCCTCTAGGAGAGTCTCCTGGCCAAAGAGCCAAGGAATGAAGGCATGAATGCTTCTTGGTCTCACCTTTTATAGTCCTTTTTTCCAGGTCACTTCCTGTCTCTCCCTCACTTCACGGGAACCAATCACAGCCTCCCAATTTGCCTAGAAGGGAAGGGGGAAGGGGCATGCTTGTGGCCATTTTAGTAAGTGACTTGTGAACTCTCTTGCCTAATGACCTGGGGGCACTTAAAATTCTTGATCAATTAAATTAAAGTTTGCTGATTTATTACATTAAAAATAAACAAAGAGAGTTCAATTCTCTTTTCAGGGTTTGAAACCAAAAAAGTTCTTCCGATTGAAATTCATTCTTAGGCAATTCAGAGAGGATATATCTTTTAACATAGTGGGGAAATTAAGTTGAAGGAGTGGAGGGTGGGCTAATAGGGAAGCTACTTCAACACTCCATGAGGCAGGAGTCATAATGTATTGTGATCAGGGTGAGGAAGTTTGTGGTAGGGAACCACAAGAGGAAATTCCCTCAGTGTGCTCTAGAGCTTGTAGTCTTAGAGAGCTTCTTGGGGACTCTGAGTAGTAAAATGACTTACCCAAGGCCACACAGCCAGCATGTGCCAGAGATGGACTTGCACCCTCATCTTCCTGACTCTGAAAGCCAGTTTTCCATTGACTTTAGTGCACTGAGGCTCAAACATCATAAATATCTAAAGGCAATGCTGAGTCACAAATTCAAATGTTTGTTGACTTTGACTTGTGTCTCAGAACCTCCTTGTTAAAATAAATGTTAATTTCTAGCTCAATATGTTTAACTTTGTTCTGTTTGGTCAGCTTATGAATTGAATACACTGCTCACCTTTGGCTGCTTCTGAAGGCATGACTCATTCTTCCTTTTCCCTGAATGCTCTATTGTTTTCCTAGATGTTTAGATTCATGTTTGAAGGACTTTTTTAAAAATTGCAAATGCAGCTTTGCAATATCATATTCCAGTTTTCCCCTTTGATTTTAAGGAATAATGGAAAGAACACTAGAAGCATTTAGGTAGCACAGTGGATAGAGCACTAGGCCTAGAGTAGGAGAGAACTGGGTTCAAATATGTTCTCAAATACTGCCTAGCTATGTGACCTTGGGCAAATTATTAACCCTGATTTCTTGGTCCTTGCCAGTCAGGAAAGAAAGAAAGAAAGAAAGAAAGAGAAAGAAATAAAAAAGAAAGAGAAAGAAAGAAAGGAAAGGAAGAGAAAGAAAGAAAAGAAAGGAAGAAAAAAAGGAAGGAAGAAAGGAAGGAAGGAATGAAGAACACTGTCTTTGAAGTCTAAGTACTTAGACTTAAGACTCACCTCAAATATTAACTGTTTAACATTGGCCAAGCCACTTAATTTGTTTGTACCTCCATCTTGTCATCTGTAAAATGAGGGAGATTGAACCTACTAGCCTTTGGGATGATTTCTGGGTTAGATCTGGGTTAATATATCTATATAATATATCTCTACATAATATATAATCATAATAATAATCTGGGGTAGATGAATAGTTAATAAGGTAGGCAGTTTGGTAACTCAATGAGTAGAGTACTTGGCCTGGAGTCTTGAGTTCAAATTGGAATTCAAACTAGCTGTATGAACCTGGACAAGTTGCTTAATTTCTGCTTTCCTTTATCTACTGGAGAAGGAAATGGCAGACCACGCCAGTATCTTTGCCAAGAAAACCCTATGGGCAATATGGTCCTTGGAGCCTGGAAGAGTAGATAGGACTGAAACAACAGAGACAAGGTTGAGAGAAAATGGCTTTATATGTTCTATGTTAAAGAGGAAATTTTTGACAGATGTCCAGAAAGAACCTTATTGGGATTGAAATTCTATTTTCCTGATTTACTTCTAGAACTAAAGACCTACCTTTCAACTTTTCCAAAAGAAAATTAGGATGATAAATTATTGTAGCCAGAGGATGTGGAGGCCAGCTGTTCTTTTCCCATTTGGTAGGAAAAGCACACTTTACTCTTATTATCTTGGCATTCTCTCTCTTCCCAATTCTCTCCATAACTTTGCTCTCTCCAGTGTTCACTCATGATTCTTTCTGTTTAAAAGCAAACAAAATCTTAACTATACCTAGATTGTAAAAGCATCAGGGTATACTAGAAAGATCTCTGAGAATCAGGGCAGATGGGATCTATTAGTAACTCATAGTAACTAATTCTTTTATAACTTCTGACAAGCTGCTTGACTTCTATTCATGAATTTCCTATATATTTTTAGCACCAAAGTTCCATATCTCTGCATTATTTGGAAGAGAATTAATGGTATAGGAAAAAAGGAGGCTCAGGGTAAGAGGTTCTTAACCTTTTCTGTAGTCTTAGAGAGTTTTCTGGGTTCACTGAGTGGTTAGATGACTTATTTAGGTTTACATAGCCTGCATGTGGTTTGGATTTGGACTTGATTTGGACTTGAACTCAAGTCTTCCTGGCTCTAAGTCTTATTTTCCACTTTACTTTACTTTTGCTTTACAACATGTACCCTTTAACAATCTAGTGAAACCTAAGGGCTCTTTTTTCAGAATAATGTTTTTAAACAAAATAATGTTTTAAAAATACATTTGATTATAAAGGAAAACAATTATATTGAAATATAGTTATTAAAACATATGTATGTGTTTAAGTATGCATGTACCTACATGTGTGTGTATATGTCTATATCTACATCTATGTCTTATATCTATCTGGTCATGCACCTCAGGGTAAAGAACATTTTTCTAGGCTCATGAAATTTTAATTGTATCACATCTGGGGGCAGGACAAAGCCAGTAATCCTGGGTCAATGGTACCTATTTTGGTTAAAAAAAAGATATTTCTTAAATGAAATATATGATGATGTCAGATAGAACTCTAATTCACAGTCCATGGTTTTGAAGAGTAATGCTTTGTTTTTTGAGTCATTTAGATGTGCTTTAGCAAAGTTATGTAGGAAATCATTCAGTAGTCTTGTCTTGAGCTTAGGATGGATCTGCAATATTTCTGCCATCTTGATCTGAAGAGAAGAGTGGAGAAATAATAAAAGATATAGTATAAAGGAAGAGGAGTAGCCAGTGGGTAGAGTAGCTAAATGAAGGTTTTTTTCTTTTGTATCTAGAATGTCAACCTAGAGAATGATTGCTTCCCCTCCAACTTTCCCCCACCTTTCCTGATGGGTGACTACCCCATGGACTCTTTTTTTGGAAGTACTCTAAACAAGCTTCACCTCATTCATCTCTAGACTGTTTCTTTGGAATCTGCTTCCATCTCCTTGCTTTCCATATTCCTTTGCATTGTACTCTTTCCTACCCAGTCCCCACATACAACTCCTTATGGGTTGTCTTTATTAGAATATCAACTTTTTGACTGTCTTGCATGCCATTATTTGTATCTGCTGTGTATGGAATGTGGCAAACATTAAGTCAATGCTCTCTCTCTCTCTCTCTCTCTCATATATATATATTTTTTTATGTATATATATATATATATATATACCTATCTGCCTATCTCTATCCATCTATGTCTTTTTGTATTCCATTTATCTATTCATTCATATCTAAGTATCTATCTATCTATGAATTCCATACATACATACATCTATTCATCCATCCATCCAACCATCCATCCATCCATCCATCCATCCATCCATCCAATCTATATATACATCTATCAATCTATCTGTCTCTGTGTATTCCATTTCTCTCTCTCTCTCTCTCTCTCTCTCTCTCTCTCTCTCTCTCTCTCTCTCTCTCTCTCTCTCTCTCTCTCTCCCCCCCCTATGGTTGTTGAATTTCTACTTATTCTTAAAGCCCAACTTTAATGCCATCTCCTTTATGAGGCCACTTTCCAGCTTGGTCCAATATTCCTCCTTGGATCTCATAAAGCATCTTGTTTTGCTATTCTCTAATGCACTCACACATATTTTTGAGTATTATAATTATATGTATATATACTTTTTCTCTTCACTACACTGCTACCTTCTTTAGAACTAGGGTCATGCCTTATCTAAACTTTATAAATAGGTATACAAGAGGTCCTTAATAAATGTTTCTTGAATGGTTAAATTTTAAGAGAGAAGAAAATGATTCCACATGGAGAAGGGCATTGCTTTATTTGGAGATTCCTAGTGAAATAAGAACAAACATCTCAATGACTGTTGTGGCTTGTACCAGGATGCCATTTGGATAATTCTCTATCTTGGTGTGTTGATTAGAACCCATCAGTAGGATAAAGAATCACAGAATCTCAGAGTTGGAAGGGACATGTGGCTCATAGTTTACCTAAACTGGAATCCTCTCTACAACATGCAAGGTCATGAATGAAGTCTCTAGTTGAAGAACTCTAGTGATGGGCTCCTCACTACCTTGTTAGAACTTCTGTTCTGTTTTTTTAGAAAAAAAATTAATTTGTTACATTAAAGTTCCTAATTGTTGTTTTTTTCTTATATGGAGGAGGCCTCATGGTACCTGGAAAAGAGAACCGACTATAGTCAGAGGACCTGGGTTCAAATCCTCATTCTGATGTTTACCACCTTGTGTGACTTTAGACAAATCACTGGGCCTTGGTTTCCTTTGGAAAATGAAGGGGTTAAATTATGATAGGCAGTGACAGATAGCTCTATCAACCTCCATCTGCATCTCTTCAACTTCTACCTGACATCTAATTATAAAGAAGCATTTCCAAAGAAAGGGAAAAAAAAATATTCTTCCCTACTCTGAGCCCTCCTGGGGAAGCTGAAGCTTTCCCTTTGCCCCTCCTCCTTCCCTCTTGCTCACAAAAGGAACAGCAAAGGATCTGATAAAGGAGAGAGAGGTGCAGGGCAACCCTTAATGAGGTAGCGTTCCTACCCTTGCCGGCTCCTGTTACAGCCCCTCCGGCAGACAGACACTGTGGGCCATTGAGGTGTGAGTCTGAGGGACACGGAACAGGAAGAGGCTGTTCCCTCCCGGTAGCTCCTCACCCATTCTCTCCCTCCCTCCCTCCTCCTGTGGGCTCCCCCCCTCCCCCTGGGGGCTCTTCACAGGGAGCTTCCAAACCCTTCCCTGAGCCACTGGTTCACATTTTCTGGCCTGGCCTTTTGTCTGGCCGTGAGAACCCAGGGAAGAGACAGAGGGCAGGAATGCAGTCGGGTCACTCCCTCTCTTAGGGTAGGCCCTGGCCCCATGGAAAGAAAGGGCAGATCTGTTACTATTCATTCCTTCCAAGTACAGGGAAGTAAACAGGACAGGGAACGAGGGCTGTGTCCCCAGGGTGTCCTGGCTGACGGTTTTATGACCCTGGAACAGCAAAAATGGGCTTTTATGGTGAAGTTGGTGGGTGAGGATTAGTTCCTGCTTTCCAGGCTGTCCCTGTTGTCCCTCCCATTGCTAGGGTTCAGAGGCCCTGCTTTAACTCCCAGGGTGATGGAGACGAGGGGGGATACAGAGGTCCTCCATAAGGAGAGTAGAGGTACTCAGGAGTCTAGCACACAGATCTCCTGACTCCACTCCTTCATTTTGCAGACAAGGAGACTTCCAGGCCTAGAACCAGGGAAGGCCACACAGCAAGTGGCAGAGAATTGTTTTCTCCCGGGTCCCACTCCAGTGTGTTTCCACTCTATTACTGTGCTAGGAGAGCTATGAATGTGGGGGTAAAAAGAAAAAGAGAAAATCGGCCAGATTAGGTCATTCCTGTTCTTTAGGAAACCCTGTGGAGTTAAAGGGAGGAGAAAACTGCCCCTTGACTCTCCTTCCCTTTGTAAGCCATTTGAGGGAGGGACTGTGTCCCACTTAATACCTGGCACGATGCCCTCTGAGTGGGGAAAAGGAGCTCAGCACATTTTTATTGGTTGAGGGTAAAAATATTTTATATTTGATGTTCCTCGGAGAATATAAGGATTCTAGGGTTGAGAACTAACCAGGGCCTTAGAGATCACTGGCCATGATCCCTTCATTTATTTCATATCAATCAATTAACACATATAAATGTCTATCTTATGCCAGTCATTGTGTGAGGTGTTGGAATGAAGAAACACTCGCTCTTGAAACATTACAAAAATGCACAAAAGAGATCAGAAGGGGATGCAGATGAGCAGGGCAGTTGGTGCTGAATTAAATTTAATATACAATATACTTTAAAAAGGGCAGTGAGGAGAGGCGGAGTCAAGATGACGGCTTAGAAACAGTGAAAGTCAAGTCTTCTGTGAAAACCTTCCACACCAATCAAAAACAAAGCATTTCAAGGGGGAAACAAAACCAAATCCAACAATAGGACCGAGCTGAGGGCCCTTCCTGCTTTATTCAACTTAAAAGGTATGCAGAGAAGACTGAATTCTCAGGTTTAAGGAAAAGAAAGAAGGAAGGTCCCAGGACCTTTCCACCACCTACTATGCTGAGACTCAGGTGGTTACTGAGATCTCCAGGGAGAGCTCCAGTCAGGTTGGAATACCTTGCTACCACAGCTATGCAATGTTCAGGGCTCTTACCAAGCTGGCAGGGAGGCAGCTGGAGGAAAGGGGCAACCTGGTTGCAGCCTTCAGCCACCACTTCTCCATCTGGGATTCTGCCTCTGGAGGTTTTGGACTCAGGGCACATCCAGCTCTCAGATTAGCTAGGTGAGCTCAATCTCTTCTATCAATAGTGCAGATAAGAATCTTCCAGGGGTTAGGGAAGATCAATCTTCAACACCCCTCCCCCACATACTGCTCTGAGATCTGAGGTAAGAATTCAACTGACTGGGATCACAGGGTGAAGGCAGCAACCTCAACAGAGCACCTTGGTACCACCACAGGAAGCTCAGGGCACTGACCTGGCAGCTATCATGGAGGAGGCTGGCAGAAATGAGTTGAGAAGAGGACAAGGGTAATTACCTTGAGAATCTACACCTTCACCTTCATGTGCAGCTTCTGCTGGCAGCTAATGAAGATCTGGCCTTAATTCATACAACAGGTCAGATCCATCAGCCTAATCCAGTTAATCAGCAGAGCAGAGAAGAAGCCCCTTCAGGACAGAATAGCCCAAATACAGAGATCCAGCAAATAACCAGAGCAAGATTATAGTCAATGATGGGGGGGGGGGAGAGAAAATATGAATAAGCAACAGAAAAAGAAAAAAGGAAATTACAGTTGACAGCTTCTATCCAGGTAAGGAACAAAGAACAAATGGAACAGAGAAGGACCAAGGAATACCAAGCAAAAACTTAGGAACTATAGAGAATTGGATATAGACTTTGAAAGAACTCAAAACACAATCCCCCCCCCAAAAAAAACCCAAAACAATTAAGAGAGGCTGAAGACAATTGGGAAAAAAACTTAAAAGCAAAATAGGTCATCTGGAAACAGAGACACATGAACTAAAACAAGAAAATAGTGTCTTGAAAGCCAGAATTGACCAGTTTAAAAATGAGGCAAAGAAAGTGAAAGATGACCTACAAAGAAAAACAGACCAGAAGGAGAAGGATGACCAAAAAGCCAAGGATGAAATTCAGTCTTTAAAAATTTGAATTCAACAACTAGAAGCAAATGACTTCACAAGGCAGCAAGAGTCTATTAAAAAAAAATCAAAAGAATGAAAACATTGAGGAAAATATGAAACACCTAATTGATAAAACTATAAACATGGAAAATAGATCCAGAAAAAGACAATTTAAGAATTATTGTACTGGATAAACATGACAAAAGAAAAATCCTGGACATCATTCTACAGGAATGTAAAAAAAAAACTGCTCTGACATTATTGAACAAGAGAGTAAAGTGGCTATTGAAAGAATCCACAGATCACCTCATGCTTTAAATTCCCAATTAACAATGCCCATGAATGTCATAGACAAGTTCAAGAACTACCAGACCAAGGAAAAGATATTACAAGCTGCTAAAAAGAAACCATTCAGGTACCATGGAGCCACAGTTAGGACAACACAGGACCTGGCTGCATCCACACAGAAGGACTAGAAGGTATGGAATATGATATTCTGAAAAACAAGGAAACTGGGTTTACAACCAAGAATCAACTACCCAGAAAATTGACTATATTCTTTTTTTTAAACAATATTTTATTTGATCATTTCCAAACGTTATTCATTGGAGACCAAGATCATTTTCTCCCCCCCCCCCCATAGCTGACACGCGATTCCACTGGGTATCACATGTGTTCTTCATTCGAACCCATTTCCATGTTGTTGGTATTTGCATTAGAGTGTTCATTTAGAGTCTCTCCTCAGTCATACCCCCTCAACCCCTGCAGTCAAGCAGTTGCTTTTCCTTGGTGTTTATACTCCCACAGTTTGTCCTCTGCTCGTGGATAGTATTTTTCTCCTGGATCCCTGCAGATTGTTCAGGGACATTGCATTGACACTAATGAAGAAGTCTATTATGTTTGATTATACCACAGTGTATCAGTCTCTGTGTACAATGTTTTCCTGGTTCTGCTCCTCTTGCTCTGCATCACTTCCTGGAGGTTGTTCCAGTCTCCATGGAATTCCTCCACTTTATTATTCCTTTTAGCACAATAGTATCCCATCACCAACATATACCACAATTTGTTCAGCCATTCCCCAATTGATGGGCATCCCTTCATTTCCCAATTTTTGGCCACCACAAAGAGCGCAGCTATGAATATTCTTGTACAAATTTTTTTTCCTTATTATCTCTTTGGGGTACAAACCCAGCAAGTTGACTATATTCTTGCAGGGGAAAGTATTGTCATTTAATAAAATAGAAGACTTCCAAGCAAAGACTTGATTTAAACAGAACATTTGATGCCCAAATGCAGAACTGAAAAGAATCACCAAAAGGTAATTAAGAAAGGGGGAAAAATTTTTTTAAGGGGCCCAATAAGTTCAAATGATTTGTATTCCTATGAGAAAAAATGATATATATATATATATATATATATATATATATAACTCTTAAAATTGCTAATATCATGAGGGTAGCTAGAAGAAGTATACTTAGAGGGGACAGTGACAAATTGTACAGGATGATATGTCAAAAATATTAAAAACTAGGAGTAAAAAAGAAGATAATACTAAGAGAAATGGAAAAAAAAGACAAAATAGGGTATATATATATCATTAAGAAGCATATGGGGAAGAGGAGAGAAGATCAATGTAAAGAAAGGGTGAAAGAGGTTGTTGACAGGTAATATTAAAATCTTACACACACTGAAATTGACTCAAATTGGGAAGAACAATCAGATTCATTGGGGCAGAGAATGTTATCATGCCCTATAGAGAAGTTAGAAGGGTAATAAACAGGCTGGTGGGGATGAGAGTAATACAAGTGTGGGAGAAGTTGGGGGTCTTTTAAAGGCAATATAGCAAGTGTAGAATAAATAAGAAGAGAGGGGGTGGGAAGGAGTGAGACTGATTAAAAGCAAAAAGTTGGAGGGAAGGGTAAGAAGGATAAGAGAAAAGTCAGAATCAAAGGAAGAAGTCAAAATGGAGGGGAATACATAGACAGTGATCATAACTGTGAATGTGAATAGGATGAACTCACTAATAAAAAGGAAACAGATAGAAGAATGGATTAAAAATCAGAATCCTACCATATGTTGCCTACAAGAAACACACTTAAGGCAGGTAGACATACACAGGGTAAAGGTAAGAGAATGGAGCAGAATTTACTTGGCTGCAGTTGAGACAAAGAAAGCAGGAGTAGTAATTATGATCTCAGACAAAGCTAAAGCAAAAATAGATCTCATTAAAAGAGATAAGGAAGGTAATTATAACTTGATGAAAGGTAGTATAAAAAATGAAGAAATATCAGGACTCAACATATATGCACCAAATGGTACAACATTTAGATTTCTAAAGAAGAAACTAAAGGAGTTTAAGAAGGAAATAGATATTAAAACCATACTAGTGGGGGAACCTCAACTTTCCTTTATCAGAACTAGATAAATCAAACCAAAAAATAAATCAGAAAGAAGTAAAGGAAGTGAATGAAATGTTAGAAAAATTAGAGCTAATAGATATCTGGAGAAAAATAAATTGGAATAAAAAGTATACCTTCTTTTCAGTAGCACATAGCATATATACAAAGATATGACCAGGGCATAAAAAAATTGCAAACGAATTTAGGAAAGCAAAATTAATAAATGTAAATTTTTCAGACCACAATGCAATCAAAATAATAATCAGTAAGGGTTTATGGAAAAGCAGATTTAAAATTAATTGGAAACTAAATAATCTAATTCTTTAAAACTGGTGGGTAAAAGAACAAATCAAAGACACAAGTACTGATTTCATTGAAGAGAATGAAAATGAGGAAACAATTTATTAAAATCTATGAGATGCACCCAAAGCAGAACTTAGGGGGAAATTTATATCCCTGAGTGCATATATTAACAAATTAGAGAAGGAAGATATTGGTGAATTGGGCATGCAACTTAAAAAAACTAGAAAGAGAACAAATTAAAAATCCCCAGATAAAAACTAAATTGGAAATCATAAAAATCAAAGGAGAAATAAATAAAATTGAAAGTAAAAGAACTATTGAACTAATAAATAAGACTAGGAGCTGGTACTTTGAAAAAAAAACATAAAATAGATGAAGTACTATTTAATCTAATTAAAAAAAGAAAGCAGAAAATAAAATTAACATTATCAATGATGAAAAGGATGACCTCACTTCTAAAGAAGAGGAAATTAAGGTAATTATTAAGAACTATTTTGCCCAATTATATGATGATAAATATAATAATATAGATCAAATGGGTGAATATTTATAAAAACATAAATTGCCTAGAGTAACAAAAGAGGAAATAAAATACTTAAATAATCCCATCTCAGAAAAAGAAATTGAACAATCTATCAAAGAATGCCTAAGAAAAAATCCCCAGGGTCAGATGGATTCACAAGTGAATTCTATCAAACATTTTATAGAGCAACTAATCCCAATACAACACACATTATTTGATAAAAAATGAAAAGAAAAAGTTTTACCAAATACCTTTTATGACAGAAATATGATTCTGATTCGAAAGCCAGACAGACCAAAAACAGAGAAAGAAAACTATAGACCAATATCCCTAATGAACATAGATGCAAAGATATTAAAAAGAATACTAGCCAAAAGACTCCAGCAAGTTATCATGAGGATTATTCACTATGATAAAGAGGGAATTTATACCAGGAATGCAAAGATAGTTGATTATTAGGAAAACCATCCATATATCATATCAACAACCAAACCAATAGAAATCACATGATAATCTCAATATATGCAGAAAAAGTCTTTGACAAAATATAGCACTTGTTCCTATTGAAAACACTAGCAAGTAGAGGAATAGATGGGCCTTTCCAAAAAATAATAAACAGTATATATATTTAAAACCATCAGCAAATATCATTTGCAATGAGAATAAATTAGAAGCCTTCCCAATAAGATCAGGAGTGAAGCAAGAATGCCCATTATCACCTCTGTTATATAATGTAGTCCTATAAATGCTACTGGTAGCAATCAGAGAAGAAAAAGAAACTGTAGGGATTAGAGTTGGCAATGAGGAGACTAAACTATCACTCTTTGCAGAAGAAATGATGGTCTACTTAAAGAATCCTAGAGAATCAACTAAAAAGTTAGTGGAAATAATTAACAACTTTAGCAAAGTTGTAGGATACAAAATAAATCCACATAAATCATCAGCATTTCTATATATTTCCAACACAACTCAACAAGAGTTAGAAAGAGAAATTCCACTTAAAATCACCCTAGGTTTGAGCTGAGATTTTCCTGATTCCATGTCCTGCACTGATTAGCTGTCTCTTTTGTATGTATGCTCTCTTGCTCTCAGGTAAAGGAGTATTGGCCAAAAAAAAAAATCACCCTAGACAACATAAGATATTTAGCAATCTATTTGTCAAGACAAACACAGGAATTATATGAACACAACTACAAAACACTTTCCACATAATTAAAACTAGATCTAAATAATTGGAAAAACATTAGTTGCTCATGGGTAGGATGAGCTAATATAATAAAAATGACAATTCAATTTACTTATTCAGTGTCATACCTATCAAAGTACCAAGAAACATTTTTATTGAACTAGAAAAAATGATAGCAAAGTTCATTTGGAAGAACAAAGGATCAATAATATCAAGGGAAATAATGAAAAAAAAGAGTGAAGGATGGGGGCACAGCAGTACCAGATCTTAAATTTTACTATAAAGCAGTGATCATCAAAACGATATGGTACTGGGTAAGAGATACAAGGGAGGATCAATGGAATAGACTTGGGGTAAATGACTTCAGTAAGATCGTGCACAATAAACTCAAAGATCCCAGCTTTTGGGACAATAACCCACTATTTGACAAAAATTGTTGGGAAAATTAGAAAACAGTATGGGAGATTAGGTTTAGATCAACATCTCACCCCCTATACCAAGATAAATTCAGAATGGGTAAATAACCTAAATATAAAGAAGGAAATTATAAGTAAATTTGGTGAAAGGAAATAATTTAAGATCAAGCAAGAGATAAAGAATTTTACAAAATGTAAAATGAATAATTTTGAATACATTAAATTGAAATGTTTTTGTACAAACAAAATCAATGCAACCAAAATTAGAAAGGAAGCAACAAATTTGGGGAAAAAATCTTTATAACAAAAGCCTCTGACAAAGATCTAATTTCTCAAATTTATAAGGAGCTAAATCAGCTGTACAAAAAAATCAATCCAAGGGACATGAGTAGGTAGTTTTCAAATAAAGAAATCAAAACTATCAATAAGAACATGAAAAAAGCATTCTAAGTCTCTCATAATTAGAGAAATAAAAATCAAAATAATTCTGAGGTACCACCTCACAACTAGTAGATTTGCCAATATGACAGCAAAGGAAGGTAATAAATGTTGGAAAGGATGTGGCAAAATTGGTACACTAATGAATTGCTGGTAGAGTTGTGAATTGATCCAACCATTCTGGAAGGCAATTTGGAATTATGCCCAAAAGGCTTTAAAAGAATGCTTGCCCTTTTATCAGCCTTACCATTGCTAGATTTGAACCCCAAAGAGACATTAGGGAAAAATGCATTTACAAAAATATTCATTGCATCACTCTTTGTGGTAGCCAAAGAATTGGGAAATTGGGGAATGACTGAATAAATTGTGGTATCTGATGGTGATGGAATACCATTGTGTTAAAAGGAATAATGAACTGGAGCAATTCCATATGAACTGGAAAGACCTCCAGGAATTGATGCAGAGTGAAAGGAGCAGAACCAGGAGAACATTATACAAAGAGACTGATACACTGTGGCACAATCAAACATAATGGACTTCTCTACTAACCGCAATGCCACGATCCAGCACAATTCTGAGGGACTTATGAGAAGGAACACTATCCACATCCAGAGAAAGAACTGTGGGAACAGAAACTCAGAAGAAGAATATATAATTGATCACATGGTTCAATGGGGATATGACTGTGGATGTTGACTTTAAGTGATCATTCTATTGCAAATATTGATAATATAGAAATAAGTTTTAATAAAAAAAACCCAATGGAATTGCTTTTTGGCTCTGGGAGTGGGGAGGGAGGAGGAGAGGGAAAGAACATGAAAAAAATTTTTTTTAAATGGCAGTGAGATGGCAGAGAGGATAGAGTGCTAGATCTGGAGTCAGGGAGAGTTCATATCTGGCCTCAGATACTTACTAGCTGTGGGACCCTGGGCAAATTACTTAATTTTGACTCAGTTTTCTTATCTGTAAAATGAACTGGAGAAGGTAGTAGTAAACCACTCCAGTGTTTTTGCCAAGAAAGCCCTAAATAAGGTCACAAAAAGTTTGACATTACCGAAATACAACAACTAAATTATAACAAATACTTTAAAAATATAAGTTCATCATAGTCTTGTTTCATTAAAAAAAAAAAAGAAAAGAACCTAAGATTGAGTACTTAAATGATTTTCCATATTCATCCTGGTAGTAAAAAGTAGAGTTAGGGCTAAAATGAAATTCTCATTTTTCTACTATAATATGGCTCTTTTTTCTTTACTTCACTATTCAAAATCTCATTTGATCCTTGTATCCTTGTGAGATTATCATGGGACTGTGTAAAAGTCTTGGGTTTGGAGTTGTAAAGATTAAAATTAGGGGATACTGAGGCATGCAGAAATTAGTTTCTCTCTGCAAGGAGTATTATTTTTATGAGGTTTATTAAAGGTCAAGGGTTAAAGAAAATACAAGCAAGAGAAGCATGTGCTAGGTGGGCCATAAGGCCCACCCAAATTTCACTCACATCATGAGACCCGTCTGTTTGCCAGTGGAGCCAGGAAGAGAAGAACCCTGCCGTGGGCGGAGACCCTTTAAATAATGATTTTGCTCTAGGCCCAGGTGAGAATTCAGTGAGATTACAAAGCATTCTGGGGAAGTGGAGCAAGGACTTCTGGGGATTGAAGTCCTGGATTCAAGTCTATTCTTACAGAGTCAAGAAATTGGAGTTTAAGTCATTGAGTGGCTGCGTGAATATGGACAAGTCATTTAACTTCCATAAACTCAACTTTCCTTACCTATAAAATGGAGACAATAAGAATTCTGGGACCTACTTTATTTAGGTAGCTAAATGGTACAGTGGATAGAGTGCCTGTCTTAGAGTCAAGAAGACTCATCTTCTTGAGTTCAAGTCTAGCCTCAGACACTTACTAGATATGTTACCTTGGACAAGTCAATCCAGTTTGTCTCAATTTACTCATTTGTAAAATGAAATGGGCAAACCACTTCAGTGTCTTAGCCAAGAAAAAATCAAATGGTGTCACAAAGAGTCAGACACATCAGAAACAACTGAACAAAATGTCATAGGGTTGTTGTATCCAGTCATATTAGTCTAGACATGCATTATTATTCCCATTCAGGTAATAGGAGTCTTGAGAAATGACTTGGTTCTATCTAAATCTAGTTCTCTCAGAAACTAGTTGTTTCCCCTTGGACTCTAGAATCCATGATTTCTTTTGGAAATTTTTATTTAATTAGTTAATTTAGAATATTTTTCCATGCTTACAAGATTAATGTTCTTTCCCTTCCCTCCCCCAAAACCCCTCCTGTAGCTGATGCACAATCCATATTTTCTTGATTCTCAATCCTTTAAGCTATATAATCTTAATTTACTAGAAGGACGGTGAATTAAACTGGGTATTTCTTATTTAATTCTCTGATGTCTAGTAGATGAATCTCAGGTTCACAGTCCTTCAGCAATTATTAGGAAGTCAATATGGTCACTTGTGAACTGGGAAAATTGCCTTCTAAATGTGACAGAAAGTTTGGTTTAAAAGAAGTCTTGCTTCTGATAGGTAGAGAATTTTGTGGAGGTGATCATTGGTCTTTCCTAGGTCCTATGGCTTAATATTTAGACTTTAGAAAATCCTTCTAAAAACAAGCCAATTATATATATTTATATGGTAGCACAGTAAGGTCTCAGGGATACCCAGGTTAAGTGTCTGAGGCAGCTTGTGTCAAATGTTTACCTTATTCTATCACTCAACATTTACTGAATACTTACACAATGCCTAGCACTCTTCTAGGAGCTAGTTGAACAAAGAATTTGACAATTCAATTTAATTCAATTCAATTAAACTACTACATACAAGACATTATGCTAGGTAACCCACATATTAAAAAAAAGTAAGACAGTTTCTGACCTCAAGGAACTTACATTGTACTGGAAAGTACAAACAAATTAAGGGGCTAGGTAAATCTGGTAGTACAGTGAATGGAATACTGATCCTAAGTTGAGGAAGACATGAGTCAAATTCTGCCTCAGACAGTTAACCCTAGGCAGACAACTTTACTTTTGAATGTCTCAGTTTCCTCGTCTATAAATGGGGATAATAATATCTCTCTCCTATGGTTGTTATGTGGACAAGACAATATCTATAAAGCATTTTTCAAACCTTAAAGCCTATATAAATGCCATTTTTGTTATTACTATTATCATTATTAAAATGAATAGGAGACAGAGCTCTATCAACTGAAGAGGTCCAGGAAAAGCTTCTTATGGGAAAAGCTATCTTACATGAAGCTATGGAGTTTGAAAAGGTAGATATGAAAATGTGGAAAATATTTCAGGTATGAGAGACAGGCTGTGGAAAGGGAGGAAGGTAGGAGACAGTATGTTGTCAATAAGTGACAGGCCACAGCTTAGAAAATCCAGAAAAAAGGAGTAATATGAAATATCTGGAAAGGCAGATGGGAGAGAGAATGTGGAGGGATATAAATGTCAAGCCAAGAAGTTTTTATTTGGTCCTATTTTGTTGTTCAGTTGCTTTTCAGTTGTGACTGATTCTTTGTGACCCCATTTGGAGTTTACTTGGCAAAGATACTAGTGTGGTTTTCCATTTCCTTTTCCAGTTAATTTTACAAATGAGGAAACTGAGGCCAACAGGATTAAGTAACTTGCCCAGGGTCACATAATAAGTGCCTGCGACTGGAACTCAGGAAGATGAGTCGTCTTGATTCCAGGCTCAACACTCTATCCACTGTACCACTTAGTCACTCATTTGGTCCTACATGCTACTAAAGAAATTTGAATAGAGGAGTGACATAGTAAAGTATGTGTCTTATGAGGATAGACTGGAGAGGGAAGAGACCAGAAGCAAGAGAGACCACTTGGAGATCTATTCTTTTTTTTTTTAATATATTTTATTTGATCATTTCCAAGCATTATTCGTTAAAGACATAGATCATTTTCTTCCCCCCCCCCCACCCCCCATAGCCGATGCGTAAGTCCATTGGGCATTAGATGTTTTCTTGATTTGAACCCATTGCTTTGTTGATAGTATTTGCATTAGAGTGTTCATTTAGAGTCTCTCCTCTGTCATGTCCCCTCAACCTCTGTATTCAGGCAGTTGCTTTTCCTCGGTGTTTCCACTCCCATAGTTTATCCTTTGCTTATGAATGGTGTTTTTTTCTCCTGGATCCCTGCAAGTTGTTCAGGGACATTACACCACCACTAATGGAGAAGTCCATTACGTTCGATTATACCACAGTGTATTAGTCTCTGAGTACAATGTTCTCCTGGTTCTGCTCCTCTCGCTCTGCATCACTTCCTGGAGGTTGTTCCAGTCTCCATGGAACTCCTCCACTTTGTTATTCCTTTTAGCACAATAGTATTCCATCACCAACAGATACCACAATTTGTTCAGCCATTCCCCAATTGATGGGCATCCCCTCGTTTTCCAGTTTTGGGCCACCACAAAGAGCGCAGCTATGAATATTTTTGTACAAGTCTTTTTGTCCATTATCTCTTTGGGGTACAGACCCAGCAGTGCTATGGCTGGGTCAAAGGGTAGATATTCTTTTGTCGCCCTTTGGGCATAGTTTGGAGATCTATTCTAATAATCCAGGTGAGTAGTTATGAGATCATTTAAGTGTAGTGTGACTACAGAGGAGGCATGTGCCACAAGTGTGCAATTGATTTGAAATGGGCCATGGGGAGCATGGAAGAATGAAGGCTAAGTCCAAGTTGGTTGGACCACAGTGTCTAGACAGATGGCAGTATCCTTCAAAGAAGTTACAAACTTTTGGAAAAGGGATAGGAAAGAATAAATTCCATTTTGATATATTTCAGTTGAATCAATCAACCAACTTGTATTTATTATATACTTTTTATGTGTCAGGCACCATGCCAAATGGAGGGGATAAAACAACAAAAGTGAGAACTGATGCCTTCAGGGGGCTTACAATCTACTTGGGGGTTACAATACTTCACAGATAAGGTAGTACAGGGTGTGGACAAAATAAATATTCAGTACTTGGGTGATAGGTCACTAATAAGTGGGGGATCAGGAAAGGTCCCTTGAGCTGGAACTTGAGCCTTGGAGGGAGTTAAGGGTTTCAAGAAGCAGAAGTAGGAAGGGAAAGCATCCCAAACAGGGGAACATCCTACACAAAGGCAAGGAGGTGCAAGAAGGAATGTCATGTATAGGAAACAATGAGTAAACCATTTTGGTTAAAACATGAAGTGTGTGAGAAATGTAATCACCCCAGAAAGATGGGCTGGAGGCAGATTGTCAAGAGCTTCAAATGTTAAAAGAATTGGTGTTGTTGCTTTGAAGGCAGCAAGTAGTTTCGGATAGCTTCTGATATCTTTTAGCCTAACCCTTTCATTTGATACCAGAAGAAACTGATGTTCTCAGAGGTTCAATCCTTGCTGGAGGTCATATGGATAGAAGATGGCAGATCCTGGATTTGGATCACATTCTTGACTCGATATTTGGCATCCACAGGATCAGAATAGCTGGGGAGGAAAAGATAGGATACCCAAGGATTTTGGAACTGAAAAGAAAATTAGATCTCATCTAGTCTAAAATTAGGCTTTGAAGGATGCAATCAATGATGTTGCCACATATTACCTGAGCTTTTCAGACAGCTGTCCTTTTCTATACAATGTACATTTCTTCATGACTGCTTTTTGGTTCAACTGCATCTCTCCTTTATTCAAGCAATGTTTCCTTTAAGATATGGTCCTGATAAACTTTCTCTCCCTTTCCCTTTACCCCAACCTCCAAAACTCACACATCAAAAAAATAAAATAAAAAGAAATCCATATACTGTTCACAGTAGAGTACCCTTCCCCCCCTATTCAGTTGGAAAAAAGTAAACTTTTAGTTTGCTCTATATTGCAATCTTCAAGGCTTTGGATAAAATACAATTTATGCTCACTAGCTTGGAGGATATTGTTTACTAGAGGTTGATCCCCTAGGGAACAGTTTCAGGAAGAATGCATTAAAATGAGTTTCTGCATCCCCCTAAGTATCTTGAGAGCATTGAGCGTGGGGTGGGAGTCACTTTTACATGTACCAATTAAGAGCAGAGAGTGAGCTCCCAATAACTTCATGAAGATAGCCCCATTCCTTTCTAAAAAAAGAGGACAGGTTTTTAATTTACTCTGTGTGTATTTGTTCACATAAATGTGTATGTATGTATGTATGCTCCCCCAGTCTGAAGGTAAATTGTTTGGAACCAACCAAATTCGGGCTGTCAGTAGTGATTGAAGTGGTCAAATACACTACATATGTACCAGAGACTTGAGAACTGATTGACATTCTGGGAATTGCAGTTCACTTGTAGTTCAAGCATTCCTTTTCAGTCCTAAGAGTGATTTGGACTATCTTCATCGTGAGTTATAAGCTGGACTTGTGTCATGCCTGAGAGTTTTGTGAAAAAGATGCACAGTGTCTATAAAATAAGACTGACAGAAAGGAGCTAGGATTGAATGAAAAGACTGGCAGTAGTAATGGGAGGGATGGTGTCCTTGGCCCTGCTTGGGACATCATGAGCTAAGGCCAGGAGAAATGGCCACACAAAGGCCATAGGTAAAGAGAGAAAAAGAAAAGAGAACTGAGCTGTGGCAAAGAAGGGTGAGATCTTAGTGAGCTCCTGAATCTCTACAGACATCTTGGAACAAAGATCTTAGATTGGAGTTGGTGGTTGTAGTGGTGATGTCTTCAAGGATTGAGAGAGATTACAAAAGAGCTACTCTTTTTTCAACTTTCTCTCCCTATGCTTGTCCTGTAATAGGCATTATTATATACTTATATTTCTGTTGTCTAAGCATTTCCTGTGTCTTCATTTTGCTTTATACAAAAAGCAACCCAGGGTTGGTTATATATTTTATATAATACATATTGAGAAAAAAAGGAATGGAAGAAACCAGGAGGTCGCTTGTAATATATATAAAATTTGAATTTGAGTAGGGAGTCAAAACTCTATCAGAATGTTAGGAATTCTCCTAACTGCGGGCTCTGAGCTACTATGACTATCATAATAAATTTCATTTGATACAGACTCCATTAAAAAAGCAGATAAAAGGGAAATCTGAGTGCTATTTTATCACTCCTAGGTTAAAATCAAGGTAATTATAAAAAAAAAAAGTTGTGGCCAATTAAATATAGAGCTGCTGATGTGAAAAGAGAATGGGAACAAGGAAGGGAGAATCGAGATCAAAGAAAAGACTACACTGTAAATCACTCCCTCTCCTCTCTTCTTAGTAAATAGGGGAGGCCTGTATAGGATCCAACTTGACCCCTTTCCAGAAAGGAAGAGAGAACAGAAAGGACTGGCCAGCCTCACTACCCACACAGTGACATCCTTTGGTGTTATACCCATTTAGGGTATATAGTGTCCAATCCAACATTTAATTTTAGGTTGTTTTGCAAAGTCTTGTAGGTATTTCAGGTATCTGAGCATTTCTCCCCAACATGATTACAAGTTCCTGGGGGCTGTATCTTCTCCCACTCCTTTATTCACTATAAAATTTACTTTAATGAAAGGCATGTTGGTATTCATTCAATATTCTTTCATTGACTTGAAATTACTTTCTCCTCTTTAGTACCATGGTTACCAGGCTAACCCCCAAACCCAACCAAAAATGTGTGCTCCTGTGTGTGTGTGTGTGTGTGATTACTTAAGGCAAGAAATAATTATAGAAATGCCCTGGTAAACTCACGTGTTAATTAGCCTACTCATTTTTCACGGTCCAGCTCAATTTTTACCCCTCTGGCCACTTCTACTCACATGAACCTTTTTGCTTGACTATCATAGTAATTTAATTACTACCACTCATTAGTCATTACTAATTCTTTTTACTCCTATATTATTGTTAAATTTAGATTATAAGCTTCTGGAGGACAAGGATATATCTTTATTTTTTTTTTGAGTGTCACAGCAGAGTTCTTTGCATGTAGCAATCTCTTCAGTAGTATTTAATGAATGGATGACTAAATGGACAGTTAATAGAAAATTCAACATTTGGTTTTTACTCATATCATCCTATCCATCTTGAAGAATTGGTCCTTACTCCTCAGAGAGAGCCTCAAAGAAGGCTACCATTTAAAATCAAATCTTAAAGCAGCTTGTAAAAATCACTAAAAGGGTATAGCTGGAAGATAGGAACTTTGGAATCACTTTTTTCTTTCATTTAAGAAAAAATCCTTACCTTTTGCCATAGAATTGATGCTAAGTAAGCAGAAGAGGGGTAAAGGCTAGGCAAGTGGGGTTACAGCTAGGAAATATCTGAGTTCAGATTTGAACCCAGGACCTCACCTCTCTAGGTCTGACTGATGGGAGACAATGAACCACCTAGTTATCCCTTCTTTTAATGGTTTTGAGCTAACTAACTTTACTTCTTTCTGCATCTCAGTTCCCTCCTTTGTCAGATGGGAATAATTCATCTGGATTCCTCCAAGGCTGAGGGGTGGGGGTTAGTGAGTGGGCAGAGGGAAAAGCAGTAACCAGTGTTCATAAGCACTTTGGAGACCTCACGTGCTCAGTCATAAAGGGCCCAGGAAAAGTCAGTGATAATGACTGAAGGGACTGGTGTGATGCTGGCATGGCATCAGTCCAATCTTCTAGGATGCAAAAGAAAGGTATTATAGTATTCTACCATCAGAATCATCCTGCTGGGTTGGAAGTGAGGCGTGGAAAAAACCCTTCAGCTGATACTTGGCAGCATAGACCAGAATGAGCTTTAATTGAACGCATTTCATTTTAAAAGAACTGATCAGGGAACTTTGGGGGGAGATGAATGTTCACCACTGGAGGCACTCTCCCAGTGGAAAGGTTTGCCTGACAGGGCTAAAGTCAGCATTTTTTTTTTCAGAGAAAAGGAACTTAGATTGACACTTCATTTATAATCACAGAGAAGCATGTGCTTAGTCTACTCCAGTATAGTCTAGGGCCTTTTTGGATTTATTAGAAAATGGTTTTATAAAATGTATTCCCCATTCTTCACTCTACTGCCTTCTTGAACACTAGCTAATGTCTCACTTTGGCAAAAGGGATGGGGAGAAAGGTTGTTAAGGGAAAGTTGAGGTGGCAGGGGCAGGAGGAAGAGAGAAAACTAAATCACAATAAAAACAGCAATAGTTTTTCAAGGTTGGATCCAAATGGTGCTTTAGCCTCATTTGAAAGTCCTGTGAACTTTGCCTGATCTTGATGAGTTTGAAAGGCTAAACCACTAATTCCTATTCCAAGCATTTGCAGATTAGGACAGTTGGATGACCAGGATGCAATCTACATTCTGCAAAGTTATTGCACAATAAGAAGCTTCCAATCTAGTCCACTCCATTGCTGATAGAAATTGACTGCCAGGATGATCTAGATTCAGGGGGAAGAGGGTAATCTCTGATCTTGGGCTGGTCTCAGCTTCCATTTCAGCCTTGTTGACCTCATGGAAGTCAAGTATGGTCCATGGGGCCAGGAAGAGTCAGACATGATTGAACAACAAAAGGCTTTGTTGAATGGAAAGCTTTTGAGGAGGGAGAAAGGATAAAGATAGACTCTTATGATAGGATGGTGGAAGGAATAGGGGAGGGTAAAGAAATATATGAATGAAAGAATAGAGGGAAAAATGAGCCTGGTGTTTTTGTGAGCCAGTGAGGAAATGAAGGGATGATATTAAGGTAAAACATTAAATAAGGTTAGATGGGCAGAGGACCAATAATGGCGGACTTTGAAAGTCAAGAAGACAAACTTAGACTTAGCATTAGGCAGTAGAGGAACCATTAAAAAGTTTTTGAGTAGTAAAATGGAGTGTCAAAGATCATATTTTAGGAATGGAGCAGGTATATGGCAAGGACTTGGTGATCTCAGTTTCCCCATTACTGTCTTCTTGTTACTCTAGGTTTGCTTTTTTGAATAGCCTCCTCCCTATGCCTCTGCACTCCAAATCATTTTACATTTGGATATTAGAAAAAAAAATCGCTAGGATTTCATGTCATATATAATAAGTACTGGAGAGCAAGTGCAATGTATTCCCCACATAGAAGAGGCTGGAGAGCCTTCTTCTGAAAAGGCATGATGACATGGAATGGAAAGTCTCTAATCCCCAATTTGGAGAATTCCTGGACAATTTGTAACTGGTTCTATTCTGCTAACTATGAGGTGAAAGATGGACTATTGTTTGGTTGTGGAGCCAGAATGATGGTGAATTTTGAAGATATTAATCAGCCAAAATAAATGTTTGAGTCTATTGCTTTATAATCTCATGGGCAAAGGAGAATAGGCTGTTTTAGACCTCCACAGAGGGAAGGACCCTTTGGCCTTCTCTTTTCTGGAGTTGATATGGGACCAAAAGTGTATGGTTTTAGAGTCTTGCCAAATTCCTTTTATGTAACAAATATGGTGCTAATACCTAAACCAGGAAGAGCAAAAACAGAGAAAGAAAATTATCAAATATGAAAGCAAAAATCCTAAATAAAATATTATCCAGGAGACCATATAACTAATTCCTATTCCTATATATCACAAAGATTATATATTATGCCCAAACAGGATTTATATCAGGTATGCAGGAATGGTTTAATATAAGGAAAACTACTAACATAATTGATTACATTAACAAAAAGCAACAAAATAATATAATTATTTCAATAGATGCAGAAATCTTTTTTTTCACAAAATGTAACTCACTCCTATTAAAAACATTTGAAAGCATAAGTATAAATAGATTTTTTTCCCTCAGAGTAATAAGAAGTATATTTTAAAATATCAGCAAACATTATTTATAATGGAAATAAATTAAAAGTCTTCCATATAAAATCAGGAGTGACACAAGGATGCCCATTATCAGTAATATTATTTAATATTTTATTAACAATTCTAGCAATAGCAATAAGAGAAGAAAAAGAAATTGAAGGAATTCGAATGGGCAAATAGATTTTTTTGCAGATATGATGATATTTGTAGAAAATCCTAAATATTCAACTAAAACTTACTGGAAACTATCAATAATTATACAAAGTATATAATAAAGTACATAATTATATATTTGTAAGAATATGTAAAGCATATACGTATATACAAAGTATAAAATAAACCACACAAATCATCATTTTTACATATCACCAATAATTACCTGCAAGAAGAGATAGTAAGACTTAACACATTTAAACTAAGTATAGCTTGAACAAAATACCCAAGAATATATCTGCCAAAACAAACCCAGAAACTATAGGAATATAATCATAAGTGCTTTACATACAAATAAAGTAATATTTAAATAATTGGAGAAATATTAGTGGTTCATAAGTGGTCAGTGCCAAGAGAATTAAAATGACAATTCTGCCTAAACTAATCTACTTATCCAATGCCATCCCAATTAAAGTGTCAAAATATTTTATTGAACTGGAAAAAATAATAATATCCATTTTGAAAAATAAAAGGTAAAGGATATCAAAGGGATCAATAAAAAAAAGTAAAGGAAGGAGATTTAGCTGTAGCAGATTTTGGACTATATTATAAAATAGTAGTGCTCAAAACTTTTTCATAATGGGTGAGAAATAGAAAAATAGATCAGTGGAACAAACAAATATACAAAAATTATTGTAAAAAGTTATAGTAACTTTGTGTTTGACACAAGTAAAGATCCAAGTTTTTAGAATAAGAATACACTATTTGGTAAAAAAAAAAATATGGGAAAACTGGAAAGCAGTCTGGTAGAAATGATACAGACCAATATCTTACAGCATTTTCCAAGATAAGATTAAATTGGATACATGACCTAGACATAAAGGAAGACATCATAAATAAATTAGAAGAATGGAGAACATATTACCTATCAGATTTATGGATAGGAGAAGAATTTATGAATAAGCAATAGATAAAAAGCATTGTGAAATGTAATTTGGATAATGTTGAATACATTAAATTGCAAAGTTTTATACAATTAAAACTAATGCAGCCAATATTAGAAGGAAAGCAGTAAGTTGGGGAAGAATTTAAAGATAGTTTCTCAGACATAGGCCTCATATTTAAATATATATAAAGAAATTTGACAAATATGTAAGAAATATGAGCCATTCTCCAACTGACAAATGGTCAAAAGATCTAGACAGTTTTTGAATGAAGAAATCAAACCTATATATTACTTTGTGAAAAAATGCTCTATATAATTATTGAATAGAAAAGTACAAATTAAAACAATGCTGAGATATCATTTTACACATTTCAAATTAGCTAAAAGGATTAAATGGCAAAAAGACAAATCCTGGAGGGGATGTGGAAAAATGAAGACACTGATACACTGTTGATAGAACTGTGAACTGATCCATTCATTTTAGAGAGGAATCTGGAATTATGCTCAAAGAGTTGTAAAACTCTGTATGCCTTTGATCCACTAATACTACAATTAGGTTCAGTTTCTAAGAATATCAGAGAATAAGAAAAAGAACCTCTTTGTTTTAAAATATTTGTAGCAGCTATATTTATGGTGGCAAAGAACTGGAAATTGAAGGGATGCTCATCATTTAGGGAATGGCTAAATAAGTTGTGGCATATGATTGTGATGGAATACTGCTGTGCCATAAGAAATGACAAACAGATTAATTTTGGAAAAAAAACTTAGAAAGACCTCTATGGAATTATGAAGATGAAACAAAAAGAACCAAAAGAATGTTATATATAGCAACAGAAATATTGTTTGAAGGGTGACTTATGTATTTCTAACTTGAGAAGGAAATGACAACTAGAAAAAAGTAAGATATAGTTTTATATATACATGTATATTTTTGTCAAGTGATGCCATCTTCAATAGGGGGAGGTGAGGAAGAGGTTGAGTTAACTGATATTTTAATGTAACAAATAAATAAGTAAATAAAACACTAAGAAAATTAGAATATAAGCTTCTTTGGGGCAAGGACTATCTTTCTACTTTCATTGTGTTCCTAGCACGTAACAGTAATAGGCAAATAGTATGTATTTAAGAAATGCTTATTTTCCAGGGGGGAGGGAAGAGTGCATGATTGTGATATTACTTCTTTCTCTGTTGAGTCCATTCTTTCCTACTTTTATTTGAAGGAGATGGGAGATGGCCTCATGAGCTTGAAAAGGTCAGGAGAATGATTCAACAGAAATCTGGGAGCTGAAGTCAATGATGGATTTGCCAGAAGCCAGATGGTGAGTAGCCAAATCCTAAGTAACCTGATTGACCCAGCTCAGCAGTAGCTGAGATGCAGGTTCATCCATCTGTTAACATTTGGAAGTGACTTTGGTGGGATCAATGGTATGTAGAAACTGCTCTCCATTTCAGCCCATTCTCTCTAAAGATTGAAGTGGTCTTGAAAAGAGTGTGCTCCCAGGTATTGAGGCCAATATTTGGATTTCTGTTCTTGCTATATCTTCATAGTACATAAACCTTTATAAAAATGGATAGTAAATTATTAATTGGAAGGAAAGAAATGATCATTTAAAGCACCTACTATGTACCAGGTGCTGCAGAAGGTGCTTTACAAATTTGACAAGTGGAATTGGACTTACCATACTGAAATGTTACTGGTCAGATGAAAAGCTTGATACTATTATATCTTTGTGGCATATTCTTACTATATTTGGGCAGGTTAAGACTTCTTTGTATTAAAATGTTCAGTGACTATGAAGCCTTCATTTTGTCCCAACAAAGAACTTGAACCAAGAAGAATGCTAGCTTAGAATCACCTCCAACCAGAGGCTAGCCAGTATCATCAGAGAAGAATGACTTCACCCTTTCAGGATCATCTTATATCACAAAGAGGAGATGGAGCTGGTCTTGTTCTGGAAGAATGAATCTTGTGTCTCATTGCAAAATGGTTTAATTAGGAGAAGCTTGGGGAGGAGTTTGGTAGATATTAGATAGTGATAGTGTATAAAACATTAATAAAATTTTTTAAGTTCTCAGAGAAAAAAACAGAATAGTTTTGTTACTACCTAGAGTACAGGTGGTACCTTGGAGAGAGTCTAAGATTTGGAGTCAGGAAGAATTACTAGCTGTGTGATCCTGGACAAATCACTTAATTCTGCTTGTAAGAGTTTCTTCATTTGTAAAATGGGGATAATCACACCTGTATTCCTGGATTGTTATGAGGATCAAATGAGATAATAATTGTAAAGCATATAGCACAGTGCCTGGTACATTGTAAGTGCTATACAAATGTTAACTATTATTATTATTATCACCCAATTAAGTTGAATATATGTATGCATATTATATTTCTCTAAAGACAAATGGTATGTAGCAGAAATTCAATTTATTATGGAAGTCTTTTTTTCTTGTTTTTTTTTTAATATGAAAATGTTTGGGGGGTTTTGATGATTGTTAAATTTACAATAAAAAAGAATATTTAATTTTTTAAAAGGCATGGTCCTAATGCATGTATGGCCCAGATCAAATTGTCTACCATCTCTGAGTGGGGGAGAGAAGGAAGGGAAGGAAATGGTTTGGATCTTATGGTTTTGGAAAACACATGTTGGAAATTATTATTACATATAATTGGGAAAATAAAATAACTTTGAATAAAAAAAGGCATGGTAATGCATAGCAGTAGCAGGCTAGATACTGTGAATTATACCAGACACAAACCCCTTGGCATGCTCAGAGTTGCCTGGGCTGGAGGGGAAGGGGAGCAGGTAATTTGGTTGCCTTCTCCTAAATCTTAGGGAAGCAAAGTTATAAAATAGAAAGAGGGTTGGATTTACAGTGAGAACCTAGCTTTTCTACTGTCTACTAGTAGGACCGTGGTCCAGGCCCTTAATCTCTCTTACCTTAGTTTCCTTATCTGAAAAATAACAGGTTTAGATTCACTTGATGACCTCTAAATCCCTGGTTCTCATGGGGCCAGAAGATTTAGCACCCACATTTAGGAGGAGGGAAATATTTTAGTCACTCATGAAAGACCAATAGCACAGGACCTGAGCATGTTGCAGGAATTAGGATAATTCTCTTGACTGTAGACTGTGACTTCCATGAGAGCCTGAACTGTCTGTAGCCTTCCTTTGTCCCCCCAGAGTTGAGACCAGTGCCTGGCACAAAGTAGGTGCTAGTCAATTGACTGAGAAATTCCAGGTGAACCATATACGGAAACTTAAACTTCCTTTCAGAGATCTTCCAGCCTGAACCTTTCTGGGAAGAAGGACCCTATTCTCTCCTGGAGTGCCAAGGAAGGAGAAGATCCTTTGAAGTTTTCAAACCTGGGCCAGGTGAAGAATTACCAGAAAGGAATCTTCTTGTTCCACATGGCTATTAGGTTTTCTTTCACTCCTTTCTTCTTGGCTACCCAGATTATGTGGTGTCATGTTCCTGCTTCTTTTTTTGTTTTGTCATTTCCTTTGTCCTCTGCTTGGCTAACTAATCTGTTCTGGGATGGCACTGGACCTGAACCAGAAATGTCCCAGGCATGACACTGTTTGGGGAAACATCACCTAGAGAATCTGGGGCTGTATCTATTCAGACTCTTTTCACACCTAAAGTACTGATAGTGGTGTGTCTAAAGGGGGTTTGCTCAAATTAAAGACATGAATGTACTTCCTCCCTCCAGGGGATCACTATGAATCCTAATTAGGTTAGAGTGGGACAGAACCCCGGCAAATATCAGGGCATTGGGAAAAGAGGTTGGATTTTTTCTGGCTTCCTGTTTTAAGTCGGCAGCAAGATATGCACAAGTCAGCAAGCAGATTTGAATTTTTGCTCTATAAATCAATAAGTTATCATTTGGCACATCCTTGGACATACACATCATCAGTAGACAGCACTGGTGTTAGTGCTCCTTTAGAATCAAATGCTGGGAAGTTTCCCTGGGCCTATTAATATCTTCTTTTATAAACTGACCCATGGGCCCATTGCTGCCCAGCTCCCATGGCATTCTACCATGCTATTGGAACTCCACCCACTGTGCCAATGGGCCCACTTCTATTCTGAATCTACAAACACATGGAACCAAAGAGAATGAAAATAATAGACAGCTGCTGTACTGTGGTGAATCTAAAGGGAAAACTTGCTGAATTCCTTCTATTAGGGACCAGTTTGAAGAATAAAGAAGATTTTTACAATGGCTAATCACTCCCCCTTTATGGATTTTTCTATGAAACTAGAGTCATGATATAAGACAAGAGGACTGTTGTCATTGGGGAAGCTAGAATTTGGGAAAGGAGGCCATTGGAGGGGAGATGGATGGTGAAGTTTATGTGAAGTTGGCATTATTATCAGCTGCTCTGTTTCTTTAAGGAAGAGGACGGGAGAGAAGCTAATTGTCTGCACCCAAGTGAATGGGCAAATTTCCCTCCAGTTTCCCTGCCTTTGTTGGAAATAGAGACGATTGATCTGGCACTCTGAGCTTCCTGGATTTGATCTACATGTGGGGCTGCTCAAATGGTGATGATATTCTACAGGGCTGATTGTGGGAATCTGAGCCAAGAGGCAAGACGGGAGAAAATTAAAAAAAAAATTGGTACTCACTAAATAAAGGAACCCAGAAGGCCAAAGTAATAACTTTTTAGAGCATATTTACAACCTCCCTTGGTAAGACTTGGCATAACAAACTGATGACAATGTGGCGATGGCCAAGAAAATGGCGGAACGAAGCCTTTCTCCACTCTCTCCAGGGCTCCCTGGGACTGAACAGCCATTGATACCTTACCTCCTGATGCAGGGTTGGACAGCCACATCCCAGCCCCTCTCATTCATGGGCTGTTTGTGCTACCCTGACAAAGAGAAGATTTTCTGTCTGTCTCTGGCACACTGACCTTTAGAGTGTTTACTTTTTCAATCAGCGTTGGGGAGTTAAAGCCGAACTCCTTGCTGTAAGTAAGTCCAGTCCTTCTCTGCTTTTTCTCCCCATAACCATTTGGAGAGGTAATATTGGAATGACAAACCAAGACAGGCTGTTTTCACAGGTGTAAGAACCAAGAGGTCACTAACTGACCTGTGCCTAGGCTTGTGAATCTGGACTGAGCTGCATTTGAAGGATACCACAGCATCATTTACACTGGCAAACCCTTTGTAATCTTAATCTCTTTGTTGCTTTTATGTTATACTGGCCCCCCAAGGTTAAAGAAAGAGATTTAGACCTTAAACACAAATCCAGCCTTCAAGCTCTGGAATTATCTTTGCCTTTAAATGCAGCTGATCAATGCCCATTTCTTTTGAAAATAAAACCCTTTTGAACCTTGAAAGCCTTCCACTGTTGAGCTATGCCTAAGTGCCACATGGGGAAATGGGCAGAAAAAAGCCCATTTTTCCCTTAGTGCTTGCATTAGAGGTCCTAAAGTTCAGTCCAACGCAATCAATTTAATTGGCGCTAGCTCTAGTGACAAATTATGCTGGTTTACACTCCAGTGTAGCACAGATTCCTCAAACGCTAGGGAAGAAGGGAGATACACTTCTTGGTCTCTACTTAAAGAGGGCAACAGTATTGGAAAAGGAGCACATTTAATTTATCACTGTCAGAGCAGGTGCAAAGTTTAATTCTAACTAAAAGCATTAAACAATTAACCCAGACAGTCAGGCCTTCTGAAAATGCTCAGTTGCAGGGAACACATGGACCAGATTACCAATGGAAAAGTCAATGCTCCTCTTTTATGCCACTGAATACCTTCTTGCACTTTTTTTTTCCTTCTTTGAATAATGAAAAGCTACTACAATAAGGTCACTTCTAAGGCCCTTGGTAGATGCCTGAGATGAAAGTATCAGATAGGGGTGTACTATATACTCAGAGTTCAAGAAAGAACTATCTTTTAAGTCTTATGTTGATATTCAGAAGAGTAGAACTCCAGTCACCTGCTACTCAAAGTAAATATAGTTATTTATTTTTTGAGGGACACAATATGCCGTTCAGTGCCTTACATATTTATATGTGTGTATATGTGACTTCAAACTGTGTAGCATCCCATACAGAAAATCTCTTTATTGTTGCAAATGAACTACTTCTCTAAGTTATTAGTGGGAGTTCTTAACTTGGAGTCCATGGATCTTGAGAGGAATGAATTTGGATGGGAAAAATTTTTTCCATCTTTATTTTTATTAACTGCTATTTGAAATCTGGCACTTTCATCAATTGTTTACTTTCCTATAAATTTTTCTAAGAAAGGATCTAAAGGTTTCACCAGACTGCCAAAAGTGTCCATGGCACAAACAAGAGTTAAAATCCTGCTCTTAAAAAGTCTCCTGGGATTGTTGAGAGAGTATATATCTTGCTCACAGTCAGATTAGAGGTAGGACTTGAATTCATGTCTTGCTTACTCTAAGGTAAGTCTTTTCTTCACCATATCATATCATGTGGCTGCTTCTCTGCTCTTTACATGGTAGGGGCTTAATAAATGTTTACTGAATTTTCTTTTAAATAAATGTTTGTTATATAAATGAATGAAAGTTCTTTATCAAGCACTTATTATGTGACAAGTATTAGGGATGCAAATACAAAAGCAAATCGATCCCTGTCCTTAAGAAACTTATATTTTAATAAGAGAGACAACATATGAAGAGAGTGATAGACTGAGAAAGGAATTTTGGTCTGGGAAATGACAGAGATGGTGAGTGGAACAGTAGGGTAATTGATTAACACACCTTTTCCAGCAAGATTAGTGATAGTTAGGGGCAGTAAGATATCACAGTGGATAGAGTCCCGGGTCTGTAGGAAGAACTTGGGTTCAAATCTGTCCTAAGTCACTTCCTAACTCTATGACCCTGAGTAAGCCACTTAACCCCAGTTGTCTAACTTGCAGCTCTACTGTCTTAGAACTAATACTGAGACTGAAGGTAAGGATTAAAAAAAAAAACTAGTGATAATTACAATCTCACAGAAAATCTCAGAAAGCTTGTGTGTGTGTAGGTAGAATATATGACAGTAGCAGGACAGAAAGAAGAAAGCTGGAGCAAAGATGAAGATACTTGGAGCCAGGGAACACAGAGCAAATGCTCCTATACAGAGCCTTTGGTGGTCCATTTTAGTGAGCAGAATAAATTACCATCGACTTCAAATGAATCCTAAGGTTGCAAGTCTGGATGATTGGCAGAGTGATGATGTGATGATGTTAGCCACGTTAACAAATAGCAAAATTAGAAGGGAAAGTAGTCTGCGGGGATGTGGTTTCAGATTGGGACGTAATGATTTTGAGGTGTTATCAAGTAGGCAATTGGAAATTTGGGTCTGTAATACATAATGGAACTTTAAACTGGAAGTATAGATATGGGAGTCCTCAAGATAGTTGAAACTGGGAATGGACAGGAGTTCTAAAGGGGAGAATAGAGAGGGAAAAGAAGTCTGAGGATAGATTTTTAGTGGAAAAGAAGAATAAGTAGTGGTGAATGAGTTAGAGAAGGAATGGTCAGAGAATCAGGAAAAGAAGATTTTAGTGGACATGCAAGCCAAAGGAGGACACAATCCCAAGACTGGAGTCCCTTCCTTACTAGAAAAATGACCTTCATCAAGTTAAATTAATCTCTTTGAGCCTCTAATTGGTAATGAAAGGACACAACAAGATAAAGATTTGATATATAAAGTATTGTTTTTAAATCTTTCTTGAAATGACTTATAGTCATAGGATCATAGATTTAGAATTGGAAAGGCCCTCAGCTGTCATTAAGTCTAACCTCATTTAGCATCTAACCTGAGTCATTGTGGACTTTTCACATTTCCTCATTATACATCCATTTAGTTAACAAGTCTTGATGATTCTATCCTCATGTCTATTTTATTCATTTACGTGGCCATAACCCTAGGATGGATCCACATCATCATTTGCATTGATTTTTGTAATAGTCTCCTAATTGGTCTTTGTGCTTGGAGATCCTCTTCTTTCCACCCTATCTTCCACACAGCTGCCAAATTGATTTTTCCTAAAGTTTAGGTCTGTCTATGTTGCTTCCCTGCTTAAGAAGCCTCAATGACTCGCTCTTGTCTCCAGCATAAAATATCAACACCTGTTTTTGGCATTTACAAATCTTTATAGTCTGCTTCCATCTGACCTTTATAGGCTCATTACTCCCCTGCATTCATTTTAAGTTCTAGCTATGTGAGTCTACCTCCTGTGCTCTTCAAACATAACTTTCTGTCTCTTGCCTTACTCTTCATCACTAGATAATCTGTACCCCCATGTCTATAATGAATTCCAGAATTGGAATTAGAAAGAACTGAACTCTTCTTTTAAGACTTATTGGAAGTTCTAAATCTTATATAAGGTCTTTCCCAATCTGCTCATCTTTCTATCTCATTCCATGAAATTATTTGCATTGACTTTATAGAGAGAGTAGAGCTCATGTATCTGCACGGGATACATTCCAAGACCTACTATGGGTAGTTAAAATTGCAGATATAAGTAAACAGATGCAATAGAGTACAAACTCTTTGAGGATAGAGATTTTTTCATTCTCCAGTTCCTGGTACCTACTGAATGTTGATGAATCATTGTTGATTTGAATTATGCTTAACATATTCATTAACTATGACCAGCTGAAGCTACAGAAGAACTTTCTTTATTTTAGTATTTTTCTTTTCTTCACATCTTAAGGAAAAAGTATATTTTGATATAATTAAAACAACCCAAGTTTCTATTTGAACATTCTTAGAACAATCATATTTGTGGCCCCTTTTCCATATCACCTATCAAGGAGTCCCACTGTACTCTTCCTTGGTCAGACCATATCTGAAGTATTAGGTATTTGAGGAAGGAGACTGATTAAATGTAGAGTGTCCAAAGGAGGGGAACCAGGGTTTTGGGAGACTTTGAGAACATGGTATCTGATTAGGTGAAAGAACTGGAAATACTTAGCTTCGAGAAGACTCAGGGGAAATATGATAGCTATCTTCATTTAACAGCAGGGTTCTCATGTGGAAGAGAGATTAGATTTATTCTGTTTTAACACAGAGGATAGAATTCAGAGTGATAGGTGGAAGTTGCAAAGAGGGAAATTTAAGCATAACATTAGGAAAAACCATCCTAATGATTAGTGCTATCTAAAAGTGGAATTGGCTACCTTGAGAGATGAAGGGTTCCTTTGTAAAAACTAAAGTTTCTAAGGCATTGGAATAATCAATTGTAATACTTTATGCAACTTTTTTTTTAAAGGAACTGGATTTTAGACCAATAACTGCTTGGATTTATCATCAATGTTCCAAGAAAGAGACCCACAATGCTGTGGTGAGAATCAAATGAGATGTCTAATGTGCTACACAAATCTTAAAGTGTCATAAACAAGCGATTGTTGTGTATTGTAAATCAGAGCTCTCCTTTTATTACTTTCCTTACTTGGGGTCCTTCAAGATTCTCATGGGAATGAAGTTCCACAGACTCTGTGAACCTCTGGGGGAAAGGTGGACATTTATTTCTACTAACTATGGGGTTGTGAATATCTTGAGATGAAGGGAACCCCTTTGGGGAAAATATCCACAAGTATGTCACCTGTTTACCTTAAAGATCTAAAAGGACATGTCTATTGAGCATACTGGTGTTATTCTTCATCTCGAAGACAGGGAAGGACTAGGTGGGATAGAGCAGAGACTCACTTGAAGTCTTAGGCAGACTACCCCATGCATTTTGCTGGTCGCCAGGAAGTGTGTAATTCAAATTAGTGATCAGACTCCCAAAGCTCTCATTTATTACACCTAATTGCAAAATAAGGAATCTTACATGCATATGTCTCATCTCCTGTTTCTCCATTATTTGCTATACTCATTCATCTAGATTTAATTGCCATTTCACAGTAGTCTCCATGAAATCTGGTTAAATTGCCAAACGTAGCTATGATTTCAGGAGTCCTCTCTACCATAATAGTGTTAACAAGATCTAGTCCCCTCACCCCTCCCTTTTTCTCTTTGCTTTGCTCCTGGCTGGGCCTCTTCCTCTAGGTCCATTCAAGTCTGGGGAAGCCTGCCCAGATAGCTACTTCCCATACAAACCCTCAGCATCATGTGCATGGTAAATCCTAATATGCCAGAATCAAAGCCTTTCTGGGAAAGAGTGTGTGCAGGTAGAAGGCAGTACTATAGAAGTGGAACTGAAAGCAATGGAGACTAATCTCTCTGCAAAGATTCTAGATTTTTGAATTAGAGTGTTTTCAGTTTTGATGGAAAGGAAGAAAATGGAGTTTTGGAAATGGAAAGCTTTTGGAGCTACTCTTTTCCAAAGTGGAGAATTGTATAAGTGTGTATGAGTATATTTGAAAGTCTTTTTTAATTGCTTTTATCTTTTAAAGGAAGGAAAAGTATAACAATAATATAAGTACTAACATGCATTTTCTTATGATAGGATAAACACTCAGCTATGTCATTTGCTGAAACTCAATGACATAAAAATAGACCAAGCAATTTTCATAGTTTTTTTGGTATATGTTTAGTATGTGGAATATTTCTGGATTGTCATTAAGCCAGCATTTATGACCACATTAGAGAAATAAAAACTTAAGTAACAGAAGTTTATATATGTAGTCCATCTTTTGTTGGGAGTCAAGGGAAGGGAAGAGGCTACAAATGATCTTTAGTAGAGAATGAAATTTTCTGAGGCATGATGGTAGATTATGGAAGGAGTTGGGTTAACAAGTACTGATCTGAACTTAGCAATCACTTATTAATTAGACTTGTTCAGCTTGGCTCCAGAAGGTAGAACTGGTTGTAGTAATGGGCAAATGGGTAAATGTAGGCTTTTGATGTAGAAAAGAAATAGGATATGGATGGAAGAAAGTACATGGACACAGACTATAGTAATTTCATACATTTTTTTTAACTGAGATAAATCAATGGACATAATTAAGATCAAGTGGAGACATCTGGAGCCAAGGATAATATCGTTTTAGAATATAATCAAATCTGTAAAATCTTACAGAGAAGGGTGGTGGAAGATTATCAGTGGTAGTGCTTTATTAAAGCAGTGGAGTATAAAGAACTAGTTAAAAGGAAATTGGGTGAGAAACCCATCTAAACAAAACAGTGTCAATTATACTATGATGAAAACAAAAGAATAACAATAATAAAAACAGAAGAAAAATAGAAAAGATCTACAAAGAGTTTTTTTTTTTAATAACATCTACATGGTGCCTTGGGTAGAACACTGACCTTGGAGATAGGAAAACCCTAAGTTCAAATATAAAGCTTCAGACATTGACTAGCTATATGACTTGGGCTAGTCACTTAACATCTGTTGGCTTGAGTTTCCTCAACAGTAAAATGAGGATAATAACAGTACAGTATCACAAGGTTGTTATGGGGAACAAATGTGATAAAACATGTGAAGAGTGCCTAATACAGAGCCTGGAACACAGTGGGTACTTAATATATATGCCTATTCTCTTTCTTTTCTTCCATTAACAAACTTAAAAACCATCAAAGACTGTAGAGTCACTACCTTGAGATTTTAATGAAACAGTCCTGAAAGTGTTTAGAGAGGAGACAGAAATGCCAGTCAAGAGAAAAAAGATGGGAGAAATAGTAAAATGAAAACAACAGTATCTAGAAAAGGTATTGTAATCAAGGTTCTTCAATTGTGAGGGTGTTGAAGGATCAGTTTTGTAAGGTAGTTGAAAGATAACAAAGTTATGTCAAAAAGCTCAGTTCTTATAATAACAAATATAGTTTGATCAAGATAAAACCAGCAATTGCCAATCTAAGTGCCTACTTTCTTTTTATAAAAATTTTTTAATGAGAATCATGTACACATGAATCAAAGACATGTTTGATAAGGGCATGAATCGGGACAAGTAGAACTATGCAAATAATATTCCATGGTAGACTCTATCTTTATTATCCCATAAATGAAAAAAATATAGGAAATACAAGGATCATTGTGTTTATGTTGTTTGATACAATGGAAAGAACACTTTTTCTGGAGTCAGAAGACCTGGGTTTAAATTCTACCTGTGAAACTTATTACATTGGTTACTTTGAGCAAGTTATTAAACCTTGCTGGCCTCAATTTTATTATTTAGAAAATGAGGGTGTTGGGTTAGATGGTCAAATCAAGATTTCTTCCAACTCTAGACATAATTTTATGATCCTTTGGTTTGATTAGGCAGAGCAAAAGCCTTCCTGAAAAACTTTTTCCCAACAAGTTTTTTCTCAAGCACTTATTAAAATTATTCCAGATCCCTCCAAAAAGATAACAACAGCAAACCTTGTTCAAAGACCCTCTCTAATCATTAGTTACATTCAAAACCCAAAACAGGAGACTGAGCTCCCCAGAAGTGTTTGCAGCCTTCATGGATAAGGCTCAATGTGAAGTCCAGTTGGAAAAGAATTCCTTGTGGATGATCAAGTTCTCCAGATCCTTCTCAGGAACCATATGTAATGTTGAGCAAGATGCTTGATCCCTAAGGGTCTTATTTTCTTCATTAAAAAATGGGGATGATGATATTTATTTTACATAGCTCAAAGGGCTGTAGTGAGGAAAGCATGTTGTAAGCTGTATAATACCATAAATGTAAGTAGTTTTTAGTATAAAAAACAAGAATGTGTTATAATTCTGTTCAACTGCTGGAAATATAAAAATGGACTTAAAAGCTTACTGTTCCTCGTGATATTGTTAGTTTGAAAATGTCTGTCTGTGGTTTTAGTTAGGCTACTCTTTTGTTGGCTTCCCTTCTTTGTTTCATTTCTAATATAAACTATCTCATCCTTTCTAATGTGTCAAATTGACCCTATCCTTATTCTCTATCTGGTTCTCTCAGCATCATGAACACCCTGACTATTCCCCAGATTCTGCAGGCTTTCTGGTCCCTTTGCATAATAACTCCTTGACCAATAAGACACTCAGTAAATATTCATCAAGTCCTATGGGCCAATCACAGAACTAAGCATGAATATGAATTGGGAATATGAAATATGAAAAGAGGCAAAAGACAGTCACTACCCTCAAGGAGATTACAATTTAATCCCATAATCTTTAAGCTTTCCTTTTCCTCCTGAGACTTTTCAAGATTCTCTGTTTCTTTCTACTCTGACATTACCATTTTCAGTATGATCTCTTTAGTGTGAATGCTTCTAATATGATAGTCTGGACTTTGAATTCTGATGTGAACTGGTTGTTTATTCTTCATTGGTTTCTTATCAAAAGCAATGCTAGTGTGTTATTGATGAATCCTGGAAAGTTTTTTGTTTTGTTTTTATTTTTCAACAGTAAGCAGGGACAGGTGAAGGTGATATCAGGATAGGTTATTAAACTGAGAGATTAAAGTTTGCATGAGTTGAGATGACACCACTACACAGATTCTATAGTTGTCTACCACCATGTAGATTCTGTGGATTTTAATACAGAGAGTATAGTCAATGAAAGTTTTCTAGCTCAAAGGGATTCAGGCAAGGCTATAAAGTAGCACCTTACTTTGGGGCAGATGGGCTAAAAACTCAAAATGAATGCACCAATGAAGTTTTCCAATGTGACATGCTAATGTCCTTTTTTTCTTTCTTTTTTTTTAAACTCACTATGATCATTGTTATTTACCTAACAGTGGACCTCCAGCCCAGTGCAGTAGAGTAAATTCTTTTATCCTGGCAAAAAGTCTTTTGACTGAAAAGATTTGAGAACTACTTTCCTCCAGTACATGAAAATTTTTCTGATAGTGACATTCAAGATCATCTAATCTATCCCCTTCATTTTACAGATTAGGAAGGGGAGGTCCCAAAAGAGCAAGTGATTTGTCCCAGATTTCCCAGAGAGCAAATAGCAGTAAAAGGATTTGCTGTCTGATCCCTTTACTTCATTCCAAGAATTATTTTTTCATTTCAAAGTTCATTAGAGCCACTATATAAGCCTATATTGAGAACATCCTTTACCCTTTGGGCACCATTTTTTTCCCTCTGTATTTTAGCTTTTGAAAAACTCCCATAGTTAATACAAATGGGTTAGCATCAAAAGATTGCTCTTACTTTGCTTATCTACTTCCCTAAGTAATGCTATGCTTAGCATGACAATGTACTCTCCAACAAACTAAAGTTCAGAAAGAAAATTCAATCTATTGGCTTTACCAAAGAGACCTTTGGCTGTAGACTTTCTTATCTCATTGCTCCAGGGAGGTTAATCAAGTGGCTGTTTTAGACAAGATCAGCCTCATTCATTGAAAAAAAATCACAACTACATTGAAAAAAACAGTTAGTTTGGTGTATTGGAATGAAGACAAATTAAACACATCTGAAGCCTAACTGCCAATGAACTATCCTTCTACTTTACCATTTTAACTTATCTCTTTTCCCAAAGCAATTGTTCCCAATCTTTCCTTCTGCCTTTTTACCACCAGTCTCATATCTACCCTCCTTCTTCTCCCTCAAACTTAGAGCAGTTGACTTAGTCTTTCATGCCACTGAGAAGACTGAGGTCATCTGAAATGAATTTCCTTAGCCCTTCTCCATCCCTCAAAACATCTCTGAATCATCACTGACCACTCTCTCTCTGGTCCAGAAGAGATAACTATACTACTCACTAAAGCATATCTCTCTACCTGAACTCCTAGTCCTATTCCATCTTATCCCACTCCTCCAGGACAAATGATCAAATGATTCAACTGTCTCTTACCTTCTTTAATGCATTTTCAATTTGTCCCTCACCAATGGCCCTTTCACATCTACCTACAAACATGTTCACTAAATAAAAGTCCTCCCTTGACCCTTCTCATCTAGCCAACTACTTCCTCCTTATTCCCTTTAATTGTTAAACTGTGAAAAAATTATTTGCTCTTGAAGTTCCTACATATTGACTACTAACTGCCTGCTTAATTGTTGTGACTAAGATTCTCTCTCCATCAATCTATTGAGGCTATTCCCTCCTGCTTAATCCCCAAATCCAGTGGTTTCCCCCCCTCTTTTGTAGTACTCTTTGATATTATGTCCTGTTCCCTCCCACTCTCTTTCCTTGGCTTCAGAGACACTAAAGGATCCTGGTTATGCTGCTGTTCACTCCTCCTGTCTCCCTGTCTTGGGCTCCCTGTTTGTTTTTAACCCCCTAATTCAGAAATTCCCCAAAGGTTTGTCCTGTGCCTTTTCTCTTCCTTCTCTACAGTTCCTTCCTCCCTCCCTCCCCTGCTCCCACCTCTGTCTCTCTGTTTCTGTCAGTCCTTCTCTTTCTCCCTTCCTCCCTTTCTTCTTCCTTCCTCCCTTCTCTCTCTCTCTCTCTCTCTCTCTCTCTCTCTCTCTCTCTCTCTCTCTCTCTCTCTCTCTCTCTCTCTCTTCTTCCTTTCCTCCCTTTCTCTCTTACTTTCCCTCTTACTCTCTTACTTAGCATCTTACTCTCTCTTTCTTTTCTTTCTCTCTTACTCTTTTCTTCTTTCTTTCTTTCTTTCTTTCTTTCTTTCTTTCTTTCTTTCTTTCTTTCTTTCTTTCTTTCTTTCTTTCTTTCTTTCTTCCTTCCTTCCTTCCTTCCTTCCTTCCTTCCTTCCTTCAGTCCAAATGGGGAACTCTAGCTTTTGATCTTTGATCCTAGGTCTCTGGGCTTTTGCCCAAGTTGTGTCATATGACTGGAATCCCCTCCAAACCATCCTCTGAGACTCAGAAGCATTTCCTGAGTCCTCACAAATCATTTTGTTTTGTAATTATCTAATCTATTTATGTTGCAATATTAATATTTTAGCTATCTGTATTGGGATATTGTTGCCTACTAAATTGTCGAAGGAGAGAATATTTGTAAAGTGCTTAGTACAGTGGCCTTATACATAGTAGGCATTCAATGAATTCTCATCCTTTTCCCATTCCTCCTCCCTCTCCATCCCCTGCATTTAACATTAGGGACTCTGCCTTATTTAAATTGTATCTCTCCTCCAGTGCCACATATAGGCAGTGAATATGTTTGCCATTGCTGATGCTGCCTGCTATTTGTATTTCTTTCAACTGGATGGTTACTCTTATTTTGGGGGGGGGTGCTTTTCTTTTTTTGGAGTCTTGTTTGGTCAAAACTCCTCCTCCTTTGTAGTCTTTCCTTTCTGCCCTTCAAATTATGGATGTTATCACAGCTCAAGATAAAGACAACCAGAAATCATTCCAGGAAAGAAAGGAACCATCAGTTTAGAAAATCGGCTTCCTATAGTTTTCCTGTATATTTATACCACCCTCACTATGAGACTAGGCTTCTAGAAGAAAATGAAGCAGTTAAACTTCTGACTACTTTCATTATTAGGACTTCTGAATTATGGATTCCTGATCCTTCTTTTATAGAATTGATCTAAAACCCCTGAGGACCCAAGCATGTCTCAGAACTAGGGGATCTGTCTTGGATACCTTGGGGTTTCCTCCAGGCACAATACCTGTCCCATTTGGAAAGCCCTAGAATTGTATTTAACTTGGATATCTTCCCATCTTGTCATACAATCCTGTGGCCCTAAAAGCCATACCTCTGTTTTCTAGTAACATGGCCCCTTAAATTATCATGCTGATTCATTTGCCTCCCAAAAAAGGGAGTTGTGGGGCAAGTCCTTGGAGGAAGGAGCTGCTGTTATGTTGAAGACTAAGACTCAAGACAGGCAGTAGAATAGAGCAAATAAATCTAAGCTAGCCATATAAGTCCTAGTCTCAGTTCCTTCCTCTGCCATTCAAACAACTTTTTTAAATGCCTTGTACTTGTCACTTCACTGTTATCTTGGCAAATGTTGGGGAGACAGAACAGGTAGTAGAGTGACGGAACAGCCATCTGTCACTGAGTTCACCCTGGCCTTGTTAAAATTAATTGGAAAGTAAACTCTCTCAGAGCAGAGACTTTCAGGACACCTTCTCTCATCTCCACCAGCTCCAAGTGAGCAGGCCGAGTGTGGTGCTAGAATCCTGCTGCCATCATCATTGATGTGACAAATTGGTGTTTCCTCCTCCTGATACCTTGCTTTCTCATCCTTTTCTTCCTCTGGGCACTGCCCTCTCAGTTACACTGTACTGCCCCTTCAATAGCCTTTCCAATTCTCCCTTAGTGAATTCCTTGAAACAGAATTTGACTCTCCTGAGATTGGGTTTCACTGACAAGAAGCCTTTAGCTCCATAGAGGTGTAGATGCTTTAAAACCCTGTCTTACTTACAGAACAGTGGTTAACAAATAAAATAGCAGACTTAAAATGTCTTCTTATAGTTGGTTAAACCAAAGATACTCAAATTGTTTCTTTAGGGAATTTGGAAAATGAACTCTCATGAAATTCCATTTTTATTTCCCTGTTGGAAGCATTAAAAAAAAATTGTGACATTGTCATTGTGGCTGTTGAACCACAACAGAAAGTCTTCTCTCTATAGCGGTTTAGGAGTGGTCTTGTTCCCACTCAGAACTTCTTGAGATCCTTGATGGCTCTAAATTCTTTAAGTCTAGTTCTAAGTCCTTGCATTCCTGAATTTTATAGGATCTCAAGTATCATCTAAACTTTTTTGTATATCAAATTTTGAAGATGAAATCAGTATTTAATCCTAATATGGTTGGGACTTTTCATGTGAATTAGCCTTGACTTACCAGTTAGACTGTAAGCCCACTGAGGGCAGAGGAATTGGAATTATATATATATAAATCCCCTATGGCATTTAAAAAAAGCTAAATAAAAAAATAAAGCTATAGACACGGATGTCCAATAAATCTTTGTTGAATGAATGTTTCAGGCAAGAGGAAAGGTAGGGAGATCTAATTTCCCTGCTTGTTGAGCTGATTGGTGCTATCGGATCCCTGACAGATGTCATCCTGCCAATGCCTTGGCCTCAATTGTAGTCAGGGACTGAAGGACGAATAACCAATGCTCATCCACTGCCTAGGAGACAGCTTGGTTACAGTGTCACAGACTATGGCCACACTCCAACCTTGAACCAGCTAATTGCTTTAATGGAAATCTTGCCTGGTTGTGATGTCTGGACTCATGCAAGAGAACAGTCCTCAGGATCTGCAGTGTGAACACAACTTTAGAACTTTGTTCAATTTTTTCCCATGGACATGGCATCAATATGCTGGTGTCTTGGAATATTTCCATCAATGGACACTTGGAGATATAATTGCACTAGCAATGTGAACTGTGCTACTTATAAATTTCTGGGACAAAACAGTGCAATTTGCCCTGGTATCAGTGTGCTATTGGCATGGTGAATTATTTGACTCTATGTTGGCATGAACTGAAGAATTCATATCCATTTGAATTTGAATTCAAATTTGTTGCTTGTCAAGATACAGCAAAGATCCTCTGTATACCAGAATCTACAGCCCCACAAATATTTTCCACCTTTGTCCAAATACCTGTATAGTCAGCTCATCCTGTGGAATTATTTGCAAATAACTCCCTGAGTGCCACATTGTCTCATTATACAGTGACCTCAAACTTTTCCCAGAAACAAAGCCCCATCTTTTTAATGCCAGTATTCTGCTGATATTTTTTGTATATGTCTTTGAGTCATAGAAAACTACAGATTCAAAAGAACAGAAATTGGATATCCTTTAGCAGCCAATGGGAAGGCCAGTGGTGGGTGTGAGCAGGCTGCCACACATATAACAAATAAGAAGCTATATAGAAGATTCAGGGTAAAGGATGTTACCAAAGAAATGTATAATCTTAAAAGATGGGCTGGTTATGTAGCAAAAATGAGTGATAGTTAATTGTGGGATAATCCATATTGTCCAGTGGCCAATTTTAGAAGTCAAGAGAAATAGAGGAAGGCTTCCAGGGCTCTGGAATCCCCCTATGCTCATGAAAGGTCTTGGACAACAGTCTTATAGGATCATCAGGAATAAGCAATATCCACATGGAAGAGATCAGAGATCTAAGATGAAACTCTGACACTACCTATGTAACCTTGGACAAGCCACTGATCCTCTCTGAGACTCAGTTCTCTCATGTATGAATGAAATGATTAGATTTAACCACTCAAACCTATTCTCCTGTGAGGTCAACATGAGTTACAAAAAGCACTACTCCTCTATTCATCAAATCAATGAAACAATGAAACAAACAAATGCTAAAAAACAAACATCCCCCCCCCAATAAACCAACCAAACCCCTAAAACCCAAACCCCAAATTCCACAAATCTGGCTGATATTTTTATAATCTAGATGAAACAATAAGAAGTATGCTATCAAAGGATTAAAGATGAAGCACTAAGATAATGGCAGCTCCTGGTACCTGACCATTAGGATAGTGTCGCCTGAGCTTTTGAAGCGTGGCCTGAAGAAGAAGCATAATGCTCTACTTTGACAATGGGAAAGGAAAAGGGATATGCTTGAGCCAGCTCTAGCCACCATGCCAGAGCCCATTGTTAAATTTTCACCATTAGCAATTGTTACCAATCAGTGCTAGATTTATTGTTTTGTTGATTGTCTAAACTCAAGAAAGTACTAATAATGCAGGCTAAACTTAAAGGTGTTTGTGCATACATTTTCCTCCCCAGAGGTCCCATTTGCTAAATATTTACCAGCATAACCTGGTAGTGTCTAATAACATTGTTTGAGCTCAGCAGGGATGCAGTAGAAAGCACAAGAAATAAAGTCAGCACCAGACTGGAGGCTTGAGGAATGCAGGCTAATAATAATAATGGTAGTGGCAAAGCTAGGTGGCTCAATGGACACTTCCTAGCTGTGTAACCATGGACAAGTCACTTAACTTCAATTACCTAGCCCTTCCCTTACCTCTCTTCTGCCTTGGAATTGCTACTTAGTATTGATTGATTTTGGAATTGATGGAATTGAAACTTAATATTCTTAGAAAGAAGCCAATACAGGACAGGACTGTATGTTTGCCTTTCCTTGGGTTTAGAGCACTTAGAACAATATTTGGCATACAATAGAATCTTTAAAAAAATGCTTGTTGACTGACTGACTAACATTTGGATAAACATTGTAAATGGACAATGAGCTAAGCCCCGAATTGAGGGAGAAGAGGAATACAGACTGGACTGTCTTTGGGAAATGTCAAAGTTATTTCAATGCCCCCTACATTTTCCCAGAAACATAGGTGCAGCTTCCAACCAGCTATCTTATTTCTAGGATAATGTACAGCTTTTGAGTCATAAAACACAAGTAGAAGAGAGGGATCATCAGGGGTCTGTCACCTGAAAGTGTGGAAATTTACTCAGCTTATCTTGTGAAGGTCACCCCCTTATCCTGAGAGGAGCTTTTTGGTTGCCAGACAGAAGTGGGTTTGGGCAGCCAGAGGACTAGAGGAAGAGAAGTGATGGGATTTATGTGAGAGGAGGTACTTATGAAAAGAGCAGAATGAGTAATGTTTCTAATGTTACAGCTGTGGACATTTGATGGTCATTCCCTGGTCTCCTTTTGGTTTAGCAAACTCTTTTGATATATTGATCCAGGATTTTTCTAAGATGTGTTCCTGCCCCTCCTTCCTCTTCCCTCTCATTTCTCCTTCTCTCTCTCCCTTTTTGCTCTTCTCCATTTCCTTGTTTCTCCTTTTCCTAGCATTCTTTTCTTTTCTTCCCCTCTCTACTCTCTTCCCCCTTTCTCTTCTCTTTTCCCTCTTCCCTTTGTAGTTAGCTCCTTTTCCTTCCATTTTCCTCTTCTCTTTCCTCTCTCCACTCCCCCTTTTCTCTTTTTCTTCCCTGACATGCTTGTCCTTTTTCCTTCTTCCCTCTCCTTTCTCCTTTTGCTCTCTTCCATTTTCTTTTCTATTCACTTCTACTCCATCACCTCTTCTCTCTATTCTTTTCTTCCTCACTTCCTGTCTTTGCCTGTCACCTTCCTCTCTCTCCTCTTTTCTTTTCCTCTCCTTTTATTTATTCTTCCTTTCCTCCTCTCTCCTTCCTCCCCACTTCCATTTTAATTTCCTCACTCCTTCATTATTTTCTCTCTCACTTTCTATCTACCTCCCTTTTTTCTCCTTTCTTCCTTTCCTCTTTTCTCTGTCTTCTCCTCTTTCCCCCTCTTCCTCTCTTCTCATCTTCCCATTCTCATCCTCCTTTTATCTTCTTTTATGAACCATGTTCTGAGTTTGAATCAGGTTTGGAGGAAGATATTTATTTGGATCCATTAAAGAACTCCCCAATGGCATTTCTGAGATGCACCCCTCCCCCCATCTTTTCCACCCAGAATAAACATAAATGTGCTAATTCTGAAGACATTTGTTGATACACTATTAAAAAGCATGATCTGTTTTCTGCTTCTGGGTAAAGAGGGGAGCCGCAATCTTTCGTGGCTGTGTCAACGTAGCCCATGTTATTATGTACAGATGCGCCAGCTGCAAGTAGACATTATCTCTTTCATAGTGCTAAGCACTTTACAGTGGGTCACTGAGGTGCAGCTCTCAACCAAAAGATCTAATTGCAATCCTTTTATGTTCTCTATGATTGCAGGTTTCTCCAGCACTATAAACAAATAGTAATCAACTAAACCTGTTACCTCTGAGTAGAGATGTCACGATATGAAATATTAACTGCTCAAAATACAGTAATGATGGTTTAAAACGTATTTGTTTCTTGAAGGTAAAAAAAAAAAACCAACACACACACACATACACAGAAGAGCAGGAATGTGTGAGAGCTGGAAAGCTGAAGAGCCCTCTGGCTCTTCCCCCTCCCCAATAAAATGAAAAATTGTGTCTGTATACAGCATGTTTTATGTGGTCAAATATAGCGTAAATATTGTATACATCCTAAGCCATAGTAATAATGTATTAGCAAAATCGCCAATGAACCTGACTTCAGCAGCTACATTTTTATGAGCTTTTTATGTTAACCCCAGTCAGACATATTTTGTGATGTGGCTAATTCACCCCAGATTAATGCATTTGTATTCCTATAACCCATTCAGGCGCTCTGTCTTCTCCCTTCCAGAAAACTTAGACACCAAGTCCAAATCCAGGGTACAGGAGATGCCATTTGATCTGCCAAAGGAAGGCTAGAGTTCTTCTGTCCAGGTGGAGTAAGGGACAGGAAATGCAGGCATGAGTATTGGCCTGGGGCTCTTAGGGGTGGAAGCAGTTTGCATTTGGGGCACTCTCTGTGTTCTCCTCTTCCACTTTAGCCTTTTCATTTTCCTGACTATCTTTTCCCTCTAGGGATACTTGATCTACCATCTTGACAGAATCAGCACAAGTATATATCAGGGGGAGGTTGATTGATTTTTATTCAGTCAAGTCATTTTGCCAATACTAATTCAGAGTCACCATTACATAGTGCTTTAAGGTTTACATAACACTTTACATATGCTATCACTTTTGATCCTCACAATAACAGGATGAGATAGGTGTTATCATTATTCCCTTCTTACAGATGAGAAAACTGAGTCTGAGAGACTTTGAGTGACTTGCTCAGGATCACACAGTTAGTAAGTGTCAAAGACAGGATATAAACTCAAATCTTCCTGATTCTCAGTCCAGCACTCTCTCCCCCCATCACCTAACTGCCCTCTCATCTTTAAAAAAATAAGAGAATGCTTTCAATCAGTGACTAGCTTAATCACCTAGTTTCATATTTTTTTTCACATGACACTTTGTCCAACAATGCTTTTTCTATCTTGTACTTATATAGTTGAATTTTTAAACTCTTTATCTCCCGTCTTAGAATCAATACTATGTATTAGTTCTAAGGCAGAAGAGCAGTAAGGGCTGGGCAATGGGAGTTAAGTGACTTGCCCAGGGTCACACCACCTAGGAAGCATTTGAGGTCAAATTCGAACCCAAGGCTTCCTGTCTCTAAATCTTCTGAGCTATGTAATTGTCCACCCTAGTGGATTTTTTTGAATCAAATTTTAAGTCTCCTGCAATCCTGTCCTATGCAGTGTCCCAAAGTGCCAACCTTTGTTGTTGCTGCTTTGGTAGTTGTCTTCTAAATCTATGAACCTATGTGGTGTGGCAAAGTATAAGGGACTCTCATCTCCCTCTTCAGAAGACTTTTCAACTCTTAATAAAGTTAACTTTGTGGTTGCTCTGACAAAATGATGACACATATTGAGCTATCAGTGCAGTAAAATTCTTAGATCTTTTTCGCATGACACCCTGTCTAACAATGCTGTCTCCATCTTGTACTTGTGTAGTTGATTTTAAAAATCTAGTTGTAGGACTTTATCTTTAAATTCAATTTTATTATATATGCACATGTGCACACACACACACACACACACATATATATATATACATATATTCTTACCTACGTAGATAGATAAAGCAATTCAGCATTCTCTGTGGTCCAGGCATTTATGTGCATGTACATGAGAGATCACAGATTCAATCATGTATATATTCAGGAGTGTAGTAGAGCCAACCTCCAATAGAGAGCTTATTGTTAAATTTTATGAGTCTGTTTAATGCAGATTAAATTTATAATTGCGTTATGCATAAGTTTTTTGAGGAAGAGCCATACATATATATATATGTGAGATCTCAGATCCACTTAGATATTATATTTGTGTGTATAATAACAATAAATAGCATATATGTATATATATATACACATACTCATAGTACATATATATTCCACTTTAAGATTTGCTACACACTTTTCATGTTGTCTCATTTGATCCTCATAACAATCTTTGTTTTAATTACTTTATTTACTTTATTATTCTCACTTTACAGATGAGAAAAATAAGAGATTTAGGAGTTTAACAACTTGTCTAAGATCACACGATATTCATTATCAGTGGGGATGAGGGGGACTTATGCATTGACTTCAAGTCTAGCATTCTGCCTACTGTATCAGTTAGTCAGCATTTATATAGTGAGTCCTAATTGCTTAATGTTTGCCAGGCATTGTGCTAAGTGCTAGAGCTATAACGAAAGTCAAAAGATAGGCCCTGGTTTCTTTCTTTCTTTTAAAAAAATATTTTTTTGTTTATTCATTATAGTAAAACATCCAGTTAACTTCCTCCCTCCTTTTTCCCCATTAGAGAATCATTTGACAAAAAAAACAAAAAGTATGTGTATATAAAAATAAGTTTTATCTCTTTTTATCAGTCCTTTCTCTGAAGGTGAAAGTAATCAAGTCATTCTTTAAGCACAATTTCTGTTGCTGTATCTAATGTTCTCTTGATTCTTCTCATTTCACTCTTCATAATTTTATGTAGGTCTTCCAGTATTTAAAAAAAAATAGCCCAATAATAATTTCTTAAGGTGCAGTGGTATTCCATCACAATCATATACCATAAGTTGTTTAGCTATTTCCCACTTGATGGACATCCCCTCAATTTCCAGTTTTTTGACACCATCAAGAGAACTGCTACCAATATTTTAGAACATATAGGTTCTTTTCTATCTTTCTGATCACCTTAGGAAATAAATCTAATAGTGATATTGTTGGATCAAAAGCTACACAACAATTTTATAACTCTTTGGACATAATTCTACATTGCTCTCCAAAATATCTGGGTCAGTTGATAGTTCTACCAACAGCATATTAGTGTCTAATATACTTTGTCCCCATTTTTCCACATCACCCCAACATTTTTCATTTTGCTTTTTTTTTATCATTTCAGCCAATATGATACATGTGAGATATTTGTAGTTCTCTAGTAATGAATGATTTGGAGCATTATATACAGCTTTGATTTCTTCATCCAAAAACTGTCTGTTCATATAGGAATTTGACAAAATTCTCTATATATTTTAGATATGAGACATCTATTTGAGAAACTATCCATAAAATCCCACATCCTAATTTTCTTCTTTTCTTCTAATCCTGGCAACATTAATTTTATTTGTATAAACCTTTTTTGATTTAATGTATTCAAAATTATCCAATTTATATATCACAATGCTTTCTCTTTTGTTTATTCATAAATTTTATATTCATATATGTATATACTTATAGAAATATATGTATGAATATACCCAAAAGAACCTATGATCTCATTACTTCAGTAATTTCCATCAATGATACACATTATAAACTCCTTTATACCCTTCTCGAAATTTGTTACAGGGAATCTACCCAACGTGGCTGAGATTTTCCTTGATTTCTTCTAAAATTGAAAAGGTCCCAATATATTACTCTGGATGCCCATTTATCACCCTTTGTTCTTACCATGTGACCAGCCCAATTACTCCTTATATTATAAAACTCAACGGTAACATTTTTTATTATTGTTTGTCTTTGGATTTCTTAAGTTTTCCAGTCTTCTTATACTTACCATGAACCTATCCATTGCCTTCTGTGTGTTACTAATTTTTTTTTTTCAGAAACAGTGATGGACCAGATCTTAATGCCATAGAGTAACATTTGTAAAGTATTAGAATTGCAGAGATAAGTCTTTGTTTCCATGAGAGCCTTGGAGTTAATAAAGAAGTACTGTAGTTCTCCAGAAAAAAAAAAGCAGACTGGAGTGGAAAAATGAGGATACTAATACACTGTTGGTGGAGCTGTGAACTGATCCAGCCCTAGAGAGCAATTTGGTATTATATCCATATTGTTATACCATTGCCAGGTCTGTTTTCCAAGGAGATCTGGGTAAAAGGAAAAAAACCCATATGTTCCAAAATATTAAGAGCAGCTCCTTTTGTTGTAGAGAGGAACTAGAAATTGAGGGGAAGCCCATCAGTTGCAGAATGGCTAAACAAGTCATGGGGTGTGATTGTGATAGAATAGTACTACACTACAAGAAACAATGAACAAGTTTAATTTGAAAACTTTGCAACAAGTTTCTAGATAATGAACAACACAATGAGTAGAACCAAGAGAACATCATAAACAACTACGGGTTTAATTCTTGAAGAATAAATTGTGAATACAGTGAACTGAGAAGTAGAAACATGAGATAATTTGTATGAACATGCTTGTCTCTCAGATGATCCCTTTTGTGATACAGAGAGGAAGGGAAGGGCTGGGACACTTGTGGATAAATTCTGTTAATAATAATAAAAATTAAAAAAAGCCAGTCCACTTTTCTCTTCTTGTTCAACCCTGTATTCATCTTATGTGCATGAATGTGCATATGTAAATGTGTCCAAACACATGTATGGTTTGTAAATGTAAACATATCATGTAAATACATACATGTTGTTGTTCAGTTGTTTCAGTCGTATCTGATTCTTTATGACCCCATTTGGAGTTTTCTTGGCAAAGATATCAGAACAATGTCATTTCCTTATTGAGCTCATTTTACAGATGAAGCAAATAGTGTTAAAGTGACTCCCAGGGTCACATAACTAACAAGTGTCTGAGCTCAGATTTGAACTCAGGAAGCTGAAACTTCTTACTCCAGGCCTGTACTATATCCTTTTGTACCATCCAGATGTTCTATACACACATGTACACACACACACACACACACACACACACACACATATATATATATATATATATATATATACACATAATTGTAGTCATTATGTACATTATTCTCCAATTCTGCTAGCCTGGATATGGTGGTCAATTTTCCCCCCAAATAATTTAGTTTGCCCACCTGAGTCTTCTGTGTTTGTCTGAGTCTATGGAATGTCAATTTTTCCTTAGAGTTTTGTGTGATTGTGCTCAGTTTCCCTATGTTTGCTCCTGATTGAGTTTAATTTCTCTTCAGAATTGAATTGGTTCAATGAGCAGGTGATGACAAATTGACATTTAGTCTTCTGTGATTGTTTCAAGAGAATACATCTTGCCTTGTTACACTAAACTTTGAGTTCATTGAGGGCAGAGGCTATGTCTCTTGCTTCTTTCATTGTAAATGAGATAATCTATACATGGTGTTTTTTGAACATTAAAACGCTATGTCAGTGTCGGTTCTTTGTCTTGGAGAACCTTTGATCTGAAGGGATCTCAGAGATCATCTTGTCCAAGCTGTATGTGAATGAGGATCTTCTTCTACATATGCCTGACAAATGGTCAACCCGTCTTTACAAGTAGATGGTCAGGGTGAATCTTTTACCACTAATGAAGACCAATGCAGTTATCCCAATTGTGAGGAAGTTTTTCACTGTTAAGTCTAAATTGACCACTTTGTACCTTCCATTCATTGTACCTAGTTCTGCTATCTGGGAAAAAGTAAAATAAATCTTATCCCTCTTTCATATGGCAGCCCTTCAGATACTTGAAGATAACACTAGTTGTTTCCATGTTGTTTTCACCACTGGACTGTGAGATCCTTGGGGACAGAGATTATCTTTTGCCTTTGTATCCCTAATGCTTAGCACAGAGCCTGGATCATAGAAAGTGCATAGTAAATGCTAGTTGATTGGGCATCACATCTGACCTCTGAGTCTTCTCCAAGATGAATATCCCCAGTTCACAGAATCATAGAATTTGAAGGTTGGAAGAGATCTTATTGGTCATCTAATCCAAATGATGTACAAAAGGAATTTCTCACCAGAACATACCTATCAAAAGGTCACTCAGTATCTTCTCAAAGACCACTAAAGAAGAGCACTCCCAGCAGTCTATTCTACCTTGGGATAGCTCTAATTAAAAGGAAATCTTTCCTGACATAAAACCTATATCTGACTCTGAAATTGCCACCCACTGCACTCAGTTTTGCCCTTTGGGGCCAAACAGAACAAATCTAATCTCTCTTTCACACGATGGCCTTCAAATACTTGAATACTGTAGCCCTGCACTTTATGATTCTTCTCTTTGCCAGCCTTCCTTTCACCCCCCACCCCAACAAATTCTTTCAATCAGTCCTCAGATGACATAGACTTGAGGTCCTTTAGCATCCTTGTTGTTTTCTTTTGGAGACTCTTCAGCTAATACAGAAATAGAATATTCTCCAGTTTTACCAATATCCTTCCAAAAAAGTGCTGTTTAGAACTGAACACAAAATCACCTCTGTGGTCTACACTGGCCTAAATCATCGTCACTACCATGAAATTGTGATTCAGAACTGGAATGTTCCTTTTTTAATGGTCTTATTGTGAAGGTAAGGAAATTGTGATTACAACAGCATTATGTTTTCTTTGTTATCCCAAAACATTTTTCCAAAGCTTGAGGTCCTGGGACATCAATTCCAAGGACCTTAAAACTTTTTGATACATATTGATTGAACAACAGATACTTCTCCATGTCCTCTGCTCTTCTTCTTCCTACCTCCTCCCCTTTCTGCTCCCCCCCCCCCCCCCCCCCCCGTCCTTCAGGGGAAGATACTAGTATTCTATTAATGGGGCCCACTGTATATTTTTCTTCTATAACTTTTTCCCCTTAATACCATGCATCTGGTTAATTCAGTCAAAATATTCCATGGGGATGGGGTGGAGGCAAAGAAAAGAGGGAGAGACAGTCAATCAACTTTTTTTTTTTGGGGGGGAAGTCATGAGGAGGAGAAAGAGGTCATTGTATAGACCAAAAAGCCAGCTAATTTACTCTTTTTCACTTTTCAACCCATTGTTCTGGCATCCTATAAACACAGTCTGTGTGAATGTCTCTGTGTGTCTATGTTTTCTTTTCTTTTAAGTTCCATCATGTTCTTGCTTGTGATGTGATGATCCTGGCTTTATTCTTTTGAGGAAATGTAGGGAAATAGCTTGTGCCAGCTGGGATCATTGGGATGGGGGTTTTCTCCATCAACAACTTGGCAAGATGCATGAATGGAATTATCCGTGGGTCAGCATTTAACCCAAAGAGATCCATGTGGCTCTCACACAGGGGAACACTGTCAATCATTTCTCCTGGGGAGCAAAGAAAAATGGTGGGGTTGGGGAAAGATGGGTGGGGTCAAATTGGCTTGGAAATAGGCTGTGGGTTCCTTTTCCTTTAACAGGGATGTAGGGTAATTAGCAAAATGTGTATGGGGTTTTTTATCCATATTCATACATCCTTTTCCACAAGTATAAACAATCCAGCCTCTATTATTTTCTTGCTTTTGTAACTCCCCCTTCCCCCCACCACCTGCAGAGCACTGGGGCTACTCCTCCTTTGGAGAAGTAAAAGGGGCTTGTCTGCTGCACTGCCTATGGATGGAGAAGTCTCCATCTAAGGAGAGGAAGACCAGTTTGGGCATTTGTGTTGCTCATTTTTAACTCTTCATATAAAGCACTTTATCTGGTTCTTAAAAACAAACAAACAAAGAAAACAAAAACCCAAGAAACAGTTTTGTGAGGGATGTGGAGCAGGAATTCTCATTTGACAGATTTAGAACCTAGTCCACAGATCTAATAAGCAACTTATCTGAGGTTACTAGACTAGCAAATGACAGAGATAAAGCTAGAAATAAGACCTATTTAATCTCAGCTTGGGCTTCTTTGGGCCTTAGTTCTCCCAGTTGTCAAGTGGGGATAATGTACTTATTTTTACATTTTATTTATTTATTAAAATTAATAGACTTTGTTTTCAAGTATCTCTGCCTCTCTTTCCCCTTCCCACATAACAGAAGGAATCATCTGGGATCATTTTCTCTGTCTCTATCTTTCTTTCTGTTTGTCTGTCTGTCTATCTGTCTATCTCTCTCTCTCTCTCTCTCTCTCTCTCTCTCTCTCTCTCTCTCTCTCTCTGTCTGTCTGTCTGTCTGTCCATCTATCTATCTATCTAGTTGGAGAGAGGTTATATCTTTTAGGTTTCCATTTTTCAGTTCATTTTGTGGAGGTGACATTGACAAGTTATTCTTCAGATATTAAATTTGGAGCTGTATATAATATTCTCTTGGCTCTACTCATTTCTTTGTTCATTATCTCTTGTACTTCTTTCCAAGTTTATTTTAAATTAGCCTGCTCATTGTTTCTTATGGCATAGTAGAATTCCATCTTACTCATGTATGACAATTTGTTTAGCCATTCCCCAACTGATGGGCATCCAACCTTCGATGTCCAGTTCTTTGCCACCATAAAGAAAGCTGCTCTAAATATTTTGGAACATAGAAGTTCTTTTTCCTTTTTCCCTAATTTCCTTGGGAAACAGACCCAGCGATTGCATCACTGAGTCTGGGGGATAATAACGTAGCCTCCCTCTCAAGATTATTTTGAGTAATGTTTAGTAAACACTGTTAATATGTGATTGTTATTATTATTTCCATTAGTCTCTGGTGTCTAATTCCTGGCTCAAATAATACTCTTGCTCTCTCACTGTCCTTCCTGTTCTCTGCCACTGAGGCAATGAAATCAGAAGGAATAAGGATGGAATCTTCCCCTTCAGAGAGCTGGATATGGAGACAAGAAGACGAGTTTGAATCTTGCCATAGACCCTTGGTAGTTGTATGATCATAGGTAAATCACTTAATAGGAAACACAAAATGTGATAACACATGTAAAGCTAAAAGCACTATATATGAATGCTAGATATTGTCATTAGAATTATGCTACCTTCTCATGGGTATCTGTTTTGATGAGCTGACAGTTCTAAAGGAGGAGGCCTGCTTTTGTGCCAGCCTGTGGGCATGCCCAGTTGACTACAATGTATTCACTAACCAACATTGATGGAAAAGAGCAAGTTTGTTATAAAATTTGTAATAGGTTTGTCTTTTTCTTCCTTCCTTCCTTCCTTCCTTCCTTCCTTCCTTCCTTCCTTCCTTCCTTCCTTCCTTCCTTCCTTCCTTCCTTCCTTCCTTCCTTCCTTCCTTCCTTCCTTCCTTCTTTTCTTTTTTCTTTCTTTCTTTCTTTCTTTCTTTCTTTCTTTCTTTCTTTCTTTCTTTCTTTCTTTCTTTCTTTCTTTCTTTCTTTCTTTCTTTCTTTCTTTCTTTCTTTCTTTCTTTCTTTCTTTCTTTCTTTCTTTCTTTCTTTCTTTCTTTCTTTCTTTCTTTCTTTCTTTCTTTCTTTCTTTCTTTCTTTCTTTCTTTCTTTCTTTCTCTTTTAAAAAGTCTTACTGTCTGCCTTAGAATTAATACTCTGTATTGATTACAAGGCAGAAGAGTGGTAAGGGGTAGGTAATGGGGGCTAAGTGACTTGTCCAGGGTCACACAGCTAGGTAGGGAGTCAGAGACCAGATTCAAACCCAGGACCTCCCATCTCTAGGCCTGGTTTTCAATCCTCTGAGCCAGCTAGCTGCCCCCACCCCAGATCCTTTTTTCATAATGCTTTTAGTTGCATAAAATACAATTTTATTTTATTGGATCACAGGATTACAAATGAAGTCAATTATGTGGAAAGAAAGACCTTTTTCCTCTCCAAGTTCATGGACCCTAGGTTGAAAACCCCTGATACAGATAGATGACATTTTCTTCAATTTGCTACTTCTTTTTAAAAGATCTTAAAAAAAAAAGGCCTTTGCTATTTGTGAGTATGGTTAAATAGGAGAAGCAGTGAATAGAATGCCAGGCCTAGAGTAAGAAAGAAGCAACTTTCTGAGATAAAATCTAGCCTCAAACACTACTAGCTTTGTGACCCTGGACAACTCACTTAACCCTGTTTGCCTCAGTTTCCTCAACTATAAAATGAAATGGAGCAGGAAATAGCAAATCACTTCAGTATCTTTGCCAAGAAACCTCCAAATGTGGTCACAAAGAGTTGGAAATGACTGAAGTGATTGAACAAGAATAATTTTTGAGTATGAAATCTATAATACACAGGAGGCACATTTGTCCTTTAGATACACATTGGAAAAGTTAGCCTTGAACAGAACCTTAAAGGGGCAGCACCAGTCTGGATGTCAGAAGACACAATACTGAGCAGAATGAGGGAGTGAGGGATGTTATAGCCTGATCAGGCTACATCTTCAGGGTGAGGTTTAGTTCTGAATACAATAATAACTCAGGGAACATCCAGAGGAAGGTGGTAGCCAGGATAATGGAGCACTTTGAGATCACAGCACAGGATGGATCAGTTGAAGAGACTAGTGTTGTTTGACTTAGAGAAGACTAGGGGAGACATAAAAGTTGTGTTCAAGAATTTGAAGAGCTGTCATATAGGAGAAACATTGGCTTTGTTCTGTTTGGGCCAGGATGACATAATTAGAAACAATACGATGAGTGTTTGTTTATTTTTATTTTTGATTTTAATTTTTTAATGAACAAAAATCCATTTTCTATTCTTTTCAGTTCCCCTTACTTCTTGAGGGCAAAAAAGAAAAAAAAAAAATCCTTATAGTAAATTCTTTTATTGGCCGTGCCTTAATTCATTTTCACCCTGAGTGTATTACCTCTTGAGCAAGAAGTGAGTGGTATACTTCATCATTGGTCCTATGGAATTGCAGTTGTTCATTATGCTGATCAGATTTCTTCAGTCTTTCGAAGTTGTTCATTTTTAGAATGTTGTTATTCTAGTATAAATTGTTCATCTGGTTCTGCTCATTTTATTCTGCATTAGTTTCAGTGAGCATTTATTAAGTGCCTAAGTGCAAGGAAAACAATTCCTGGACTCAACAAACTTACTTTCCAAGGAGCAGATTTAGGCTTCCTGTATGGTAAAATTTCATAGAAATGAGAAGGAAGGAAACAATTACTTATTAAGTACCTATTATGTCTCAGATACCATGCTAAGTGCTATATAATGACCCTGGTAAGTGGGTGCCTTTATAATCCCCATTTGATAGTTGAGGAAACTGAGGCAGACAGAGGTTAAGTAATTTGTTTAGGGTCACACAGCTATTGCCTGAAGCCAAATTTCATGTCAAGTCTTCCTAATCATGGACTCTATCCATGATATCATCTAAATGCCCCTAAGACCACCAGAATGGTTCAAAAGGAATAAATGGCTTCATAAGGGAATAGAACATTGGAGGCTTTCTTTTTCTTTTTCTTTTTAAACCCTTATCATCAATCTTAGAATCAATACTCTGCATTGGTTCTAAGGGAGAAGAGCAGTAAGGGTGAGGCAATGGGAGTTAAGTGACTTGTCCAAGGTCATACAGTGAAGAAGTGTTTAAGGCCAAATTTGAATTCAGGCCTGGCTCTCCATATCCACTGAGCTATTTAGCTGCCCCCACATCAGAAGTTTTCTCAAAGAGGTGAGGTTGTGGATATTGTAGATAAGGTTCCTTTTCAAGATTAGATTGGACTAAAATGGCTTCCAGGATTATCTACCTGGGTTTCTGAGTAATGGAAACATTGTGGGTACTTTACAAATGTTTATTGAATTGAATTAAAAGATTCTGCATTATCTTGCAAGGTGCTCTGGGAATGTAAACCCTCGGTATGTATGTCAACTCTCTTCACTTTTTAGTATAGACAATAATGCAAGTGAGGATTAGATGACTTGTGAGGTGAACTGATGAGAAAGAAGCCAGTAAAGTGCAAAGCACTTAGAAAGAAGAGTTAATTATTTTTTTCTGAAATTTATAGAGCAGATTCGCTAAATACATTGACTTTTGGAAGAATTTTGAGTCCTGTACTTCCTATTTTCAACCATGCCCTGTTTTTACTGAGGAGTCTAAATGCAATCTCAGAGGAAGCTCAAGACATTGAAAGAAAACTGATAGCTCAGAGCAGTCTTTCTAGGTAGAATCAACCATTTACTGACTCGAGTTTCAGAGAGGGCTTGATGCCTCTAAATCTTCTAGTTGTGCGTACTGTGGATTTTGTCTGAAATTTTGTTTCCAGAGATTTCCCTCTATAGACTGGAATCTCCTGGAGGACAGGGACAGTTTTTCATTTCTCACAGTATTTTTGGTGCCTACTAATTATATTGAACAAATTTAAGTTGGACTGGATAGATCTCTTTGGCTTCAGTATTTGGCAGGTGCTAAAGTTTTGTGGCCTGCTATGATGTGTTGCATATTTCTTCCATCTCCTTATGCATTTATCATAAAATTTGGGATCCTTAAGGATTATTCTTCTGTCATTTTCTAGTGGCAATGACCTGGTACTAAAGTGTCACCATAAATCCTTTTATTTCCCTAAACAAATCTTTATGACTCCAGAATTTGTTTAATACTTCTTTGTCATCATAGCATTAGATGAAGTGAATGAATGAATGAATTAATTAATTGAGTGGAAAAAATTCTTATTTAAGTGCTGACTTCATGTCAGATACTATCTCAAGAGTTGGGGATACAAAAGCAACCATCCATCCATGACTTTCTTTTGGAGCTGACATCCTAAAAGGAGAAGACAGCACATAAGATAGATGTGAAGTGGGAAAATGTGTGTGTATATGGTGGATGGTGGGTGTGGTGTTGGGTTTACAGGGTAACCAGGAAGTTACATGGTGGGCTCAGGACTGAACCAGGTAAAGTAAGAGCTTTCTAATCAGAGTTGTGGTGAGAGAGGAGAAGCTCAAGGCTAGAGTGTAGTCTTAGAAATGACTAGGAAGGGAGATTCACATGACTTTCACCCATGAAGAATCTTTTGATTTGGCTCTTGGATTTTTGCTATTGCATATGCTCATGCAGAAATAAACAGCTTTGATTTATATTCCACAAATCCAACACTGTCTAACCATTATCAGCGTTTACTCAGAAAAGTAGAGTGGACTTATTTAAAAAATATTTCTGTTGGTTTTTGACCTGTTTATATTGTGTTCTGAGAATGTCTATTTCTCTTTTCCTTTTTTGTTTTTTTTTTAAAGAGGAAGTTAATAATTTTCTAGACATCTTAGAGGAATGAGTTTGTGCTTTGTTAATATTTTATGTTTTTTTTGTGAAGATATGTCATAAAGTATTGTCAATTTTGGAGTTTTAAGAAAGTATATTGATGGAAAGTCAGGGGGTGTCCATCGTTTGGGGAATGGCTGAACAAATTGTGGTATATGATGGTGATGGAATACTATTATGCTGAAAGGAATGATGACCTGGAAGATTTCTATGTGAACTACAAAGACCTCCAGGAATTGATGCAGAGCAAAAGAAGCAGAACCAGCAGAACATTGTGCCTAGAAACTGAAACATTGTGGCACAATCAAATATAATAGACTTTTCTACTAGTAGCAATGCAATGATCCAGGACAATCCAGAGGAACTTATGAGAAAGAACACTATCCACATCCAGAGAAAGAACTGTGGGGATAGAAACACAGAAGAAAAAAACATATGATCCATCATGTGGTTTGATGGGGATATGATTGGGGTTTTGGCATTAAAAGATCACTCTACTGCAAATGTGAATAACATGGAAATAGGTTTTGAACAATGATCCATGTATAACCCAGTGGAATTGCTTGTCACCTCCTGGAACGGGGAGGGAAAAGGGGTGGGAAAAATCATGAATCATGTAACCATGGAAAATATTATAACTCTAAAAAAAATAAGTAAATAAAAGAAAGTATATTGAGAGTGGTAGGTGTTAATTGATTCAAACATGTTCCCATTCAGCTTTTGTTTCAAGATGCCATTCTCTTAACATTCAGCTATACCTTTTTCCTTGATAGTTTTCTGCTTCATGTATTGGGTTTGTAGGTGATGCATGTTTTTTTTTAAGGAACTACTTCATTCGTTTGTTCAATTTGATCTCAAGATTCAAACTTTAATCTCTTTCTTTGATGTACACTAAGAATAATACACTTATTGAGCCCAATGGATGTTTTATTAACATTGAGTCCATGAGGTAATGGCATCATTTAACATGTTTTTCAATGGGTCCATATAACTTGATGTTATCCCTGGGCATCAAATGATTAATAAAATGTTTTTGTTCAATTCATTTTTAAATTCAGAAGCCATGCTGATTCTATTTAGGTGAGAAAATAATAAGTTAAGGCTAGGCAAAAACACCACAGGTTTAAACTATTACTTTATTTTATTTTTTGGTTAGACCTATTTTTTATCAGTGTTGGAGTTCCTGGTGATGAAGGGTCTTATCTAATACACAGTATCACCTTTTTCAAAACTTAAAGTTGGGGCAGCTAAATGGTTCAGTGGATAGAGAACCAGGTCTGGACATGGGAGGTCCTGGGTTCAAATATAGCCTCAGATATTTCCTATGTGTCCCTGGATAAGTCACTTAAACCCAATTGCCTAATGCTTAAGTTTTTCTGTTTTGGAATTAATAGTTAATATCAATTCTAAGGCAGAAGATAAGGGGTTAAAAATTAAAGTCTTTGAAGAGTTGCCTGTGGGTACTGAGGTACTTAGAGGTAGGAATTGAACCAAGTTCTTCCTGACTTTGAGATCACCTCTAACACTAAATTAATAATAACAGTAATAGTGATGATGATGACAAAGGGAAATTTGGGGGGAAAAGATGATGAATTCCATTTTACAAATGATGCACTTGGGGCTATCATACAGTAATGTTTTTCAGGTAGCTCACAGTGTAGGACTAGAGCTCAGGTGGTAAATTAAAACTGGATATTTTGTGATCATCTAAAAAAAACAACTGAGGGCAGCAGTGGTAAATCTAGCTAAAGGAGAGAACAGAGTGAGAATAGAAAGGGGCCAAGGAGAAAAGTCAGGTCAAAACATATTTAGTGGCTGGGATGCAGTTCTACTTGTCTTTTAAAACTTAAGTCAATGTCTTCTCCATGAATTCTGCCATTAAACTAACCTCATCAAAAATGACCTTGCTTCCTGTAAGCCTCAAAAAGAATTCATTTTGCACCTCAGTAATATAATTTGTTGTTATTTTCTATTATAATTATCTACTTATATCTCATAACTTCTTCTCATCTGAAAGCCCTGTAGGACAAAGGCTTAATATTTTCTATACTTTCTCTTCCAGTCTCTAAAATAGCATTTTGCATACAGTTAATGCTCAATAAATTTGTGATAAATTAATGAATGGATTCTTCCAACTTCACAATTTTGCTTAAGATGAGGCATGCTGTAGGAATTACATTTTGGTTTAGAAGTAGCAAAAAGATTTAGCCACATAAAATCTTTGTGGTGGAAGGAAACTTAGAGGTCATTTAGTCCAACCCACTCTTTTTCCCTGTGAGGACATTTGTTGTTTCTGCTATTTTCTAATCAGGCTGAGGTAAAGAAGTGACAAGAGGTGGGGACTGAAGAATGGAGCAGAAGTAGAACTATCAGTATGAGGATTGCCAGCCAGGTTCATACAGAACCCTTTAGAGATATTACCATCCCCAATGGGCAGATGAAGAAAACAAGACTCAAAGAACTTTGTGTCTTGCCCAGTCACAGGCTTAGTTAGTGATCATCAGGACCACAGCACAGGTTTCTTGATTCTTAATTGACTAAGCGGTATTTTCTCCACCATACTAGGATGTCTGGTAATTGAGAGAGTATTTACTTCAATTGAAATCTATAAAGTTTCTTATTCACAAGAATCAATTATTATTATTTTTTTTTGATGCACACACTTTATCTAGTCTTATGTGAGATAGGTTTACCAAGGGAGGAAAACAAACCCCAAATTTACCAAATTAGATAGCTAAAGTTCCAACATTTATCAACCCAATGAGAGGAAGACCTAAGTCAACCTAAATCTTAGGTGTAGATTAGAAGAAGCAGTCATCAGTCTGATATGCTAATCTGCTTCAATAGATCCTTAATTTCATTAAGTTGGGTTCCTGATCCTGGCCCATCTATGTCTTCTATCCCCTGAGATTCTCTTCCATGTTCTCTCATGGATTCTCTCTAGAGGATCTCCCAATGTATTTGAGACCTTTGTTCAGGGTTTTTTTTTTCTATATTATGAACACCAGTGCAGCCCTTGGGCAGTCCATTTGTTATGCCTGACTGACCCTCCCTAACCTTGTTTGTGATCTATAAAATGAAGGGTTTCGACTTAATGGCCTCTAAGGTCTCTGCCAGCTCTGAATGGATGATCCTATGATTATATGGTTCTCAGATGATCTCTCTCATGCCATTTCTTGCACAGAGGTCATCACTGAAAATAAGCAGCTGTCTACTTAAGCCCACCATGTGACTCTCTACTGCCCTTTGGGTCACCTGTCACCTTCATTCTTCAGAGATTATTGCATTCCAATCAAAATTATTAGAAAATATATAGTAGTAGAGAGAATATGTTAATAGAGTCCCAATATAAGACTCAATTTAAAAAGTACAACACATACACTTTAAATTACATGCCCAAGACTGTTCTAGGTACTGTTGGGTGAACACACACACACACACACACACACACACACACACACACACACACTCAAATATAGGAGAGGAATTAGGAATTTCCCTATGATATACGGGATCAGGACAACTCTTATTTTCTTACTATAAGATTTACATTCAAATAAATATTATAATGTTTCTCATTTCATCAGTGCTGGTATCCCTTCCACTTATGTAAAGTTCACAACCTTTCTGGGAACAACAATAGCAACAAAATTCATCACTCTTCTTGTAATCAGAAAGGCAGATAGGCAACAAGTATTTTTTGAAGCACCTATGTACCAGACACTTTGTAAAGCAGTGGAGATACAAGTATAAACAAAAAGAATGGCAGCCCCTGTTCTGGAGGAGCTTACATTGTAATGGGGAAACATATAAAAAGGAGAAAAAACTGAAGGAGCCTGGGAAAGTGGGACAGTGATTTGGACTAGAACCAAAGGCTAGATTTTGCAAAAATGGAGAGATGGAGGTGGGAAATGCATTCCAGGGAGATGGAAAGGGGAGAGCAGAGGGAAGAATAAAGTCAGCAAAGGTTTGATGATAAAAATAACAAAATATGACAACAAAAATCCTTAAAATTGTGCTTTAAGGTTGGTTCTCTTGTAATTCATAATGGGGGTCTGGTTGCCTTGCTCTTCTGACTGATTCATCTTCTGCTTGAATAACTCTTGTTATGTTGGGGGGGGGCTCTGTTTTGTGAAGCACTTCATTTCATTTTTGGATGCCACTAAATAAAAAAACAAACAAACAAGCAAACGACTGTAGAGTTGTCTCTCTGAAACTTCTACACATTGAACCTGGCATAAAGGATAAATCCTATGCAGATAGGTATGGAGTGTCCCAAAAGTCTTAGTGCAATTTAAAGCTTTTTTCTAAACCTTATTTTCTATCACTCCTCAGCACAAACTCTTCATCCCCCCCCAAACTGTTTAATTCTTTTCTCCTTTAATTACAAACTCATTCAATTCATTTTTAAAAAAAGTTTATTAAGCCTTATGTGCCAAATACTGTGCCAAGTGCCTAGGATTATAATTTTAAAACTAACAAAAAATAATTCCTGACTTCAAGGAGCTTATATTCTAAAGGGGGAAAAGAACAGATACATATTCAATACATATAGAGTAATTGGAAAATAGCCTATGCATTCCTGACTTTATTCTTGTCTAGCATGTCTTCTTATTTCCTTTCTGCCTCTCCAGAATCCCATCAGCCACTGGAGCTCAGCTGAAGCTTATCATTCCAACCTTGTAGTGACCTCTTCTCTGAACTGGAGAGAACTGCTTGTCTGTTAGACTAATTTGTTTCCTAAATGTAATCTATTTGGTGCCATCTCTTGGATTGTAGTCTTCCATTTTTATTGAGCTTTCATACCACTAATTTTTTAGGCAGTTAGAAAGTATATTGGATAGAGTGCTGACCTGGAGGCAGAAGACCGGAGTTCAAATGTGGCCTCAGACATTTACTGGCAAATCACTTAACCTATCTGCTCAGTTTCTTCAGCTGTATCATAGGGGATAATAAGAGTACCTATCTCACAGGGTTATCGTGAGGATCAAATGAGATTATTTTTGAAAAGTGTTTAACATAGTACCTAGTACATAGTAGGAACTTAATAAATGTGTATTCCTTTTTCTGTTTAGCTTTTTGTGTATCCATGTGTTATTTCTCCAGCTTAGTTTTAAGCCCTTTGAGGTGAGAATTTTGAAAGACGTTAGAGACCATCTAAGTCTTGTCCATACCTGAACAAAATCCCTTCAACAACTCCTAATCCTGACATGTGGTCATTCAGCTTTTGTTTGATGGTCTCCAGAGATGGTAAACCAATTATCTCCTAGGGCAACCAATTCCATTTCAGGAACTCTGTTGTTCAGAACTCTATCTTTTTTTTTTTTTAATCAAGTCTAGATTTGCCTCTTTTCAATGCCTTTCCCTTGTTTCTGGTTCTGCCACTTGGAGCTGGGCAGAACAAATATCATCCTTCTATATGACAACCTTTCAAATATTTGAAGACAACAACTGTATTTCTACTATTTTTTTTCTTATCCAAGTTAAACTTCTCCCTTTCCTTTAACTGATCCTTATGATTTTGGCATCGTGTTGAGACCCTTTACCATCCTTATTGCCTTCATCTATAAACTCTTTGACTTATCTATGTTCTTTCTAAAACATGGCACCCCAAACTAAATATAGTATGTTAGGGATGGTCGGATCAGGGAAGAGAATAGGGTCCCCACCATCCCCCTAATCTTGATCTTATATTTCTCCTAATGTGGCCTAGGAACACATTAGCTGTATCTGACTGGTATAGCTACTCATATTAGCTTGCTATCTACTAAAACCCCCAAGTCTTTTTCAGACAAATTTCTCTCTACCCATGCCTCCCCATTTTGTTCTTGTAAAGTTGATGTCTTGAACTCAAGTATAAGATTACATTTATCCACATCATATTTAAGCTCATTAGATTCAGTCTTCTATGTTAGCCAGTAGAAATCTTTTTGGATTCTGACTCCGTGTAACCTATCTCTTTTGGCTTGTGTCATCTTCAAACAAAATCAGCTTGCTATTCATAGTCTTCCTATCCATTTAGATCAGGGAGCTGGTCCCTAATACTTTGGATCACCCACAGGGCATTTACCAGCCACTCAATAAATATTTGTTGAATGAACAGCAAATTCAACTAGCCTCTATGTATCTTTGCTTTGCTCATGGACCAGAAGTTACTATTCTCACCTCTTTTAGAGGTTAGTGAGACAGCAACACAAGCAATCTTATACTTATATCTCTATATCAGTGGGGACATTTTTAGAAAGGACACTTACCTCTGCATCTGGTTTCAGCAGCTGCCTGTGGATGTCTGACCATGATGCATCTTGTACCTTACCTACATCTTATCCTTTGATTGCCCCAGTCTTTCCTGCACCTGCCAGATGAATTCATTGCTTCTCCTCTCAGGACATTATTTTTGAGGAGAAGTGATGATGAGTGAAGGATACTGATGAAGATGGGAGACAGAGAAGTGTAGGGTGAATATGTGTTCTCCAAAAATGTTGTTGAAATAATTCCATGTAAAACCATTTGAATCTAGAAGCTTGGCTACAGAGTTTATTCTTTTCCTAAAACCCCAAAGGCAGAGAGAGAGGCTTGAAAAAAAATCACTAAGAAGCCCTTAACCTTGTAACATACAGTTTTTGCTAAAAATATATATTAATAATATATTATTGAGCGAGCATAGATGAAGAAGGCCAGGGAGAGAGTAAGCAATAAGAGTGTGAGCAAGGTCAGTGCTCTTTGCCCGCGGACTCTACAATCAATAAGATCTGGTCAATAACTGCTTTATTACTACACTACCACCCGGAGCAAAATCATTTTTAAATTAAGAATATATTTTGCAAAACTGAATTAACAATATTGAATATTTTGCTCTTTGATATGACTAGCCTTCAAAATCAAATTATTAAGTATGGAAAATGCTTACTGGGTGAGGTTTTTCTTTCTTCCTCTCTAGACTCTCTTTTTCTCTCTCTCTCTCTCTCTCTCTCTCTCTCTCTCTCTCTCTCTCTCTCTCTCTCTCTCTCTCTCTCTCTCTCTCTCTCTCCCCCTCTCTTTATCTTCCTCTCTCTCTCCCCCACCCCTCTCTGTCTGTCTCTTTCATTTCTCCCTCCCCTTTCTTCACCCTTCTTACATCTTTTATTTTTTATGGCTTGAGAAAGAAACTACAGCAGATTTTTTTTAATGCTGCAAATTTGGATGTAAATGAGCATTGAATCTAGCATTTCAAAATTAGGAAAGGAAGATGTATTTGCTGGAGTCCAAGAAAACTGCATTTCCTCTGAGGGAAAGGAGCAAAAGCAGAAAATTGGGAATTTTCCACTTGTGTAAAACTGGTGCCAAAAAATCAACCTTTGGACTTTTGTAATCTTTAGCCAGGTATGAAATCTTGCCATTTCTACCTCCAGGTTATCCTGTCCCCATTCTTTGTTCTATGCTCTCCTCTAGCATGATTCCACAGTTAGAGGGCATAGGACAGTTTTTCATATGGCTCATTGTCACTTTAAAGATATCCACCAGGCCAAATTCCCACAAAAGCCACCAGAAATTTATAAATGCATTATCTATATATTTAAAATAGCACTGAATTTGTAACCAATACTTGAGGGACTTTGATAGTCTGTTATAAGGGGAAACTAAGAGGTACCAAGTGATTTTGTCAATGGTGATTTGTGTATCCATTAATTGATAGCTAATAACTAGGGCAGTGATGATGAACATTTTAGAGAAGAGGGCTGGGCCCTGCCCCCGCCCCCACCCCCAGATCATGTGCCATACTCCCACACCAAGGGATGGGCACACTCTGCTCCACCTCTTACCCCATGCAGGGGAGGGAGTGCTCCCATTGGACTGCTGGGTAGAGGGGCAGGTGAAGTGAGGAATGCCCTCAGTGAGTGTAGAGAGGGGTGGGGGAATGGTTGGAGCATTCTGCTCCCCTCCAGCTCTGCCACCTATGAGCTGCCCACCTTACTACCTTCTGTGTGCTCCCCTTGGGCTGTTGGGCAGAAGGGCTCTGGATGTGAAAAGATACACTCAGGTGTGGTGGAGAGGGGGAGGGGAGCAGCTCTGTCTGAATCCTTCTGCCTTTCTAGTCATGAACTGGGTGGGAGGGAGGCCACATGGCCACAGAGAGCCCTCTGTGTGCCACCTTTGGCACACATGCCCTAGATTTGCCATCACCAAACTAGGAGATCAGTATAAGAGAGCCTCTACTACTTAGGAAATAATTCTGACTCAATCTAGAAGTCTTTTTCTGGTTAAATGCTACTGGGAGGAACTGGGGAACCTCAGGATTGATCTTAAGAGAACTGTTCTCTCTCCCCAAAACTTTGCTCTTAAATTCCACCTCATGTTCAACAAATAGAGGGGATTGAATAGATGACCTAGGAGACTTCTTTTAGTTTTTAGCTCCTTATACTGTAATTCTATGATCTTTTGTTTTGCATTTGAATTTATTAGAACACTTTTCTGGAAATGGGGTGAGCAGAAAATGACATTAGTAAAAGATTAGGAACCCAACTGGGCTTGGATACCATACAAATGTAGCCAAATAAGATGGGACTAGAAGATATGGTGGGTCTGTGGTGCCATAGCTTTGGGAGAGGCAAGGATTAGCTTGTATGGATGGATACCTTGCCTCACTACTGAAGCACATATACCAGCAGGGGGCAAGGGGCAAGATCTACTTGTTCTTTCCTACAAGTCTTTTTCTTTGGTCTGGAAAAACAGCAGGCGATCCATATAGCATGTTAAAGTTTTCAGGCTACTTTACATCTTTTTTTCTCATTTGGTCCTCATAATGACCCTGGGCAGGAGATGATAATATTCCCATTTTATAGATATGGACCTAAAAAGTTGCCTGATTTTCCTGGGGTCGCACAGCTTTAAGCATTTAAAGCAGGATTTGTACCCAGAATTCAACTGATTCTATGTCCAGAACTCTATTCACTATACCACCTGGCTGCCTTGTTGACCAAGTGGAAACTGGAGTTTTAAAGCTCTTTGTCCTCTTGCCTAGATGAACCAAAGGGTATAAGTTCTATTAAGTCTTTGGGTTCAACCTTGAAATCTGAATAGGAGATAGAGAGAGCCTGGTATGGAGCTAGAGTTCCTTAGGGAAGTCAGTATCACCAGTCGATTTAGTTCTGTCTGATGTTCTAGTCCTGACTCAGTTTGGAATCTTGCATTCTGCTTTATGATCTGCTAGGAGGAACAGTGTGGTTCCTCCCCGTAAGCCTATGGGGATCCAGCGATAGATACTTGGGTATCCCAGGAAGGGAATCTTGGAACAGAAGGGCAAGCTTGGTGAGGGCTAGCATCGCCGGAGTCAAACTGAGATACATGCACACCGAATCCCTCAGTTACAGATGACTCTTGTCCCATTTGCAGAGATTCAGGGCAAAGCCAAGAAGGTCCTTTTCTAGTGCAGCATCTGGGCTAGTTTTCAGGTTTCAAAGAATTCATCTGGACAGTTTGGTAGAGTTTGGGTCCCTTTTGATTGCAAAGAGCAAGGGAGAGATTTATTGAGAAAGACATCTTAACTTGGGGTTTATAAAAACATAAACTGTGCATATCTGCGAGAAGGATGGATTCTCATTTCTATCAAGCATGATTGAGGGTATTCTTTGATTTAATGAAAGGAAGAGTGTTGTAACCTTCTTGTCATCTTTTTATAAGAAAAAATGTTTAAAAACAATCTGTGTTCAGTGTTATTTGAATTGTATATGGAAGTGAAGGAGATGTTAGAACACCAGCCAAATTCATCTTAACTAAAACATTTTCAGGAGGGAAAAAGGAAGTTTTTACAAAAGTGATTTTACTGGAGATTTGGAAACATTTTGCAAGTGAAAAGATATGACATCCTAATAACTAAATCACCCAGAGCTTCATTCCCCTCCTTTTTAGTACTGACCCCCAGGAAAATAACTTGTGGGGAAGGAGCTGAGTGCAATTTGCAGGGTGCAGGACTAAAGATTTTTCCATATCCACTGGGAAGGTGAGAGTCCTGGGGGGGATCTGAAGATCCATACAAAGGTGATGTTAGATGCTTTATGTCATGGAATAGAATTAATTCAGGGTTAAAGACTGCCTGTAGACTTCTCTAGGTGCTCATCTTAAAGGATCTCAAGGCAGGAGGTGGAAAAGAATGAGATCTTGGAGAACCCTGCCAGTTTTAAAAAAACAAACAAACAACCCTTTAGCTTCTTTTTTAAACCCTTGCCTTCCATCTTGGAGTCAATACTGTGTATTGGCTCCAAGGCAGAAAAGTGGTAAGGGCTAGGCAATGGGGGTCAAGTGACTTGTCCAGGGTCACACAGCTGGGAAGTGTCTGAGGCCAGATTTAAACTCAGTATCTCCCATCTCTGGGCCTGGCTCTCAATCCACTGAGCTACCCAGCTGCCCCCATCTTCTTTCTTAGTATCAATTCTGAGGCAGAAGAATGGTAAGGGCTAGGCAATCAGTTAAGTGACTTGTCCAGGGTCACACAGTAAGTATATGAGGTCAGATGTGAAACTAGGTCCTCCAGACTCTAGGCCTGGCACTCTATCCACTGTGCTACCTAGTTGCCCTGACCTTGACCCAGCTTTTAAAGAACTAACTTCTGGGCCCAGCTCAGGTCCTGCTTCCTCCTTTAGGTCTTGCTTGCCTACCAGAGCCTCCACCTCCTGGAAAGCCCTCCAGAAGCTCTCTTTCAGCTCTCCTTCATCCATTGCCTTCTATTGTGAGTGCATGTCTATTTTCACACATGTATTTTGTGTCCTCTGTAAAAATACAAAGTGCAGAAAAGACAACGTTATATATTTTTGTAATCTTTGTAAAGTTTAGCACAGTACTAGGCACATTAGCAATACTCAATACTCTCATGCAGGAGTTCTTAACTGTTTTTGCGTCTTGGATCCAAACATCTGGTGAAGCCGATGGACCTTTTCTCAGAATGATGTTTTTAAATATTGAAGGAACTGCTAAATTTTAGCTAGCAGTTCTTGAAAATGAAGATATAAAGAAGTTTTTTCTCCACCCAAGTTCATGGAATTCCTTGAAATCTAGCCCCAGATTCCTTTGGAGTCTAGTTTAAGAACCTCAGCTCTGAATAATTGTGCTGCTATCACCCTCTGTCTTTTGATTTCCTTTCTTCATTCACAGGCTAAACCCTGATAACTTCAGCAGGGCCTGAACATCGCTCCTCCTATTTGTCCCCTCCCCACCACTGCCATCCCTGGAGATTGCTGGAAGGAAACCAATTCTAACAGGCCATTCATTTCCCGTTCTTGTTTAGGTTCCTTCCTTCAGTTTTGGCTCCTATCTCCCTTCCCTTTCTCTTAAAGCAAGCTGTGAGGTCTTTTTAACCAATTTAGACCAAATTCACTGTCTCCATAACATATACAATATTCCCGGGGTGCCCATGACGTACCACACTGACCCAAAGTGTGTAGAAAATTATCCCTGACCCATCAAGGCAAGGGAGCATCGCTGGAGTTGAATAAAGTCAATTTATGGCATCTGGAATTACATGTTCATGTGCCCATCGTGTTAAGATAGGTGCTCTCTGTGTATCCCCAGTGGGGCTCTACTGCCTCTTTGCAAGACCCAGCTCCATTGAGTGACAGGTGCAAACAACGGCCACATGAGTTATTTCCTTTGGAAACCACAATTGTGGCTGAAGCCAACGGATGTCAACGGTGGCACTTGGCTGTTTGATGGTTGTCCACTCAGATAGCTTTGACCTTGAGAAAGTAAGCCTACATTTTTTTGTGGCAATAAAATAGCTGATTCCCTCAGCTTTAGGAAACCTCACAGAGGGGACAGAGAAGATGGGGGAGCCTCAGTCTTTGTTCTTCCTGCCTCCCTACCCCTTTCTTAAAATGCCACACGTGCTTTAGCTTGCTTGAGAGATCTATGGCATTGTTCCCATGATCTGAAGTAGTTCTTCTTTGGGCAAGTGGCTGGAGTTCTTCAGGGGCCATCTTAGCAGAGACAGTAATGGAAGAAACATTCTCAGTTTAAGGTAACAGCGAACTATAGAATTACAGGATTGATTAGCTCTGATGTAACAGAAAAGTAGAGTGACATATCTTCTAGCAACTTTATAACAAAGGGACTTTTCACACTGTAGCCCTATTTTTATATACTGATCTTCAGAAATGGTCAAAGGGACCCTTTCCCCTCCCTTCTAATTAAGAACTACAATTAAACCCTTTGTGACAAAATTGCCCCCCCCCCTTAAAAAAATCTTAGATTCAATACTATGTGTTGGTTCCAAGGCAGAAGAGTGGAAAGGGCTAGGCAAAATGCGGGTTGAGTGACTTGCCCAGGGTCACACAGCTGGGAAGTATCTGAGGCCAGATTTGAACCCAGGACCTCCTGTCTCTAGGCTTGACTTTCAATCCACTGAGTCACCTAGCTGACCCCTCTCTTCCCTTTTTCTTATGTCTGCAAAGGAGACAATTCATGTCTGCCCCTACCACTTCAAGGAAACTCAGCAACTACATTCCTTGAAACCAAGAAATTCATCCTACTATAAAACCCTTACCTTGTTTATTCTGTCAATCAGTCAATCAAACAATCAATCAATAATTATTATGTACCAGGCATTGTGCTAAGGGCTTGGGATAAAAAAGAGGCAAAAGATTGTTCCTGCATTCAAGTTATTTATGATCTACTAGAGAAAACAACATGCAAATAAATATACATGAAGCAATCCATAGAGAGGTTAAGTAGAAAATAATTAACTGAAGAAAGATATTAAAAGGAAAAGGATTCCTTTAGAAGGTGGGATTTTAGGTGGAACTTGAAGAAAGCCAGGGAGGTAGGTAAAGCAGATGGAGAACATTTTAGGCAGGGAGACAGCCAGAGAGAATAATAGTATTTTACTTGTGGAATAGCCATGAAGGTAGTCCCATTGTATTGAAGAGTCTGGTCAGGAAGTAGGTATAAGAAGACTATTATGTTTATTCATTCTTTCTCCATCTTCATTCTGTACTTTTGTTATATGTCTCTGCCTTCTGTTCTCCAGACTAAATAATAAAATTCCTATTTCTTTTAGTTTCTCCCCAAGTGGCCATTTTGCCAACCTTTGGGTAATTTTTTTTTTGCACGTGTATGGGGTTCATTTAGTCCATCTCCATATTTTCATGGCTAGTGAAGGTCCTTCTGTGGTGGTATTTTTACCCCTGGGTGGATCTGTGCTGTGAATAAATGGAGCCATTCCGGGAACATCCCCAGATTGGCCAGGTGGTAGAGAAATTTGCTCTTTCCAAAGTGCCAAGGCAGATAAGCAACTCTGGCCCTTTCTCCCTGGACTCTATGCCACTGGAATGATATCTAACCATAGTCATAGAAACCATATTTAAACGGAGGTGGGAAAGGATGAAAATAGCCCCATGAAACCTATCCACACAATCTGGGAAAGCTTTATTATCAGCTGCCTGTTAAAAAGACCTCCACTGAAGATGACATAACTATTCTGGGTAGAATTTGAAAGTTGGGGAGGGGAACTAAATCAGTAAATCAATAAACAAGATTGTCTTGGCATCTGCTGTGTGAAAGGTACTACATTAAATATCATGGGGATACTAGAGACATTTTTGCTTTCAAGGAACTTTCTATCTAGTTGAGAAGTCAAGACAAAAACAGGATAGAATTAAATAATATATTATGTACAGTTATAGATTCAGAGCTGAAAGGGATATTAGAGGTTATGAAATCTAACTCTAGGGATAGATATTTAGATGAGGACTGATGAGTCAGATAGCTAGAATCTGAGGTGTGATTCAAACCCCAGCCTTCCTCAATGTACAATGTATAATGCTTTATCCATTATATAATGCTTCCATTCATAATTAAATCCCAAGTTAGGTGGAGCAAATTACATTTGCTACAGAAAATCAGGAAGGGAAAGGAAAAGTATGAGTGAGCTGTAATAGTCAAGGAAGATATCTTGGAGAAGGTGGAGCTTGAGACCGACCTTGAGGTATGGATAGGACTAGATGTCTACATGGAGGGGAAGCACCGATGTGTGTATGTGTGACCTCAGTCAGAAATGAGCATGGTGCAAGTATGCATGTTCACTTACATGTGTGTATGAGCAAGGTTCATATTGGGGAACCCCAGAAGATAAAGTTGATTAGAAGGGCTAGAGTATAGTATGGTATATATATATATATATATATATAGTATATAGTATAGAAAGCTTTGAGTACTAAGCAAATTTTAGATTTGGTGGGATAGGTGAGTGGTATGTCTTTGCAATTTTTTTTAAACCCTTACCTTCTGCCTTACAATCAATACCACATGTTTTGCTAGGCAGTGGGGTTAAGTGACTTACCCAGGATCTTAGAGATTCTTGAACAGAATGTAAGTGGTGTTCCCAGAATTTCAGAACAGGAAGAGACCTGAGAATTCCTTTACCCTGTCCTTGAACAGAAATCACCTTTACAATATCCTTGTCAAGAGGTCAGCTACCTGCAGTTAAGGGATACAGTGAATAGAGTGCTGGGTTTGGAGTGAGAACTACTCGAGTGTAAATTTAGCCCCAGACATTTACTAGGTGTATGATCCACAGCAATTCATTTCACCTCTGTCAGCCTCAGTTTCCTCCATTATAAAAATCACCTCTCTCTCTATTGTGAGAATATAATAAGATATCTATAAAACACTTAGTTCAGGACTTGGCATATATTAAGTACTAAATAAATACTTGTTCCTTTCTCCTTAATTGACAGATTTCACTTAATGGGGAACTTGTCTCTAAAGTAGCCTATTCCATTTTCAGACTGCTTTAATTATCAAGAATTTTTTTTTCTTTACATGAGGTAAAATCTGCTTTGCTAAAACTCATACCCATCATTGCTGTTTCTGCTATCTAGTTTTGAGCAGAACAAATCTAATCCCTCTTACCAATGACAACTCTTCAAATATGAGAAACTCCTTATCATGACTTTCCAGTTCTTCTCTTCTCTGGGGCAAACAGCCTTAGTCATCTTGACCATTCAACTAATCCTCCTATAGCCTGATTACTAGTTTTCTCACTATCTTGTCTGCCTTCCTCTAGATATGATTCATTTTGCCAGGGTCATTCCTAAACCATGGGGCCTGTCCTAATAATAGCACTCCAGATGCTGTCTGACTAGGACAGTATACAATGGGTTCATCATCTCCTTTTTTCTGAACATCATCTCTCCCTTAAATGTAGCTTGACATCATAGTAGCTTTTTTTTTATTATTAATAGTTTGCTGTTAACTCGTACTAAGCTTGCACTAACTTTTCCCCATGAACTTTTTGATATAAACTTCTTCCTTGTTATATGTGTGCAGTTTGTTCTTTGAACCCAAACGCACATCTTTGTATACTTTTATCTCTTTTGAATTTCATCTGTCTAGATGCATCCCATCATTGTAGCCTATTGAAATCTTTTGGGATCTTGATTTTGTTGTCCAAATATCACATCAGTAATCATTTATTAAGCACCTGCTATATGTGTCCCAGGCACTGCTTTAAGTGCTAGGAATACAAAGAAAGAGAAAAGCAAAATAAAACAACAACAACAACAATAAATCATCCCTGCTTTCAAGGAGCTGGAAATCTAGTAGGGTATATAATGAGGATATCTATCTATATCTATTTATCTGTAACTATATCTATATCTATCTCTGCTTTTGCATCATTTTAGGATTTGATAAGTATGTTGTCTATCTATGCCTTTCATCCAAGTCATTGGCAAAGATATTGGACAGAATAGAAACAAGGTGACCTTCACTGGAGAACTCCCTCCCTCTGTGTTGGAGTTATTTAGGAATATTAGGCAAAATAAGTCCTCTTCTTCCTTCATCATAATTTCCCCTCTTTTAGCTCATGATTACCTCGTGGATATATTTAGTCTTCTTAAAAGATCAGCATGCTTGATATCTTGGCAAGCTTGGAAAGTTGAGGCTCATTATGAACAATCTTTAAAGACAGAGAGTCTCAGCCTAAGGCAGATGTTGACCCTATATATAAATAACCTTAGCATCTTTGTCTCTGCCCCAGTTCAGAATTAGCATCACCTTGAAGGCTTCTGAAACCCTCTTAGTTAAGATGGACACCTGAGGAGTCAGGGGAATTGGATTTTTATGTCCTCTAAGTTTTGGTACCCTGGAATAACCCTTTTTTATGATTCATCTTCACAGTAGCATTCTGCCAACAAGCAATCTCTATTGGTTTTCTGTTGCTATGTAGAGAAGGAGCTCTAGACTAGATGTCAAGAGAGCTAGGTTCTAATCTTGGCTCAGTCACTAATTGTGTGAGCTTAGACAAGTCATTTCACCACTGTATTCTCAGGCTGCCTATTTACAAAATGTAGGAATTGCTGGACTTCTTTTCATTCCCTTTAGTGTATCTCATGCTTTCCCGTGCCTGTGCTTGCATTATTTCTTTTGCCTGGAATGCCTTTTCCCTCATTTCAGGCTATTGAAATCATTCAAAGCCCAGCTGAATCGACAACTGCTTGATGAAGCCAGTTGTCCTGGGTGACTCCTTCTAAACCAATGGCATTTCAAAGCTCCTTTATGAACTTACAATGTATAGAGAGGTGACACAGTAGACAGAATGCTGTGTCTGGAGGCAGGAAGACCTGAGTACAAATCTGGCCTCAGAAACTAGCTGTGTGATCGTGGGCAAATCACTTAACCTCTTGCTATGTCAATTTGCTCATCTATAAAATTGTGATAATAATAATAGTACCTACCTCCCTGAGTTGTTATGAGGACAAAATGGGATAATATTTGTTAAGCACTGTACAAACCTCAAAGTACTAGTTTTTATTATTTAATTTTATATTATTTGTTAACACACTCTGTCTTCTTTTTTAGATTTTAAGTGGCTTGGTGATGTCATGTTTATCTTTTTTTATCTTCCCCTTCACCTCGTAACAATGCCTAGAACATTTGGAGAAGGTTTTGTTGTATGAATGCTTTGAATTCAATAATTTTTAAGGACCCATCCATCTCTATGATTCTGTTTTCTATGGCAACAGATTCTTGGTATATGAGAATGAAAGAGAAAAGAGAAAGGGGAACACAGTCCTACTGGTTATTTTCTTCTGGCCATGGGCCAGCTATAGTGAATGAATGCTACAAGAGCTGTCCTTTCCTTTGGATAATCATTTCAGGTTGTGCTGAATTTACACCGGAACATAGATTGTCCAGAACACCTGGGAAACTTCTAACTCCTATTAATCTTCTTAAGAAGTGCTATGTTAGGACTCGGACAAAGAAGAAATTTGACCTCCTGAGGATATGTCAAGGAGTCTGTTCTTTCATTGTCTTCCCTTCAACCGAGGCTGGGGGTCAGGATTCCCCCTCTAGTATAGGGCAAAGAACTTATCGATAGAGCCCTGCCCTTTTTTGTTTGAGACTCAGAACAGGTGTTATCTGAGAACAAGCAGGTGTTTGTAGAAATGTGACCTTGAGCATGGGTTATTGACCTGCCCCTTTGTTCTCATGACTCATTTTTCCTTGAATGGAGCTAGTTTCAGTTTATGAAATAACTGCAGAGGCTGCAGGGGCTAGTGTGGATGTTGCCATGATGGATGGCCCCCCTGAGAGCAGATAAATGACTGAGTCTTTTTGATGCCTTCATGTGAGAGGTGCATCTACTTCTTTATATTCTTGCATGATTGCCTTTAGAAGCCCAGACAAATTCTGCCTATTCATTTTCCACTTGCTTCCTTAAAGTTGGTCATACTTTTTGAAAATAGCGTGAATACAAGCTTGAAAACTGAGTGAGTTTAGCCCAGAAAGTCTCTGGGTATTAATGAATCTATTAGACTAATAGGAAATAATTTGGAGCAGAGAGTCATGCTGAGTAAGTCCCAGTAGAAGAAGTAGCTGCCTGTGACTCGTAGGCACTTAGTACACGTTTATCAATTGAACAGGCGTCTGCTTTGGGTGTTCCTTTCAAGTTTTAATACTCCTCATCACTGTGGAGGGTAAATCTGACTGTATTCATGTTTATGTGATATGTGTAAATGTGAAAGTCTGTTTTAGATTCTCCATGTTCGATTAATAGATTGTTCCTCAGGGTTCCCAGGGACTGGAATATAATAATAAACATGGAAAGTAAACAAGCTGGGTGTGCCAATTAGTCAGGTTGAGAAGGCACAGTGTTACAGACATATAGATAGATAGGTTTATATAAACGAACCCTCTAAAATCAATATTTGGACACTCTTCTAAGCAGTGTTCTGGAAAGGACAGCCCTTTCAAATACAGTAATATTCCAATAAATGTACCTGTGATCTCACTGGTGTGGGCATTCCTTCCAGTAATGCAAATGGCAGCTCCTCTGTGACTCTTGGCCATGTTCTCCATTCACGTTGACATGGGGGATCCACGCAGTGTGCTGAAGGTCTTTCCTCTGTGTGTGTGTGTGTGTGTGTGTGTGTGTGTGTGTGTGTGTGTGTGAGTGGGACATAAGAGCTTTTTGTGGGTTACTCCTTGCCTTTGCTGTGACTGGCCTATCTTTTTTTCTGTCTTATATTTCTTTGGTGCTGTCATTCATGATGTTCTCCTACATCATTCTTCATTCTAATAGAATGGCAGCCTGCTTACAATCTTTCTGCATCTCTCTGTAAAACACTGTTCTTTGGGTGAACCTCACCTATCACATTTCAGAGCCTGTCGTGTTCCATGACCTTGCCAGCAGAATATTGGTGTTCAATAACATGGACCTTGTTTTCAGGAAGAAACTGGGAAATATTAACATTATAAACACTCATCAAAATGATGGAGTCTAGCAAAGAATGGTTCAAATTCAAGCTTTACAGAAAGGTCAAAGCAACTTGAATGTTGAAGATTTGTGAGGACAGAAGATGCTGCAATAATCTCTGGTTCAACCTTTGGTCTAATCATCTCTAGAGCACATCAATTTCTTTCTTTAGAAAATTAGGATTTGGGAGAAAAAAATGCCAATTTGGTTGAATCCCAAGGCAAGAAATTCACTCCGTTGTGTTGAGGGGAAGCACCCAAACAATTGCATATATCTTGTAGGAACATAGCTATTGATATGTTGTTTCTCCCATTAGAATATGAGCTCCTTGAGATTAGGGGCTCCTTATTTGCTTTTCTTTGTATCTCTAGCTCTTAGCAAGATACCTGGAATGCAGTAAGTGCTTCATAAGGCACTGATGATGATGAAAGTGTGTAGGGAGGACGGAGATGTTTTATAAGGACATTAGCCTAAGCTGAGAGGTTTCTAAAGCAATGCCCCTTACCCTCCAGGATCCTAGAAAACACCAATATCTGAATCCCATGTGTTCTTGCTGGTTGGGCTATAAGAATCTACAAAAGGATTTCTTTGTGGTTATGTAATAGCTGACAGTCTGCTGAAATAATGTCTTTGTGCTTTATGTCATTTTTGTGCCTTACCATATGCATACTTTTGGCTGGAGTTGGGAAAAGATAGACAAATGCAGGCCCTATAAGTAGGCCCCCCAGGCTGCAGGCACACTCTTCTTAATGTTACTGCCTTAAAGGAATCCATCAAAGCATATCTTCCTATTCATAGATTTAGAACTGGAAGGAAAATCAAAGGATTTTGAGTCCAGTCTCCTTGTTTAATAAAGGAAGAAACTGAGGACAAAAGAATTTAAGTGACTCCCCAAAGACTTGCCCTAATACTAAGTATCAGAATCAGGATTTGAACCCAAGTCCACTGGTACCAAATTCAGTGACTTTTCTGTTTTACTCTTTTACCTCTCATTCTAAGAATTCTGATGACAGACTTGGTGAAAATGCAATGTAATAAGATCTTAGATTTAGACATGGAAAAATACCAGACATAATATGGTTCAGCTCCTTTGTTTTACAAAGGAATAAACTGAAGAACTAAGAGGTAAAGAGTCACACAGGTAGGAAGCACGTAGAGGTGAGATGAGAGACAGAAGTCTGAGTCTGAATCCTGACAGTTAACTACCTGTATGACTTTGAGCAAGTCCTATTTTTCCCAACCAATGATCTCTTTGACTTCTCTGGGCATCTTTCTCTATAAAATGTAGAGGTTGGTCTAGATGACCTTTAATGTCCCTCCCAGTGCTGTAAATCTGTGATTCTAGAATAGTAGCAGTTACATAGAGGTTTGTGATAGAGAAGAAGGAACCTGTTTGACAAAAACTCATGAAACTATTTCTTAAACATTTAAATAATATGGTAAAAATGTCAACAGATTCAATATGGAGGGGACTTAGAATATCATATAAAAAGGACTTTGGTCCACCTGATGGTGACCATATGGCACGGTCAGATGACTGACAATAGGTAGAGATTGTGGTAATTAGAGAATGCTGCTGAATCCAACCCTATCAAAATGCACTGACAGTGAGATTCTGGAACAGAAAATGCCACACATGTGTTTGTGGGTGAGTCTCAGCAGGGAAATTGATGAGGGAGGATAGGAAGATATGGCGTTGGCTTGAGAAATGACCTTAATTCTGGTACTGAAGAAGGAAAATGGCTTTCCAACTTACATTGACTGACCTTGTGCCAGAAAACCTTAATCTTCAGAGCATTTCAGAATCACCATCTTTTGTATAAAGCCTTTACTGATCTCCCCAAATACTAGTTTCCTCCATCCCCAAACATTGTATTTAACTACTTTGTCTCTATATTTATATCTATATATTTGTTGTTTTTCAGTATTTTTTAGTCATGTCTGACTCTTTGTGACCCTATTTGTTTGTTTGTTTGTTTGGCAAAGATACCAGAGTGATTTGCTTTTTCCTTTTCCAGCTCATTTTACAGATGAGGAAACTGAGGCAAACAGGGTTAAATGATTTTCCCCTAGACACACAAGTAGAAAATATATGAGACTGCATTTGAACTCAGGAAGATGAGTCTTCTTGACTCCAAACCTATCCACTGTGGACTCCAGCTGCCTATGTACATGTATACTTAAACTTTAGACTCTAAAGTTTAGAGTCTATATATTTATCTATATCTATGCATATATATGTGTTAATGTTATACTTATTATATATATATATATACATTAAATACTTCTTGTCTTTACCCCATTAGAATGTAAATTCATTGTGAATTGGGGTTATTTCACTCTTTATCTATGTAACCCTAGACCATATTGGTGAACCTATGGCATGTGTGCCGGAGTGTGGCAGAAGGGGCTGCTTCCTTCCCCCTCTTTACCATGCCTGGGGACATTTCTCCTATCACCCACCCCTCTGCTGAACAGCCCAATGGGAGCATTTCTTCCCTCCCCAGTTGGGGGTAAAGCAGGGGGGCTTACTTGGGGATGTGAGGGTTGCCATTTGGGCACTTGGTATCTAAGGTCTCTAAAAGGTTTGCCATTACTGCTTGGGTAGCGCCTGGCATGTAGTAGTGACTGAATAAATAGATACTCACTTACTGGTGATCTAGGAAAGAAATGCCATCATTGTGTTAGTCAGGAGGCTGAATAGGGATACCAGGCTGAGTTGTTCAAATCCCATGACTTACTGCATATGACCTTGTCTACCCTGGGTTTCAGGACTCCAATACTTTGCTTTGCTGTCTACAGAATGGGCATGCTAATTTCTCCCAAGAATTCTATAAGATTGAGTTACTTAATGATTGACCAGCTCAAGATCCTCAGGTGAGATACTTTGTCCCAGGGTGAGTGAATAGTGCAAAGTCACACTGCTCCCCCATTGTCATCTTCCCTGGAAATGGTAGGGAAGCTGGTTACATAAAATGCGCTGGGGGTGAAATTCCAGCGTGGCTTGATTGACCATGTCATAAAGAATAAAGCTATCCCCTTTCCCTTCACCCCCACCCCCTCAAGAGCACACAGGCGTCCAGGCTCAGGCTGGTCACTGTGATGTCTTGTGGTTAGGCGTTCCAAAAGGAAGTTTGCCATGATTTTTGATTGCTTAGGACAGATATAAGCAATGCCAGCTGGTTCCCCACAACGCTGTCTCCAGTGGTAGTGTTTTTGATTTATCAGTGGTATGTCCCCCTGAAAGAATGGGTCTATCAGTCCTTTATTGCTAGGCTGTACCATAACCAGATAGCATGGTTGAATATTAACAAGTGAATTTACTTTTTGTAACTGGGCTTGTGTATTTGTGGGAGACCGTCTTACCAAGGCAACAGAGCAGCTGGGGGAGGGAGATGCATGGTTCATTCTTCCAAGATGATCCCTTTCCTCTTTTTTTCTTTCCTTTATTTGCAATTGAATATCAGACAATAACCAAACACAGGCCATGAGATATTTTGTAAGAGTCCCCCATAAATGGTAGTCGCTCGATGGGAGCCAGGTTGTAAGCACGGCACACTGTGCGTTGCAGAGACATTTCAAGTTGTCCCCAGTGGACAATTTGCACTGTTCAGTGTTAAAAGGCTTGATTGCAGTGGCATGGAAAGACACCCCCCTCCCCCGGACCCCCTGCCTGGGCGAGGAGAGTTTGCACACCATGTGCTTGCTTCATACGCACTTTGCTTGTAGTTTTCTGGCTGAAATGACTGGCACAGTGAGAAGGGAGAGGCAAACTGGCCTCCTGATGAAGGGGAAAGATTTTATGGTGAACTGGAAAATGGTTGGGGAAGTTTTACACACTCTTGGCTTGCCAGAGCAGAGAGTCAGACCACAGTGGCTAAGAGGCAAAGAGAGAGATAGAGGTCTTAGCCTTATCTTCAGGGATAAGGTGAAGGTTACAAAATAGAATTCATGAGGAATGGCCCACTGGAGTTTTGTCTACAGCTAGTGTTGGACTTGGACTCAGTAAGACCTGAGTTTGAATTCTATTTTAGACAGTTGTGCAACTGTAAGCAAATTACTCCTCCAGCCTCAGTTTCCCCATGTGTAAAACAGGGACAGTAATAACAACTACCTCACAGGGATGTTGAGAGAATCATTGAAATAACTATTTGCAAAGCCCTTTGCAAACCATAAAGCACCATCTAGATGTTAGCTGTTTATTATTAGTTTTTTTTAGGGAAATAAATATCATTTTACTAAAATGAAACTGTGGAGTGATAGACTTTGGATTAGAATTCCTCTATACATCTCTCATGATTATTTCTTTTCTTTCTTCCTCTACCTGGAGAGCAAGTTATATGAAAGAAGAGAAGATGAATCCTCAGCCTAGGGGCCCCCTTTTTCTAGAACTAGAATCCCAGAGTGTTTGAACTGGAAGGGACCTTAGTTCATTTAGTCCAAGCCTCTCATTTTACAAATGAGGAAGTTGGTCCTGCCTGCTGTTCTCATTCCAAATGCAGTGGCTGCATTAGGGCAGTGGAGAAGTTCATGTGAGTGACTTTATTTTGCTAACAAGTTTAATGAACAGTCTTTATTGTCCCTGAATGTGAGAAAACAAAAAACAAACCATCCGGGAGGTTTCTGATATTCTTTGATGACTTCCAAAGCTTGGTTCCTGGCCAGTGCTGCCTCGTGGCTCTCAAAACCATCTTTCACCAGATTTTGGACAATGTTATTACAACATTTTCTGAGGCATTAAAATATGCAAAGAAACCTTTTTTTTTTAAAGATCCTGATAACATTTAATATCTCCTTAATCAATTTTAAGATTATGCTGAAGAAATAATATAATTCCCCCACCTCCCACAACTTGGTTAAATTAAGAATGACCATAATTAATAAGATAGTTTTAATCGTTAAATCCTGGATTATTTCCTTCAGACAAGCGGAAGGACACTGCTTTTAGCACCTTGCCTGCTAGAGAGAATTGAGCATTTGGTTTTATCAGCCACTGGCATGGTAATGAGGCCATTTCTATTGAAATGGCCTCATTACTATTCATTTTTGCTGGCTCCCAACCAAATCTTGAGTCAAGTTTCTATTTTTTTTTTTCCTAGGGGAAAAACACATACAACAAACAAAACAGGGTGTTGGTCTTTGCTACCAAAGAAACTGATAGTAATCAAATCTGGGTTCAGATTCACATAAGATAAGTTTGTCATCATTACCCTGATACTATGATTTGTTCTTTGTCTTCTCTGATACCTAGCAACTTGATGGGCTACCCTAATGCTTCTCATTTTGCCCCTTAAAGAGATCGCTTGATGGGTCAAAGCTTGAAGGGGTTTATGCCACTTATATAAATGCAGTTATGCTGGAATTTGAATCCTTAGAGAATGAAGTTAGAATAGTTTTTATTTATATAGTACTTTTAGATTTCTAAAGCACTTTATGTAGGTTTTCTTATGTAATTCTTACTATGTCTGGGAAATTATTATGATTTCTCATATTTTACAGATGAGGAAACTGAGGTCCAGAAAAGTAATGTGCTCAGCTAAGTGTCTGGAGCAGGAGTTGATTTCAGGTTCTCTATCTACTACTCAACATTTGCCCACAGAATGGTGTTGGAGAAAAAACTGGTCTTGGAATCAAGAGAGTTAGGTTTTATTTCTGATTCTTCAAATAATTAACTGAAATTAAAGTATGTAGAATAAACAGGATGCTGTTTTTACACAGAGGAAAAAAATAGTCTTGTAGGGGCTCAGTTTCCTCATTCAGTTTCCTTGGACCAGTTGATTTCTAATGGTCCTCCAATGATAGTTCCATTTGAGTTAATTCATCCATTTGTTCAGTTAAAAATTTATTGATGGACTTGGCCAAGCACTAGGGGATTTCTTATGAAGGGATGTATCACAAAATTCCTACTTGAGGAGGATATAAAGAAAAGAAAACACTTCTTGCCCCTAAAGAGCCTACAATTTCATTGGATAGAGAAGACTAAAACATGAAAATGGGAAAAATGGACAACATATAACTGAAGGCTAAATTAAATGAAACAAGGAGTACTCTGTGAGCTCAGAAGAGGAAGACTGTGGGTTGAAGTAATCAGGGAAAATTTCTTAGAGGTAAATGGTATTAACAAAACAATTCCCCAGAATTCTCCAGTAATGAAAATATTTTCATTCATAGAACTTTTTCTCTTGGCAATAAATATCTGAACAAATTTTACCCAATTTTATTTTTGCAAATTTAACCAAAATATAACAAAAGATTTCTTCTTTAAAATAGTATTCATTTATTAAACATGTAAGGTTAGAAATACATGCTGATTACTTTTTAGAAATTTTAGCCAAAAATGAACATGCTAATTTATCAGATTACTGATTTGCATAGGGATTTTGACTGATATTATCAACAAACATTTATCTTGCCTAGAACCAGGTTTCCAAGCCACTTCCCAGCCATATATACACTATGCCAGTGACTGGTACCTCCTCTTCCCTCTCCTAATTCTCCTTTTTATTTTATTTTGTCTCATTTTGAGAAATTAAACCATACATGTAACTACTACTCCCAGAAAGTCAGGTCTAGACTGATGTAGCTTAACCACTAGATGACCTTTAGATGTTAGGGACTATGCAGTTTTATAATGATGTCAGCTAAGAAACTGGGTTTTTTACAAATTCCCCAGTTGGACAAGTCAGATAAGATTAAAGCTTAGGACTGGTAGAATTCCTCTGGAATCAGAGGCGGTACTCACGGATATTCATCAGTCACTCTAGCTATTTCAGTCTGTACACCCCTGCTTCTCTTCTGGCAAAGGGCCTTACATCACCAAATATTTTGGCTTTAAGGTCATTGCCATCTTTGTTGTTCAGTCTTTTCTATTTATGTCTGATTCTTTGCGATGCTTTTTAGGATTTTCTTGGCAAAGATGCTAGAGTGGTTTGCCATTTCCTTCTCCAGTTCATTTTATACATGAAGAAACTGAGTCAAACAAGGTTAAGTGACTTGTCCTGGGTTACATAACTAGAAAGTATCTGAGGCCAAACTTGAACTCAAGAAAGAGTCTTTTTGAATTTAGGTCCAGCCCTTTATCCACTGTGCCATTTAAGCTACCCTAACTATGATATGGCTACATCTGAAATGTTAGCGTTAAGCTTGTCATTGATTTTACTTCAAGGTCAATCAATCAGCATTTATTAAGTACCTACTATGTGTCAGGCACTGTTCTAAGTACTAGATTATATACTAAAAACTCAGGAAATAGACTACCAACAATGGGATTTGACCTGGTCCCTGAAGCATGGGGAAGATTTAAATAAGCAAAGGAATGAATATATGAAATAGTTGGTTCAATTCACTTGGGTCTTGTATTAGCTGTTTTTATTTCCTGATTGGGTTCTGGTACCTGCTATTTATGGACTATAGAGAAGCACAAGCTATGGTCTTAGACCAATAGAGATATCTTGTATCCCTTGTTTATCAAAATGGCAGCATGAGGTAAAAGAGACCTGAGACCCAATACCACAGATGGGGTAGCAGTACTACTCCCTCTACCTTTACTTGAACTCTCCTGTCCTCACATCCATCACTTTTTGCCCAATCCATTTATTAACATTTATGAACCCCATACCTACTATTGAGATCCAGAATCCTCTGGATATTTGTTTGAATGCTAGGACAATCAGGCTCTATTCAGTTCTGCTGTTCTTTTTAGCCCTATGCACAATGGGAATTACCCTACTATATCTACACAGTGAGTCCAGTTTCCTGCACATTTTGGAAACTTGCTTCTTTGTCTCAAAGAACTGAGTGGTCAGCTATGTATGATATTTTGTTTTTGTCATGATAAATTTAACTCATTGGATTTTTGGGTATCCTCCAACTCTACTGCTGTTGTGTAGACCTTGTCAATGGTAGCTCTTTTATTCATTTTAAAATGTTTTATTGATGTTTAAATTTGTAAAACACCATCACTTTCTGATAACTTCCCCCCCCCCCAGTAGAATTGGCCCTTGTAACAAATAAGTACGACCAAATGGAAGGAATAAATATTTTGATTTATCTGAGAAATGCTTAGTTTCACATCTAAAGTTCACTATCACACTACCAAGAAGCAGAAAGAATGATGCATCATAAGTCATCCTCATTGGTCACTACATTGATCAGAATCCTGAAGTCTTCTGTTGTTTTCCATTAAAAAACAAACAAACAAAAAAATAAACCTTACTTTCTGTCTTAGAATTGATACTAAGTATTGGTTCCAAGGTGGAAGAGTACTAAGGGTTAGGCAATTGGGATCAATTGGCTTGCCCCGAGTTACAAAGCAAGGAAGTGTCTGAGGCCAGATTTGAACCTAGGACCTCCTGTCTCCAGGTCTAGCTCTCTATCCACTAAGCCTAACTGCCCCTGTTGTTATTTTCCTGTACATTGTTGTGTTCGTCACATAAATTATTCTTCTATGAGTCTTTTCAAGTTCTCTGAATTCTTCAGATTTATCATTTCTTATGGCAGAATAACATTCTGTTACATTCATGCACATTTTTTGTCTGTTCCTGGCTCAACCAATACCTATTTTTCTTTCAGTTGCATGACAAAAAAGTCCTATAAACATTCCCATAATTTCATATGGGTCATTTCCCTCTCTTTGATTTCCTTGGGGTATGTATCTAGTTGTAGTTTTGCTGAGCCAAAAGGCACATACAGCAATCACATCTTTTCTTTTTTCTTTTTTCTTTCTTTTATTCAATGACATCTCTTTTAAGTCAAATCATCAAATTAATCAATTATTTATCAATTTATTTTTAATTTAATTTAATTAATTGAATCAATCAAATGAAAGTGATCAGACTGCATGGAATCACCCTCATGTAGCTTGATTTCAGTCAGCTCTCTGGCTTCAGGAAGCTTCAGTGGGACACCTGAGAGAAATGTTGATATTTTATGGATGACATTAAATGTTTTTCACCAGGAGTCTGTGAGAATCAGGGATTGAGGTCATCCATAGTCAAATATAAGTCGCTTGAGAGCAAGTGCTCTTCTGTTTTGGTCTTTGTACCTCAAAATACCCAATATAGTGACTTTTACAAAAGTAGGTGCTTAATGGATGCTCTACATTGTCAGATGGAGTTGAGCATTCACTCTGCGTGTGACCCTTCACTTTGTCATCATGACCCTTCTCTGCTGCCAGTGGAGGCAATTTTGTCTACAGCTACACCTGCACTGGGTTGTGGCGTTTGTGAGCCCTCAATATTTCTTACAGATGCTCTTAGTTCTCCCAGATCACAATCACCACAAGGAAGCAGGGCCTCCACTGGCATGAGCCTAGACAAGTTCTGTAATGGAGCCTTGTAAAAGCTTTCATTAACTTTGGTTGGGTCACCATTAAATAAAAATGACATGAACTGACCTCTCATCTCCATGTCTTGGGTCAAGTGTGTTTACTTCAGACTAAATGTATTTTAGGCCTTTAAATGTTCAACTTTATTTTTGTTCCAATAAAAGTGGCCAGAAATGACCTGTTATCTTTCTCAAGTCAAGTCCTGCTAGACCAGATGGTTTTCTTTATTCATTAAACAACTAAGTGTTATTTAAAGCTTTAACTGAAGGGCCTTTAGAAAGAGCTCAGTGCTCATGAAGACATTTTTTCCCCCTGGTGCAGCAAGATCAGGAAATACCAAGCTATTTTTTCCGCCTATTTAGAAGCTTTCCAGTAGCATAAAGAAAAAAGTTCCCATGGCCTAGAGATTTAGGACTACAAAAGAACTTTATTCCCTGTAGAAACTCATTGGATCCATCGTGTTGTTATATGGATTCAGATATTTATTGTATTACTGCAATCATATATACATAATTGCATGTAGTAATACCATCATTGATCTAGGAAGCCCTCCAACCCCTGTGTGTAATGGAAAGATCTCACTGTATTTATTCTACTCAATTTATTTTAGTTTCAGAGCACCTGAGAATGACTTTGATTTGGCCCCCATAGGCAGATCAATAGATTTAGGAAAATGTCCTCAGGGCATTTACTCAACTGTCAGCAACTCCCCAGCTCTGCCAAGAAGACTCAAAAAGCCTGGCAGCTTGGTGGCATCCTTTAAAGTCTTATGGGTTGGTTGTATGTATTTTCTTTTCTTTAAAACTTTTTATTACATATTATTTTTTTCAATTACATGTAGAAATAACTTTTGACAATTGTTCTCTGCCATTTTGTTTTTTTTTTTTGACAGATTCTCTTCCTCCCTCCCCCCCATTGGCAAATAGTTTGATATAGCTTATACCAGTGCTTTCATGCAATAGGTATCTCCATATTCCCAATGCAGTGACTGAAGACACATTTCACTGACAATAAAAAACTCCTGAAAGAAATAAAGTGAAGGATGATGTGCTTTGATCTGCAATCAGATTCCAACATTTCCTTCTTTGGCTGTGGATAGTGTTTTTTGTTTCTTTTTTATCATGAGTCTCTTGGAGTTTTCTCAGAACCTTGTTTTGCTGATAATAGTTTAGTCCTTTAGAGTTGATGATTGTGCGCTGTATACACTGGTCTCCTAGCTCTGCTCACTTCACTTTGCATCACTTCATATAAGTCTTTCCAGGTTTTTCCAAACTCAATCTGTTCGTTTCTTATGGCACCATAATTTTCCATTACAACCATATACCACAGCTTGTTCAGTCATTCCTTAATTGATGGACAAGCCCTCAGTTTCCAATTCTTCAGCACTACAGAAAGAGCTGCTAAAAATATTTTTGTACAAGTATGTTCTTTTTGCCTATCTCTGATCTCTTTGGGATACAAATGCAGTGGTGGTATTAATTTTATGACACTCTGGGCAGGGTTCCAAATTACTCCCTCAAATGGTTATAGCAGTTCCCAGTTCCACCAACAGTGCATCTCAATTTTCCCACATCACCTGTAATATTTATCATTTTACTTTTTGATCATATTAATCACTTTCAGAGATGTGAGGTGGTATATTAGAATTGTTTGAATTTGCATTTCTCTAATTAGTAGTGACTTGGAGATTTTTTTCATAAGACTATAGATAATTTTAATTTCTTTCTCTGAAAACAACTTGTTCATTTTACATTTGGGGAATGCTTTGTAGTCTTATAAATTTGATTCATTTTTCTATATATTTGAGAAATGAGGCCTTTGATGAAGATACTTGCTATAAATTCCCCCAAATTTGTTGTTTACCTTCTAATATTAGTTGCATTATTTTTGTTTGTATGGAAACTTTTACATTTAATGTAATCAAAATTATCCATTTCATTTTTTTGTAATATTCTCTGTATCTTGTTTGGTAATAAATTCTTCCCTTAACCGTAAGTCTAACAGCTAAATTTTCTTATGTTCCTCTAATGTGCTTCTAAAATATTAATATAAGATGAATTTTAAAAAAGTAATAAAGAAAGGAAACAATATGCCCCCCCTTCCCCATCTAGTAAGTTCCAATTCCTACTTAAGCCTCACCAAAGTTCAATTCAGTCTGGTGGAACTCATAGTAAGAGCTAATGAAGCCCCTTCACCCTGAGTGTAAACATGCAGCATCCTATTGCAATTAGAGCTCTACCATCTTTGGTGCAAATAGTCAATGCCTTTGGTACATTGCTGGGTCTCCAGCAGGACTACTAAGGTTCTTTTGCTGCAATGTCTGCAACTTTTAGACTCATTCTCATCTACTCTATGTGCAGTGGAGTCAACACTTGGCTTCTGTAGAACCTGGCTGAGCATTCATCTGGAAGCATGGCCACTTCCTTGTTGAGTACCACCATGCTCCCAACCTCAAGTTCATCCTGAATTGTTCACTTTTCCTCATCATCCACTGCCCCCTCCCCATTTTAGTTGTTGCCAAGATTTGTGGATTTTACTTTTGTAATATTTCTTGAATACTTCACCTTCTCTGTCACTTGACACCATCTTGGTCTATGCCTTTATCACCTCATATTTCAATTATTGCAATAACCTGCTGGTAGGTCTGCCTGCCTAAAGTTTTATACTTTATTTCTCCTTTATTTTTATCCTTTATTTATCCTTTATTCAGTCACTAAAGTGCTTTTTAAAAGTAATAATAATAACAACTAGTAACTATACAGTGCTTAATCTGTGCTAACACTTTAAAAATATTATATCATTTGATCCTCACTATTTTAGGAAGCAGGTGATATTATTATCCTTTATTTATTTATTTATTCCCATTTAGTTGAGGAAATTGAGGTAAACAAAGGTTAAATGGCTTGCCAAAGGTCATACAGCTTTGGAGTCTTAGGCTGGGTTTTAAACTCAGATATTCTTGACTTTAAGTCCAGTGTTCTATCCACTGAGCCAACTTGCTGTGTGCAGGTCCAACAATGTTACCCCCATATTCAGTAAATTATAGTGGTGCCCTAACTAGGATCAAATATAAAATCTTTTATTTGGTGTTAAAAGTCCTTCATAACCTTTCCTACCTTTCCAGTATTCTTATAGCTTATTCTCTGTCATATATTCTTTGAACATGACACTGACCTGGCTGTTCTGTGAATAAGATCCTCTATTTCTTGACTTGGGACATTTTCTCTGGCTGTTCCTCAGGCCTGGACTACTCTTTCTCCTCATCTTCACCTCCTGGTTTCCCTGGCTTCCCAAGTCTCAGCTCAAATCCTGCCTTCTACAAGAAGCCTTTCATAATCCATCTTTAATTCTAGTGCTTTCCCTCTGTTAATTATTTCCTATTTATCCTGTGCACATCTTGTTTGTACAAAGTTGTTTGCATATTTTCTCCCTCATTTTTAGTTCCTCGAGAGCAAGGGACTGTCTTTTACCTTTTTTTCATACCCCACTTACCATGGTATCTGACAATATGATAGGCTTTTAGCAAATATTCTTTTGACTGGCTAACTGACTTTACTTCCTCATGGCTGCCCCATCCAGAAGGTTCTCACTGGCTTTTATGAATATGTTTTTACTCCCCTCCATCCATCCTATACAGGAAAGGGGAGAAGGTTCCCAGGATCCATTTGGAATTGCTTTGGTCTTTTAACTATGGGTCCTTTTGGCACATGTTCATGACCCAAGGATACTCTGGGCATTGCTTAATATTCTTAGGTCAGGAAAATACATCAGCCTGTTTAAAAACGGATGGATAACCTCTCAGGATTTCTATAAATCCTATGGAAATCCTCCTTGAACAAATTCCCCTCCCCACACCTTCAAATGAACAATTTGGGAAGGGATAATGAGAATGAACAATCCTAGAGAACTGATTCAGTGATTGAGATACCAGAAAACATGCAAAGAGGATACTGGAAACAGCTCAAGTAACCATCAGGATTTTCTCTTTATTTCCTTCCTAAAACGATCTTGCCTTTTGATTTAGTGACTCCAAGACAGTCTACATGAACAAAAGGAGGGTAGTTGTTATTGGGGATTTTTACCAGAACTTGCCACTCCATGCAATGTTTTTTTTTTTTTCTGAACATGTTGGAGCTTAGCCAGTCATCCTACTTTTATTAATGTGGTCTACTAGAGGCAGTAAGTGTATTATAGTGGGCTGAGTAATGAATGTGGAGTCTGGAAGCCCAGCTTCAAGTTCTCCCTCCATCACTTTTTAGTTATATGAATGTGGGTAAGTCATTAGCTTGGAGCCTATTTCCTCATCTGTAAAATGGGCATAATAATACTAAGGCAGTTAACTAGCATAATAAATAGAGCCCTGCACTTGGAGGCAGGAAAATCTGAATTCAAATCCTACATTGGACACTTGCTAGCTGTGGGACCCTCGGCAAGTCAGCCTCTATTTCTCTATGTAACGATGAAATGAGATAATTTTTGTAAAAGGATTTGCAGACTTTAAAGTACTACCTAAATGTTGCAATAATAATTGTTATCATTATTATTTGTACAGAATACCATTGTCAGGAAAATGCTTTTTAAACTACATCAACTATGTAACTGACAGCTAAAATGATTACTCTAGATGGTAAGCTCATAGGGGCCAGGGACGTCGTCCATTGTCCATCCTTAGTAAAGGGCAGGTCGGGCATGTACGATGAAATCAGTGTATGGACCGAATGGCAAGGTCAGGATGCTGGCGTGGTTGGAGATGCCCTACATCTTCTCCTCCTTCCAGCTGGATTAGCCCTCGGGAGCTGTCCAGTTTCAGCTTAGTGTCTCAGATAGAAGCTCTCCCTCCCTCTTCCCTGCTCTCTGCTCCCTCCTCCCTCCTGTTCAGCTCTTCTCTTTCTCCTTTCACTCCAGACTGGAGTAGGCCAGCTGGGGAATAGAGGAAGGGAAAAAAAGTAATTGAAGTGCTTAAGAAGAATTGTTTAGGGGGAGGGTCAAAAGGAGAACAATTAAGAGCGATGTGATAAAACTGAGTGGAGAAGAATTTAGTATGAATATAATGATCAATTTCCTAATAATTAGGTCTCTTAGACGGCAGAATAGTTCCCCAAGAGGCAATGGTGGGAACCCCATTGCTTGGTCATTTATAATTAGACTGGAGAAAGCACACTTGGAAAATCCTGCAGAGCCAAGTGGCTCCCTGGTAGGGGGATGGGCGCTGTGACCTAGTAGGGCTCTGCTGTCTCTAATTTCTGTGATTCATTGATGAGTGCATAATTCACTGATTAGTTAGGCATCCAAACTTTAAGGAGTTTATTGGCTTCTCACCTCACCTATGGCCCCTTTAAATTGACCAGATATGTTATCTTCAAAGGGAATAAATGAGCAGGGGACTGACCCAGGCCAGGCCAGGTCTTTCTCTTTTTTTACAGGACATGTTTAAACAAAAAAATGGACATTATTATCTGTTAGTGGGGGAAAATGGAATGGAGACGTGGAAACATGAAGAGAGAGAAAGATTATAAAACGTTTATTAAACACTTACTGTATTCCAGGCACTGTTAAATGCTACGAATACAAAAACAGGAAAACAAAATGGCGCCTTCTCTCCAGGAGTTTACATTCCATCTAATAGGGGAAGATAAAACATCAAGGACAGAAGGAGGGAGAGTTAGGGGAGGGCAGTTAGCTGAGCCTGATCAAAGCAGGAAGGTGGAGCAGACCAGAGAGTGAGCAGGTTAGCTGTGGTTCCTTAAGATTCTTTGAGTTGATTTCTGGATAGACTCATCTCTGGGTAGTCAATGGAGCAGGTGGGGAGGGTGGCAGACCAAAGAGAGAGAGCTGAAAATGTTGTCTTTTCATCCTATCCAGTGAACATGAGTTAAGTTGAATGCTTTTCATCACCAAAAACTGATGATCAAACTTGATCATCAAAGTTCAACTTCTGTCACTGTTTACCTGGGAACTTCATCCCATGTTAGGGACCTCCTCATCCTGGAACATCCCTCTGCCATGGTTTCCTCTTTTTTGATTGAGAGTTCTTCCCAGGGCCTCCTTTTTTGGGTTGGACCCAGCCACCCATATTTCATTGCTTTTTTAGCAATACTTCTGACTTTCTGCACAATGTATTCCTCCTCCTTTTCCCTCTTCCCCAGCTGTCAGCTCTCTTTTATATGTTGCATTTCTCCATTAGAATATAAGCTCCTTGAGGGCAGGGACTGCCTTTCTTTGTTTTAACTCTAGCATTTAGCCCAGTGTCTATCTCATGGTAAGTGCTAAATAAATGCTCCTTTCTGTAATCTGTGGCTATAAATTATAAATATTTTGGCAGATAATGTCCTTCTTGGAAATGACTTGGTTTGTTTGACAATGAGTGCTCTATAGATTTCAGATTAATTGAAGTGAGAAATGGAATATTGCCTAAGATACACACAGACAAATGCCTTTCTACTAAGCATGACTCTGATTAAGGAAGACACTTATTACTTGAAACTGTGCCTGATATTTTGTTAATTCTTCTCAGTTCTTCCCCAAACTCGTGTAGGTGCTGCATAATGTAGTGAGATTGCCTTATTAGTTTTTACTTTTGACTTGGGCTTCAGGATGTCCAATATCATTTGCCTCTTCACCCTCCAATGTCTTAGATACTGTTGAATCTAGCTCTGGTTTTGTGGAAAGTCAGTTAAATACCTGGTTGGCCATTGGAAGTTATGGCTCACTAGGACATTTTGCTTCTCTCTTTGCCTTTATAAGCATCACCACATACCACTCTCTTTTTTTCCACTTTCCATTTTCCCCATCCTGCCCCATTCCTCCTCCCTCTCCACAAGAAAATCTGAGTTGAGTGAACATGTGAGTATTATTGGCCAGGAACTGGGAAGGTATGAGATAAACCTTCCCTACCTCCCATGGTAATTGCTATGATTAGACTTTCTTTTTTGTGGGCCTTCCCAAGAAGACAGATGGGCATTTTGCTTAACTAACCTATTGCTATTGTCTGATGTTTGCACTCTTATTACATGATCATGGAAGCTAAGAGTTGGAAGGTTGGAAGAGGTTATTTAATTCAACTCATACCTGAATAAGAGTCATTTGTAGAAGACCTTCTACAAATCATCATCCAACAACTGCTTGAAGACCTTTGCTGAGGGAAAATCTGCTACCTAAGAGAGACCAGATAGTCAAATAGAGAGGACGCTGGACTCGGAATCAGAAAGACCTGAGTTCAAATCCCACCTCAGATACTTAGTAGTTATATGACCTTGGGCAAGTCACTTACCTTCTCTCTGCTTCAGTTTCCTCATTGATAAAATTGAGATAATAATCTTATCTCCCTCCGGAGGTTATGAGGATGAACTGAAATAGTATTTGTAAAGCACATTGCAAACTTTAAAGTATCATATACATGCTAGCTATAATGATTATTAATTATTATTATTTCCTCCTGAAGTCATCTAGTCCCCCTTTGGATATATCCAATTGCTAGGAAGTTATTGGCTCCTTATACCAAGTCAAAAATATGCTTCCTTACAACTTGTACCCATTGTTCCCTATGAAGCCAAATAGAACCTGTGTAATTTTTCTTCACCATGAGAACCATTAAAATACATGAAGATGGCTATCCTGTTCCCCTCTAAGACCTGTCTTCTCCAAGTTAAGCATTCCATGTTTCTTCATTCTTTTCTCTGAACCTTTTGCAAGCTTTTCCTCCCCAAACCTAGGGGATAGATGCCTGGCTTTCTTTTCTCCTCTATCTCAGGCTCCATGACAGGCTCCTGTCATTTCTACTTCAGCAGCTAGTTCTCCTTGATTGTCCAAATCAGGTCCAGAACAACACTTCTCCTTGCCATTTTATTCTATTTTGAAAGGATGGAATTATCATTAAGGCAAGTCACAAATTAATTTACTGCCCTGATTTTGTCAGACATGGGTGGGGGTGGAGGTGATGGTGGGGAGCAACAGATCCCCAAAATCCCTAAAAAAATAGCTGGGGTTAGGAGAGTTTGCTTAACCTGCTTAACTAGTGTTGCCCCACCCTATATATATATATATTTTTTTTTTTTTGATGGGGCCATTACTTTTCCTACACTTTTGCTCGTTAACTTTAAAGTAATAGTGGGTAGATGATAGGAGTAGGATCCAGGAAGAAGTGAATTCAAATCCCACTTTAGATATTCATCTGTGCTTTCTTAGATTCCTTTTTAGATTTTTATCAGATCCTTCTTAGATTCATTTTCCTCATCTGGAAATGATAATAGCACTTACTTGACAAAGCTATTGTGAGTATTAAATGAAAAAACATGTATAAATCACTATGCAAACCTTTAAGTATTCTATAAGTTGTTGTTGTTTAGGCATGTCTGACTCTTCATGACTCCATTTGGAGTTTTCTTGTCAAAGATACTGAATTGGTATGCCATTTCTTTCTCCAGTTCCTTTTACAGACGAGGAAAGTGAGGCAAACGGGGTTAAGTAACCTGCTAAGGGTCACACAGCTAAGATGTATCGGAGTCTAGATTTGAACTCAGGAAGATGAGTCTTCCAGACTCCATGCCCATCACTGTATACTTTGTACCACCTAGCTTCTCACACGTGAATGGCAACTATATATGTATATATGTGTCTGTCTGTACCTAGACACATATGTGTAATATTTAGTTACATAAATAGTGCTGGTTGCTAATAATATTATTCTCCCCTTCTCATCTATTTGAGAGTAAATTTTACTATTAGTACATTCCCAATTCTATTCTCAAATGCTGCTGCTAAGATCTTTGTGAGAGGAGAGAACATCTCCTAAGTTTCTCTAGAAAAGAGCGTCAGAATGTGGTCACCTTTATCGTTACATTCTGTGTTTTTATAACATGTAAAATCTCTTTCTTTCTCTTAGTCTTCCCTCTGCCTATCATCACCAGATGAGTGAGTAGCCAGCTGAATATAGTTTTTGCAGTCTCTCCCTGAGAAACCTTGACCTAATCTATCATATTCTTCAAGTCCTAGCCTGGAGATCAATAAAGAGAACTCAGCTGTGTCTCCTTCCAGTTGCTTGGAATTTGGGATGTTTTTGACAAATGTAAAGGCCATGACTTTAAAGTGTCCTCAAACAGACACACACGGACTCTCCCTCAGCCCTCAAGGGCTCTGAGATGCAACTAGCTCTGCTTGGCTCTGACTCAGAAGAAGGGCTGGGAGACTTACTTATTCCCTGTGTTGATGTTTGGATTTTTTATTTTTATTTTTCAATTTCAAATGCCTTTTCATCTTGTTTTCACCTTTCCATCTGGTCCATACTGAACTAGTGTTAAATACCTTCTATCTGGGGTGTCTTGGCTTTGGTGCTCAGCGACATACCCCCTGGGCTTATGGTTTCTCCCACAAATGGTCATTTGGAAGAGCCACAATTCTCCTCTCACTAAATATACTTGCCAGAGAATTTTCTTTTAAGGTCCTACAGGGCACAGCTTTCCTCCCACCCATACCCCCACTTGAAGACTTAAAAAAATAAGTTTTTGTGAAGCTGGATTCTAAGTCCATTTCAAGGGGGTAAGGAGGGTTTTGACGCTAATTGAAGGAGTGTGTATTATACTGGGGTGCATGATGGTGATGCAGATTTAGAGGACTGCTGGGAATCTTAGATTAAATACCATTAAAGCCAACTTCTCATACCCCTGCTGTTCAACACTCACGTGGGGAGAGCTGAGATCCGATGTGCTGGATTCTTTGTTCGGGAAAACCATATGGAAAAACAGCACAGCAATAAGTCTATAATCAGGGCTTACAACATATGGCCTTTTGGATGCCAAGAGTGATCCTTCTTACCCCCAAGGCAATACGCACAGTTTGGTTTCCTTGTAAAGAAACTGAGGTAGAAGGCTAGGGCATTCTTTCTGGACAGATACAGAGGGCATACCATCAAAGGTCTCCAGAGGGCTGGTTACATGTTGTTTTATTTTAACTTTACAATAGCCCAATGATAGAGGGAAGGCAGGTATTTCTCTCATTTCCAGAGAATGATACTGAAATAGAGGAGTTAATTGATTGCCTAAGGATACATAGCAATAGGTTGGTGGCAGAGATAAGACTAGAACGCAGGTCTTTAGAGTCCTATTTTAGACTCTTGACTTTTGTGCTGCTACCATATATATTATCCTAATAGAATGTAACCTAAATAGTGTGGTAGTCAACTAGTATCTTTCAGATACTGTAAGAGATCTTCAGGCTTTTAAGATTCATGACAGCAGTCTAACACAGTTGCTAATTTCTTGCTATCCATGAAGACTGGTTGAAAATTTTTTTTTTCATTTCTTCCAGATTGGAAAAACAAAAACAGAGGAGACATGTGTATTGAGGAAGTTAGGGAAGTTGGTAATTGGAGGTGGGATCATAGATTCATTAGATTTAGAACTTGAAGGAACCTCACTTGTTATTTATTCTATTCATCTAGTATAACCTAACCAAGAGCCTGGCAATATCTTCATTTTGTGGATGAGAAACTGAGTCTCAAAAGGATAATTTAACCCATTCCCCCGATTTACACTATACCACCATTGCAATTGAAGCTCTCCTCACCTGTCAGCTGAACTACCAAAATAGCCTCTTTATTCATCTCCCTACAATACTTCCAGTCTATCTCCTCTCCAATTTGTGCTTTATAAAGTGGACCAAATAATCTGTTAAAAATAAGTCTAACCATGACTCCCCTCCTCAAAAATCTCAATGACTCTCTAGGGATTATGGACAAAATACAAACTCCTCAGTTTGGCATTTAAAAATTGTACCTAGGAGACACTTAATAAATGCTTGGTGAATGGCACAAGATCACAGACATAAAAACAAGTAACATATAAGAGAAGTGGAACTAGGTCCTTTGCCTTAAAGTTCAGTTACCTCCCCTTTACTTGCTCAGAACACATCTAGGGAGCCACATCCTGCCTCTAGTTTTGGAGCTAGACCAATGTATCTTCCTTCTTTCAAAACATCTTATGGCCATATTTAGGAGATATGTTTGCTTATGAGATGCTCCCTATTTTGCAAGCTTCCAGGGATGAGAGAAAAAGGGAGAGAAATTGTGTTATCTACTACTGCAAAAAAAGGAATCTTTATTTTTGTGACATCTCTTCCTTTTCCCCATCTTCCTTCCTGAATCTTTTACTTTGTCTCTTTTTCTAGTTTCCATTCTTTTAACTCCCTTTGGTAATTAAAGTTTTTTAATTCTACTGGGTGCCAATCCCTCCATTGTCCATCCTTCTCCCAGTAGAGATTTAGACCCTCTAAGGTAACTGTTCTAGCACTATGCTAAATAATTTCATCCATCCACCTGCCCCTCCATCTACCCACCAATCCATCCTTTTATCTGTCTATCTATTTATACATCCATTTATTCATCCATACAAGCAATCAATCAACAGTACTTAATGAGATACGTGATAGACACTGTGGGGCCATCAATAGAGTAGTGTAAGACAGAATCCCTGCCCTCAAGGACTTTACAGTTTGGCAGATTAAGACAGAACCAACCCCCACACAAAGACCCAAAAAACCCAATAATGAACAGTTAAAGAACTCCTCTTTTAAAATATACAAATAAAATCTATATAACATACATTTTGCTCCTTTCTAGCTCCACAGCAGAAGGAAGAATCAATCAATTAACAAAGTTATACTGAGCATGTTTACTGAGCACTCTTGGCTGCTAGGTACCTCATGTGTATAAATGAGATATAAGACACTGACCTTGCCCTCTAGGGCCTTCTAGTTTGGTTAAAGATGGGTGAAGGAGGGTGATCTTTAGAGCCAATTCCTGTTTAGCTGTTGATTCCTAGGCATTTTTCCCAGATCAGGAAATTGGTTTGCAAAATTTGGATATCCATTATCCCCCCTCATCCCTAACTCCTCCCTCCTCCCAAAAGAAAAAAAAGAGCACACACCTCAGGAAAATACTAATTTCTTTTTCTTTTTTTTAACAACTAATTTCTTGATCACTATGTGATATCAAATAATTTGGGATCAAGATTTCAATTCCTTTTCATCCTTTTAATTCAATTCAATTTAAATATTTATTTAGGGTACACTTAAACAAGACCATGGGTTAGGGAGGCGCTAGAAATGTAGAATCATAAAGAATATAAAATTTGAGAATTGGAAGGGACCTCAGCAGGTAGCTAGACTATTAATATCAGCCTGGTGAATAATTAGACCTGGAGTCAGGAAATCTCAAGTTCAAATGCTGCCTAAAATATTTCCTAGTTAAGTAACCCTAGGAAATCATTTACCCTCCCTGGACCTCTAAAACTTCTCAGCTTGAGCTGAGAGTAGGCACTCTTTATTAAAATGTTTATTGTTTGATGACAGAATCTTTGACCTATCTGATCCACTGATTCTTAACCCTTTTTTCTTTTTCATAGCTTACCTAGTGAAACCTAAGAAAATATTGCAAAAAGTAAAATGAATGTGATTACAAAAAATGCATTTAATGCAGTTATCAAACTAGTTTTAAAAACAAATTCATATACCTCTGTTTTAAAACCCCTGAATTAGACCAACCCATCCATGAAAGGAATGCTCACTATATAATTCTCTGTCAATGATATACTTGCAATCCAAAAAAAAAATTAACTGATAATATAAGAATTCTTGCCCTCAGGGAGCTTACACTAGAAATATACATTTTCCTGAAGCTCCCTGTGGATGGAGAGTAATAGCAAGTGCAGGTTTAGTCATTGCTTTGGGCATTTTGCTTCTTCCCTGTTAAAGATGGATAGGGATTTTCTTGATTTTCTTAAAAGAACAATCTCTGTTTTTTTTTTTTCAGGTCTTGCCCTAACCCCTCATCCTTCTCTGACTTCCTAATCAGTCAATTACTCAAAGAAATTTATTATATGCCTATTATGTGCCAGGAACTTTACTGTACTAGTGAAAGAAAGAATTGAATTGGTGTCTGCCCTTACATGGTTTACATTCTATAAAGGAAATAAAAACAATATAATGGGGGTCAGTAACCAGCAGCTGAGGACACCAGGAAAGGCATCATGAAGAAGCTGGTGCTTTAGCTAAATCCTAAAGGAGATAAAATTATGAGAATGATGAGGCACCAAAGTAGTCCAGGCACAGAGGGCAGCCAATGGAAAGGCAAGGAGCCAGATAGTGCCCAAGTGTGGGAGGAACAGCAAGAAGGCCCATTCAGCCCCGTGGAGAGTGAAGCAGTATCAGGAGCATGATAAATAGGGCAACAAAATAATTCCTAAAATTCCTGTCAAAAAGAAAGTGCTTATTACCAGACCTAACTTTGGTGAAGAGCACAAGCTTGTCCCCAAGACAGAGCTGACAGATGAGGGAGGATCTTCATGGAAGCTTGTCAATATTTTTCAGATCAGGTTCTTGAAAGCCTGCCAAATGGTATACATTTTGATTTCCACTCCCCCTGTCTCCTTCCCAGAGTCAGCTGGCGGACATGTCTCCCCTACCCATCAGCTTGGAGCAGAAGCAGAGCGGGGTGGTGCTGGGGGCCGGACGGGGGCCAGGATAACAGGGAAGAGTAGAAGTGCCTGAAAGTGGGGAGGGCTTCCTTTTGTGGAGGCATTTTTGTTTTCTTCCCCCTTTGGAAGAAGGGTAAAGACCAACTGAAATATCTGCAAATGGCATAAAAGCAGAAATGGCATTTTTAAACAGAGCACATTAACAACATTAAAAGCTTTTGTCTGCGTGACAGCAAAATGAACATATAGTGTTGTGGACTGGAACAGTTTATATTGTAATGGCTTACAATACCCCCTGCAATGAGAGAATGCATCATTTTTAGAACTATTTGATTCACTTAATATACAGGCTGATGCAAACTGTATATAAAAAACATGTAAAACAGCGTCAATGAATTTCAAAGCGAGCAGCAGATTTTTTTTTCTTTGCAAAACCTTGTCTTCTATGAAAGACTGGTTTTAAAAAATGAACTGTGTTAATGACACGTGTAAGCTTGATGCATACAAAATATTTTTTCTTTTTTTTTTAATGGCCTGCAGAATAAATTTGAGCATCAACACAATGCTTCACAGGCTTAACATTTCTCAGCTGCTATGAATCATCAGTGCTAATGTATTCACAACAGATGAGGACCAACTGCTGCTATCAAAGGACTTGCTTGAATAACTGTAATAACTGGAAAATTATTTTGATAGCCTGAAACAATCTTATATATCACAGAACTTTATTAAAATAATATCAAATCAAATTAGCCTGTATCCCCATAATGAATTAAGTAACAGGTTATGCTGATATTAATCTCAGCTAGCTTGCAGGCATTACGGCAGGAACATTTAATAAGTTGGTCCCCGTTGCTCTGAACTAGCAGAAATCCTCGAATACCCATGCTTATTCAGAGAAAATACATCAAAAGGCTCTCTCTAAATAATGTGCCCATTTTTGTGCCTTTGGTGAAATTATTCATAAGGAAAAAAAATCTTTGGCAAATCTCATGAGAATTCTGATTAGCTGTTGACCTGTAGAGGAAGCTGTTTTTCATAATCCCCTAAACACTGTCTAATTCTTGCCTCAATCAGCTCTGGAAATGCTGGATTTACCTTAAAATAATGTGATAATGTTCTCTTATCGTCTCTAAGTGAAGCAGGCAGTGGCAAGATGGTTCTATCGCTTGGCTTTCCATGTCTCATAGCATAGCTCAGATTTAAGTTGTGATCTTTGATCCTCAGCCATGGCTGGATGTAGCGGTATGTGGCAAGAGCAGAGGGAATTTGCTGCTGTGCCTGGTGGGACTGTGCGGGGTTATGTGCCTCTGTGTGGTTTTCTGATGCCAGCTTTGATGGAAGACATACCACCCTTGCATTCAGTGAACCACTTGTCTTTTAGGCCAAGGCAACTTGCATTTTTCACTCCCATCTCTAATTTCTAAAGGACCAAGCAAATTAAACAGAAGGCAAAAATCATTGGCTAATTGTGCATATGGCCACCTATTAAAATAATAATAATAATAATAATAATGGGTTTTCCATGTTGGAAATCATCCCAAATGAGCAAATCTTATTCCATTGAGGTTAGGACAGGCTGCCCATCCTCTCTGACCTCTAGAAGGAGAGAATCTTAAGCTCATTACTGGGGAATAGCCATTTCCTCTGCTCAAGGACTTGCTAAGTTTCAACTAATCAAGCTCCTCTTGGGGTTCCTGGAAAGCTCTGTTTGCACATAAACCTTAAAAAATAATCACTTTGGTCACTCATTTACTTTGGTGCATTTTCATCGACATTAGTTTCAATTCATTTTTTTTTTTGGACTGGGGAAATACTGACATGAAATAACTTCCTTCCCTGGAAAGCAGGGTGCCATAATTTTTCTTGGAGTGGAAGCTTCTGGAGAGGTGGACACTTTCTGGGTATTTCACCTCTCTCTCTCTCTCAAAAAAAAAAGTAAAACCAAGAAGGAATTGAGCAAATGCATTCACTTGATGAGGATGAGATTGGCAATGAGATGGGGCCACTTTGCACAAGATGAAATGAGAATGCAAAACTACCTGGAGTAGCTGAACTTTTAACTGTGCTAATTATCTATAACTACCCTTGGGATCCCAGTTTCCCAGAGTGAGCTTACCAGGGCCTTTACAAGTTTAGATATTCTGCAAGTGGCACCAATGTGAGAATCTAAACAGATTGTGTGACCTTCAGAGATTAATCAGTAAAAGCATCCCTTATGAAGCTGTTTTAGATTATTCTTGACAGTAGCTGTTTTTGACAGGAGAAGGTCAGAATCAAAGTCCTTTTTCAACCATTGTAAGATATATGTCTGCATCAAATGTAGCAAACACGCAGAAATCATTGAAGAAGGCTGGGTCATTGTTTTTTAACTCCCCATTTTCATACTTGCCACTAAATGCAGAGACATTTGGAAGATGACAAATGGGGAAAATGTTTTCCACCTGTACATTAGAGTCTAGCTGTGGAGATACACAATACCTCTTTGCACACTATCTCTGACATGTTTGAAGACTTTCCTCTTTGATGTTGAACCAAGGGTCTCATGCTCTCCTGACAGTACACTGTTGGCTCTAGGAAGCAACTTTCAAGTTCCTGACAGTGGTTGGAGGACTTTGCAAGAGTATAAAAGAGCTCTCATTTTGTAAGAAGCAAATGAAGACATAATGTTTCTGTTTTTCTTATGAAATAAACAATTTGATTTTTCTAGCAACTTTCATTTCCTTTAGATGACTAGAAGAGTAAATATGGAATCCCACTGGAGCAGGGGTATACTGGAGCCAGTTCAAATGTATCAGGAGAGCTGCTTGTTAAAATTTCAGCATTTTCATGCATTGGAAATCAGTAAATCCTGCAAATTAGAACCAATTTCTTGTCTTGTTGGTTGACTGATCTTAAGATAGTGACCAAGAAAATGTATAATAAAGATTAAATTTTAAAAAGTGTTGATATTTTTGTACCAACCCCCCCTCCCAAAAGTCAGTTGTTAAACATTTACCAATACAATTCTTGTATTTTAGGTAAAAATAAAACAAACAACTCTTAAGCACAACTAACAAATTCATATTTTTTCAGCTTGATTTTGAAATAAAAGGATTTCAGGACCCTTGATTTAAAGCTAGAAGGGAATCCTGAATTAGATGACATAGTAGATAGAATGCTAGACCTGGAGTTAGGAAACCCTGAGTTCAAATCCTTTCTAAGGTACTTAACTACTTATATAACTCTGGGCACCTAACCTCTGTCCTTCTCAGTTTCTTCATCTGAAAAATGAGGATGATAATAGCACCTACTTCCCAGAGTTATCTTGAGGATAAAATGAGATTGTTGAAAAGTGCTTTGCAAATCTTAAAGTGTTATCTAAATGCTAGCTGTGATGATGCTGATGATGATGCAGATGGAGAAACCTGGTTTTTCAAGGTCCTAACTCCTAGGAATTTTCACCCCCTTTGATCAATCGATGAGTTGACAAATTTTTATTGAGTACCTATCATGTACCTAGCTAAACGCAAAAGATGTGGAATGAAAACTTTTTGAAAAAAAAACTACAAAAATCAGCCACAAACAGTTTCACATACAAGCCTCTTTTTAACTCTGTATATGGAAATACCCAAGTTGGTTGATGTTTGTTAAATTCATAATTTTAAAAAGTAATTTTCATAAATTCTGTCTTGAAAGAGCCATAATATAGTTTGGCTAACAGGATATGTGGACATGAAATAAGTAGTGAATAAGGTTGTTATATATAACATTATCTACCTGCAGATGTTGTTCAATTGCATTCAATATTTTGTGACCCCATTTGGTGCTTGCTTGGCAAAAATAATGGAATTGTTCACCATTTTCAGATGAGAAAATGGAGGCAAATTGGCTTAAGTGACTTGGCCAAGGTCACCTAGTTAATAAATGTCTGAGGTCAGATTTGAACTCAGGGAGATGAGTCTTTCTGACTCCAGGACAGGCACTTTATCCACTATCCCACCTAGATACCCTTTATATACTGATATAAAATATTAAGTTGAATGGTATAAGCAATTAGAGTATAGCCACATATATATTAAGAATTGAGTTTTCATTTCCTGTTGGACAGGGCATTAATATGGGAGAGGATAGTGTGTGTGCTAACCAGTTAGCTTAGTTGGTAGGAACATTGATCAACTAATTAATTAAATAAATATTTATTGAGCACCTGCTTTAGCCCAGCACTGTTCTGGATACAAAGATATAGAAAATAGAGGAAGACTCTACCCTCATGAAATTTATAATCATATTGGGAGTAAAGAAATATGGGAGCATGAAGCTAATGAGGCCAAGGTCATAGTAATTTTTGAGTGCAGAAGGGTCAGATTGACTGCTTCAGAGAGGCCAGAGCATATTCTCTTTCCTAGTCAGTTATTTGACAATGGTTTTTTGTTGTATTTTTTGAGCATCTGTGGCCAGTTAGATTAGTTGATTGGAATATGGTGCTAATGAGGCCAAGATGACAAGTTCAATCCCTATAGGGGCCAGTTGGCTTCAAAAAAGAGGGAAAACTCCTTCCCCTAAGCCCTGTCCATCTGTCTCACCGCACATGCTCTTGGTCACAAAGTGGCCCAGGTGACACAGGTCAGACAGTCCAGGGCAAATCTATCATCATTCCTGGAAAAGCAATGCATAACAGATCTTTTCCTGTTAATTGGTCAGTACTATCATCTCTTTATATGAAGGATGATACACTTAGTCCCTTGTAGCATACAGAATTCCATATTAGGTTCTGTAGCAAAATAAGGGGACAAAGCAAATGTAGATGGCAGAAGAGAAGAATTAACTGGTCACTGGTGCTTCCATTCATGGATGGTTCAAGGGACTTCTTATTATTCTGCATAAATGGCCTTGGAGAAAGAAAGGACTACAGGGCTTAGTAACCACTATTCTTTTAAGCTGTTCTAATAAGCCAAATAACCTCTCCTCCCCAAATAAAACAAAACAAAACAAAAAACCCTAACTGGTTCATGAATTTTCAGGAACTTATTCTTTTGCTCTCTGGGAAGGTTTGACGTTGAACCGAAAAACCCAGAAATAGTGATTCCTGACAAGATTCCCAGAAGATTAAAATCATGGATGGAGCTGTCCTGGGAGATGATGGTGTCCAGAAGGTGTAGGAGAAGAAGATCAGAAGGAGCCATGACCTCATCATTGATTTGAAGCAGGTGTTCCAGTTTGACATACCTATCTCTGCTGTTTCTCAGGGAATGGAGAGGTCATCAGAGGCTACAAGATGAGAGAGAGAGACAGACAGACAGAGAGACAACACTTGAGGAAACTGAAATTAGACTTTGGGTATAGCCATTGTGAATGTATCTGGAGCAACCTTGTAATTTTGAATGTGATTAGATTGATTGATTAACATGGCCTTCAGTTTTCAGATAAATATTCTTGGAGAATACTGGATAGACAGGATTTGGGAATATTGAGAGTACAACAATCCATCAATCTCTAAGGTCTATTTAGAAGCTTTGCTTTTAATTCCAGACCTCTTCAAATACCTTAGGATGCTGTGGGGACTGTCTTTTGTCTCTTTTGGTATCCCTAGGGATTCACACAGTGCCTGCAGGGAACACAGTAGGTACTTAATAAGTATTTATTGATTGATTTTCAGTGTCTATACTCACACACACACTTCTTTTTTCCCTTTAAGAGAGATTTAGAGATGGACAATGTATAAATATTCAGATGATTTTGGCATTTGTTGAGTGTCAGGTATGTGCCCAGAATTATACTAGGCATGTTGAATTGGTGTATCTTTTTATTTCTTTCACTTTGCAAGTCTTAAAATGTTCTCTTTGATCCTTCTCTTCCTTTCCTTCCAGGGATGGGAAACTGGATCATAGATAAGAAACCGAGGCAGAAAGATTAGTGGCTTGCCAAAAATTCCATTCACTGGTGACTAGGTTGGGGCAGAGGGGTACTTGTGGTGCTTGTGGAATGTGCTTTGAACCAGGCCATCATTTTATCTCTTGGATGCCATCTGAAAATGGAACTACTTCTCAGAATTCAATGGGAAATCCCAAGGGAATGGGGGTAGGAGTGGGAAATGCACCAAATTCCATCAGTGGTCTTCTACTTGTTTTTTCTGATCAAAAACAAGAGGAAGGGGCACAATTTTACATTTTCCATGAAGACACTATATAATGCAATTTCATCTGCCTCCTTGTCAGCTTCTGTCAAACCCTTTCCTTTCAAGAAGCTCTTATTTTCATGTGTAATCTGATTTCTGACCTATCTTGTGACTGTTCTCTTAGAACTGTTGTTGATGACTCCTCTAATTTATACTATTGAACTCTGTCTCTTAATGTTTGGGTCCAGAGGCTATCTCTGTCTCCTCTAGGGCTCAGCCCAGTCTCTCAGTGTGCTAGCATATTGTAATACCTCTACTTGATTCCTACATAGGTACTCTACCTTCTTTACCTTCTCATGCCATCACAGGAGCACAGGATCATAGATTTAGTGCTGGAAGGAAGCATGGAGGTAATTTATTCTAGGGCTCTACCCTGCCATTTTACAGTTGGTCAGTGATTTTCCCAAGGTCACACAGGTAAGGGGGTAATACTGGGATTTAAACCCAAGGAGGGCTTTAAATCTAGCCTTTTCCTAGGACCACCGAGCCTTCCAGAACTTGAGTCCTCGCTTGCAGGATAAGCTAGATATCATGTCACAGACATACACATAGCTCTTGGAGAGTGAAGATTATTTCTTTTTATCTGTTTTCCAAGCAACTAGCACAATGCTTGGTACATACTAGGGACTTAATAAATTAAAAAATGCTTGTTGATTTGTTGACATTTAGAGATGCAAGAAACGTTAGAGGTTATTCAGTCTAATCCTTTTCATTTTACACGTGAGAAATGTGTGGCCCTGAGTAGATAGGTGAGGAACTTGCTCAAAATTGAGTGATTTGTTCAAAATCATACAGGGAGTAAATGATAGTTAGGATCGGAACTCAGTTTGCTGACTCTAAATCAGCATTGTTTACTTTGCACGACACTTCTCGGTCCTTTTGGAATCTCTGTCAGTCAAGAGTTAGAGGCAACACTAGGCATCTCTCCACTGAATACATTCCTTGGGCTTGGATTTGCTCCAGGAAACACAGACCCCATTCTGGGATCCCTGAAGCAAGCATGGTGTGGCTGGGCCATGGTTACAATTGCCTTCCTCCTCCAGAAAACCAAGATGGTGGCTCTGGTTATTAAACCTCTCTGCCCTCCTCCCTGATTCATTATAGAGTCTGGCAAGAAGACAGATGGTTAAAATGTACAGCTCCTGTGCTTAAAACCTTGAGAGTGTATATTTTTTCCCTGCAGGCTTTAAAAATATATATAAATGTAATGTGCTCATAATGAACAAAATGTCCAAAGTAGTGCTTAAAATAAATTTTGAACAAATAGAAGCTGCATCTGGAAACATGGTTAATGGGGAGGATATCTGTTTGGTGTGTTTTTTCACTTTTTTTTTTCTGTAAGCAATGCTCTGAAAAGTTCATTTTATATCAGAGCAGCTTTTTCTCGAACCTGTTTTAAAGTTAATTATCAGAGGCTTGCATCTTCTATCTCCTGTCTATGGATCCCTGCTGGGTTTGTTGTTTAGCTTTCCTTGGGAAAGAGCCGTGCGGTAGACGATCATCTACACGGTGTCACAGTCCAGGGAATCTAACTCGTCCTAGCTAATCAGCTTAGAACATCAGTACCTCCTTAATGTGGGATTTGGGACCTTCTGGATGCAGGGCGAGGAGCTGTACTAGTCTGCAAGCACATCACTTTATTCCTTTTGCTTTAAGCAAGAATAATTTGCCTTTTTTCCTCTCATCTTTCTTCCTTGTTGTTTTGCCCCTGAAAACTGTGCGGCAAAAGCAACCTCCAGGGTGGACACTAAATCTTCTGATGCAGGCAGAGCAGTGATAACATCTGAACTGAGGGTGCTTTTCCAGGGCATGCTTGACAGATGTAGCAGGGCCTTTTAGGATTTAGTACTGGAGCGTATCTATTACCCGCGCTGCAGCACAGCTTGGCAGGAGTTGTGTGGTAATCTCCCATGAATTCTGTCTGACTTATCAGAGCATCTGAGCAGGTTCCTGCAGGATGCAGAATCACTGCCTCTAGTTGGGAAGAGACAGACCGTCCACTTTGAACTCTTTTTAACTCTTTGCCATGTGGTGGGTTTCCGCGGCGGAGCCTGCTTCTCTTGCCCCTTTGCCCCCGCTCCTCCCCCTAGTCACTCCCCTCTTTTTTTTTTTTTTGAGATTCCACTTAGGTTTTTGCTTTCATCCCACTTGCCTTGGAGTGTACGATTTCAAGAGACCAAATTTAATTTCTAACATAGCTAATAGGGCCAGAGTGATTGCTCTAATAGCATGGCAGCCTGCCTGCCTCTTTGGCAGGGTGCAGTAATATGATCCATGTGGTCCGATTTTTTTTTTTTTTTTTGCTGTAGCTCCAAGAGGGGCCCCTTGCCTTTGCCTGATCGAGGGGCCAGCCTCGCATCCAGCCCCCTGCCCAAACACACGGGGATGAGGCACAACTGCGGCCCTGAGACCATGCTATGGAATGAACCATTCTCATCACGATAACAATTACCTTGGCATTTTATAAAAATACCAAGATTGATCACAAACACCAAATTGTTTAGATCACAGATTAAAGTTTAATTTTGGAGTTTTGCTTTAGGGTTAGAATTAGCTCCAGAGTGTGAATTGCATAGGAGGTGCTATAATTTGTTTTAAGGATAAGGCCTTCAGGCTGCTGTGCATAAAATGAGCATGATTCCTTATTCCCACGGTTGATTTTTGAATGGGAGTGCAATTAGAATTTTTTCACCCAGAAGCACATACTGTACAGAGCAAAGATAATACCTTGAATGCATATCAGCTTAGGGGACCTCTCCTGGAATTTTATTTATTGTTCATCCTGCCCTAATGCAAAGAGAGCCATGCTTACCTAAACAACAATAAAGTTACTCTTTAATTTGAAGTCTGGGATGTTGGCGAGGACTCTTGCCGAGGCTTTGTGATTATCAAGTGAGATTTCAATGGCAAATTTTAATGCCACTCACAGAAATGTGCAACCAGCTATTTTTCCTCGCAGAATGGAAACTATTAGAAACAAAACACCAATATTGCAGCGGCCTCTCTTAATCCTCAATCGCAGAAGAGATTTTCCTGTCATAGGAGTAAACTCTGCTGCCGAGTGGTATTGAACAGCTACCTTCCGCACAGGAGAGGTATGTGGGAGATATTTTTCTGATTAATGAAGCTGATCACATTCACCCTCCACTGGAGGAATGTAAGAATCAATAGCCACAGAATATTCATTTAACCTATGAAACGGAGGGGAACTCTTCCCTCCCATGTTGGGATGGAATGGTCAGTGAAAAGCCTGATTTGGCCATTGGATAATGTTTGTTGGTCTCTTTAAAGTACATCTTGGAGCATCTCTCTTTTTGATGTTCACCTGGTCAGTTCAGAGAGAGGACCAGTAACATTCTTATGTAGGGGAGGATGCTCGATAGCCTATGGCTTTGGAGAAATTTTCTTCCTCAAAATCAAAGGGATGTTGAATCATTCAGAATGGCTTAATATTTCCTAAATGGCTTAAGGACCCTCGAAATCACTGGAAGTTAAGGGAAGGAAAATGAAATCTTGATTCCATTTAATGAACATTTATTAAGCATCCACTTTCTGCAAAGTACTATGCTAGCTAAACAATCCTGGTCCTCAATGAACTTATATCTTACTGGACAGGGGCAGGATGAGGGACAAGCAGTGATTGACATCAGTAAAAGTCTATACAGCACTACACAGTAATTTCAAAAGGAGGAGAATACTTACAAATGGGGTTGGGGATCAGAAAAGTCCTCATGTAGGATTGGGCTTTGAAGGAAATGAGGGAATTCAATCTAGACATGAGGGAGTTCAATCTAGACATGAGGGACCAACTCTGCCAAGGCAAAGAGGCAGGAGATAGAATGTGAAATAAAAAAAAATATCTAGTGAGGTAGATTCTCTGAAAAAATGTGTTTTTAAAAAATCCTAATTCCCTCCTCTTAGAACTCAGAGATCATCTAGCCCAACCCCCATCATTTTACAGATGAGGAAACAAAGAAAGTTTGCAGCCATTCATTGAGCAATCTCATTGTGCACTTCTCTGCCCATGGGCAAACTTATCAGGTTGTGTTTCATTTTCTATTGAACAAGTTATTGAACATAAGCTTTGGTTATGAAATCATAATACACTTGTGCTATGACATTTATATTGATGAAAAAAAAAAAGGTGTTCATTTATTACCAGGTCCAGAGAATACAAATCCTCACTGTGGCTCTATTATCACATGCAAACAACACTTAAGTAAATGGTCACTAAAAGCGTTTTTGGCTCATGAGTTACAGGATACCCAAACAATGGGTTGATTTGGTCAATTCAGTCAAACAAGCAGCCAATTTATTGAAAGAATCAGTCAACCCAGTGATTGACCAGTTGATTCAGACCAAATGGCCCATCCGGAGGTGGATTAGAAAAACAGCCAGAGTTGGATTGCCATGGTAGCCAAAATGAACATGCAGAACGACTCATTTTACAAGGTGCCAGAAAGTAGAAAACCCATGATTTAGATTAGGAAATTCCTACTTTCTCTGAACCACTGAAACAATCGGGGAGGTTCGATGATGTACATTGAAGAACTTCATGTTATTGCTACCATTTCCCTGGAACCAAAGTCTGGAACTTTATCTACCCATTAAAAATTTGACTCAATTCAACAAGTATTTATTAAATGCTTTCTATGTGCCAGAATCTGTGCTAATCACTGGGAATATAATCAAAAGACAAAAATCAAATCGTCTCAGACCTCAAGGAGCTTACTTTTTTTTTTTTTGGAGTATGACCATGTATTGCAGTATATAAGGACAAGTCAATATAAAAGATATATGAAGTAATTTCAAGAAAGAACTAATAACTTGGGAAAATTCAGGGCTGGAATCACACATAATATATGATTTAAAGGAAGGTGGTGTAAGAATAAGTCTGAGATAGGAGGGAATGCTTTCTAGGCATGCATGGAGGACATGTTCTGTAAAGGAACAGAGAGGAGACAATGTCATATACAAGGGCTCTCCAAAGTGCAGTTTAAAGCTTAAGTAGCTTTATATACCACTAAGACTTTTGGGACAGCTGATATAAATAACAAGGAGTGGGCCAGTTTGAATGGGTAGTGAATAAAGGAGAATAATATGAAATAAACGAAATAGAAAGGCAATGAGAGTTTTCAATGACAGGGTAATAGAGAGCCACTGAAGATTTTGGTGTGAGGGAGTAACATAATCAGATATGTACTTAAGGTCTATCAATTTGTCAGTTAGATGCAGGATGGATGAGAGAACTTAAAGGCTGGAAGAAGAGTCTATTTAGAATGCAATTATAATAGCACAGGGGAAAGATGAAGAGGAAATGAAATAAGGTGTCCAGGCTTATATCAAGTTCTGCCTTCTTCATTTATCCTTGCTGGCTAATTGCTTCTCACAGGAATCTCTACTCTTAAAAGATGTCCCTCGTGATTTTAGGGTAGCTAGGTGGCATAGTGGATAGCTCTGAGCCTGGAATAAGGAAGACTTATTTTCTGAGTTCAAATCCAAACTCAGACACTCTCTGTGTGACTCTGGGCAAGTCATTAATCCTGTTTGCCTCAGTTTCCTCATCTGTAAAATTAGTTGGAGAAGGAAATGGCAAACCACTCTAGTATCTCTGTCAAGAAAACCTCAGATGGAATCATAAAGTGTTTGACACAACTGAAAAACAACTGAAAATTTCCATAATAATTGTATCCAATCTCTTTTTGTTTTATGGGCATGTCTTGTCTCCTTAACAAAATGGGATAGTTCTATGACTCCTTCCCCACCAATACCAATTGCTAATCACCCAAGAAGGCAAGCTAGTCAAGCTGAAGTGACCCAGACATGAGGAGGGGTGACATATACCTGGCAGATCAAACTACTGCCAACACTTCAACCATCTTTTTGCCCTCATACTTGGATGGAGGCAACAAACCCAAGAGCCCTGAGAGTAGAAGTCCTATCCTGTCATCCCTCTCCTTCCCCTCCTCTTCCCACTCAGGCCACCAATTCTGCTTCTAGTTTGGCCCCTGAAGAAATAACAGTATAGGCAAGCAATCCCTGTGGAGATGCCACCTGGCAACCAATTCTACAGATGGTACAGCCCCTGCCTTCTCAGCAGCCACAGCTAGTGAAGACTGGGAAAAAGAACATTTTTGCCACCAAAATCATTGGCATCCTCAAAGAGCTCAACATCAGAAATGGATATGGTTTTGTCAGTGAAAATAATACTAAAGAAGATGTCTATCTACTTTGTCATTGGTCTAAAATCTCCTCTGTGTGTTATCTCCCCCATTAGAGTGTGACCCACTTGAAGTCAGGAACTGTCTTGCTTCTATTGCTCAGCTCAGTGCTTTATACATAATAAGCACTTAATGCCCTTTAATTCTTATTTCACTTATCACATATGGGGACCACATCTTTAACTTTTCTTATAATTGTATAGCTTCTTACATAATATTTTTCATATTGTAGATACCCAATATTTCCTGGATTAAAGTTTTCCCTTTGGAATCTGAGGGAGGCTGTGAAAAGAAGATGAAAATAATGCCAGGTCTGGGATTAGTAATCTCTTTATAAAATAAAACTCTGTCTTCTTTTTTACACTTGACCCAAACAATGTCCCCCACCCCCAATAAAAATGAAGAACCAAAACAAACAAAAATACTCCACGACGAGAACTTTTGTTTCTAAGCCATGGGCAAACATTTCCACTTATGTACATGTGTCAAAAGTAGTTTCAAAGTAGGCCTGCCATCCTCCTCTTCTCTAATGATTTCATCTCCTGACTTGTGAGTCACCCTTGTGGATTAGAGGTAATGGTCTGGAATAACTTGGTTGGCCACTGATGCCTTTCTTTCCAGGCTGACACTATTTCTAGTCACGGTACTGGTTGACTAGGTAGCTTCTGGAAGGTATAGCAACAAAGTTGTTCCTTCAAAATTTCTCCCAAAACATGAAAATTGATTATTTTGAATGCTGCTCTATTCTTTACATTCTCTTTGCCCAATCCTAATATAATTTTCTTATTAAATTTCTGGGAGGAGATATCATAGAGAAGGGAAAATTGAGGCATGAGCTTATTTCTAGAAGTATCTTTCATGGAACCTAGAGGCTCCAAGTGCTGTTGAAATATTTATGTTCATTTTGCACTGTTGGCCCCACTAAATTCTTCTACTAGATTTCTCTCTCCCTTTCCCTCACCCATTTAGGCATTGGGACTAGGAGTGTCCTCATTCCACTTTTGAGCCAGTACACTTCGTGACACCTAAGAAATTTAATTAGTTCTTTGACACACTGACTCTTAAGAGCAGGAGTCCTAAGACAGACAGTAATAGACCTTGGGAAAACTGGGTGTAGTCCTTAACCAGAGAAACTGAATACATTCTGTTCTGATACAAATGGTGACATTTTGTATAGGTCAGTATGGAACATCATGGTGGTAAATGTATCCCAGGGAATCAATAGGACCTATGGAAGTTCAACCAGCATTACCTAAAGAATTGCTTAGCAAATTTGGGTATTATCCAGTCCCAAATGGGTAGTATTCTTTCAGTTTCCCTTTAAAACTGCCCTCAGGTTTCTTATTCTGAGCACACACTTAAACTCCCTTGGCCTTGGTATCTTCATATATAAAATGGAAGAGCATAAAAGCTAACAAAGTTATGATGATGTCAAATGAAGTAATATATAATAAATATATATATATATATATAATAAACTTTTGTAAGTCTTAAAGTAGAATATAAATGTCAGATGTAGTAATGATGATAACAATAATAATAATCATTATTATTTTTTTATTCATAAACTTTTCCCTCTTCTCAACTTCTGGATTTCACAGAATCACAGAATTCTATTTTTAGAGACCTCAATGACCATTGCCCAACCTGTACACAAAAAGAAAAATCCCTCCTAGAGTAAACCTGACAAATGGCCTTCCAATTCCTCCCCAAAGGGCTCCAGTGAGGGAGATTCCATTACTCTGTAAAAATAAATAAATAAATAATGATCTTTACCTTCTCCTTAGAATCAATACAAGTATTGGTTCCAAGACAGAAGATTGGTAAGGGATAGTCAATTGGCGTTAAATGACCTGCTTAGGGTCAGAACCCATCATTATCTAAAGAAACTCATTCTCCTTTTGGAAAAATGTAATTGTTAGGAATTTTCCTGTCCTCCCCAAGCCCCTTATCCTCTAATATCAAGCCTACATTGGCCACTTTCCAGCTCTTTCCTCTCATCTGTTTTCTAGAGTAAAAGAGAACACATTTAATCACTGATTCTTCCATATGACAAGCCTTCAGATTTTTAGAGAAATTAATCCTCTCCCACCTGAGTCTTATTTATGAAGATGACATATTGTCCTCTCAGTTCTATAGGCTCACAACCTTAGAGTCAATTTTGACTTCCTTTTTATCTCTCTCACCTTATCACTTGATAAGTAGCAATGATCCCTTCTCCACAAAATCTCTCCTATTTGTCCCTTTCTTTCCCCTCTCTGGACCATCATCCTAGTGTAGACCCTCTTTACCTTTTGCCTTGACTAATCTAAGAGCCATCTGTCTAGCCTTCCTGATTCTAATTTTTTTTTCTTTTATACCATGTCTATCAAATCATCTTAAAGTCATGATACTACTGTATTAAAAAAAAAAAAAAACTTTACTGATGCCTTTCTACCCCTAGGACAAAATGCAACTTATTTCAGCATCTAAGACCCTCTATACAATCTGGCTTCAACTTACCTTTCCAGCCTTATATCACATTACTGCCCCCCTTCAAATGCTCTATATTCTAGTACTGTTAGGATGCCAACTGTTTCCTGATTTTATTTTGCATTTTCTATTTTGCATTCTCTTTGTGAATTTATTAAAGTTTTCTCCCACATTTACACATTTTCTTCTCATCTCTATTTATTGGAATTTTTTTTTGGTTGCCCAACTCAGGTACTATGTTTTCTGTTGAACATTTCCTGATTCAATCTTCTACCTTTTCCTCTGCCAGCTGAAAGTGATCTCCTTCTCTTTGAATTTACACAGAATACTTTGTCAGGATCTCTCTTTTGCCCCTATTACATTGGATCTTAAGCTATATGTATTTGTGTATGTTACATTGTAAGCTCCCTAAGCTCTTAGGGAACTTCTGGGTCTTTTTGTTTGTTTGTTTGAGTAGAATTGAATTGAGGAGTTGCTGATTGATTGGTCAGTGAGTGACAGTGGCAGACTCTAATTTCTCTTCAATGCCAGATAATTTTTCCTTTTACTTCCCTATGTAACTGGCTTTTACCCAAGCTTGCGGCATGTTGACTGCTACATATAGACAGCTACATTGGTGGAGAGAATGCTGAGCATGGCTTGACGCCACTGAGTTCCATGATTGAGGGGCAGAATTGGTTGATTATAGTTGATCTTTTTTGGAAGAGAGTCAAATAGAGTTTGAGACATCTTTCAAGACAGAAAAATGGATTTTGGAAGCTACAGAAATTAAGAAGCCAGAGTTCTCAACATGTTCCAGCTTTGTTCCCTATAGATCTTAGAGACTTCCATTCAAATGAGATTGGGCCCTCTTTCTTGGTTTGAGCTGTAATCTCACCTTGATCTTAGCAAAGAGCCCATACTATGGTATATTTTTCTAGTGTATTCTAATAGTTTTAACAGTATCATTCTTTTTGCTGTTTACTTGTATAAGTGGGTTAAATTTCTATTCACTTTGTTCTGGTCTGTTGAGTAACATTTGATGGAAAAGAGTCAAATTGGTGAACATAAACAGAGCTAGGAAACAGAGAAATAGGTTTGTCCTGAATAAGAAACATACCTTTAGAACAGCAATATTAAAGGGGAAGGGAGCATATCAATATTATTCTAATCTAATATTCTTTTGGAGATAGACAAGGAAAAGAACAAATATCCATCCATGGCCATTTCCCAGCATCATTGAAGGCTTAGAGGAACCAGCCTGATTCCAGACATAATTATCCATGCTTCCCAGGAGTCAGATTTATATATGGACATATATATTTCACATGGATACACACATTTTACATGAGCTCACTAAGCATAAGAATCTGAGAGAATCAATGAATAAATAAATGGAAAAGCATATATTAAGTGCTTGCAATATGCCAAGAACTGTGTTAAATTCTAGAAATAAGAACAAAAAAATAAGGATTATCACTGCCCATTAGTGGCTTCCATTCTAATAAAAAGTTGATATAGCTAAAAAAATATCATCCTCTATTGGTGTGAACTTTAGATTACTCCACCCTACTTAGTCTAACAAAAACAGAAATGTCTACACCCATACTTAAGGATTAAGTATTTAGGAGGATAACCTATGACAGACATGCTGGCAAATGACAAATCAGAAACAACTGACAGACCCCTGGGCTGTCCTAAGTCAAGATTAAGCTACCATTAAGCTACACAGGAAAGTGATGTAAAAATCTTCTATATATTTTGTGCCACTTTTTCTCTCCAGACTCTTTGGGCAGAGAGGTGGCTCTGGTGGCAGCTTGCTGAGCGTTTCGGTATCTTGGTGTGGTGGCAGCTATTTCTGGGTTTGGCGGTGAGTTTTCCTTGATACTATACTGGGAGAAGCTTAGTAGCTTAGTTCAGGTGAGGCATCTTCACTGAGCTCTCTCAGAGTTTAGGCTGATTCTTTTCTCCTTTACCTTCCAAGCACTATGCTCTTGGGAAAGCCTCTAATCTTCTTCAAGGACCTCATGGCAGAGGTCTTTGAACTCCCCCTGGCAAAGGCCAGGCAGGAGAAATCCTAAACCCTCTCTCTCTCTCTTCTCCTTAATTCCTTCCCTCTATATTAATTAAAATCACCATAAATTTCCAACTGACTTAGGTATTTTATTTGGGGTTTTCTCTGGTGACCAAATTCACTTAGATTAAGTCACAACCTTAAAATTAACATTGGCCAACCTTCTTATGAGGTATCTCTCTGGTCTTAGCTAGGATGCTCCTTGGTTATACTTAAGATCATGAAGATTGAAATTAGTTTTAAAAATAAGGGATTTTATCCATATATAGTAGTCATACTGCACATACTTGGGTGAGTGGCTGCTAGGGAAGGAGGTTTTGATTCCAATGTAACAGAGGATAAGATTGACATATTCTTTCCAGGATAAATGATAAAGTTGATTCCATTACTATTGCAGACCTGTAAAAATGACGAATGAAGGGAGAAGGGAGGATTGTGTGTCCTCAGCATGGCGTCTGGTGAGGAGTTATATGGGGAATGAAATGGAGCACTAATCAGGAAAGCAGGATCCTTTGAGTGGGAATTCTGGAGAGGAAAAAGTCTTAGTCTTCTAGGCTAGATTCCTGGTCCTGGTGTTATCGAAGTTAGCAAGGAAATGGGTGAAAGTGAAGCAAAGTGTATCTGGGGCAGAATCCTGGATGTAGTGAGTCACTAAAGCAAGTACCAATCAGGACAGCAGGGCTCCAGAAAGGGATGCACTTCAGAGCCTCTCTGGTTCTGATTGTGGAGATGGGATATGGTTTGGTAAAGGGAGGAAAGTTGTGCCTTGGAAAGGCCATTTTGAACTATTATACAAAGGAAATTGTCACGACTGGCTTGTGGAGAGAGAGGCCATCTGCATCCAAAGGATGGGTCTTTTTAATATGAAAAAAACTGATAGATATGGCTTGCTGATGACCATAATATGTGAACAATCCACCCATTGACTATTATATGGTAGATGAGATCGCTCATTATCCTGAAAATTCTTCAATAGCTACTCATAATAGGGTCAGTTAAGTACAAAGTATCTGCTATCATTCAGAATCTTCTTACTCTCATTGAATTCAGACCTTGAATCATTTTCATATGCATTTTACCCTTCCTGGGAAAAAATCCATATAGCAATTAATTTGGCTATAGGATAGAACTTGAGCTATGGGGGTGTGTAATCTGAATCACCTTGATGTTCACATTACTGATGATAAACTTGATTCATTTGGAGACATCCCGGCAAAGGTATCTTCCAGCTGGCAGATCAGTGGGATGACTGCCTAATCTGTCCCAATCCTTCCTGAATACCCTGTGTTATATCTTTAATTGGCAGGGGGCCTCTTTCCCTGAATGTGATGAAGCAAACTAATCATTGAGTTGTTAGGTGGTGAAGTGAATAGAATGCTGGACTGGGAGTCAGGAAGATCTGAGTTCAAATCCAACTTCAGACAAGGAACTTTTTAGTTGTATGGCTCAAGGCAAGTCCCTTCTGCTTCTGTTTTCTCAATTGTAAAATGGGGATAATAACAGGGCTTACCTCTCAAAGGTGTTGTGAAGAACAAATGAGATAATATTTTGTAAATCCCTTAGCACAATGCCTGGCACATAGACACAATGAATTTTTCTTTCTAAACAAACTTCCTCCCTTTCTCCCTCCCTCCCTTTACATTTTGAAAACGATTCTCTTCGGGAGGACAAATAGAAGGACAGCAATGGTGGGATTGGGTGAAAGCTATGGCCAAAAGTGGCCCATGGCACTGACTTAGTGGCATGCTGTACAGTACTAGAGGATGGAGTAGGCTGGCTAGTGAGAAATATTCTTGTGGATATGAAGTCTAGGTTTATGAGGCACCAGAAAAAAGAGGCTGGCTATTTAGAACAAAAAGGTTAGTTACTCAAAGAGTAAGCACAAGTGCTGAAGTCAGGAAAGAAAGGTCCAGATTAGTGACAAATTCAAAGAAGCCAGCTATCCAGAAGGTTGTAAGTTTGAACAAAAAAAGTTTACATACCATCGCCACTTTCAATGGTAGGAATATCTGTGTTCTTTTAAGCATAAACACTTCACGTTAACTTCTTTCATTGTTCCTTTGAATCAGCTCTAGATGTGGAAGACTGCTAACTACTGCCAGCAATTATAAGACATATAATGGAAACTTAGAGATCATGTAGCTCGACTCACTCCTATGAGGAAACTGAGGTACAAATATAAAGAAATTCAGTGATGTGCCCAGGTTCATTCAGGTGATAAATAACCAAATCCCTAATGAGAAAAAGTCAATCCTTTTGGGATTCAGCAGGGACAGAGGGAGGTGGCACAATAAAAAGATTAAGTAGGATGTAGCTTGATTAGCAATCATGAAAGTGAAGAAAAAAAGGACAAAGTGAAAAAGACTCATGCCTACCTGACACCAAGATTGGTTCTCTGTCCCAAAGGTAAGAGTGTCTATCTACATCATAAGAAGACTGGCTCTCTATCCCATAAGTAATCCTGCTTGTGCTCAATTGTTGTGCTTCTATTTGTCTTACCAAAGAGAATTATTTTCAGAATGTTAAGAAGGAAACAGAGATGGTTCACAGGGAATTGAAACTCTAGATAAGTGAAGATATGAGAGAAATTAACTTCCCTTAAATTCAAGGGAAAGTTGTAAGGTATGACTGCTGAGCCATTGTCTAGCATATCTAATACATATCTATATCTATATCTATATCTATATCTATATCTATATCTATATCTATATCTATATCTATATCTATATCTATATCTATATCTTTATCAAGGCTAGTAGGACTAGAGATAGTCAAAGGCAGGATTTTCCTAGAGAATTAGAGAGTAGAGTTGATATTCCTTAGGCATGGTAGTGAGCATGACTTTGATTATTGGGGGGGGGGGGGAGGAATCCAGAAGGCATTATTAAAGTGATAGTTTCTGAGCATTTCAAAAGAGAAGCAGTGATCACTAAGAGCCAGCTCAGATTCATTAAGAACATGTCATGCTGGATTAACCTCATTTCCTTTTTTTTGACAGGGTTACTAGATTGCTCCATTGGTGGAATGCCATAGACATATATACCTGCATTTAAGCAAAGTTTTTTGAGTTGGACTCTTGTGCTCTTGTTGTGAATAATATGGGGAGATGTAGGTTATATCACACTGTAGTTAAATGTATTCAGACTGGTTGATTGACTATAGGCCAAGAGTAGTTACCATTTGATCAATGTGAATTGGAATGAGTTTCTAGTGGAGTGCCCCAAGGATCTGTCTTAGATCCCATGTTGTTTAACATTTTTGTCAATGTCTTGAATGAAGGCATGCTTCTTGAATTTTCAGGTGACACAAAATTAGGAGGGATTGTTTATATTATATGACGAGATCCAAAGAGGTCTCTATAGGATAAAACAATGAACCAGTGAAGTTGGAGTTTGATAGAAATAAGTGGAGGGTACGATACTGGGGTTATAAAATAAATTGCATGTGATGAGGATGGGGAGTCAGAGCTAATTTGTGTTACAATTATCTTGGGTCAAGATTAATTGTGTGGCAATTACCTAGGATCAAAATGTGATATATAACCAAAAAAGCTAAATCAGGTTCAAGCTGCATTAGAGACACAATATCCAAACTGAGAGAAGGAACAGTCCCAGGGTACTCTGCTCTGGACCAATCATATCAATGGTATTGTGTTCAATTTTATTCAATTTGGACATTGATCATAATCTTAGTGAAAGGTATCCAGGATGGCAAGGGGGTTAGGTTGCTGTTTCATTTGAGGAAGCTGAAGAACTTGAGGAAGCTTAGGTTAGAAAAGACTTGGATGGTGCCATGATTGCTATCATTTTGAACTTGAAGGACCATTAGGTGAAAGAGGGTTTTTACTTAATCTATTTGGCCTGCAAGGGTTGTTAGAAAAACTTCCTAACAATTAGAACTGTCTCACCGTGGAATGAGCTATCTCTAAAGGGAGAGAATCCCCTTCATTGGAGCAGGAAATAGAGGAAGGATGACCACTTGTCTGAAGTATTGTAAAAGAAATTCTGTTCATGTAAAGGTTGAATTAGATTACCTCTGAGAATGCCTGCTATCCCGATAAGAGTTCTAGACTAAGGAAGATCAGATCTATATTCTAGACATCATCACTTATGAACTATGTGATATAAACCAGATCACTTATGCTCTTTTTTTATTTCATCATCTGTAAAATGTGCTTAATGTTCCCTATGGGAACCACATGGAGGATCCAATGAGGTAATGAAAATGTCTTTAGGACTGTCATGTATTACATAGATGAAAAGTATATTCTTTGCCAAATCTCAGGATTATTATTATTATTATTAATAATAGCATTTTTCTAGTGCTTTAAAGTTTATAAATTACTTTACAAATATTACTTAATTTATCCCTATAGGTAGAAACTATTATTAGCCCCATTTTTCAGTTAGGGAAATTGAGCCAAGGGGAGTTGTGACTTGCCTAGGGTCACACAACTAGTAAGTGTCTTGAGACTAGATTTGATTTCCTGTGTTCTGGACTCTATTCATTGTACCAACTCATTCCCCTAATGGAAATGGACTTCATGTTCTCTCCTGAAAGATCAGAAACATGGGTTACAGGCTGCATGTAGCCCAGAGTCCTCTGGAATGCACCCTACAGTCCTCTGGAATGTATCCTGAACCATATTAAAATATAATTCCTGTCTGATTTTAATGTTTTACTCTTTTAATTAAAAAAAAAAAACCCATGATGTTTTCTAAGTCAATGTATGTTGCCCACCAGGATCTTTATATATGGTTTAGTGACCCCATTTCTACTTGTTTGACACCATTGGTCTAGTTCAACCCATAACTGATAGAGGATGTTCTCTACAAAATAATCACCCAATTTGATGAAGATCTCCAGTGAGAGGAAATCTGAGACCTATTGAGATATCCTTGTCCACTTTTGGATAGTTAATCAGTTAATTATGAGCCAACTGCTGGGAATAAAAGAAAGACAAAAGACAGTCCTTGCTCTCAAGGCACTCACAGTCTAATGGGGTGGGTTGGAAACAAGATGAAAACAATGATGTACCAGTAAAATAAATTAGAGAGAATCATCAGAGGGAAGGGATTAGCATTAAGGAGAAAGAGAGGAAAAACTTTTTGTAGAAGGTGCGATTTTTAAGGAGAACTTGAAGGAAGTCAGGAGGTAAAGATAAGGAGAACTAGAGTTCCTGTTGTGGGAGTTCTAAGGATTAGGAAGTTTTTCCTTATGTAATCCCATAATTTGTCTTTTTGAAAGTTCTGCCTTCTGTCCCTAGTTTTGCTATCTGTTACCAAATAGAACAAGTCTAATATTCTCTTTATAGTCCATGTTTACTATTATTTGTAATAAGTCTATTTTTTCTTAGATTTTAAGCTCCTTGATAAAAATAACTATTTTATACTTCCAACTTCCCTGGAAGTTTCATATAGGGCATAGGTTCAAGCATATTTATTTATTGATTAAGTCATTGGGAACAGGAAGGATGATTGTGAAGCATGTTACTTGATGTGGGAGAGGGGTAAAACTGGATCTAGGACTAGGAGAAATGTATGGAGAGGCTGGAATTGCAGTGAGGCTGACTTCAGGTGAAATTTTAAACTGTCCACAAGTGGACACCACCAGGTAGCAGTTCTCTTTTTGCTAGGGATCTTCAAATTGAAGAGGCAATTCGAAGGCTATAGAACTGGCTTTGGTAGAAGTTCAGGCCAGGTAGATATGCAGAGAGCTCCTTGTTTCCCTGGCAAAGCTTGGAGTCTTCTTTGCCTCAGAGTGTTTGGACCCCTGTGGTCACTTTGTCAGAATCAGCAACAAGCCATTGGCATGAAGCTCTTTCTGAAATCATCCTCCATGCTGAGTTTCTGAATGGTTTGGCTGGTGTGCTTCTATTATAGAGCTTAAAATGTGGGAGGAAAATGTACATCATTATGGTGCCTCTGGGTATTTGAGGAAATTAAGGCCCAGAATGGTAAAAGGATTTAGCAAGATTACAAAGAAAATAAGTAGCAGACTCACCTAGAACTGGATGACTTTAGCAAGTCACTTAACTTCTTTGAGCCTCAATTTCCACATGTCCAAAGCAAGGGGTTTGGACTAGATAAACTTTGATTTCTTCCAGATCAGTGCCTGAGACTCTGGACCTGGGGTTGGGGGGAGATGGCATGAAACATAACCACTTTCCTCAAGTATTTGGAGGATGGCATGTGGCAGAATTAGGCCTGTTTTGTTTGACCCCAAAAGATAAAACCAAGTGGAAATTTGTGTTTGAAATCAGGAAATGACAAGAACAAAAACTTCCTGAATATGAAAGCTGTCCAGAAATGGAATGGGCTACCTTGAGAGATGATGCATTTTCTCATTCTTGAAGGTCTTCAGAGGCTAGATACATACTTGTCCAGAATGGAATAATGGGCATTCTTTCTGGTTATGAATTGAACTAGATGGCTGCTGAGGGTTTTTAGAATTCTCAAATTCTTTTGTGTTTCTTCCATTTTTATAAAACACCCTTTAATAAGTCCATGAAACTCGCTTGCTCCTAGAGCCCAGGCAGAATACCCACTGATGCCCATGCACTTTTTCCTTCAGCATGACTATTCCTAGAGTGGCTTCATGTTTCTAGAACCCAGGGCTTATTCCATTGACTGGACTTGCTCTGAGTAGTTCTATTCTGGGGTAGCACTGAACCTTAGTCTGGAAGCTGTTGTAACAGCACCTTGAAGTTTGTGAAGTGCTTTGTAGTTGTACATTCATTTGATCTACCCAACAACCCTTGCAGGTAGGTCTTATCATGCCCATATTTATAGATGAGGAAACTGGGTCTGAGAGGAAGTAATAATATTAATGATAGCAATAATAGCTAGCATTTATAGAGTGCTTTAAGGTTCACTGAGCATTTTACGTTTATTATTCCATTTGTTCCTTACAACAACACTGCGAGATAGGTGTTATTATCTCCAGTTTACAGATGAAGAAACTGAGGCAGACAGGTTAAATGACTTACCAAGAGTCACAAAGCTAGTAAATATTCCAAGCAATATTTGAACTCAGGATTGCTTGACTCCAATTCTAGCATTCCATACACCCTTCCACTTTGGCTTTCTTATGGCCTTGGGCACGTAAGGCAACAAAATATCCATGCCAATCAGAAACCCCAAAAGGGAAAAGGGGTGATGTTTTTCTAAACTTTCTTAACAAAATGTTGGTAGCGCTCAGTCCCTTAGCCCAGGTAGAATGTTTCCCCAGCAGGGGCATGAGCAAGAATGCCTTCTGGTCACGTCTCCCCTCTCTCCAGGTGAACAACAGACCTTATTGTTGCCACCAGTCCCTCAAAGCTGGTGCCACCATTGTTTCTCGGTGAGTTGAGTGTCAATTGTGTGGGCTACAGACAGGGCGAAGAACAGATCAGTTTGGCTGGCGGCGGCTGAACTCGTGTTGGAGCTTGCAGCAAAGGTGTCTTGACCCACCTGGTTGAAAAAATGACACAGAGGCCGGAAATGTCTGTCCTCAGAGCCCAGACAGACATGAACTGACAAGCAGCGTGTTTGTCCTGCTCCCCGCTCCCCCATGGTATGTTTTTGAGGCTGTGACTCAGCCGCCCGTGAATAGGGTTTCACTCTGCCGGGAAGTCTTTTGCCTGGCGTCCGAGAGGAGAGGCGATGGTTGGGGGTTGGAACCAAAGGGACACACTCGAGAAAGGAGAAGAGAGGCTGTTTTTTATGGAGAAAATGTTGCGGAGAACTTAGGGTTACCATCTAGAAGCAGGACGAGGCGCTACGGATGCCAAACCACAGAATCTCGGGCACTCACGAGGTCTCCAACCTTCCATAATCAAATTCCTGCTGCCTTGAGCCCTAATGCAAGTAGCAAGCCTCACACAGGCATCAGCCCTTCATTTCCGAGTATTCCTGAGAGAACACATGGTCACTAGGAATACCTGCTGAGTGCTCTTTTCTCCTACGTGAGTCTTCTTGGAACAGCCAAATATACAGAGAGAGGTTTTTACTCTACTCTTTTTTTTAAAACTTACTACCATGTACCAGAAAGAAATACATCTGCCTGTTTATCTACCTACCTACCTACCTACCTACCTGGGGATAAATATATATAGGAATATATTGCATTGCACATATTTATCTTTTAATCTATTTGTATGTGTTTAAGTAGATGATTGTATATGTATATATATGTGCATCTATATCTATATCTATATCTATATATCTATATATCTTCCTTTGTATCAATAGAGAGAGGCAGATCTACACACATCTGTCTGTCTCTGTGTCTGTTTCTGTCTCTCATCCATCCTATCTGTGATTTCATTAGTATAAGGAACTGCTGGTAACAATCTACCAAAGCAGAAGAACACCTGCTCAATCACTAGTCTTTAGAGAACTACCTGGGGCCCTAAGAGATTAAGTGATTTGCTCAGGATCACATAGTCAATATGCTTCAGAGGCAGGATTTGAATTTAGGTCTTATGGACTGCCAGGCCAGTTCTTTATACAATATGCCATTCTGTCTCTCATATATGTAAAGAATATTATATAAATGTACATTCAGAATATATTATATTGATATGTAGAATGCAATTAATACTATAAATTGTGTACGTGTATACCAATAAATAATACAAATATTAAATCATTAATTTAATCAATTATTAATCAAATTATTTAATCAAATATTAAATCAATTTATTATTATATAATCAAATATACCAATTATTAATTGGACTTATATTAACATATATCTTTATAATTATGAAAGATATATTATATATAAAATGTTAACACTATATATTTATATTGTAAAAGAATGTATCATGATATATTACTATTAAAAAGGCTTATGATGATAAAATAGTGTTATATAGAATATATTAATAACATATACATTTAAATTATAAAGCAGTCTATTGCATATAATATATTAATAATATATACACTTAAAATGATTAAATGATGTATAATGTATATTATATTAATATATACTTATAATGAGGAATTAATATATAATATATTAAAATATACTTACAATGATTAAATGATATATTATATATAATGTTAATATATACACTTAAAATAATAAAATACTATATTATATGTAATATACTAATATATACTTATAATGATAAAACAATATATTATACATACTATAGTAATAATATATACTCTTAATTTTAAAATAATATATTGTATATAATATAACAAGGTGTACACTTACCATTCATCTATATGTTATCTATATGTTAATATGTAATATTCTAAAACAATAAAGCCATAATATTTTAAAATGTTCTATAGGTTCTCAATATAAGTAATATTTCCAATGCCATGAAGTCTCTAGTTGGAGTATCTTCCAATGCTTCAATGAATTATTTCCCCAACATCTGTCACACTGCCCTCTGCTGGTGTTTCTGGCCTGTGTCCTTTCAGTCATCCAGGGAATCTTAGGTCTTAATAGAGGCCAACAACAAGCTTCTGCTCCAGGTGTGGCCAAGGATTCTAATTCATCAGAGTCTTTGGGGTTAATGATGAGATATCAGTTAGGGTTGCTTCCTCTTGATACTTATTCCTTTGTTTAAAGCTTAACTACCTCCATATGAGTACATCCTGGAAGTAGGGTCATTATATCTTCTCAGAGCTATACCCATTTCTTCTATTTTGGGATCAACATCTGCCTTGGGCAATAGGAGTGCCTATTGCATTACCTCACTTGGCATATTGGATGGCTGGAAACTCAGAACCTGATGGTGTTTTCCCTCTCTATTTGTAGCTTGGATCATCCTCTTAATTGCTCATTCTGGAATTACTAAGACATTTTGATTGAATTCCAGTTGGGGACAGAAAGAGAAGAGGGGGTAGTCAGATCCAGGGAGCAAGAAATACCATGGCCACAAGAAAAGATCTGACTTTCAATAGATCTTGTTTCTTCACTGTTCAATCAGAATTGGCTAAACACTTTTAAAGGTCCCTTCGGCTTTGACACCCTATGATTCTTATAACTGGGGACTCTTAGGGACAGTCCTACTGGTTATCACTGTGACTCTAGGTTTTAGCAGGATATTCATTGGTGGAGATTGCTGCTTTCAGTTTTCTTGGGTCGATCTGATCTCAAATCTCAGTCTTCTCTTGAGCTCAGCAGGCTACACAGCTGGAATCTAAACCATAGCTACTTAGATTTCCCTCTGAACTATGAGAAGGATTTTTTTTTTTTAGTTTCAAGTCTTCCATGTGTTTCACTGCCTTTTTCTCTGTGCCTGTCACTCTCTCTCTTCCTTCCTTTATTCCTTCCTCCATCCCCCTCTCTTTCTTTCTTTTTCTCTTTCTCTCTTTCTTTCTTTCTTTCTTTCTTTCTTTCTTTCTTTCTTTCTTTCTTTCTTTCTTTCTTTCTTTCTTTCTTTCTTTCTTTCTTTCTTTCTTTCTTTCTTTCTTTCTTTCTTTCTTTCTTTCTTTCTTTCTTTCTTTCTTTCTTTCTTCCTTCCTTCCTTCCTTCCTTCCTTCCTTCCTTCCTTCCTTCCTTCCTTCCTTCCTTCCTTCCTTCCTTCCTTCCTTCCTTCCTTCCTTCCTTCCTTCTTTCCTTCCTTCCTTTCTGTCTTTCTGTCTATTTCCTTCCCTTCCCTTCCCTGCCCTGCCCTGCCCTACCCTTTCCCTCCTTTTCTCTTTCTGAAACCTGTACTGTCCATTGGATGAACTGTAGAGAATAATTTCCAGAATTGTTAACAACTGCATTAAGGGTGAGGGGCTAATCTAAATGTTTAGCAGAATGATTTAATAGGGAAAGATCAATGGCTACTGTTTTTTTTTTTCTTTAACTATGCAATCACCCTGTGAAGAAAAAAAAAGGAGAGAGGGACTACTAGGTGGCTTAGTGGATAGAACTAGGCCTAGAGATAAGAGGTCCAGAGTGCAAATCTGTTCCTCAGACAAATCCTAGCTGTGTGGCCCTAGTCAAGTCACTCAACCCTCATTGCCTAGCCCTTACCCTTTTTCTTAGAACCACTATATAGTATTGATTATAAAACAGAAGGTAACAGTTAAAAAAAAGAAGAAAATCTTTGGGAAATGAGAGAAGTCATAACCACCCAGGACATATATATATATATATATATATATAAGAAGGGAAGAAAAAGAGGACAGGTACTATTCAGTTTCATTTGGATTGTTTTGCTAGCTAAAATCTTGCTTTGTATCAAAGGGTATAGGAGAAGAGTAGTATTTAAAGAGGATCTGAAATGGAATCCCTTCAATAAAACATTGATTTCCAGTGTAAGAAGAGAGACTGTTCACATAAAAGTAGATACATTATTTTGAAGAAGAAATATGGTTTCATAGTGAGAAATTGGGACTGAAATCCAGGAGACCAGAATTCATAGGATAATAGGGTGATGGATTTACATGTGTAGTGAACCTTAGAATTCATCTAGTTTAACTCCTAACTTTTATAGATGAGAAAACAGACATACTAATTTCAGCTCTAAGCAAGCTCTGTGACCTTGAGAAAGTAATTTAATTCTTTGATCCTCATTTTTTTAAACCCTTACCTTCCTCTTAAAATCAATACTAAATATTGGGTCCAAGGCAGAAGAGTGGTAAGGGTTAACCAATGGGGGTTAAGTGACTTTCTGAGGGTGACACAGCTGGGATGTGTCCGAGGTGAAAATTTGAATCCAGAACCTCCTGTCTCTGGGCCTGGCTCTAAATCCACTGAGCTATCCAACGGCCCCCTTTGACTCTCATTTGTGACCAATAATATGTACCCTAAAAATGTAATGACCTGATCATTGTAGAGGTATTTCCTCAGTAAAAAGTATTATACAGTTAGGGTATTTGTAGCATACTTACTGGAGCATATATGCTAGAGCAGTGTGAAGAGTTGTGCTACTCAGAAAATGAATTCCCAGTAGATTCAAGTGATATTCCTGTGTCTTAAAAATGTTCTACCTTCCTTAAGAGATAAAATTATCCTGAATCTTGGAAATGAAAGAATTCACAAGATCATAAATCTGGAGATGGAAGGGAACTCAGAAGAAATTAAGTCATAAGAAATTGTTTTCTTGTTGCCACTGATTTTAGATGTGTAACCTCTTTTGAGGGCAAAGTCCTTGGGTATCTATCTTTGTAGTTTCAGAAGCCTATTAGAGTATATATGATAAGTTCTTAATGAATGTTGCATTGAATTTTAAAATTTCAGCCAGAACTCATTTTTCTTCCTTTCTCCACTTTCTACTTTTCCTCCATTTTCTATTTTGATGCAGTGAGGATGAGCCTTGTAAGCAAGAGTGAGCAATTGAAGTCATCACATGAAACAAGACACAGCTAAAATGAACTTTTCCTCCTCTGCCTCTGGTTCATAAATCCAAGTGGTAGGATTGGTGGATTTTTCTGTAGAAAGGTAATGAGTGTTTAGTATTGACCTAGGTGAGTAGCTCCTAAATCCCTAAGAGGCTTAGTAAGGAGGCGCTGCCATGAGACTTCTGTAGATGGATCTTCTTCTTCTACATACTTCCTTGTCTTTTCTCACTTGCCTTATAGAATTGGGCAGAATCAATCTTGGAGGCTGAGCATGTATCCATCACAATCATGTAATTTGAGAAGTATTAAAAATATCCCTTAGCACAAAATATCTACCTAGCCATGGTGCTGGATTTGCCAATCTTTGCTACCACTTTGGGCCAAGGAATAGTGTGAGGAAGTTCTCCAAAATGCAAATGCATTACTTGAGGGACATAATACACAAAGCCATTATTGCCTTTTAAAATGTGCTAGCATTAATTGATTTCAATGAAATTCAACAATATTTCTTGAAAATGTTGTGGATAAGTCAGTGTGCTACATGCTGGCCACAAAGACAAAAATGGAATGTTCCTTTTTTCAGAGCTTACTGGCAGCTAGAATTTATGTAGTGCTTTATGGATTGCAATACACTTTGCATTTTAACTCATCCGATCCCCAGAATAGTTCTTTGAGGTAGTTGATATTTTCCCTATTTTACAGATGAAGAACCTGAGGTTGAGATAAATAGCTTGCCTAGGATCATGTAGCTAAGTAAGGGTCTATGGTAGGATTCAAACTCATGTCTTCTAGACTCTAGTTTCAATCCTTAATCCACTAACGTGCCTATGGTGTCTAAATAAATAAAGTTTATAAAAAGTTATATAAAATAATTTCAGTAGAAAAAGAGAAATATCAAGAAGATCTAGAAAGGCCTCATGTTGGAGAAGATCCTTGAATTTTAAGAGGCTGAAGTAAGGAACAGGGGGAGTGCATTCCAGACATGAAGGACAACTGGGTAGAGGCATGGAAGTACAGTGCCATAGCAGTACAATTTGACTGGAGTGAAGAGTGTGTACCATTTCTAGCAAAACCACAAAAGGATGCAAGGGTTGGGAAAGCCATTGGTATGATGGTCTGGAGCAGGTAAAACAATACCAAGGAAAACAAGGAGTACTTGAGCCTAAGGGAGGGAAGGGGCTATTAGAAATCAGACTAATTAATATTTCTCAGAGATAACCCCACCATTATATAAAGCCTCAGACAACCTTCTGAACAGCTTTCCTTCTTGGAGTCATGGTTCTTTATTCTCCTCTGGACATTCCTTTCTCTTTTTTCTTTTCTTTTCACTGATTTTTGAGTGGTTGTCTGCTTGTCTAGGTCTTTTACCCTTTGGGTGCTTCCTAATTAGAATAAAAATCCTGTGACTTTGAAGTTCTATAATGTCTTTCTCCTGAAGAGCTTAAAATTCCTTAAAAGAAATTAATTTCTTTATTCTCTGGTATTTCCATGAAACAGAGGAGATAAAGTTATTCCCCTTTTATAGAAGGGCTAAGGGGAGGAGCAGAAAAGAAACTTGCCCAAGTCAATGCGAAAGTTGAGAAGCTGGTCTCCTAACTGACTATAGCCAATAGTGGGTACACACTACATGGGGAATGAGATACGTGCTCAAAGGATACAAAGATGAATGAGACCCCAAATCTCTGTCTTCAAGAAGCTGGTGCTTTAGTACAGGGGACAAGACAAATACATAAATAACTCTGGCATAAGACAAAATTTAATTTGGGGCCTTCCAAAATAGAAGAGGGGATGAGAAAAGATGTCATGCTTGAAATAATATTTGAGATAGGCTTTTAAATATGGGTAGAAATATGGTTGGGGCAGCTAGGCAGCACAATGGATGTAACACTGGGCTTGGAATCAGGAATTCTCATCTTCATGAGTATAATCTGGCTTCAAAAACTTCCTAGCTGTGTGACCCTGGACAAGTCATTAACCTTGTTTGCCCCAGTTTCCTCATCTGTGAAATAAGCTGGAGAAGGAAATGGCAAGCTACTCCAGTATCTTTGCCAAGAAAACCCCCAAATGGAGACATGAAGAGCTGGACATGACCGAAAGATGAAACAATAAAGAAATATGGCTATATCAACAGGTGAAAAGAGGAGAAGGGCATTCCAGGTAGTGAGGACAGCATGAAGAAGGGTATTGAGAAGCTAAGAAAGTGGGAGAAAACTTAGGACACAATCAGGAGGCAGAAAGTCCATGTGGCTGGAGTGTGAGTACTTCTGAGAGATGAGGAAATTAGGGTGGAGCCATATTAATGAAGACTGAGTAGTGTGGATTTCATTTGGTGAACAATGGGAAGTCTCGGAGAATCTGGTCTAATGGAAGCTACTTTCTCCTTGGAGTGGTGCCCGGAATAGTCAATGGCAGGACCTAGAAATATACCATACATCTCCCCCTCCCAAAGTAGTTGGGGAGCAAGGTTCCTACAGACATTGCAACCTGTTTATCCTGAAATGTTTCAGGGACATCTGAAGCACTTAGATAAACAGAGGAGGAAATCATTTTGTCAAGAACATGACTGCCCTTCAGTTAACCAGGGTTGGCTATGACAAGGTTATGCCGTATTTCATTATCCTGTTGGCTCACAAAACCTGAGCACGCAAGCATTCTGAATGGGGAGATGACTTGACATTGCTTATGTGTGAGTGCACAGCATGGCACACCCCTGATTCATCAGATGCTAGGTGCTGGATTAAGCTTCTCTGACCTCTTCCACAGTTTCTCTAAGTGACTTGCGGAAGTAGCCCAAAGGACAAGAGCTCTCCTGGATGTTTACTACATAGGAAAACAAAACGAAACAAAACAAAACCAACATGTTGGTTTGCTATTTATATTGCATCTATCTATCTATCTATCTATCTATCTATCTATCTATCTATCTATCTATCTATCTATCTATCTGTCTGTCTGTCTGTCTGTCTGTCTGTCTTGTCTGTCTTGTCTGTCTTGTCTGTCTATCTATCTATCTATCTATCTGTCTGTCTTGTCTGTCTGTCTGTCTATCTATCTATCTATCTGTCTGTCTGTCTGTCTGTCTGTCTGTCTGTCTGTCTGTCTTGTCTGTCTTGTCTGTCTGTCTGTCTGTCTGTCTGTCTATCTATCTATCTATCTATCTATCTATCTATCTATCTATCTATCTATCTATCTATTATAACTCAGTAAAGGTAGAGAAGGTTTCAATAGCTGCATCACCCCCAACCTGAGATAGGGACACTCAGTTTGGTGGTTTCTTTGGGTAGGATCAGCAAGGTGGGATAGTGGATAGAGAGCTGGAACTAACATCAGGAAGATTAACTATGTGACCTCGAGCAAGTAATTTAATCCTGTTTGCCTCAGTTTGCAATTCTATAGAACAAACTGGAGAAGGAAATGGGAAACCACCCTTGTATCTTGGCCAAGAAAACTCCAAAATGGGATCACAAAGAGTCAGATAGGACCAAAAATGATTGAAAAACAATTTGGTTAGGAAGAAGATTTATTGCCATTAGAATATAGGTCCAATATAGGCCCTCCAAACTATGCCTGGGAATCACTTCATCTCTCTTTCCCAGGAGCAGCAATCACTACATGCTTTAACACCAAGAATCCCATAAAAACATATACACCATTCTCTTGTCAATAGAAGCTGTCCTATGTGATAAGTGGATTAACAATTTTGATGATTACTGAATTGTAAGTTGGAAGTAAGATTGTGACATATGGCAGAGAATGTCTTCCTTTTTTTTTGGTACCTCTCAAGTACCTGGTGGCTTTATGTTTCCCCCAGATTGGTATCTGACTCATTTACCATCCTTTATAATGTCTGATTCATAAGACTATGAGCTCCTTGAAAGCAGTACTATTTTTGTTTTGTTTTGTTTTGTTTTGTTTTGTTTTGAGTATTTCCAGTACTTATATAAGCGCCTGGCATATAGATAGTGCTTAATAAATGCTTTTTTGCTGACTGATTGATGCTCTTAAATAGATGCATTCTTCTTCTCCTCCCCTCAACCATTCTAAATTTATCTAACCTGTGTCCCATTTCTTCAGGTTTTTGTTCGATTAGCTTGCATCTGATCCACACATTCCCATTTATCTATCAATGGCTTATATTTTCCAGATGTACTTATATTTTGCCAGGGTGCTTCAGAAGATTTCCAAATTTCACCCAAATTAAGGAAAGTTGATCATAGGATTTTTACCATTGGGTCGTCTGATCAGAGATTCTGTGCTGGAATAGAAATCAGTAGCTATTATTTAGTCTAGCTTTTTCATTTTACAGATTAGGAGACTGAAGAGACTTGCCTAGGGTCATGCAGGTAGGAAGAAGTAGGACCAGAATTTGAAACCATTTTTTGATTTCAGACCCAGCATGCTTTCCATTGCATTATAAAACATTTCCCCTACATAGGCTGGGGAGAAATGTTTTAGAAATAGGGTTCCTCTTAGGGTGCCTCCTTAGCTGATCCCTTCAGACTCTTTGGGGCTTTTCCAATCCTGCTTTGTAGGTGGCCTAGGTATACAGCCAATCGTATTGGTAAAGGTTGTCTCTGACATCTGCCAATAAATGTCATGAAAACATCATCTGACTGATTGACTGACTATCCTTGAAACTGTCTCTTGAGAACGCAGTTCAAAAAAGGCACCATCTATATATCAAGTGCTTATAAAGAAGCTATTGTGCATAGATGTCCTGCAATCCCTCACTTCTCTGAAAATATCACAAACTGGATAAATTCCATTGTCTAGAACACAGTCACAAATGGGAAAGTAACCAAGAGGGGCCTCTGAGTAACCAAAATAAATGGAGTGGGAAACTCACTTTACCTCCAGGAGACCAGGCAGGCTGGAAATAGCATACGGTTCAAGAAGGGTTTACACAAATTCATGACTGCTAGGGCTGGATCAGGGCATTAAGGGAAGTGAGGGATGCTTGAGGGACATCCCTAGCTGACCTTTTGAGGTTGAGTCATGGAGGGCAACTGAGCTTTTCCAAAATACATCCATTTCAGAGACAATTTGTGCCCGTTTCAGAGACGTTGCAGGGCTAGATGAACCACTGATCTGACCTGTGGTGGCTGTTCCTTTGTTTTCATGACCAGAACCAGGTGAGGCTAGCCTGTGCTGTGCCTCTCTTCTGAATACTCTGTCTTGTCTCTGCTTGTGAACAAAGAAGGCGCAGTGGGGTGTGTGAGTGTGTGTGTGTGTGTGTGTGTGTGTGTGTGTGTGTGTGTGTGCTAGACACTCCTAAATGCAACTGATGAACGAATGGGATGTCGGGGAGTTTGCTAGCCAATTTAGAAGCATTTTGTTTTGGTCTTAGGGCAGGATTAGAAAAACGATGCTAGTAAAGAATGCTCAGTCTGGCTAAAGATTTCTTTTTAAAATACCTTGCTACCTTAATAAAAACGGACGCTCTGTTTTCGCCAAATCTTTGTAGGTAATTAGTGTCAATGATTTCTCTTGGAGGAGTCACATTGTTCCTGTATTCAAAGACATAAGTGGTTACTTTAGAGCTAGCCAGCATGGTTTAGATTTTGATCTGGAGCTTTGGGTTTTCTTGTTATTCATATTGATTGTTCCAATTTGTATGCTGTTTTGCTCTGAAGGCTGTTGATCCGGTTTGGTTTATTTCTGTTCTCTTTGGCCATGGTTATAGGGTTCCAATTTTGTATTATCTCCTTGGATTTTCAGCTGTTTCCTTCAAGGTGGTTTTGTATTTTATATTTAATAGGTTTTTTGTTTTGTTTTCTCTACTGGACTTTTTTGCAGTCTATGGGCCTTGACCTAAATTCCCACTCTCTTTATTTGGATCAGGTATGAGAAGAAACTCCTGTCTTCCATTCCTCACTCCCTAGGCCAACTATAGGTACTGGTTGCACTTCTATAACTTGATCTCACCCCAAAGATATGGAAATTGGCCAGGCTAGGTCTGGGACATAGGTCAAAAGATGGATGCCTATCCCTGACCCAGCCCTATAACTTAGTTTCTGATCTTGCCTCAAAATTAATTTGGAAACAATGTGAATCTTTTGATCCTTAATAATCTACTTCCCTGAATTGAGAACAAATTCTTCCTTACCTTGGATTTCCCAGGAAAGGAAATCTTGTCTGGAGAGCTTGTCAGTCCCTCGGGTCAGACTCTGACAATGCTTTTGTTGTCCCTTCTTTCACTACCACAGATTTTGAGTCAGAACTTAAATTGTGGTCACCAGGGGTCTGAAGTCAGAAATTTCATTCTTCTCAAAAAATCTCTGTCTCCTAAAAAGGGACATTAACTGAAATGGTATTTCCCCTGTTGTAGAAAGAGGACAAAGCTAGAGTCAGTCTTTTCCTGTAAACATACTTGCTATGGGCATCTTCCAATTGGGCCAGCTCCAAAGGGTTGCAAATTTTTTAGATAGTTGGTTAGAAATCACCTTTTAAGTCCTTTGTCAATCCAAACTAGGAGCAGATAGAAAAATAAAAAGAGAGAGTCCTTATCGGATGATGAGCAGGGGGAAGTGGTAGGGATTGGCTTCTTGGTTGGGAATGGTAGCTGGTAGTAGTAATGACTGTGGGGAATAAACCATCTTTAAAAATTGTTGATATAGATTTTCAGGGAGCCAGAGAATCTCTAAAAGGCTGTGTTTACATGATCACAGGGACATTAAGGCTGGTCCAAGACCAAATTGTGAATCTAGAGAGAGGTACTTGCCCTTTCTCCTTTGGGTTTTATCCTCTTCTTTCCTATCTATGAGGTGCCCAAAGTCTATTCACCTTGCTAGGACCCTGAGAGTTCAGGGCAGAACTGGGATGAGACATTTGTGAACTCTGGCTAAGATGATGAAGCTCTCACTCCCAAGATGATATGAACATAATGTTACTTCTTAAAAGTGTGACAACTTCACATAAACACAATTCACCCTGATGAGAGACTCTTTCCTGCTTGGCTTCCATAGACATTAGTGGACAGAAATTCTATTCATCCTTTTACAGTCAGAAATAAGAATTCCATTTACCACTACCCCTGTTTTAACGCCAGGGATAGTGGTGGATCAGCAGCAGCTTTAAATTAGCCATGGGACTGAATATGTTGGATGGTGCTTCTCTTCCTAATTATTTGACCTCCATTTATGACTGGTGCTTGAAGACAAAGGAAGCAAAAATGAATATCTATAACTATATAGACAAGAACTTGAAAATCACTTTTTTTTTTACCAATGTAACGTAATAGAGTCACTGCAATATAGAGTCTTTATTGTACTCTAGCATAGTTATTTCTTTTTGTTCTTATATGCAAAATATAATTTATTGAAGTGCTTGCATACCCTTATTCATATTAGGTGGTATTTGATAGACAAAGAGTTTGTTTTCTTCATCACTCTATAGCCACTAAGGTGTGCTATTGTCCACTTGATACTTGGGGCCACTGTAACCCATGCCTTGACTTTTTGTCAGTGCCAGATGATTCTCATCTGTCCTGTGTGGGCGAAGGAGACAGTTCCCAATAGGCTTTGAGTAAACAAATCATAACCCTGCTGTTTGCATGGTCCATAGACTCTACCCTGGCCCCATTTAATTTCCCGTGTTTTCTTAGGTCTGGCATGGCTAATTGAATGGTGCTCCTAGTCTGATCATTTCTTGGCACTTTCCATGAGTGTTCCCCTCTGAGCCTACCCTGCTTACCATGATGTGTAGAACAAGTCCTACAAGAGCCCAGAGCATTAAATGGGTGGGATTTGCTGTGTTGCTCCTTCCTTGGTTCTTCTAACCTGTGCTTTCTTCCCCGACATTTCTGACATACTTCCTTACCAGATTTTGACTTGGATTTATTTCCCTCATCATGCTACCCCATGCCTCAGCTTTCAGCAATAGACTTGGTAAGGCTGGAACAAGAAACTTATAAACACATCAGAAAATGAATATCATTTTGCAGAGAAGCTAGAATTTTCTGGCATTAAAATATATGCATTTATTTAAAGCAATATCAATAACATCCCCTGTTGCAACTTAAGTCACTGCCTATGTGGCATTGTACTTTTGGCTTTGATCCAGTGCCTTCCATTGAAAGATAATGATAATCATTATAATAATGATGGCTAGCATTTATATAGCATTATATGTAATGCTATATATTACATAGTATATAATATAGTATGCATTATATATAGTAAATATATAATATAATAATTCTATATTAAAGTTTGAAAAGGGCTTTTTACACGTTATTTGATGCTATTGTCATTTTTGTTCAGTCATTTTTTTAGTCATGTCTGGCTTTGTGACCCCATTTGGAGTTTTCTTGGCAGAGATACTGTAGTCATTTGCCATTTCCTTTTCCAGCTCATTTTATATCTGTAGATGAGGAATTGGAGCCAATAGGATCAAGTGACATGCTCAGGGTCAAAGAGCTAATAAGTGTTTGAGGCCAGATTTGAACTCAGGGAAATGAGTTTCCCTGACTCTACGTCCAGTGCTCTGTCCAGTGTGCCACCTAGCTGCCCTGTAGATGCTATTATAATCACCATTTTATAGCTAAGAAAATTGGGGCTGAGAAAGGTTAAGTGCTATGGCCAGGATCACACAGCTAGTAAGTTTCTGAGGTAGGATTTGAACTCCAAGCCCAAGTCTTAGCTCTCTGGGGAGCACTTCATACCCTAGACCCACATGTCTTGGCGCTATGCCCCAATTACTCAGGGATCTTTCCTAGGCTAGCTAATCCAATCTCCTATTTGTGTGCTTTTGGTTTATTAAATAAATTATTTCTTTTAGTAAACATATTATAGGCTAATATAGTTTCCCATCCCAGGAAATATGTCCACTAAAGATAGTACTTTAATCTAAAGAATATAACTCTAAGGCTGAGAACATTGGTGCTTGGACAGGTTGTGTCCACACACCAATACACACACACACACACACATTCATGCATGGACGCACACCTAGAGATACACCCCAATTGGTTTGACCATTTTGATGGACTTGACTGTCAAACAGAATTACACATTATACATTTAATTGATTAATCAATTAAATCAGATTACCTAACCTGTTTTAACTCCCAGTCCTTTGAAAAGGCAACTTTGTGGAGTAGAATCCAGATTTCTAAATGTGGTATAGACAAAGTGTCTATTGGAGTATCAGCCTGGCAAAGCCAAATGTTTTGGCAGTGTGGATGCCAGCAGCAAGATGATTGTTAATATTTTGCTCAACTAATCTTCACATGAAAGTCGGTTCCTTCCCAGGTCCAGACTAAGCAGTTACCCTATAAGTCAAGGCTGATGGAATCTCCCAATGAATTATTCCAGCTCGGTGTGGCTCCATCATTCTGCCAAGTTCATCAGTACATGTATTCATAAAAATGGCAGAAAATCTTGGGAGTGGTGAGTGTCTGGTTTTGCTTTGTGTTTGCATGCCAAGGTACCTAGGGGCAATGGTATCTTATTTTTATGAATTTGGAAGGAACTCAAGGCCAGATGTTCTCCCCTGACATGTTGAAAATGTGTGGGCTAGATCTCCAGTCATGATTTCTTTCCCCACACCATGAGGGTGAGGAATGCATTTAGAACAATGGATTGCCTTTTGGGGGTGGTACAGAAACCACCCCACAATAATAATAACCTAGCTCCCTTCTCCCCCTTAAAGGGCATGAATGAATTCTAACATGATCTGTTCTTGCTTCTCCTCATGGCCCATAAATGTTTTCTCTTGGTGACAGACCTGTTTTTGAGCAACCCCAGGGTAAATATGAATCTAAAGGGTTTTTTTTTAAATTGCTTAGGACTCACTGAAAAAAAAAACCAGATATATACAAAAGATAATTAGAGTTTAGCACATCTTTAAGAAAAAAAAGAGTCTTACCTCAGGCAGAGTTTCTTTAAAATTAATTTAAAATTTAATGCCTCTTCTACTCCCTTCTGTCCTCTTCTTAACTCTGCTCTGGGAAAAAGGACAAGAAAGGTTTCTTGGCCTAGAATGATGGAGAAAGGGGGTCCAGTATCCTTTATTTCTACCATGAAATCTGTGGAGAAAATTATATAATATCCATGTAAAAGCCGCTGGTTCCCAGAAAATATAGTGGCCCTTGAAAAATTTGCAAAGCTCCATGTAAATGATAGCTTGATGGCTGTTTAAATGGTCTTCAGCAGAGGTACAGATGACGTCTGGGTGAGAGGATTGGGTGAGGGAGAGTGGAAGAAGACATTGGGACTGAGGGATCACTCTTGACTTTTTGGTCCATCAGTAAAATACTGTGATAACAAGCTAGAGTCGTTTTTCTCTTGTCTGAGGAAAGTGAAGTTGTTTGACTAAGAAGGGAGCAAAGCCTGTTAGAGGTGTGTGTGTGTGTGTGTGTGTGTGTGTGTGTGTGTGTGTGTGTGTGTAAAACAGAGTCTAAAAATCATGAGCTGAACAATACCTGTATAGTTGACCTTCTTCCATATGGCAGAGACAGGCCACCATGGATGGCTTAATCATCATACAGTTAGGATTGGAAGGTATTCCTGCCAATACTGACATTATCCCAGTGCAATGAAATCAAGGGTGGATTGGTGAACATCCATTTAAAAAGTTAATTGTTGAAAATTCTTAGTTTAACTCCCTCAAGCTATCTGTTGATTTGACTGCAAAATCTTCCACTGTCCTTAATCTTTTTTTCAAAAAGCATTTATTTTACCTATTTCTCTCCCTATATCCTCTCCCTTAATAGCAGAAAACAGAAATCTGGTTTTTAGATCAGGTTTAGCATTTCCTATTAGGCTCTTCTGAGTATTTCCCTCTTTCTCTACACCTCTTCATCCTATGTCTGCAAGTGACCAGAAGCTTGTCTGTATAGCTTTTGAGCCTCCTTGGTAAATTTACCTTTTAGCAGCTCTTTAGCTACCCTAGATTATCCCCCAGGCACTAGAGACAGAAGGATAAGGGAATATCTGATATAGCCCTTCAGTATAGTCTCTGGGCTCTTACTACTCTTTCCTTTCTTGTCATCTCCCCTATCTTTCTACTATAGATTGTACCATCCCCCCTTCTTTTTTGTAAAGTGTTCAAAATATAGGTGAATTTTAAAAAAATGAAGCATGTATCAGTTATACATGAATGGCAAGCTATAAAGTCAAGTGAGATCCCAGCAATGTGGAATGATTTAACAAACAAAAAGAAAATAAAACTTTGCATGCTTGAGCCATACTATGTGAACAATGAGCTCAATGGGAGAGACACCACCAGCAAGTCTCTCAGCCTTCCTTTGACTAAGTGGATATTTCATTTGGGTTTCATTATTCTATTTATTGATGAGTACATAATTAATCTTTGGTCATGTTCAATTTTTTTCAATAATAAATTTTACATGAAAGTTTTCTATCATTCCAAAGTTTCATGCAAAGGGTACCTTAAATATTCTTTTTGGCCATGATAACTCTCTATCATAAAAGCTCAAGTCAAGAGGCTCTCATAGTACAGTCTCTTTCTTGGTGATTTCATATTTCTTAGTTTTACTGATCACCTCTCTCGAGGTCTTGTAACTCCTATGTGCTTTCATCCCACATCTCCGACTCCCTAATGTACATCTCCTGGATGATCCTAATAGCAACTCAATTTTGACCTGTTCAAAATTGAATCCTTCGTCTTTTCCTCTGAATCTATAAAAGGGGGATACTAATAGCAGATGCTTCATACTAGCAAATAAGATTATATTTACAAAGTATTTAACACAGTGCTTGGCACTTAGTAGACACTTAAATGCTTATTCTCCTCCCCCTCACTTCCAACTTCCCAATGCTACCATAGTCCCAATCATCCAGTTTCCAAACCTTAGAGTGAACTTTTACTCTTTTGTTTACCTTACCCCCAACATTCAATTATTTGAAAATTCCTGCTAATTCTATCTCCAAAATATCTCTTGTCTCTATCTTTTCCTCTTCAGGGATAGAATTCTAGGCATGGGGGTCAGCTAGCAAAAATGCCTAAAGCTGGGAGATGGAGCATCTTATTCAAGGAACTGCAAGGAAGCCAGTGTCGCTGGATCAGTCAGTGAAGCTACAAATGGTGTAAAAAGACTGGCAAGGTAGGAGGGGGCCAGATTAGGAAAGTCTGAAAGCCAGAGCATTTCATATTTGATCCTGGAAGTGATAGGAAGTCACTAGAGTTTATTGATTAGGTAAGGGGGTGTGGGAAATGACATGGTCAGACTTGCACTTTAGGAAGATTAATTTGACAAGTTGAGTGAAGGATAGACTGGAATGAGGAGAGACCAACCAAAGGCTATTGTGGTAGTCCATGTGGGAGGCAATGAAAGAGAGCCTGCACCAGGCTATTCTCCCACACTCAGAACCATTCCTTCCTAATTTTCATCTATCAAAATCTTCTTCCATTAAAGCCTATCTCAGGTGCCACCTTCTCCTCCCTGGAGCCTTGATTGATCCTACCAACTGAAAATAATTTCCTCTCATCCCCTCCCCAAAAAGGCTTTCTATTGCATCTAGGATAAAACATAAACTTCCCAGGTTAGCATTGAAAGCCCTTTGCCATCTGACTCCAGCAGTTACCTTTCTAAATTCCTTTTCACATAGCCTATGTTCCCAACAGCTTACTTGCTATTACTTAAATTTACCCTTCTATCCACCTTTGTGCTTAGAACATTATTCCTCTCATCCCCTCCATCATAGCATCCCCAACTTCCCCCAAGGGTCCGCTATGGTGCTGCATCCCACGTGAAGCATTTTCCAATTCCCTTTAGTTCTGAATGACTCTCCTCCTCAAATTACCTTTTATTTATTTAATCTGTTTATACATTTTTGTATCTTTTGTTGTTCAGTCCTTTCCCTTGCTTCAGACTTTTGTGACCCCATTTTGGGGAGATTTTCTTGAATAAGATATTGGAGTGATTTGCCATTTCCTCCTCCAAATCATTTTACAGATGAGGAAACTGAGACAAACTGTGGTTAAATGACTTGCCCAGAGTTATATAGCTAGTAATTATCTGAGGCTGGATTTGAACTCTGGAATATGAATCTCCCTGATTCCAGACCCATTTCTCTATCCACTGGGCCACCAGATGCCTTTGTATGCCCTGATAGAACATAATAATAAAAACAACTAGCATCTATGATGTGCTTTAAGTTTAGCAAAGCATTTTACAAAAATTCTCTCATTTGATCCTTATAACCACCTTTAAAATTTTATTATCCTCATTTTATAGAAAAGGAAATTGAGGCAGACAGAGAAGTTTAGTGTCTTTCCCACCATCACACTAGTAAGTATCTGAGGCTAGGCTTGAAGCCAAGTCTTCCTGAGTCCACATTGACATCTTCTTGCCTATATTAAAGACTCATTATTATTATTACTTGGATAAGTATTTTTTTAACTTGACAATGTATATGTAATCATAACATATGTGTACATATTGTTATATGTATAACATATATGTGTATATATTATTTAACTTTTTGTTGGGGCAGCTAGGCGGTGCAGTAGATAGAATGCTAGTGCTAGAGTCAGGAAGAATCCTCTTTCTGAGTTCAAATCTGGCCTGGGGTACTTACCAGCTGAGTGAGTCACTTAAATCCATTTGCCTCAGTTTTCTCATCTGTAAAATGAGCCAGAGAGGAAATGGCAAACCACTCCAGTGTCTTTGCCAAGAAAAACCTAAATGGGGTCACAAAATTGGTCCGGACTGAAAAACAACAGAACTACAACAACCTATGTGTGGTTGACCTCTAGTGGAATGGAAGTTCTTTGAGGACAGGGGCTGTTCTCATTTTGGTTTTTGTATCCTCAATGTGTAAGACCAGAGGATCAATAAGCCAGGGAGTTGAAGGGATCCTAGGTGACAATTTAGTCCAATTCACTAATTTTACAAATGAGGAAACTGAGGTCCAGGGAGTTTAAGGGACTTGCCCAGTTGAACATAGATAGTATCAGAGGACAGGTGAACAGAATTAAATAAACTTACTTGTTGAATTGAATTGCTGACTGGAGAAACCTAGAATAAATTTTGCTCAGTCCACATGATATAATCCCTCAGGTGCTTGGAAACAACTCTGATCCTGATTCCATTCTCCCTTTCCAGTGTGCCTCCTCCTATACTCCAATTAAAGTCTTCTCTGTTCCTCAGTCTTATGCCATTGTTCTTTCTAATCCAGCTCAGAAGGTCAGTTTTCCGAGGGAATCTGGTGAATCCAGGCCATTGTGGCCATTAGGTCAGTGAGGTAGAGGTCAGAGAGGCAGGTTTGGAGCTTGGTATGTTGTTTGCCCCCCCCTGCCCCCCAAATAAGAACCAGGGCCAGAAACATCCCCCTCCTGGAATACATCAATGGACAACTAGAAACAGATCTGAAAGCAGTTTGCGAATTTGAGACTGAGGTCTCAACCACAATAAGAAAAATTCGTTTTATGGCTTAAAAAAAAAAGACTTTAGTAAAAGAAAAAAAAAATAGGGAACCACTGAAGCCAACAGAGCCCAAAGAGGGAATAAAAACACAAAAACCCCAGCATGGGCCCACTGCCTGGGGGTAGGCTGCATCTGATGGATCAGGTGACAGGCACATCTTCTCCTCATTTCCATTTTAATCTCTGTCTCCTAATTGTCATTAATATCATCAGGGTCACCAGACCACTAGTGCGGATCTGCCACCTCCCCAGCAGCAGCAGCAGCAGCAGCTCCCTGCCACCCTCGCCCCACCTCCTGCCCCCCCCCCCCACGTCTCCCACCCTCTTGGGGTTTGCCCCTTGTCTAACCCAGTCTGGCCGGTGACCTGGAGGCAGGAAGGAAAGGCTGGATGCGCAGGCCTGTCCACCAGTGGGCTCCCTGGCAGGTGGCAGGGCTGGGGAGGTGGGTGTCTTCTCCAGGCCTGCCTTTCTTGGTAGAGCTGCCATGGGAGGCTCTGAGGATGCTTCCTCCACTGTGCTTAGTGTTGGCAGGCAGCGGCCTGTTGGGGAGCCCTGGGTGGCACAGGCCTGTGCAAATAGAAAGGGCTCGCTTAACAAATGTTTGCCGAATTGAACTGAATTGAATTGGAATGGAGATTATAAATATGACCTCTTTTTCACCCAGATTATTATTTTTTTCTCCCAAGGGTCACTTTAGGACCTTGAGAAGCCCTAGGAAAATTGGACTGTATAATAATAGCTTACTTTTCTAGAGTGCCTTAAGGTTTGCAGAATGCTATGCATACATTATCTCTTTTGATCTTCAAAACAGCCCAGAGAAATAAGAGCTGTTAATGTCTCCATTTTTCAGATGGGAAAACTAAGATTAAGAATAATTGTGTGATTTAGCTGTTCAGGTAAGTAAGGGTTTTAGGCAGATTTGAACACAGGTCTTTCTCCATTTTCTATCCGTTATTCCATGCTGCTCCATGGAGGATGAAAGGGGAAATCCTTTTTTTTTTTACTCTTAACTATGTATAATTTTCACAGTGAATAATATTTGAATTGAACAGAGACTTTTTAAGTAAGTTAACTCTAAGGACAGCCCTCTTCTACTCTCTACCTCCCTACTCTTCTCCTCCCCAAAGAGAAAATACAGAGTTTTTTTTTTTCCTTTTGCAAAGTCTGGGAAGCTTATCAACTTAGTGGAATCCCCTCTGATTGAAGAAGAGATTCATTGTCCTATTCCAGAGAATCAGGTCATTCTGAGACTATGAAGCTCTCCAAGAGGTCATGCTGTCTAGTCTCTTGCCTCCAGGCAGATGGAATGAGGCCTGATCCAGGCTCTTGCAAGCCCTTCCTTCTCACTTCATGGGGGAAGCTTTTGGCCCAGCTTCCCCTGCTGGGCCTCCAGGGGCTGCAATTTCCAGGAGAAACATTATATTCTGGTATATAGGCCAAGGCCAGTCTCAAGACATAAATGGGCTCAGCCTTTTGGGGCCACCATCAAAGGGGATGAGTCGAAGAAGAATAGCTAAGGATTGGAGCTGTCTGCTTTTATTTATTTATTTTTCTCCCTGGTCTCTCTTTTTTGTGGTGTATTCTACCCATTTTCTTCATCTGTTCAATGGGAGGTGGAAGGGGGGTGGGAAAGAACTGAATGGTACAGAGCTGAGATGAGGGCATTGAGAGGAGAGAGTGGACAAACATGGTGGAAGAAGGGAAGGGTCCTTTGGTCTCTTTGGTCATAGCTTGCCTCCATATAATTCAGTGGTTCTGGCTTCTAGCACATATTCTGTTGGACAGACTGTGAAACTACTTTGGAGGGTGACTTTATTATACAAACACAAATGAAGAGAAGTTCCAGGTAGAGTTTTTTTTTTTAATTTATATTGGGATTGACTCAACTGAACAGGATCATTAGATTTGTAGAGATGCCCCAGTTCTAGTTTTATTTCAGTCCTCTAGAATAGACCAGAGCCTTTTCTCTTAAATATTCTAGTCACTGAGAATGAAAGACCTTTTCTGTCTGCCTTTCTTTTGTTTCAGTCTAATCCTTATATTCAGATTATATTCTGATCCAATGGATAAAGAGGTAGGCTTAAAGTCAGGAAGATCTACATTTAAATCTAATTTCAGACACTTATCAGTTGTGTGACCTTGGGTTAGTCACAACCTCTGCCTGCCTCAGTCCCCTCAACAATAAAATAGGTATAGTAATGGCAGTGTTGTTGTGAGGATCAGATGAGATAATATTTGTAAAAGGCTTTAACCTAATTCCTGACATATAGAAGGCACTGAATAAAATGTTCTTTCCCTTTCTTTGCTTCTGTACTCCAAAGCTTCCAATCCCTCTCCTCCTCCTGCCAAGATATTCTTGTTTCAATTTGTACTGAATACATAATTACTTCTTTCCAGTTTTCAGATCTCTTGTTGTAATGGATACTTTCTATAGCTGTGTGGAGAGAGGTGCTGTTAAGTTGTTTCAGTCATATCCAACAGTTAGTCAAGGGTCCACATCTCCTGGGATCACCATAGATTGCTCTATAGTAGGGAGGGACTCATTGCTAAAGTTCACAAGAGAGAGAATCAAAGAACAGGAAATTAAGGCTGTACAGGAGATTTTTGTGATGATTGAAGGATAGCAAAGAATGGAAGAGGAGAGTAGAGACCAGACTATTGAGCTGACCAAGGATGAAAATAGGAGGATGAAGGATAAACACTGACATGGACTGAGAAGTCAAGAGCACAAAGTGAAATCAGAGCAAGCTAAGAAAAAAACTGGCATGGGACGACAGTTTTTGCTTTGCCCAGGACTGCAAAATAATGATGAAATGCCCTTTTAATGGTGCAGCAAATGCCACCCATACCCCCACCTCAATCTTGGCTCCTTCTTCGAAAAAATGAGGGTCTTGGATTGGTCAACTCTCAGGTTCTGCAATGGTGGCATTCATTCTATTTCTTGAAGGGATGATATCAGCTGATGGGACACATATCATTGCTCTTCAGGTTTCCTGGTCTCATGGGCTGCCTGCTTTGCATATCTATAACTCAAATTTCCATAATCATCAGGTTACTTTTTTTTTTTTGCTTGTAACATCAACTCCCCCAAATCAAGGGATAACATAATTTGTGATGACTTGTAGATGGAGTTCTTGCTTCACACAAATTGGCTGCACTTTCTACAAAAGGAATTTCAGGATCATGACCAGAGCCTCGAACAATTTTTAGAGAATAGAAGTTTCAAGACAATAATAGTTTAAGAACTCAATTGTCAGAGGTCAAAAATAACTTAGAAGATCAGGAATCCAGATAGACAAGGGCAAGCAAAGGACCCCATAGTTAACAGAGGTCAGGAAGAGGCAGGAAGCCAAGTGTCCGGGTCAAGAAGCCACAGCAGGTATCACAGTTCCAGAGGGTGAAAGGTTTGTAATCCTGGAAAATGGGCAATTCAAGGGGAAGGTGATAGAAATCAAACTGTTGTCATATGAATCTGATGAGGCAAAATCTGACTCAGGGAGCTTTGTTATAACTCAGATAAGATTAGCTGGGGCTGGAGAGGGAGTAAGAAAATGTTGTGTGAAGGTGATTTCTAATAGTTTGACTGAAAGAATGGTGGGTGGGGGGAAGGATTCCCCTGTGGAGCTATCAGCTGGGACTCTTTCTCAAGGTCTCATCCTTCCCCCTCTGACTGTAGGAATCTTCAGTGATCCAGACTTTTTGAAATTCTGGGCCAGGTGACTCAGTCATTCCTGAGCTCATTAAGGGTTCTTAGAGCATCCCCCACGGACAATCCTATTTGTTGGAGTGGGGAATGCCAGTTGTTTTCTCTAGCTTCCTCAAGAATCATAGCTCCTCAGAATTATTCTATGTCTCCAACCCCAGGGTCCTTCGAGCACCCCCTCTGCCCCAATCCAAATGTCAATCCCCACCACTGTTTCTTGCTGGATGGGGAAAGAAAGATTTTGTCTTTGAAGCCAGGCCCTGGTCAGTCAAAAATAAGCTGAACAGGTGCTTCTGGGCCATCAAAGTCTTGAAGCAGTTAAACTTCCTTTCACCTTTGTTGCAGTGCCTTTAAAAGAAATAGAGAGATCTTCAAAAGGTGGAAGGGGTGGCAGGCCAGAAACGTAAAGTGTGTGCAATCACTCAGATACAAGTGGCACCACTAAAAATTGCCTTCATATATCAGCTTATGGTTTACACACTCTGGCAGAAAGGACACTAAAAGGTCAGCAGAAAAAAAATTTATATGTCAGGCCTGGAGCTGCGACTCCAAAGGTGGTAGAAAGACATGATCTGAGAAGGGTTCGAGAGGGACTGGCTAAGTGCTTGATGTGGCAGGATTTTTTCCCCTCTTTATTTTATTTTATTTTTAAGGAAGTTGCTTGCAAACGTCAGCAGAGAAGCCAAGGTATAGACTCAGAGTAACCTCTTGCTATGACCCCCACTGACAAGACAGATAGTTCTATTCATCTATGGGTGAACAGCAGAGGCTTCCTGCAATTTTTTCTTTCTTTTTTTTTTGGAAACCAGGATGTATTTTTTGCAGAGAGGGATGTAGCACTTGTGAATGCCCTGATCAGTCATGTGCCCATGATGAAGAGGGGAAGGAGAAGGAGGGGTAGAAGGGAGAAAGAGGGAAAAGGGCAAGTTATACTCTGGGGGTCTGTGAGATGCCAACTCCTATCTAGCAAAACATCTCCAACCAAATGCTAATGGAGAATGTGACTTCCAACCAGAGCGATCAACAAACACACCTTAAATTAATAATGCTGCCTTTTAGTAGCAATTGCTTTGTAAGAACTGCTGGTGGATTACTCTTTCCTCTCTCCTCCTCTGTTAACCCCCCTCTCCCAGTCCCTCCCAGTGGAAAATGCTGGGAAAGAAGTGGGTCTCAATGGAGTTTTGTTTAAGACTGACCCCCCTACTTTATTAACCGTGTAACATTTTAAGGTTGTTTTTTCCTCTCTGTCTCCTCCAGCAAGTCTCTATTGATCACTGTTTACAGTTATAATCCCTTTCAAATTTATCATCCATGACTAACACCCCACATATTGATTAGTGTTGACGGATGTCCCTGTACAGTATACAGCCACAGTGATCCTGGCCAGTGAAATACAGTAGAGATAAAGATAGAAATATATGTGTATTTATATATGAAAAAATATATATATATCTGTGTATATGTATACAAACATACACAGATAGAATTATTTTCCTTCTTCATAATTTGCTTTTTGCTTTTGAAGTTTTCTTCTCCTTTTTGTTTTTAGAGCAGATAAACACTTTCCTAGAAATACTGATTTCTATATTTAGTTACTAAGTTTATATTTGGAATGATTTTAAAAATCCTAACAAAATACTTTTTTGGGAGTGAAAAGGCAGTGTCTGTTTTGCTACTGGGTGGCTACTGGGGGGCCAGACAAGCCCAGTAGGAGATCAGATTTATGAGGGATATCCACATGTCTTAACCTAAAGCCTCAAGTAACAAAGATGTAAGGGCTAGTTTTTTAGGGATAAATTAGATGTCACTTGTGACTAAGGACAAGGTGTCCGAAATCTGGACTATAAATGGAATCATTTGTCAACAATGCATTTTTTTTTTTGGCTCGCTGCCTGTAACCTCTTCTCTGATTCCAGAGACAGAGAATATAGAGAAGCCTTACACTCAAACCTCTGATCAGACTTGCATTCAGGGTCACCCTGGTGCCTTTGGGGATTGGTGTCCTAGCTATATAATTTGGCTTAGTTTTTTAGGGGCTATCTTAGGAATGGTGACTCAAATGTGGCTTCTAATGTGATGAGTTGATAATGACCACTGTTGTGGTCTAAAATAATAAGAATTGGATGGGGATGAGGAAAAAAGGAACAGATGCTAAATAGTTGGGTACATTTAGAAAAATCACGCAACTTTTCTGAATGTGGATGGTCAATGATCAAGAATGTTTCCTACCTCTTAATACGGAAGTGATGGACCAGATTTCCAAAATGAGGCATGTTTTTGGACATGGGCAATATAGGAATTCAATTTGCTTACTTATGCATATTTGTCACAAAAATTTTTCTTTTTTTTTCCTTGGGGATTGGTCAGAGCGAGAGAAAATAAATGTTTATTAATTAAAAAAATAAAATTTGTTAAAACTAAAATGAGTTCATTATGACTTCTCTTGTTTATTTCATGGAGTTTTGGTAAGGTGATCATAGTAGAATTCAGAAAATATCACAAAGTACTATTCAAATAAAGGCCCACCATTGTCATTATTCTGGGAATAGTCTAAAATCTGGGAAGAAATATGTACTAGAGAGTGAGTGCCTTGTGGGCAGGAATGAAATCTTATTTATTTTTATAAATCTTCCCTGTGCCTTATATATAAAAGTTACTTAACAAATATTTGAGAAATGAAGAAATAGACTCAAAAAACTAAGTCCATTGTGTAAGCACCTTATAAAATTTTTGTGGAACACAGAACTGGTTTAATATTAAGGAAACTATGAGCACAATTGACCATATCAATAACAAAATTAACAGAAATCACATCATTATTTCAATAGTTGCAGAAAAAGTCTTTGACAAAATACAATACGCATTCCTATTAAAAACACTATAAAGTATAGGACTAAATGGGTCTTTCCTTAATATGGTAAGTAGGATCTATTTAAAACCATCAGTAAGAATCATCTACATGGGATAAATTAGAAGCCTTCCCATTAAGATTAGGGGTGAAGAAAGCATTTCCATTATTACCAATATTATTTAATTTTGTATTAGAAATGTTTGCTTTCACTTTCTGGGCAGAGCCAAGATGGTGGCTTAGTAGTAATGAAAGCTGAAATTGCTTTGGCAATCTGTCTAAATCAATCTTTAAAAAAGCACCTCAAAACAATAGGAGTAAAAAACCAACAGTAGGATAGAGTGAGGGGTCTCTCCCTCTGAATACAACTTGAAAGGTAGGCAGAGAGAATTGATTTTCATAGAATAAGGGGGAATTACACACAGAGGAGTGCTGGCCAACTCCCTTCCCTCTCACCTAGTGTGCAAGTTTCTGAGACTGGGCATATTCCAACTTTGGTGTCCCAAGAACCAGGTTATTGCAAAAACAAAAAACAAAAACAAAAACAAAACAGAGCCCCACTCCATACCTATTCCTTGAACTTCAGGCCCTGGAACCAACCTGAAGTGATGCCTGAAGAGCCATAGAGTTTGACCTTTTCAAGCCCCACCTGTGGTGAAGACCTAGCCCCAAGGCAAGGTAGCTTACAGTGCAGAGCCCTGCAAGCCAGCAGTAGAGGAGTCAGAACTATCAGCTTTCAGAATACCCAGTCCTCAGACAAAAAAATAAAGGGGAGGGGGTGGAAAATGAGCAAACCACAAAAAAAACACCTGACCTTAGAAAATGGCTATGGAGACAAAGAGGGAAACACAGAGTCAATAGGGGATGGTGAGATCCTAGTAACCATATGCAAAACTTCAACAAAAAATGGAAATTGGTCTCAAGATCTAGAAGAACTCAAAATAGAAATTAAAATCAAATAAGACAGATTGAAGAAAAATGGGAAGACAAATGGGAAAAAGAAATGAAACTAATTCAAAAAGAAAAAAAAAGCTTAAAAAAGGGAAAAAATGACTAACTGGAAAAAAAAGAGGTCCAAAAATCTAATGAAGAGAAGAGTTTGTTAAAAAATATGTGACCTACTGGAAAGAGAGGCAAAACAATCCAGTGAAGAAGAGAGTCCCATGAAAAGTAGAATGGATCAAAAAAAAGGAGTATGAAAAAGTCATGGAAGAAATTCAGTCCTTAAAAATTAGAATTGGGTGAATAGAAGTTACAGACTTCACAAGACATCAAGAAACAATAAAGCAGGGGGTAGCTGGTTGGCTAAGTGGGTTGTGAGCCAGGCCTAGAGACGGGAGGTCCTAGGTTCAAATCTGGCAGCTAGTTCCTAGCTGTGTGACCCTGGGCAAGTCACTTAACCCCCATTGCCTAACCCTTACCACTCAGTTTTGCTTTGGAGCTAATATTGACTCCAAGATGGAAGGTATTTTTTTTAAAGGAAACAAAATAAAATCATAAGAATAAAAATAGAAGAAAATATGAAATATCTTATTGAAAAAACAACTGACCTGGAAAGTAGATCCAGAAGAGACAACTTAAGAATTATTGAACTACCTAAAAGTTATGACAAAAAAAAAGCCTATACATCATATTACAAGTGTAAAAATGGATAATCCTTGGAGTGGTAATAAAGGGTTTACTTCACTGATAATGGTGGTATATCAGTAAAGTATTGAAAAGGGTTATAGGAACAGGACAGTGTGAGAGGGAAGGAGCCTAGCTAATATGGGTATGGCTGCTGTCTGTCATCCTCACTCTGTGATAAGAGGTTGTCAGTTATCACACTGTGTCCTTTGAGGAAATGGCTGAGGGAATTTGATGTCACTCTCCCCTGTCAGCTCCACTTGTGGATGTCTTCAATGCCTTTCCCTCAGAAAGGAGCTACAGGGTTGCCCCATTATGGGGTCCTGCCACAGAGGGAGTGGCCTCAGATATTCTTTGTGAGATATGTCCCTAATTTCTTGGAGTAACCCTTTTCAGGTTGTATCAAGAGGCTTGAACAAATATCTGACTACTTTGAAGGGTTTATTATTGGGTTTCAGGTAAACAGGATGAGGGGAGAGGGAAAAGGCAGCCCTGACACAATCCTACATGGCCCGTGGTCTGAAAGGGCAATTGATATGTCCAAACAGATTTCTCTGTCCCTTCCCAGCTAAATAATCCTTTATATTAACTTATTTATCTGTATATTCTAAAAGAATTATGAAGGAATAAGTTCAGGAAGGCAGGAATGGACAAGGGAGCTATGACCTCCTGTGAGAATCCATAGTCCCCTTCAGGGGTCTCAGATGCCCTTTCTTTAGGTTGAGGGAAGTAGGAGATGTATTTTTGGAGGGAGATCAGGTATAGGCTTGAAGGAAGAAGCAGGATCTTCTCAGGTGGTTTTGGTGATTCTTCAGCCCCCCAAAACCAGTACTGACAGGTCTAAGTCTCAGACCAGAAGACTTGAGACTCCTAAAACTTCTCTCCAGAAGTCTTTGCTCCTCAACTGCCACTGGTGCTCTTTTAGTATTCATTTCAGGGTTCCAAATCTTCCCTGCCTCTATCCTTACACAAAAATTATCAAAGAAAACTAAGCCTGATATTCTTGAACAAGAGGGCAAAATAGAAATTGAAAGAATCTACAAGATCACCTCCTGCAATAAATCCCCAAACAACAACTCTCAGGAATGTTATAGCCAAGTTCAATAGCTCCCAGGCCAATGAAAAAATATTGCAATCAGCCAGAAAGAAACAATTCAAATATTATGGAGTCCCAGTCAGGATTATACAGGATCTAGCAGCTTCCACATTGAAGGACCAAAAGACTTGGAATATGATATTCTGGAAGGTGAGGGAACTGGGTTTACAACCAAGAATCACCTACCCATTAAAAACTGACTATATTCTTTCAGGGGAAAGTATACTTATTTAATAGAATAGAAGATTCCCATGTATTCCTGAAGAAAAGACCAGACTTAAACAGAAAATTTCATGTTTGAAATAAAAATTCAAAAGAAGCATAAAAAGGTAAATAAGAAAGATTAAAAAAAATTAAGGGCTTCTATAAGGTCAATCTTTTTATATTCCTATGTGGAAAGATGATATCTGGTAACTCTTAAAAATTGTTATCGTTATCATAGTAGTTACAAGAAGTATACAGAGACAGAGGGCATGGTAGTAAACTGTTTAGGATTATTTGTAAAAATAAATCTAGGGGTAAAAAGAATATTACACTAAACAAAATGAGAAGAGAGAAGTAAAATGGGGTAAATTATATCACATGAAGAGCACAGTGGGGGGGACTACAAATGTTTGCTTTAGCAATAAGAGAAGGAAAAGAAATTGAAGGAATTAAAATGGGCAATGAGAGTTAGGATTAGGGTTAGGGTTAGGGCAGTGAGGAAACTAAATTATCACTCTTTGTAGATATATGATATACCTAGAGAATCATAGAGAATCAGTAAAAAAAACTAGTTGAAATAATAAATTTAACAAAGTATTAGGATATGAAATAAACCTATATAAATCATCAACATTTCTATATATTATGAAAAAGACCAGCAGCAAGAGATAGAAAGAGAAATTCCATTTAAGAAAACTAAAATATATGGGAATATACTTGCTAAGACAAACATAGGAATTATATGAATATAATTCCAAAACATTTTTCCACAAATAAAGTCAGATCTCAACAACTGGAAAATTAATTGCTCATGGGTAGGCTGAGCTAATAAAATAAAAATGACAATTCTACCTCAATTAATTTACTTTTTTCAGTGCCATATCTATCAAAATGCCATTTTTTTAAAATAAAACTAGAAAAATTAATAACAAAATTCACCAGGAAGAAGAAAAAGTAAAGAATATACAGGAAATTAATGAAAAAAAATGTGAAGGAGGGTGGCCTAGCAATATCACATCTCAAACTCTACTATAAGTAGTAATTATAAAAATAATCTGGTACTGGCTAAGAAATAGAATGGTGGATCAATGAAACAGATAAGATACACAATATATGGGAATAAATGACCTTAATAATCCAGTGTTTCATAAACCCAAAGATCCTAGATTCTTGGATAAGAACTTACTATTTGAATAAATCTCCTAGAGAAACTAGAAAACAGTGTAACAGAAACTAGGTAAACACAAATATTTTATACCCTATACCAAGATAAGGTAAAAATATGTACATGATTTAGACAAAGGAAGATACTTTAAGTAAATTACATTGAGTGGTTTATCTATTAGATCTATCGAGAAGGGAAGAAATTATGATTAAGCAACAGATAGGAAGCCTTAGAAGATGTAAAATGAATAATTTTGGTTACATGAAATTAAAACGTTTTTGTACAAAGAAAAACCAATGTAACTAAGATTAGAAAGGAAACAACAAACTGGGAAAAATTTCTTTTAGAAAATTTCTCTGATGTAGGTCTTGTTTTTCAAATATAGAGAAATTTATAAGAATACAAGTCATTCTCCAATTGACAAATGGTCAAAGAATATGAACAAGCAATTTTCAAATGAAGAAATCAAAGCTATCAATAATTATATAAAACTGTTCTAACTTACTCTTCATTAGAGAAATGCAAATTAAAATAACTCTGAGGTACTCTATCAGAGTGGCCAATATGTGATAGATTGATAAGAGTTGGAGGGGATGTGGCAAAATTGGGACACCAGCATTGTTGGTCTAGTTGTGAACTCATCTAACCATTTTGGAGAACAATTTGGAACTATGTGCAAAGACCTACAAAATTGTGGATACCCTTTGATCCAGTAATACGGCTTGCTAAACCTATAATCCCAAAGAGATTAAAAAAAGGTGGGGGGTGGGTGAGTGGGAGGAAGGAGAGGACCTCCTTGTACCAAAAAAAAAAATTATAACAGCTCTTTTTGTGCTGAAAAAGAATTGGAAACTGAGATGTCCATTAATTGGGGAGTGTTAGAACAAATTGTGGTATATAATAGTGATGGAATACTATTGTGTGATATGAAATGATGAGCAGGATGATTTTAGCAAAAACTGGGAAAACCTACATAAATGAATGCAGAATGAAATAAATAGAACCAGAACATTGTACAAAGTAACAGCAATATTGTATGATGATCAACTGTGAAAGACTAAGCAATACTTTCAGGACAAATTCTGAAGGACTTATAACAGGCAATGCTATCCACCTCCAGAGGAAGATCTGTTGAGCCAGAATGCAGATCAAAGCATACTATTTTTCACTTTAGTTTATTTATTTATTTTTTTTTTGTGGGGGGGTTGGTTTTATATGAGTATTATCTGACAACAATGACTAAAATGGAAGTATGCTTTGCCTGATAATACATGTATAATCCTGATCAAATTGTTTACCATCTCTGGGACAGGGGATGAAAGGAGACAACTTGGATTAAAAGTTTTGGAAAATATATGTTGAAAATTATTACATATAATTGGGAAAATAAAATCTTTTACAAAAAGAAAAAAAAAGAAAATTTTAGTGACAGACCTTAAGAGCTAGTGCTCTCATTCAGAAATCAGGAAGGTAATAAACAGTTCTCTTATAGGGAGTTTAAAAAAATCAGAATGAGAGAAAAGAAACAAATTTCCTAGGGTCTACTAAATAATTCTAAGGTGTGTGTGGGTGAGGAATGGGAGTGTTATATGGACTTGCTGCTGCTTCTTTTATTTAACTTTGTCCCCAAATTCCTGAGGAGCCACATAGACTATGATGGCATTGCCTTCTGAAGGCTTTTATGTGCCAGATGCCATTTGGGCTATTTTTTCTTTTTTACTTTCTGACAACAGTTGGACAGGCAATCTTTCCTTGCCAATGGATCTATTTCCCTATGTTTCACAGCCCATTTGTAATGATGTTTTTGGTTCTGTGAATGACTTCAAATTAAGTTTCTCATCTAGGTTTTTAGTACACCTGAATACAACTCAGTTATTTGATGACATAGTTGTTAATCCCCAATAAAAAAGATTTTTAATAATCAGTTGGCATTTATTTAATATACTACCTCATCCTATTAAATCTATCTCTTTATATTTAATAGGATAGTTTATGGTGTCATAGCAGCATTAGAGGGATGCTAGAGGGATGGTTGAGAAAGCATTTTCATTATAAATGCTATTTTTCAGGCTTCTAATTTTCTGAACATATTTGTTTGAATGAGCAATTGCTTTATGTTTTCTCTTAATACTTGTAGATCTCTTTCAAATTCATCTATCTATCTATCTATCTATCTATCTATCTATCTATCTATCTATCTATCTATCTATCTATCTATCATCTATCTATCTTATCTCTCCAAACCTTTATAATATGACTGAGAGACAGAGACAGAGAGAGACAGAGAGAGGAAAGACACAGATAGGCAGAGGAGGGAGAGACAGAGACAGAGCCTGATAATAGAGTCAGAGAGAGAGAGAGAGAGAGAGAGAGAGAGAGAGAAAGAGTGAGAGAGAGAGAGAGAGAGAGAGAGAGAGAGAGAGAGAGAGAGAGAGAGAGAGAGAAGGAGGGAGGGAGGGAGAGGGAGAGGGAGAGGGAGAGAATAAGCAAGCATATCTATGCCCCAGGTTTGGAATTGAGAGGATCATGGGCAAATCATTTAATCCTTCAGTGGCCCTAGTCTGAAAATTACAGATAAATTGCTAATCTTCATTTGTGGAAGATTCCTTCATATCAAGAGTTCTCCACATGAGTGTATCAGAGATATGGACCTGCTATGAGTACATACACATATTTATGTACATACATGTATATATGTACACATAGAGATAGACTGGTACATTCATGTTTACATATTCACACACTTTTATTTAATACACATATACTTGAATATATATATTTATATTTAGTATACATATTTATGCCTATTTATACATATACTCATAATATGTATAGATATAAATATACGTTTATAATACATCCATATGTGCATATGTGACACAATGCAACACACATATAAACATCCATGCCACATACATATACATGTATCCTGGTCTTGTAATCCCATTATTGCAGGCAATGATATAGTTTCTCAAGGTATATCAGCATTTGTATTGTAATTTATGGTCTTAGACTAAAAGTAGTACTTGGTATTGAGAAGATGAGTGACTTGCCTGGGATTATTTATCTAGTATGTGTCAAAGATAGCACTTGAACTCAACTTTTTATCTACCATGATTAGTTTTGAACTTTCATTTGAGTAGGAAACTCCCAGTGAGGAAATTCCATCTACCAATTCAGATGGGCACATATTCTTCAATTTGTTGTGTTGCAGAATAGAGAATGGAGGTGTAGAGATCTTAGAATTCCCTTCTTGGATTTCCACCTTGTCATGATGGAAGGGTTTATGTAACTCAATAAAACTATGAGTTATGCCATGCATGATTACCCAAGATGGACAGGTCATTGTGGAGAGTTCTAGTAAAAGGAGATCCACTGGAAAAGGACATGGCAGACCACTCCAATATCTTTGCCAAGAAAAACCCCATGGATAGTATTGTCCATTAGGTCACAAACAGTTGAGCACAATTGAACAATGAAACAACAGAGTAGAATAGCCTTGGGGTACCTAGAGCTCAAGTGACTTACATCCTGAAATTATGTGTCAGACATGGAATGCACCTAGATTTTCCTAACCCTGAAGCTGTCACTCTTTCCATGATTGCATACTGTTGCTCAGTCATTTGAACATATTTAAATGTATGCACATATGCATACATGTAGACATGTATTTCTATATCTACATGTATATTTCCTACTTCTTAAACTCTTAGGAGAAAGGAGGTTGACTAAGAGAGTTTTGTACAAACTCTGAGAAGTTCAAATATCTCTAGAGTGCCATTAGATACATTTCTTCAATGATAACCCATATTAATATAGTTTAAGGTTCACAAAACATTTTGTAAATATGATCTCATTTTATTTCATAAATATAAGTTATAATTATAATATTAATACTAATTAACATATGTTGCATAATAATACCTTTAGATTTGCATAATGGTCTAAAATTCTTTCATATCTAGACTTGAATTCATCACACATGAGTTAAGTGAGGCAGGTATTATTCCCATTTTACAGATGAAGAAACTAAAACATATAGGTTAGAAGCCCAAAATTATAGTTAGCCAGGCCTAGAACTCAGATATTCTGAATCCTTTTTCTAGTATTTTGTCTGTAACATGGCAGGTTAGTGAGATTTTTTTTTCTCGAAAGCAAGAAGCTTTGAGAAGGTCACGGAGTTATTCACAGGCAAGAAGTGTTTCAATCATTATGAGGTTCTCTAGTGGCTTCACAAAATTTATGCCCTCTCTTAATTTACTACTGATCATCCTTCATTTGGTATCAGATTTTGGTTAAATATCTAGTTTCTTGAGTGAACTTCAACTGATTAGATTTTCATATTCTTCAGTAGGAAAATAGGACATTTGACAAATATCAGAAAACATTTGAGCTGTGGGTAGAAAAGGACTAAAGTAACTAACTACTCACAGGGACTGAATGAGTCTCTCCTTCCCTCTCTCTCTTGAACTTCTATTAACTAACTGGTCATCTCCTAGTAAAATTCCTTCCTTGTACACACTTGTGTCTGTTGAATTTGAGTCAGATAGTAACATTAAAGGATTAATAGATTTGTTTCAGGTCTTTTTTTATTTTTAAAAATGTTTTATCAATGCCCCTTAACTTTTCATAATAAACATTTTCTATCTCTGTTAGGATGAATCCTTTCTTGTGACCAATCCTTCCCTAAAAAACAACAACAACAACAACAACAAAAAAACAAACCAACTATTTCACCCCTACTAATAGATCTCATACAATTATGCAAAAAGTTTGATACAGAAACTTTGTAAAAAATATATGGATGCCATATTGTTTTCAGGCAGTCCCTCATCTCTCTGAGATAAGGGAAGAGGTATCTTTCATTATTACTTCTTCGAGGCCTTCATTGGTTTTTATATTATAGTCTTTCAGTAATTTTTTTAGTCGTGTACAATTCTTTGTGACCCCATTTGAGGTTTTATTGGCAAAGATACTATAATAGTTTGTCATTTCCTTCTCCAGCTCATTTTATAGATGAGATAATCAAGGCAAACAGGGTTAAGTGACTTGCCCAGGGTCACAGTTAGTAAATGTCTGAGGCCAGATTTCAATACAGGCAGATGAGTCTTTCTGACTTCAGGTCCGGTACTTTATCCACTGAGTCATCTAGCTGCTTCACAAATGGGTATAGTCAAACAAAATGCATTTTCTACATTAATTATTTCCAAAGAGAAAAAGATGCTTTAATCTTTAGTCTGCATCCATCACTTCTCCATCTCAAGGTGTGTAGCATGATTCCTCACAAGCCCTTTGGAATTGTGCTTGGTTCCATCATCACAATTATTTAGCTTTCACCTTTTAATGGTTCTTTCATTTATATTATTCTAGTGGTCAATCTTATTTTCCAGGTTCTCCGTAGTTTACTCTGGGTGTATTCATACAAATCTTCTTATATTTCTCTAAATTCTAAATATTGGCCATTTCTTATGGCACAGTAATGTTCTATGACATCCAAATATACAACAATTTGTTCTGCTATTTCCTAATTGCTGGACATATATTTTGTTCTTAGGTGATTCCCATCTCCTGCCCACTCCCCAAGTAGTTACTATGACTATGCTGAGAGTTTTTTTAACCTCTTTGGGGAATCTATAATACACAGTGGTGAAATCTCTGGGTAAAAGACTATGAACAGTTATGTTACTTTTCTCACATAATTAAAATTGGTTTCCAGAATGCTTGAACCAATTCACAGTTCCACCAACAGTGTGTTAGTATGCCGGTCTTCCTGAAATCTGAACAAGTGTCTATTTCTGTTTTTTGTCATCTTTGCTAATTTTTTAGTATGAGGTGAAATTTTAGGGTTGTTTTTAACTTGCAGTTCTTTTACAATGTGGAGCAATCTTTCATATGCTTATTGCTAATTTGAAGTTCTTTTTTTTTTTTTACAAATGTTCATATCCTTTTAACACCATTAGATTTAATGATTAGGGTGTAAGACCATGTTTTCAGTAGGATGGTAGAGTAGAATCTCATATTACAAGAAATTGAGGAAAATGTGTATGATGAGTGTTGAATTTTTTTTCAAGAAATTTGGGAGTGAATGGGAGCAGGAATGTGGGTGGATAGGTTGCAGGGCTGAATGAAAACACCTTTTTAGGAGTAGGAAGATACAAGCATATTTCACATGAGAGATGGCGTTAAGTCAGTGTAGAGGAAAAAATAAAGATGTATAAGGTATCTTGGAGTGATATTGATGTTAAACTTGGAGACAAGAAGATTTGAATTCAAATTCTGCTTCAGACACTTATTGCCTAGATGATTCTATATAATCACTTGTTTTCCTCATTAGCAAAGTAGGAATAATAATATTACCTAACTCACAGGATTGTTGGGAAGATCAAATAAGTTTATGTCTATCTTTATATACATACATATATATACATATATATATAAATAAGATTTTACTGATATCTTAATTTTTCTCAAATCATAGTCATTCCCACTATTTCTCCCTCTCAATCAGTCAGTCACATTTATTAAGTACCTACTGTGTGCCAGGCATTATGCTAAACTCTGGGTATACAAAAGAGGCAAAAAGTTCCTGCTCTCAAGGATCTTAATAATAATATGACTATATATGTGTGTGTATATGTATATTTATATATATAAATATATACACATATATAGGTACGTACACACACATATATGTGTAACATGGACAACTAGGTGGCAGAGTCAATAGAGCACCAAGCCTGGAGTCAGGAAGACTCATCTTGAGTTCAAATCTGGTTTCAGACACTTACTGACTATACATACATACATACATACATACATACATACATACATACAGTACACAGTGTTATACAACACTGGGCAAGTCACTTAATCCTGTTTGCCACAGTTTCATCATCTGTAAAATGAGCTGGAGAAGGAAGGAAATGGCAAGGCACTCCAGGACCTTTGCTAAGAAACCCCACCAAATAAGGTCATGATGAGTCAGACATGATTGAAATGACTGAACAACATATATGTATATATATATGTATATATATATATGAGAAGTACTTTGTGATCCTATAAAATTAAAATTGTATAGTTGCTATGCTTAAAGAATATTAGTGTTACTGCTACTAAGACTATTGTTATTGTCCTCATTGCTAGATTGAGGGTGACAGCCATTGGAGCAGTATCAAGGAGAGTCCTAAAGGAATGGGATCAAGGATGCATATCAAAAGATTAGACTTTATGATTAAAGGGAAAGAAGGGAGGGCAAAGGCTGAAGTCCCCAAATTTTGAGCATTAGAGGGGGGAATTTAAGAAAGCTCATTTTACTGTAGAACATCTGTCTTTTCTTTCTTTCTGCTATGTGTATATGTGGGTGGAGTAGGAGTGAGTTTGGATGGGGCAAAGGACACAAGAAGACCTAGAATTTTTATTGCAAAGAATGGTGTAGGAAATTGAGATGAGTGGAAGAAGGATAGTAAAGTAACATCAAGGGACTAGGTGAGGACATCCAAGTTTTAGCACTGGAGGTGGGTAAGCAGTCTGGTAAAGGTTGATGTTAGAGAAGAAGAGTACTCACAGGAGAGAGGAGACACAGTCAGAAGCACAGTGTGTGCGTGGGGATGTGTTTGTGTGTAGGAGACAGAAAATGGTGATGTTCTCTGCTCTGCCACCAGTGTGTTGATATTGTTAGAGTGAGACAACACTGAGGGAACACAGTGATCAATTTCCTGTTAAAGATGGCAGTGGGGATGGATTTTCCTTCCAAGTTAGATGGTTGCTTGAAATTCTGCTTCCCTGATAGCTGTCTCTGAAGAAGGCCTAGAGTAGTCCTCCTGAAAATATGCCCGGGACACTGGTCTCTCATAGTTCTGTAATATCTTGATATATTTCAAAACTTTTATTTTTTAAAAAAATAATTTATCTTTGCTATTAGCCTGAAAGCCAAATTCATCCTGTTGTCAGTTCAGTTGTGAAAATGAATTACTGTCTAAGCATCCATCCAGCAATTTCTTTGCCACCTCGTCTGTTGGCCCAGATTCTCTCTTAGAGGACTTGGGAAAGGTACTTTATGATTCCAGCATGTCAAACACACATCCATGTGTTAGGAAGACACGTCACATATGGCAATTAGAAAAAGCAGATTAAGTTATTAGGAATAACACATTTTGAATGCATTCTTTCCGAAATATTTTTCAAGCAATACTAGGGAGCAGCAAAGTCTTGATTAGGTACCACCTATTTTTAGATCAGCTTCCTGTTACTTCATCCCCTCTCCCCCTTACTCTTACCAGTTTATTCTATTGGTATAGGGTGCAGAGTTACATAAAGGAATTTTACATACATGAAATTGGACATCCATGCCTAGAAAGAAGCATGGAACATATTCACAAAAAATGTAAGTATCTAGAGAAGGGTTTGAAGAGGGTGTTTTCAACTGGGTTCTGGGCTTTGACAAATTGGTCATTGCTTTCTCCTTGTCTTAAGGGGTTATAATTTAGGGGGAATTGTTAAAACCAGGTTTCTGAGAGGGTAAAAAATAAAACATTTTGGTGGTCTGGGGGAACAGGGATAACTTGGTATCTAATTGCCTCTGAAATATCTTTATCATACTCAACTTTCTGGGTTAGATTATTTTTTCTCTTTTCTCTTCTTTCTTGAATATTGGGGAAACTGATGAGGAGATTTTGAATAACTTCTGTAAGGATTGATTAAAAGAGATGGGGGTAATTAGCTTGGAGAAGAGGAAGGTTCTTCTAGAGATAGTGGGTTCATTCACATTTGAGATTATCAAACAATGTTTAAATGGTTATTTGCCAGATATATCAGAAAAAGAATTCTTTTTCAGGTAAGAGTTGGATTAGAGGGTCTCTGAGGTTCCTTCCAACCCTGAAGACTATACAGAGACAGGTAGGATATAGATGCCATCTTCAGATAAATATTTTTAGGGCTGTCATATGGAAGAAGGATTACATTTATTTGCTTGTATTTGAAGGGTTGATCTAGGACCAATGATTGAAAGGGACAGGAGAGGAGAAGCTAGATGTCTCAGTAGATTAAGAGCCAGTTATAGAGACTGGACACCTTGGATTGAAATCTGGCATTTGGTACTTCCTAGTTGTGTGGCCCTGGGTAAGTCACTTAACCCCTGTTGCCTAGCCCTTTTCTTCTGCCTTGGAATCGATACCCAGTATTGATTCTAAGATAGGAGATAAGTGTTTCTTTTTTTTAAGCATAGGGATTAAGATTTTGGATCATTGTAAGGGAAAAAAGCACATAAAACTTCCTTATAAATTATAACTGGTCAGAAAATGGAATGGGTTGTCTTATGAATTAGTGATCTGTCTATTATTTTAAGTTTTGAGTGTTAACTTCTTAGAGATTTATTATGGAAGTTTCATGTTTTAAGTACTGAATTGGACTGTATGAATTCATCCCTTCCAACTTGGAGATTCTGTGTTGCAAGTTAAAGTGGCTTGAGTGAACAGTCCATGTGCTATCTGATCCTGTTATGTTTTGCTTTGAGAATCTCCACTGTAACTTCAAAGTGGGCAGATTGGTTTGCTCTTGAGTGAATAAATGAAACTCAGGTGTGTAACACAAAGGACCTGATGAAGAACAGAGAGAAACTGCCAACAACACATTTTTAAAAAAGGTTGGACCTCATCTCACACAGGCTGTAATTTCAGGGCTTATTCACAGGTCTGATGCTACTTCTGATCAGCATGGAAGCTTTGACTTGCTCTGTTTCCCTCCTGGGCTGGTTAAGCTGACCTTGGGCACTCTGATGGTTCCTTATCCCTGATATAGGATCTAGTTCCAGTTCTACTACTATTTGTGTGCCGCAGAAATATTATCTTACCTTTCTGAGCTACTGTAGTTTTCTCATCTATAAAACAAACACCTTGGCCTAGATGTTCTTTAAGGACTCTTCAAGCTCTGGAATTCCATGGGGCTATGAACTGAAGAAATGGGATTTTCCCACAGTGCATCGAGCAGGAACTCAGAGGAGCTTCACTGAAGGTGATTAGGGTAGATTGACACCCATTCTAATGAAAAAGGAGGTATAAACAGTAATCTTAACTCTGAGACTTCTGGTATAGCATTATCATCTCCAGCTGCTTTGGGATGGTTAAAACTAAGTATCAAAAAGTTAAAACCATAGTGAGAATAAGGAAGACAGAGAGGAGAAAAGACACAGATACTTAGTTTCTCATTTTATACCTCTAATAATTTTTAAATCAGGGCTACAAACTAGATTGAGGGAGAAAATGAATGAATGAATCTCCTTATTCCCAGAATCTTGCATTTAACTTTTCTTGTTATCCTGAAATACTTTAGGTAATGATGCTCTCTGTATCTCTATTTAGTGACTTGATGGTATCTGAAACATTAATACTCACTTCAAATGACCTACTATTCATATAATATCACTTGTCTCTGGTTTTCCCAGATTCTATTTTCCTTCCTTCCTTCCTTCCTTCCTTCCTTCCTTCCTTCCTTCCTTCCTTCCTTCCTTCCTTCCTTCCTTCCTTCCTTCCTTCCTTCCTTCCTTCCTTCCTTCCTTCCTTCCTTCCTTCCTTCCTTCCTTCCTTCCTTCTTTCCTTCCTTCCTTCCTTCCTTCCTTCCTTCCTTCCTTCCTTCCTTCCTTCCTTCCTTCCTTCCTTCCTTCCTTCCTTCCTTCCTTCCTTCCTTCCTTCCTTCCTTCCTTCCTTCCTTCCTTCCTCCCTTCCTTCTTCCCTCCCTTTCTTTCCTCTCTCCCTCCCTGCTTCCTTCTTTTCATCCTTGGGCTGACTATACTGCTGCTGAGATTCCTGAGGGAAGAATTATGACTTGCCTGAATGTCATTTGGCCCTTCTTACTTCCTTCTCTCCTCTTTCCTTTTTTTTTAATTTGGAAGCTGCTGCTGTCATTTCAAATGCAGAGTAGGGAGCAAAGGAGAAGCACTGGAAAGAGAAATCTGGCTGAGGGCAGTCATCCTTCAGGAACTCAGACAGCTCTGGCTCCCAAGATCCTCATGAATAAGAAACGTGAATCCTCCTATTACTACAAAGCTAACTTTTGTTACTCTGAACTCAAGTCATAACCAAATAAATCAGCATCTAGTAGGTTTGATGTCCTATCCAGCTCTGATCGTGTGGTCTTTCACGTTCGAATGTGACCCTGCCCCAGTAACATAAAGTGGGTTCTGGTTTTCTACTTCTTAAAAAATTCCCTTTCTTCCCCCACTAAGTCCTAGCAACTAGCCAAACAATGGAGATGCATTGAGATGAGCAGGAACAACAAACTCAAATTTGCCTGGGGCGATGTGCAGGTTTTTTCATTTATTCCCCTTAACTTCTTCCAATTCTCTAGTGTGTCTTTATAATAGATAGGGGCCCCCGATTTATCATGGTGATCACAAGGAGAGGCTATGGCTCCAGTCTTTTAAATTTTAATGAATAGACAGAATTGCTTTCAAAATTTGGAACTTCAGAGTTTTCTATAGACCTATAGCTCCTGGTCGCAGACCTTCTTTCTCTGGGGCCCAGTTACTGAGCAAATCTTGGCATACTTTGATTCTCAAGGAGCATCATTATACAGGTAATAGTCTAAAGGATTAAATCTGAACTCAGATTGCTTTTTTTTAAAGACCATAAGATTATAGATTTAGAGTTTTTAGGGATATTATAAATTATCTAGTCTAAACTCCTCATTTGATAGATGAGGAAACTGAGACTGAGAAGCCTAAGTAACTTACCTAGGTCATATAGAATTGGGGATAGAATCTAGGTTATTTGATGACAACAAACTGGTTTCCTGCCTACTATCTCCCAATACCTTCAAATGCAGTTTGCTGAATTCATACCAGTCTCTCCATTATTCTCCATGAGTTTTCTGGTTGTGTAATTTCTGCCAGGAATTCAATTTGATTCATCAAATAGTAATTTAATACCTACTCTATGTATGGTTCTATGACTAAATAGTATCAAAGTTCTAAGACAAATGACCTTCCTGAATATATCAAATCAGAAGCATTCATTAAGTACATACAGTTATGTGTCAGGCACTATGCTAAGTGTTGGGAATACAAATAGAAGTAAAAAAGAAAGATAATCCCTGCCTTCAAGGGGCTTACAGTTTAATGGGAAAAGACTACAGTTAGAAGGAAGCTACAAAAGTATTAAGAGGGACAGAGAAGACAGATACATATCCAGAAACAAGATGGAGAAAGAATTCCAGAGTCTGGAGTGGATCTCAAAGAATGAAGGATAAAAATGGTTGTCCTGGATGCTTTTCTTAAAATGGAGTTTCCATATCAGATGGCCAAGCAGAGGCAGAATAATTGTCCAGGGTGAGAAGGTTGCCAGACTGGAGTAATCTCCCACAGTAATAAGGCTGCTGAATTATGGTGAAGATGGAGGTCCAGAGTCAGGAACTTGACTAAATCTTTTCTGTAAGTCAAGGTCAAGTTCTGTTCTTTTGGGAGGATTCAAAGCCTTAAGTATCATGACAATAATTATTAGTTAGTAGGAGGAAATGTGGTATAGTGGACAGAAGTCTAGTTTTGGATTCAGAGGATTGTGGTAAAAAACCAACTCTATTAGTTGCTACGTGTGTAATACTGGGCAAGTCAATTAACTTCCCAGCTGTAAATTGAGTAGATTGGATTAGATTACTCTAAAAGATTCTGGCCATCTCTACATCTATGGCATGGCCTTGGAGTTGGGATGATTTGAGTTTCAATTATGCTTCATATATATAGATATATGTGACTTGGGTGAGTCATTTAATCTTTCCTAGTCTCAGTTTCTTCATCTGGAAATAGGGGGAAATAATTGGATTTCCTTCATAGGGTGGTTGTAAAGATGAAATAAAATCACAAAAGTAAATCAATTTGCTAATCTAAAAGGGCTAAATGTTAGCTATGGTGATGATGATCATCATTAAAAACAGAATGTGAAATTCAAACTCAGACCCAATATTCCCTCCCTGATATTCTAGTATAAGAGTTTCTCCCAGTTCCCCTCTAACACTAGCTCTCTGGTCCTATGAACTGTGATCAAGCAGGGGCCTACAGAATTGATAGGCTCTATGAGGAAGAAGAGAATAGATTCTGATTCTTATGCTATAATGGATTAACTATCTACCTTCTGAGGTTCCTTCCAACACTGAGATGAGGTGATTTAGTACCACTTGTACACCCCCCCAAATCCTTTTTAATGAATATTTTTCTTCTATGAATTTCAAAAGCCCTTAGAATTTATATTATTCATTTTGGTGGCTAGTCAGATAGTAACATATAGGGCTTCTCTAGCTCAGGTGTATATATATATATATATATATATATATATATATATATATACATATATGCATATGTATGTATATGTACATTCAGGGATGTTTGCCTGAATCTTGTAAGAAACCAAGAAATTCAAGAGGCGAGAGGAAAAGAGATAGAATATTCCAACCCTAGTGAAAAGCCAGTCCAAAGACATATAAAGAAAGGACCTGGTGTGGTAGGTATAAGGAATAACAAGGCGGGGAGAGAAAGGAACAAGCATTTATAGAGCATCTCTTATGTTCTATGAAGGATGCTTTTATAAAACCACTATTATCTCATTTGATCTTCCTTGATACCTGTGAGGTAAGTACTACTATCTCCATTTTACATTTGATAAAACTGAGGCAGAGGTTAAGTGACTTGCCCAGGGTCACAAAATGAATGGGGGTTTAAAAATTTTTTCAATGCAACTTTATTTTCACAATCCAAAAATTACAGAGTATACTTATTAACTATATACTAGTAAAAGGCTACTTGCCAGAAGTTCGGGAAGTGACAAAAGAAGCCAAGTTTGAACTGAGGTTTTCCCAACTCCAGATCCAGCGTTCAATCCATTGGACCACCAGCTGACTCTACTACTAATAGTAGACTAGTATGGCTGGGTTCCAGAGTGAATCAGGAGTTCTTAAGCTTTTTTCATGTCATGGACCTCTTTGTCAGTTTGGTGCAGTTTATGGACCCCCTCACAGAATGATATTTTTAAATGTATAGAATAAAAAACCGAGGATTATAAAAGAAACCATTTATATGGAAATATAATACATAGATGTACATAATATATACCATCCAATAAATGTATATACAAACATATGTGCATATAGACAAATATACATATGTATAACATAGCCCTGAGCATGTTCCCAAATCTCCTTAACTAATTGCCATATATTTATATGTTTAAAAAATATCTGAATGTAGAGGCATTTGCTAATATCTAACCATCTACTTTTTCTGTCTCTGTAGCCCATTCTTTTCCTAAGATCCTTTGTTCTTATAGCCTGAATCTTGGAACATGTGCTAAAAGAATAGACAATCTGGCATCAGCAATGTGAACTCCACCTTGTCCTTGCAGATTTTTAAGACTACTCAATGGCTCACTTTAAGCAGCCCAAAGCTGTGGAAGAAATTGTTAATCGAAAACATCTCTTTAATTTGGTTTTGAACCTTTTCCCCACATGGGTACATTTGAATGTTCTCAGAAATTACCACCACTAAAATCTTCACTGATGGTGATATTTTTTGCTATAAAAAAATAGGATTAGTGAATATGTTACTTATTTGCTGTGTGACTTTGGGCAAGCCTCCTTCCTTCATCTCTAAAAGGAGGGGTTGGACAATAGGTTCTCTGCCATCCCTTTTGGATCTAACATTCCTCCATCCTATGACTTTGTATTAATGAGTGATAGTGTACTCAATGCCCTGAGGAGTCATTTTGGTTCATTCAGTAGTGGACAAGCTCAATGGGGTTGAATATGGAAGTAAGCATGACAACAGAAATAAGATATATTAAAAAACTTTTATGGAAAAATTGCTCTATAAAGTCTGCATTGTTTTGTTTTCATATTCTGTAAGATTTAAATAGAATTTCTTCTCACTCTGGTGGGCCACTGTCTTAACTATAAGAGGACAGTATAGATGTCTTGGCATTCCAAGGCCTCATACAATTCTTAGTATGAATGGTTGTTTTGATACCCTGGGGAAATGTACTATTTCTATGCATTTGTCTTCCTTTTTTTCCTTCCTTTTTTTTTCTCCCCACCCCCTTTACCTCAGAGGTAGCAATCCTCCTGCTATTAGCAAGATGTCTATTATAGTGTCATTAAAAAAGCTATAGTCAGAGGAGAGAATGACTCATATCATGGAGGAGTTAATAATTCACCGTAATAAAAGTATAAAGTTTTATGATAAACCACTCTCAGGGGAGTTAAATATAATCCTTAGCGGGTCACACACTGACTACAAAGCTTACATTTGTAATGGTAATTTGAATTTACTACATCGCCTTTAGTTTTTAAGCGTTTGTATGTCATTAGACCTTATAAATTGATTTATATGTTTCAACTCCAGTATAATTCTGCATAAAGGTACAATAAATTTTATGGATTGGAGATATGGCATCTAAAACATTTTAATAAAATTATTTTTTCCAAATTCGCTTGGACTGCTTCGAAGAAAAATCACAAAGATGTAGGGATTTCTAAACTTTTATGAATTAAATAAGATGGGAGTGGGCTGCTGATTCTGGAGGAGGATCTGGTTTTAACTGACTACCTCCCTACTCCTTGCCTTCTGGGTAAATATGTACATTTGGGGTAGCTCTTGAAAGGGGACATGGCTTCCACACATGCTGTGTGGAACTTCAAAGCTCTAGTTAATGCACTGCTGATGAGTTTACCTGTGAGATGTTAAGATTGTTTTTCTCAAATGGATTCTCAGTATCATTTGTGAAAATAAATGTAATATTCTATTTTTTTTCCTAGAGAAAGAGAGAGAGAGAGACAGAGAGAGAGACAGAGAGACAGAGAGAGAGAGAGAGGAAGAGAGAGAGAGAGAGAGAGAAAGAGAGAGAGAGAGAGAGAGAGAGAGAGAGAGAGAGAGAGAGAGAGAGAGAGAGAGAGAGAGAGAGAGAGAGAGAGAGAGAGAGAGAACACTCCAGTTTTGGTGACCTTCCCATTAGGGATCGAATTTAGAAGAACCTTTCTTTGCTTTATTCAATTAATTAATCCTATCCCGCATCCCCACACCAATGATCTTTAAAAAGAAGGATTTTCTAGAAGTCCACATAGAAAGTGAAATAGAAGAAATGAGGAAGGGCTCCCTTGGGGCAGGTTGGGTTATGGACAGAGCAGCCTTTGGCCTCACCCATTATATTTCTGAGGAATGTGTCTCTTCCACATTCTCTCTCACCCTTTGTTATCTGAAAAATAAAGGTCAAGTCAAGTGGATTATGACAAAAATGAAAACTTAACTCCACAAAACCAAAGACCTGTTTATTTCATGGGCTGGGGTCCACAGTAGCATAAATATGAATACAGAGATCATGAGGAAAAAAAGAAATGCAACCTTCCCACACACTGAATCTTCATCCCTCAGACCAGTTCATTATTAACTTTTTTTCTCATTTGAAATAAAACTAACCAGCTAGAAGTGACTTGTGATTAATTAGATTTTCTTTCTGACTTTGCAAATTCTGGGGAGATTGTTCACTGGCTTCCATCCTGTGAGGACTTTGTTTACATTTGGCAATGTGCTTTTAAGTCCCTGGAAGCAGCGTTGAATTTGGCTAAAAATACTTGATAAACTATACCGTCTGTTTTAAAGGGCTTTAAATAATCACCCAGCTTTTTTTTTTTTTTGAATGCTGCTTTTCTTAAAGCTGGTGTAATTTCAATGCTGATCTTCAAAACCCCTTTTGTCTAATCCTGTGTATAAGCTTTCCCATAACGAAACTTTAAAAGATCCTGACACTCCCTAGTGGGCAGTTATCATTGTATTCCCCATAGCCCTGGCACATTAGAAAAGCTTTATCCCATCATGGCGGGTAGCTTTTTTGTTTTGGAAAGCACTAAGGTAAATCTCTAGGGGCATCATGTACGCAGTGGGTGTGTCACTTGCTAAATGACCTAGCCAGCTGGACAGGTTGAGGTACAATTTACTGGAAATGTATTAAAGCTGTCTTGGGAAATGATTCTTAAAAATGTTCCCACTGTTGGTGTGATGCAGATTAAGACCTTGGTGAGCAACGGAGAAAAATTAAATGGTAATAAGAAACCCCTGATGGTAAGGAAATGGTTTGGGGAAGGGGGATGGGAAAGTGTTGAATTTAGTGAACCAAAGTTGGGAAAATTCAGCCCAAGCTACTATTCTGCCTGAGCTTCAGCAAGGTCTTGACTAGGCAGAGAATCCTGGACTAGGTAGTCTTGCCCAGTGCCTCTGAGGTCTTGAGGGGGTAGGGGTAGATATAAAATGCTATAGAGACCAGTTATCAAGCTCCACATAGTTCAGTATTGGGTCCATCCACTGTGACATCACTAAGGACCGGGGATCATGGCTTGTGTAGCCAGCTACTTCTCAGTATACTTCAAGAGTTAAGTTGTTATTTTTTTTTGCCACAATGTCTAAAATGTCTTCTATTGGAGATCTGATCATTGCTTTAGTTAAATATGGAATATTCAAGACATTCTAGTTCAATTGTAAATACTTTCAGGACAGATAATTCAAAAAAACATCATTATAGATTGACATCCTGGTAACAATTAGCTTATTAGGAATGGAAATTGACTGGACCAAAAATTCTGGGGGAATGGGATATTTGACAAGTTAGTTTTGATGAGGGGGAGGGAAGCCCGAGTTAAAAGCTTCCTGGTAGAGGATAGACTTACATAAAAGGTTTAAGCAGGGAGCATCTGAACGCTAGGAAAGCCACTGGAGAAGGGGGAAGGAAGAACGGAAAAATCAAGTGAGAAGGCACCAAAGATCAACTCTGATTTCACAATTTTGTCCAGGTTTGACTCTGCCTGGTACGCCACTAAATTCAGAGATCCCATACCCAGAAGTATAGCCTCATGCCTCCACTCTGGGATTTTGGGAGGCCATTTATCTTATCCTTAGATATCAATCAATCAGTAAATACTAAGAACTTGTTATTCAGTGTGCTGTGCTAAGGACTGAATTAACCGACTTTGGTAGAATGTTGAATCAATGATTTCATTGATGTTTTGTTATAATATCTTGAACATAAGTTGTTAGGATGATACAATGGCTTACTTACAAAAATCACACACTTTTGGACCATCCTTTGAGTTATTTATAATTTTCATTCTTCTGAGATCATGGTATCCCAAAATTGATAGCCATGTGCATCACTTGGGAGAATATAAGTGGGTGAAAGATGTGTTGTAGGGGCAGAGATCAATTTGAGATCATTGTACAGAGAGATGTGTGGTATCCCCTATTGTGATCCAGACCCATCTCTTTCTTTTACTCAATTCTGAGGCCACTTCACTGTCCATCTTTAGGGCCTCTCCAAGAAATATCCAAGATGAACTGAATCTTCAATTCAGAAAATGTGGCAACTAAGGAGGAATGAAGATGTAGTATGTGAATGGAAGTCCTTTGTCTTATAATTCTGTGCTGTTGGATTTCCTAATATTCTGGGTGCCTAGTATTGCATTTAAGTCTAATATTTTCAACTGTGTAAGCTTGTTAAATTTACCTTCAAAGATAGTCCAATGTCCTGAGGGAGGACCTTTATTTATTTACTTTGGGGGATGAATGAAGTTCATTCATGCTCTGAGCTTCTATAACTTTTTTTCTATGGTTTGGCATCATGGGATTTTGTAGACCACTCTGCAGGTAAGAGTTTATTTGGGGGGGAAGTCATGTGGCTGAGTAGATTGAGAGCCAGACCTAGAGATGAGAGGGTCCTGGGTTCAATCCCCATTGTTTAGCCCTTGTCATTCTTCTGCCTTGGAACCAATATTTAGTATTGATTCTAAGATAGAAAGTAAGGGTTAAAAAAAAGAGAATTTATTTCTCTTTTGTAAACTCAGCTAGATATCAAAGGGCATTCTATGTATGCCAATGCCTGGTTCCATTTGTAAAGTACTGGGGCAGGTCTACCTCTGGAGACTGAAGTGCTGGACCTCGTGGCTGCTATTTTCTTTATTCTCATTCTCCTTGTTTATTGTCATTCCTGCTTAACCCTGAAAATGTTTCCAGTTTATTGACAAACACTTCATCTAAAACATGAGGATGGCAGCATTTCTTTTGGTTCTTTTCCCTGACGGCTTCTGTGTCCGAACTTGGGAGTTAGCACATTTCCAGACCTCTCTGCAATGCCTTTTGGCTCCACTGGCTCATTTGAAATGTCACACAAAGCCCATTTAATTTTAGTCCAGCTTGTGTGGGCTTTGTGTGTGCAAAAGTCACATGGGTGTGCAGGAAGAGAGTGTACAAGTATTATCTTCTGTCAAAGCAATTAGCCATTTGTGTCCACAATTAACTAGTTGACCCATATATTGAAGAAGAAAAGACCTAATTGCAAGCAAAAACTATACCTATGTAAAAAAGAGGCTGGACTGAAAAGTCAATCATTTTTCAGAATGACTGGGCTAGTTGATTTTTTTTTTTTTGAGGAATGACTGAGCTCTATGATTTGTTTTCATTTAAATTAGAGATGGTACCTATGAACTGTGACACAATATTTTTCCCCTCCAACTTTACATTCAACCAGAGTCCCACCACCTATCCTCCCCAGGAAGTTTGATGATGATGATGATGATGATGATGATAATTACTATTACCTTTCATATGTTTTCTTCTTCAGTCTAAAAGCCTGTCATGGTTCATGGTTGACTTTTTCCTCATGTATATTAACTTCCAATCATGTAATAATATAATTTTAGTGCTGTAAGGGTCCTAGTCTAGCCCTATAATTTTACAGAGAAAGAAACAAAGGTCCAGAGATAATAAGTGACTTAGTCAGCAAGAGAGGTCAGACTAGAAACCCAGTTTTTTGACTCCTAGACCTAGGCTATTTCTAAAAGAGAACTCTTTCTATCAGAAAGAAGCTTGATCTAATTTAATATCAAATAAGTCTTTTAGTTTCATTTATTCAGTTGTTTTCTGAGCTATAAAACCTGGGGTTCAATATAGTAGGAACAGTGAATTCTTTCACAGCTGAACTTAGACTACATACCATAATAATATCAGAAGACCAACCTAGAACCCAGGCTGTTTGGTCCTCAGCCAAAATGTTATGTAAGCAGAATTTATCTTTGGCATGTTCTCAGATTGGGATCTCTTTCCTCTTTTAGTTCCACTCCTCTGGACACCAGTAACCCCATACTGCTTGGGGCTCTCATTAAGCACCTCAACCAGAGGAGTACCCAATGATCCAAACAATTCCCACTTTCCTGTTATCAGTCACAACATACCTATCCTAAAGGGTTACATCACAACCCTTCAGTGCCCTGCCCTTTGCTTTCCAATCTGATCAGATAAACCAATCCTCAGTAATCTTAGGCTAAATGGATGCTCATGGGTGCTTCAGGTGTTATATTCCCATATTAACAGTGATTTTCTGGAGACATAGTGCCTTAACCAAAAGAATTAAAGATCATAGATTTCTAAACCCTTTCATTTTCTCAAATGATCCAGTAATGCTAAGTGACTCGATTGAGGTTCTCAAAGTCACAATGGCAGATGTGGGATTCAAATGTGGGTCTTTCAACTCCAAATCCAGCATGTTTTTCAGTAATTCATGAATCTTCACTGACTCTAATCATGAGAATTTCAGGCCCAGTGGTGGCAGTCCAGAGGGAGAGGTTTGGTGAGCAGGGTACAGATGGATCTTATGAATGTGCCTTAAATCAACCTAAATATGCAAGCCTCCCAGGAGATCAGCTCCCATACCAGATGGAAGGTAGTTGGGTTAAAGGCATAGTTGGAGAAACTTGTCACGGAAAGGAGGAGGGTTATCCTATTTTTTTAGTCTAGTACACATGCCTTTCTCCATTTTCCAGCTCCAAATTCTGTTCATCATTTAAGGCTCATTTCTATCCTATCTCCTCCAAGAAACCTTTCCTGAATATTCCAGATCTTCTGAGATTTTCTCTAAATTCCTATAGTATTTACTAAACAGTTAAACACTTCTTTATGTGCTGCCTTGAATTTTGCCCTGCCCTCTGTCTTAATTCTATATCCTCGACTATACTGTAAGGTCCTCAAGGGCAATGACCACATCATATAAAGGAAACCCACATTTATAAGATGTTTTAAAGTTTGCACAGTACTTTATTTACAAATTTTTATAATGTTTTAAAGTCTGCAAAATGCTTTCCTCAGAGGGTTTACGCTAATGCAAGAATTATCATCCCTATTTTATGGATGACAAAACTGAATGAGATTAAGGGTCCCTTAACTGAGAAATTAAGTGACTTCTCCAGGTCACACAGCTAGTAATGCCTGACACAAGATTTGAGCCCAGATTCTTCAGTCTTCAGATTTGAAGATCAAAGGATCTGGGTTCAAATCCTTCCGTAGATATTAATTAGCTAATTGTGTGTGTGTGTGTGTGTGTGTGTGTGTGTGTGTGTGTGTTTAAACCCTTATCTTTCATCTTAGAATCACTACTGTGTATTGGTTCCAAGGCAGAAGAGAGGTAAGGGCTAGGCAATGGAAATTAAGCATCTTACCCAGGGTCATAGAGCTGAGTTCTGATTTGAACCCAGGAACTCCCAACTCTAAGCCTGGCTCTCTGTCCACTGAATTACCCAGTTGCCCCTACCTGGTTGTGTTTTAACCCTTAGGTCCTATTGTCTCTCTTCCTTTGTATTTCTGCCAGTTCTGAATACAAAGTAGAACTCCATAAATATTTTTTGCTTGATGTTAACTGTAATTGACCTCCATTTTTATTTGCCTGTGTTAGGGAAATGGGATTTGCTGGTTGTTATATAAAAGTGGTATTCCCATGCTCCTTAGCTCTGTTCATTTTCATAGGTGTGCTGGGGTGGGGGTGGAGGTGTGAGAGGTGGAGAATAAGCAGGAAGCTTTCCGGCAGCTGAGTTTATGAGCCCTGGGTACACAGGCAGCTCTGGTGGAACTAAGAAGGTTCTATGTTGTTAGATTTTAAGAGAACAGTCAGGCTTTGATTCCAACTTTATTTGTCATGATGTTCTAGATAGAGAATAATAATAGCTGATGATTATAGAGTGCTCTCTGGTTACAGAATGCTTCTAAGATATCTGTTGTTCAGTCATTTCAGTCATCTCTCACTCTTTAGGACGCCGTTTGGGATTTTTTTGGCAGAGATACTGGAGTGATTTCTCCCACTCATTTTACAGAGGGGGAAACTGAGGCAAATAGGGCTAAGTGACTTGTCTAGGGATCACACAGCCTAGTAAGTGTTTGAGGCTAGGTTTGAGCTCAGGAGAATGAATCTTCTTGACTCCAGGACCACCTAGTTGCCCCCTTGACATATATTGTTTCATTCTATCTTTGCAACAAGCCTGTGAGTAGACAGGGCAGGAATTGGTGTACTTATAGAACTGTAGAATCACAAAGTTGGAAGAGGCTTCAGCAATAATGTAGTTTAACCTCTAACCAAATGAAGAGTCCCATCTACCAACCCGCCCAAGTGGCCATCCATCCATTCTCAAACATCATCTCTCCGTTTATTAAGGAAGAAATTGAGGCACCAAGAGATTGAATAGATTGTATTAGAAATGGCAGATGTAGGACCTGAACCCTGGTCCAGTGCTCTTTGTATTCCCCTCAAGGTAGCTTTGGAATGCACAATCAAAAAGAAAGCCCACACTGAAGGGACAATGGTTGGTGAGCCATTATTTCAATGTGTACAGCTTTTTTTCCTTTAAAAAATCATATCCACAGTTTGTAGCCTGTGGTTTCCTCTGTCAGCCTGGCACATTCAGTACTTATCCAGTAAATGTGGTCAGTGTCTCCTCTTGTTTATCTAAATACACAATTGGACAATAAACAGTACCCATGGAAAATACATCGGGCCAGAGGTCTTCATTCATTGTTGATTTTAAACGAAACGATGCATAGGATGAAAAGAACCATTAGCAGGAAAGGGTTTAAACTACATTAGAGAAGGGAAGAAAATTGTCCAACATTTGGTCCTTACAACAATGCTGAAGAGAATGGGGAGGGGGTTAGTGGTGAGGGAGGAAGCTATTAGTGAAGCAAAAACTTGCACACAATGGTCAATGGGAAATAGGCAGAAGGAATCATAAAGAACCTGTGTGGGCTTGGAAATAATGGATAAGCCCTTTGAAGGCTATCAGGCAGGAGAAGTATTCTTTCTCTACAGTTAAAAAAAATATGAACTCTCCCTGTTCATCTTTCCATCCACATTCTCTGACCCATCTTCCCCTTTGTCAAAGGCCTTCTTGGCCATATAACTTTGAGCACATTTTGAGGACTGGCAAAAGGCTCCGACTGCTGTTTAACAAGTCCAAACTAATTGTTGTTTAGGTCTGGATTATGGGCTGGATTATGGAATTAAAAGGGGTCTGTTAAGACCACTGTTACTGCTGCCAAAAGAGTTTATGAGTGCAAACGGAACTACAGGGTCTACTACCCAGAGAATTTACCACTTTATTTTGATAGTTCCTGAAACCAATCTAATAAATCATTTTCCTTTTGTCTGAATGCTTAGTTTCTTCATTAGAAAAAAAAGGAAAGATCATTGTAATATTTATCCCAGAGTATTTTTATATTATTTCATTAGAGGGTATTGGCTGAGTAGAGTGGGTGTAAATATTTAAGAGGAAAATTGCAAGTGAATTTGCTGGTAATGATTGGTACTAGATTAGTAACATTAGTAGTTTCAGGTGGATTTGCTCCCAGAGCATTAGTGGTGACTAAAACTATGTATGTGTTTGTCTATGCATGTCTAGTCACTGTTTTTGCTTAGGAGTATGACAGCACACTTGGCTAGAGAAAAGAGGAGGATGTTTTGTATTTCCTATCTTAGCCACCTCAGTTTCCTTGGCATGGGTTCTCTGGTAAAAGTGATCAGGATAGGGATAGGAGTTGAAGGGGAGGCTCAGAAAAATAGGAATGAATTATGAACAATTTAGTTATTCTGAATGGCTGTCTAGGAGTTGATAGATACCAGGCTTCTTGTAGTAAGTTATTTCTTATGAATCATAGCAAGGAATAATGGAAAGAGTACTGGACTTGATGCCAGGAGCCCTGGGTTCAAATCCCACCTCAGATACTTATTAGACAAGTCACTTAATTGCTTATATTTATTGATAAAGAAGCTGAGTGCTTGTGTGAGTGAAGATGCTGTGAGAGAAAGCTTTGCAGACTTTAGAGCACTACATAAATATGATTTTTTACATAATTTTCTTCATTTCCATGAGAAGGACTTTTTGATGGCTGTATTTGAAACAATTACCTAAATGCAAGCATTTCTCTTACTATCTCCTGTCTCAGTATCCAATGCTAGTGCCTTCCCATTGTGGAATATTTCAAATTTATCCTATATTTTATTTGTCTATTGTTGTTTACATGCTGTCTTCCCCAATAGTTCCTTAAGATCAAGGCATGCTTTCTGTCTCTCTTTGGGTCCCCAATATTTAGCACTGTGCCTGGCATCCATAAGTGTTTGATAAATTAAGTTTATTGACTGACCCACTTCCTACTCCTAAAGGCACCTCAGAATTAGCTTGGTTGGAGCTGATAGATTGAGTGTTCTGCTCTCTAGTTATCAGCCCCTAAATCTACCCGGATCATTTTAGAGAAATTTTGATTACAAAAGTTTTTATTAAAAGGTGTTACTTGTGTAAACTATATTTAATGTACTTTCATGGACCTGCAGACAAGTCAGCATTAGAAAATACTATGCACACAAAGCAAAAGACGGCAATGGAATCTCTTTAAAACATCATTTAAAAATACACTTTATGATTCTTCTCCTTAAGTTTTATTACTGACCTGGTAATTCACAATAGAACAGCTGCATTGTGGGAATGGGCAGTCCATTAAGATGTGTATCGTATGTACTTGGTATTACATATAATATTAAAAAAAAAAAACCTCTTAATCTTTAACCTCCGTACTACATAAAGGTGCAGAGGATCAATTATAGATAAAAAGAGGGGAGATCTCGGAGGACTTGCAAACCTATTGGCAGTTTCTCAAGGTACAGTTCTGGGTCTGTATATATTGGTATTTAGCTTTCCAAGGCTCAGACAAGTAGAGACGTTGTAATTGATTTTATTTGAAAGTAAGAGATGGGGCCAAAGGGGAACTTTTGGTCTCCAGTTTTTGCTTTCAACCCATATAAAGTAAGCATTAGTACCAGAGGTGTTTAATGGTGTTCATTTTTTTTTTTTGGACAAATGTGTGAATGGGAGCCTCAGGCAAAACAAACTCCACCTCCCCAAACTTCAAAGGCTGTGGGAATGATCCCTGCCCTGCGACCCATCCTTAATTGGCCTGTGCTGCTAGAAGCAATTAAAACTAAGGGTCTGATTCATAAAAAGTGCACATACCATTTAAGTGTGGAGTGGGGTTTCCTGTACTCTTAAATGGGGGTGGAAGGTAGGGAAGGGTACAAAGCACTTTGTTTTTCAAGGCCAACATTTGGAACTTCACTTAATGTCTTGAGTATCTAATATCCTACTTTTCCCAGGAAAACTAGAGGAAACCTCAATGGCTCTCTAAGTCTTTTCCACAGCCTCCTGCTCCAAGGGCTTAAGTCAATGAGAGTTGGTTGGAATGGCCTTTCTTGGTTACTGAGAAAACTCCCAGGATGTTCTATTGGGTAGGGAAAAATCAGCTGCTTTGGAGGTGAAATAGAGAGGGAAGTGTCATTAAAAATGACAGTAGGGAAAATTGGTTTACCGTATCTTGAAATTTCACATCAAATTTAATATCTTTTTTCTTCTTTCTAGCTCAGTTCATATCTGAGTTTTGCTTTATAGAGTTAATATATATTTTTGTGTATATATATGTATATACATATGCATATATATGCATATGCATATATATGTATATATTTCACTCAGATATATATGTATGTGGATATTTATGTGTCTATATTCATCTATTTACATATCATCTGTCTCTCTATCTATCATCTGTCTATTTACATGTCATCTGTCTGTCTCTGTCTGTTGATCTATCTATCTATCTATCTATCTATCTATCTATCTATCTATCTATCTATCCTGTCTGTCTATCTATCTAAATGTATTTTGTCCAGAAGCAAAAACTGTAGTATGATATAGTGCATAGATTGCTATATGGAGTGAAGAAGACCTGAGTTCAAATCTCACTTGTCAGTCACCTGTTTGACTGTAGAAGCCCCTTTCAACCTCTATGAACCTTGAACAACTCTTCAAGTCTCAAAGTTATAGATTTTTGGTGGCCTGTATGAGTGGAGGATGTCCTTACCCCCACAAAACCACTGGACATTGACATATTGAAACCACATGTCACTGGTATATTGGCATTTTGCCCCATGGTATATGAAAGTCAAAAAGAGGAATTGAATTGAGTTGGAAAAACACAGAAGTGATGAAGATGCTGGACGTGTTCTCACATTGTAGCTTTTTTGGAGGCTTTGGAAGTTCTAGGAAATGTAGGTCTTTCAAGGAAAGCATCAGAAATGGGATTGTGGGAGGGAAAACATGATAGAAGAAGTTTAAGATGTTTAATTATAATAATAGGGAAACACATTAGGACTACTTTGATCTTCTTCCAATTTTCCCCCTTTTTTTCTTCCAGAGACCCATTAAATTAGATCCTGTTATTGCTAAGGAACTGAGTTTTGGTATTTTACATTTGATTTCTGGCAACCTGTACATATTTCTTAGGAAATTCTTGGTAAGTGTCCTTTTTATAGCCCTGAAAAGCAGACAGAAGTTCCAATATAAGCTACTGATTTGTGTGAAGGTACTTAATATTTTACAGATGCCTTCAGAGACTCTATGTCCAACTTAAAATTGTTCATAAGCGTATGTTCATTACATTGAATGAGCAAGGTCCATACTAATCACTATTTTGGGGGAAAAACCCTAAACTCTTAGTCTCTTAAAAATGAAAGAATAATAGTTTTGCCATGTCATTTATTAAATAACTTCAATAAAGTGGAGAGCATCTCAAGGAGGGCTACCAAAAAGGATGAAGGCAAAAGTCTAGCTCTCTGAGAATGTACCACAAAACTTTAAGTTTAATATATATTATTAACTTTTTCCATTAAGGCTAGAAAATTAAAAAAAAACATAAAACCTGCAATGATTTATAGTATTTCCTGATTTCCTAGGTTTAAGTGACCACACTGAAAATTTAACAGTAGGCTTCCACAAACTTGTATGAGCAAGCTAGAGTATACCCCTAAGTGAAGGATTTTGAGATCATGACAGATGACAAGACCTGGAATCCATGAACTTAAATTTTTTTTTCATAACCGCATTTCAATACAAATGTTTTCCTTTGTAATTCTATGCATTTCATTTTTTATTGACTGATATTTTTATTTATTTATTTAATTTAGTTATTATTTTAAAAATTAATTAATTAATTAATTAAGTCAATTTAGAACATTATTCCTTGGTTACAAGAATTATAATCTTTCCCTCACTTCCCTCCCCCACCCTTTCTGTAGCTGAAACGCAAGTCCACTGGATATTACATGTGTCCTTGATCAAAACCTATTTCCATGTTATTGATGTTTGCACTAGGATGATCATTTAGTCTACATCCCCACCCAATCATATCCCCCTTGACCCATGTAATCAAGCAGTTGTCTTTCTTCTGTGTTTCTACTCCCACAGGTTTTCCTCTGAATGTGGATAGTGTTCTTTCTCGTAGATCCTTCTGAGTTGTTTAGGATCACTTCATTGCCACTAATGGAGAAGTGCATTACATTCGATTGTGCCACAGTGTATCAGTCTGTGTGTACAATGTTCTTCTGGTTCTGCTCCTTTCACTCTGTATCATTTCCTGGAGGTCATTCCAATTCCCTATGCATTTTACCCATCTAGAAACACTATTCTGAGAAGACATCTAAATACATGATTCACCAGACTGCCCAAGGAGTCCATGACACCACACAAAAAAGGTTAAGAACTCCTGCCATATGAAAGACCTAGGGAGGTTTAGCCTGAAGAATAGAATATTAGAATTTGAACAGTTGCACAGAAGAAAAATTAAGTGTATTTCATTTTACCACAGAGAGCAGAATTTACAATAAATTTAGGTATTTGAAATGATAGATTCAATGATTTAGAGCTAGAAGAGACTTTAGAAGTCACCTTGTCCAACTCTCTCATTTTAAAGATGAGGAAACTGTGGCACTGATAGGTTAGGTGACTTGCCCAAGGTCTTATAACTACTAAATAAGAGAGATGGAACTTTGTCTCCTTTTGTAACACTTTCTGCTGTACCACACCTAAATATCAGAAATGAACTTGTGGGAAAGAAGCTAGCAAGCGTTACATGTTTCCAAGAGGCAAACTGAGCTTTAATGTTAGGGAGAAAGAGAAACAAAAATGTCCCAATAATTAAAGAGGTCTAAAGCTATAATGGATTGTCTTGAAAAATAGTGGACTCTCTTTTACTGGAAGTCTTTAAGGAAAGGCTGCATGAGTATTGTTGAAGAACAAGAGATATTTATTCAGATGTAAGCTAGGTTAGATGGGTATTGGGATCCCCTTCAAAACTAGAAAAATCTAAAATTTTTTTTAAAATTTTTGTGAACATAACATATGAAGAGCACTAGGACCTTATGAATCTCATGACACTAAAAATTCAGAAGGTGAACAACTTAGTCCACCTTTAAGATCATTACATATATATATATATATATATATATATATATATATATATATGACAAATAGGTCCTGGATGCTGGGATCATCAACACTATATATATGTTCTGAATTTATATATATATTATATATATATATATATATATATATATATCATCCAGGACCTATTTGTCATTTTTTACATGGGTGCTTGATAGTATATAGTTATTGTCAAAAAATGATGCCAAAAGAATAAATAAGAGCCAAGATGAACTAGTACACCACTCTTCCTCCATTCTTACTTCCTTTTCTCTTCTTTCCTTCCTTCCCTCCATCTTCCTCTCTTCCAGAGTCAATTAATGTATAGAATACTGAATCTGGAGTCAGGAAGACCTGAATTCAATTTGGTCTCACACACTTACTAGCTGTGTATCCTCTCAACCTCTCTGTGCCTCAAGTTTCTCAGTATAAAAATGGAAATAATAATAGCAGCTGCCTTACAGGATTGTTATGAGGAGCAAATGAAATAATATTTGTGAAAAGCTTAACAGTGTCTGGCACATAGCAGGTACTTAATAAATGCCTATTTCTTCCCTTTCCACCTTCTTGATTTGTTTATGCCTTTTGTTTTTATACCAGTTATTTCCAGTTGTAACTCCTCTATAATGAATCTTTCCTCATAAAAATTAAGCAAATAAAAAATTCAGCAGTCAATTGATAGAGTGATAACACCTAATAAAGTGAATACTATTTGTACCTATTTCACCTGATTTCTCTACAAAGCTGAAAGAGATATAATCTCCTGGCTGACTATAATGTTGAGTGTAATTGCTCCAAGTTTTACTTCTGTCTGTTAATCCTCATGTTACTTGTTTTCCTGGGTGTTCTTATTTCACTCTTTATCAGTTCATACAAATCCTTCCATGTTTCTCTGAATTCTCCATATTCATGATTTCTTATAGCATAATAATATGTGACTTTTAGATGCTATAGTAATTCATTTTTCCTCCAGGTGAAAGGCACTTACTTTATTTCTGGGTCTTTGCTACTCCCCCAAATACCAGCACTCTTTTCCAGGAAGGAACCCAAGGAGTGATATACTAAACTCTTGGAATAATTTAGTCTTTCAGAAGCAAGGTCATTGCTGCAGAGACAAATATTGGAGATTCTAGAGAAAAGGTGGATGGGAGAGAAGGGTGGGAGGGAGGGAAAGCAGAAGGAGGAGACCAACGGGGGAAAAGGTTTGGTGTATGAGAAAGAGATTTAATAATGGGGCTGGGGTAGTACTGAGAAGTTGGGGAAGACTTTTCCTCTTGGTTCTGTAGAGGTCAGAATCAAGTTGGAAGAGTTACCAGCACTAAATGAAAATGAAAACATCAAGAGGCTTGCTTGTCTGTCAAAAGTATCACTAAATCTTTTTGAACAACCCTGGGCAGTGAATTATGGAAGCATGGAATTGACTTACAGTTTATTTCTAGTAACAGTCAGTTACTATGTCAAATTTGAAACCATTCAGAAAAGCCTATAAAAATATATGGCAGAGTAACAGGCTACCTTGAGCTCCTTTTAACATGTGTAAAACTTTCAGTAGCATCCAGTTTGTACTCATAAAAATGGAGAGATGCCCTTTATCTCCTCCCTCCTTCCTCCTTTCTTGTCACCTTATTTTTGGCCTCTTCCAGGACCCTATGGAATCACTGTTATTGAAGCAAGCAAATAAGATATGTAGGTAAGAATATGGCATTATTTACTCGGTTCTCATTAACTAATTCAGATCTTATTTGATGAACTTTTGCATACTTGAGTCCTCTTTATGATGGAAACATTAAGTGTGATGGTAGATGGTCTTGGAGTAGTGAGTTGAAAAATAGGATAGACTTGGATTCAGTCAGTCATGGCTACTGTGTGCCAGGCATTGTGCTGAGGGTTGAGGATGCAAGGGCAAAAAGTCTCTGTCCTTGAGGAGTTCGAAATCTAATGTAAGAGAAAACATGTAAATATCTAAAAGAAGTACAACACACACACGCACACAAATTAGATGAACATAATCTGAAAGGGGACTAGCAGAAGAAACCTATACTTAAGTCCCCTCACTTATATTTATTATCAATCAATTGACTAGCATTTATTAATATCCCACTATGTGTCAAGCACTATGCTAAACTCTGGGGATACAAATAAAAGAAAAAGACAGTATCTGCCCTCAAGGGGCTCACAGTCTAATGGACTAGTTCCATGGTCATAAACAAACAATGATAGATTAAATTTATTCATTTTTTTTCTTTTTCTAGGGGATGAGGGATATGAATTTTATGAGTTCTTTTCCTTCACCCTTTAGGTGGACTTAAACCTTTAGACAGAGGATAGAACCCAAGTCCAAATCTTTTGATACTAAGAATTTGTCCTTGGGTAGATAGATTCTTTGCCTTCTCAGAGCCTCAGCTTCCACATTTGCAAATTTAAGAAAAATGTTTATTTTTTTTTCCAGATTACATCGATACAATTTTCAAAAACCATTTTCTGAAATTTTGATATCCATATTATCTCTCTCCCTCCTACTTTCACTACTCTCTTCCTGGAGCCAGCAGATAATATGATAGGGGTGGTTCATGTGTTATCATATAATACATATTTCAATGTTTGGCATAATGTGAAAAAAGATGCATTATCACTTCCATGAAAGAAAAATTCATGAAGGAAATAAAGTGAAGAATGACATGTCTCAACTGTATTCAAACTCTGTCAATTCCTTCTGTGTCAGTGGATAGCCTTTTTTTGTCACGAGTCCCTCTGAGTTTCCTGAATCCTTGCCTTGTTGAAAATAGTTGTCATTCACAGTTGATTATTGTACACCATTGTTGCTATTGAATACAAGGTTCTCCTGGATCTGCTCATTTCACTTTGAATCACTTCAGATAAGTCTTTCAAGGTTTTTTTGTGATCATCTTGAATATAATTTCTCATGGTACATGAGTATTCCATCACAATCCTATATCACAACTTGCTTAGCCATTCCCCAATTGAAGGACATCTTTTTAACTTCTAGTTCTTTGCCACCACAAAGAGAATGGCTATTAATATTTTTGTAGGTCCTTTTTCTCTATCTTTGACCTGTTTGGTATACAGACAACCTCATTTGTAAATTAACATACAAGAATCCATATCACCATCTTTATAGGATTACTGACAAGATAGTAAAGATCTAATGAGATAAAGAATATAAAACATTTTGAAAACCTTAAAGCACTATTTAAATGATAGCAACCAGGATTAATCGTGTAACCAGAATTTCTAGTGGAGCACATACACATTTGACCTGGAATCAGATGAGGTAAGTGATATCAAGTTATAGAATTCAAGGTGACTGGATCAAGGAATCACCAGATTTATCACTGAGGTGATAACACTGAGGTCTGAGATAAGAATATTTACTATTTCTAGCTACATGAATCAGAGTACGACCCACATCTTTAGATATTTGCCTTGGCTTTCTTCATGTTGGCATAGCCACGTTGTTTTGACTTGAAGCCACAAAAAAACCTGACATGTCTTATTTGTCTTCATTTTAAGGGCAATTCAAATGATTCCGGTGATCTACTAGGCATACTTAGGCCAGGAATCATAGTGCAATATTTAGATTTCCTATGGCATGTAGTTGATCTGAACCATAGGCTATGTTTTTATAGCAAGCTGTCTGGTATCCAACACAGCTATAGTAAAAATATCTTGCAGGCTTCCATGCCTACGGTGATGATGGGGCAGCTGAAGACATGACAGGGGTCCAAAGGTCTCCCTAGCTTTGAGTTTCAGTCTTAGGAATCTTGGATAAGAAATCCCCTTTGTAATCTTCCCTCCTCTTGTTCCCACAAAAGGCCTCTGTTTTTTGGAAGAATGATGAAAAGACTCTGTAATAGGAGGCTGAAACTCAGGGAAGACTTATTCCCACATAACATCTGAGGCTGTTGAATATAAAAATAAAATAGATAATGTGAAGGATTATTTTTGGAGTATGTATTTAAAGTATTTGACAAAATATCTTGATATGTGCATCTGAGCTACCTTTCCATGTTCATACATCTACTTTTTCTTTTGGGAATTATAAGATCTTTTATTTAGAGTAGTTCTTAATAATTTGGAGGTTATAGACTCCTTTTTCAATCTTGTGAAGCCCATAGACATCTTTTCAGAATGATGATTTTAAATGCACAAAATAAAATACAGAGGATTACAAAGTAAAATGTACTTACCAAATATTTTAAGATGCAAATTTATAGACCCCAGCTTAAGAATCTATGTGATCAGTGAAATATAAGCATATGTATTTATATTTGTATAGATCAGCACTGTGTATGTGTTTGTTTAGAGGAGTCATTTACAGGATAGTATATCCTTCTCCATCCAAGAGTCCTTTTTTTTTTTCTCAAAAGTGTCCTCTTTTTTAAAAACTTCAAAGAAGGATCTTGATACATTTGGCTTGGAGAATCTGGTCATGATGTGCACAAGGATATGCTCATTTTGGTTTTTTAGTTTCAGACTATTTGCCTCAATGTTCCTCCTTGGAACAAAGGATAGAATAAGAGAGTCACTGTCAAAACATCTTTGGGTGGTATGGTATGGCATGCTATCCTTCTAAGAAATTATTTCATTGAAAAGTGATTCATAGTCACAATGGAGTAGTGCCTCTCCTGGAATTGTCAAAATCCTACTTGTAAGCAGGATAGTTCTTTTTGTTAGTTGCAAAAGAAAATATCTTACCCAAGGTTCTCAGCTCTCCCTCCCTCCTCTACTCTATCTTACACTTTATTTAGAGACTAATTGAAGAATGAATGAGGCCACAGGACAAATGCCACAATCCAGGCATAATGGGATACCAAATATAATAAGGTATCATTGTTAAAACTTAATGCCCTAAAATCTAACAAAAGGGTGGCATAGATTCATAAGCATGTAAACACATAATACATAATTATTATCTGTTGAGAATAGATCTAATTTTGATAATACATATTGAGGTCGGTTGTCTGAAAAATGCTTATGCCTCCATACGGTTTGTCACTCTCAAATATCCCCTAAAATTGTGCAGTTAGAGGAAATAGAAATGAAGAGAAACAAAAAGAGGTTCTTTCAGTGTTAAAAGTATTCCTGATTCACAGAATTAAAGAAGTTCAGTGTTTATTGAAAGGGACTTCAGAGAACATTGAGCACCATCTCCTTTTACAGGGGAAAAAATTGAAGTTTGGAAAGTCGAAATGACTTGCCTAACATCACCCAAGTTGGATCACAGGACCACAATGTGACAGCTGCAAGGGATTCTCTTGTTCTTAATTTAACACATGGGGAAATTGAGGCTAGATAGGTTCAGTAACTGTGTCAAAGCCATTGTAAGAAGCAGAGCCAAGACTTGAAACAAAGTCTGTTGACCCTATATCTTGTCCCACTTTTGCTTCTGAACTCAAAATTGAACTCAAGACCTCTGACTCCTCATTAAGGTACAAATTACCTCTAGGAGTTTTTGACTGACAATTTTTTAAAAAAAACTCTTATCTTCTGTCTTAGTATTAATTCTAATAATGTAATAATAATCTAAGATAGAAGAGTGGTAAGGGCTAAGCAACAGGGGTTAAATGACTTGTCCAGGGTCATAGAGCTAGGAAGTTTCTGAGAACAAATTTGAACTCAGGTCTTTCTGTCTCCAGGTCTGACACTCTGTCCATTGTGCTACCTAGCTGCCCCTTGGTTTGGCTTTTAAAGTCCTCCACAATCTGGTCTTTTCCTACCTTTCTAGTTTTCTGATAACTTACGTATTCCCTTCTCCATCCTCTATGTACTCTTTGGTCCAATGACTCTGGCCTCCTTTTATTCCCCTTGCACAAGACACCCCATTTCCTAGCTTTGAATATTTTCACTGGCTGTCCTTCAAGTTTGGAACTTCTCACCTTTGCCTACTGGCTTCCATGGCTTCCTACAAGTCCCTGGTAAAATTCCACCTTCTTTTTTTATATATATATATATTTTATTTTATCATTTCCAAGCATTATTCATTAAAGACATAGATCATTTTCTTTTCCTCCCCCCACCCCGCATAGCTGACGCGTAAATCCACTGGGCATTACATGTTTTCTTGATTGACCCATTGCTATGTTGATAATATTTGCATTAGGGTGTTCATTTAGAGTCTCTCCTCTGTCATGTCCCCTCAACCACTGTATTCAGGCAGTTGCTTTTCCTCGGTGTTTCCACTCCCATAGTTTATCCTTTGCTTATGAATAGTGTTTTTTTCTCCTAGATCCCTGCAGATTGTTCAGGGACATTACACCGCCACTAATGGAGAAGTCCATTACATTCGATTATACCACAGTGTATTAGTCTCTGTGTACAATGTTCTCCTGGTTCTGCTCCTCTCCCACTGCATCACTTTCTGGAGGTTGTTCCAGTCTCCATGGAACTCCTCCACTTTATTATTCCTTTTAGCACAATAGTATTCCATCACCAACATATACCACAATTTGCTCAGCCATTCCCCAATTGATGGGCATCCCCTCGTTTTCCAGTTTTTGGCCACCACAAAGAGCGCAGCTATGAATATTTTTGTACAAGTCTTTTTGTCCATTATCTCTTTGGGGTACAGACCCAGCAGTGCTATGGCTGGGTCAAAGGGTAGATATTCTTTTGTCGCCCTTTGGGCATAGTTCCAAATTGCCCTCCAGAATGGTTGGATCAATTCACAACTCCACCAGCAATGAATTAATGTCCCTACTTTGCCACATCCCCTCCAGCATTCATTACTTTCCTTTGCTGTCATGTTAGCCAATCTGCTAGGTGTGAAGTGATACCTCAGAGTTGTTTTTATTTGCATCTCTCTGATTATAAGAGATTTAGAACACTTCTTTATGTGCTTATTAATAGTTTTGATTTCTTTATCTGAGAACTGCCTATCCATGTCCCTTGCCCATTTATCAATTGGAGAATGGCTTGATTTTTTGTACAATTGATTTAGCTCTTTATAAATATGAGTAATTAAACCTTTGTCAGAGGTTTCTATGAAGATTTTTTCCCAATTTGTTGTTTCCCTTCTGATTTTAGTTACATTGGTTTTGTTTGTACAAAAGCTTTTTAGTTTGATGTAGTCAACATTATTTATTTTACATTTTGTGATTCTTTCTATGTCTTGCTTGGTTTTAAAGCCTTTCCCCTCCCAAAGGTCTGACATGTATACTATTCTGTGTTTACCCAATTTACTTATGGTTTCCTTCTTTATGTTTAAGTCACTCACCCATTTTGAGTTTATCTTGGTGTAGGGTGTGAGGTATTGACCAATTCCTAATCTCTCCCACACTGTCTTCCAATTTTCCCAGCAGTTTTTATCGAATAGTGGATTTTTGTCCCAAAAGCTGGGATCTTTGGGTTTATCATATACTGTCTTGCTGAGGTCGCTTTCCCCCAGTCTATTCCACTGATCTTCCTTTCTGTTTCTTAGCCAGTACCAAATTGTTTTGATGACTGCTGCTTTGTAATATAGTTTAAGGTCAGGGACTGCAAGGCCCCTATCATATGTGTTTTTTTCATTATTTCCCTGGATATCCTTGATCTTTTGTTGTTCCAAATGAATTTTGTTATTTTTTTTCTAAATCAGTGAAGAAGTATTTTGGTAGTTCAATGGTTATGGCACTAAATAGATAAATAAGTTTGGGTAGGATGGTCATTTTTATTATATTGGCTCATCCTATCCATGAGCAGTTAATGTTTTTCCAAAAAATTCCACCTTCTAATAAAAGCCTTTTCCATTCCTCCTTCATTCTAGTGCCAGTCCTCTGAAGTATCTCCAAATTACCCTGGACATGTCCAGTTAGTACATAGTTGGAACGTTGTGTTTCCCCCAATATTCTATGACTTTCTTGAAAGCTGAAATGGTCTTCTGTCTTTCTTTGAATCCCTGGTATTTTGCACAGTGCCTAGCATGTAGTAGGTGATTAATAAGTGCTGGTTAACTGCTGGGCCACCAATTTCCGGATCCTGGGAGCCTATTCACCAGTCTTGGTAGAGCTAGGTGGAAGGATCATATCATAAATAAAAGTGTAATAATGAGGGATCTTAGGGAAAAACAAACAAAACAAAAAACCCTTAGGCAGGTACCAAGGTGAATCCAGATGCTCATTACCTTGCTATAGCAGCTCATGCTTTAATGAGACGACAGTGTTTTAAGCTAACATTTCATTAATTTTAAGCTTATATTCCAAACGAAATCAAATAGAATAAATTGTTTTGTGTCCTCTCTGGACTTCATGTGGCAAGATTTTGGGGGGACAGTAGGGGAAATATCTATGATTTTGATTTTGTAGGGAACCACCAGAGAGCCTGCTTCTGAAGTCAATTCTTTATTGACTACCAGTTAATTTTTAAACTGAAGTCCATCAGATTGTTTTTCTGTAATATTTCAGTAATTATATTTCAATATAATTGGTTTCTTTTCTAACATATTTTAGTTTATGAATTTTAAAACATAATTCTGAGAGAGGGCTATAGGATTTGCTGGAGTATTGTCAAAGAGATTCATGACACAAAATAATATTAGTTGTAGGTAACGCTTATATAGTGCTTACTATGTACCAGGCACTATGTGAAGTGCTTTATGATTATTAGCTCAGTTGATTGTCACAATAATCCTAGATGGGAGTAAGTGCTATTATTCCTATTTTTCACATATGGACAAGAGCAGAAATTGAGTGTTACACAGCTAGTAAGTGTCTGAGGCAGGATTTGAACTCTGGATTTCTTGAATTCAAACCCAGCACTTTATCCACTGTAGAACCTAGTTGTTGGTTGTTGTCCTTTGTACTTGAAGAGGAGCAAAATGACATCACCATGTATCCAACTGTGGCTCATCAGATCAATAGGATCTACCACAGTTTGGGCACAAATAACCTTTAATTGGGATGGAAATGTCTCTAAATTTATTCATCTCACATTTCTTTGGAGCCACTGCAATTCTGCTTTGTGCATAGAGCACAGCACCTTCTTTTGATGTGAAAATGCCATGTAGGATGGTCCTGTGCTAGTGTTTCCCACTTCTCACAATCAATACCAAAGTTCTCCCCCAGAACCCTTGGACAATGCCATGGCTGCCTATCAGGAACTCTTACTTTTATTTCTTTGCTCATATGTATTTTCAGGTAGGCTGGAAAACTAAAAATAACCACAGTTAACAACAACATCAGGTTTTTTTTCGAGTATATGTTGCTTGTATTCATATTCTCTGCACATAGCCCAGTGCCTAGCACAGAGGAGGTGCTTGAGAAATATTTTATTTAATATTGTCTTCCTCAGAGGGGATGACATCCTCAAATATGGCTTCCCATGCTTTTGTCTCTTCTGGAACAACAGCTTGTTCCATTTCAATGCTGATGACTTTGGGTGTGTAGGCTGGCACCAAATACTAACTGCTTCAAAAGTTTCATTGACTTCAACCTTCTCAGGCAGTAACTTGACATGAAAGCTAATAACCCTCAGTAGCAAGTTAGCCATCCTTCTCTTGAACTCTTGAGGCCTTTAATTTGTACCACTCTTTGGGTACTAATCTTATAATATGTGTTTTATGGCTATTTATGTATGTGTTTTATTACCTTAATTCAATTCAACACATATTTATCAAGGAGTCATTCTGCCAGAGAACTATGTACCAGGCTCTCGGCAAGACACAAAGTTTAGAGATGTCTTAGTTTCTGACCCTCACTGATCTTATAGTCTGACACACTGCACTGTTCATCCTACATGCCTGGAATGCACTTTTCCTTCACTTTGCCTCTTAGAATCTCTCTTTTCCTTTAAGATTCAGTGCAAACAGGAAGCCTTTCTTGATCTTTCCAAATGCTAATGCCCTACCCATCAAATTAGTTTATCTTTTTGTACGCACTTTCTGCTACACATATTTTACATAGGTTTATTATTTTTTCCCAATGGAATAAAAGCTCTTCACAAAAAAGGATTGGTTTATTGTATGTACTTGTATGCCCAGCACCTAGCACAGTGTCTGGGACATAGTGAGTGCCTAATACATATCGTCAATCATATGATGAGGGATAAGACACAAATTCAGATAGCTATAATATTATCTGGCAGGTGCATTAGAGAATTGTAATACTGAATGCTATTTGAGAGAGAATACCTTTATAAGGGATAGAAAGGAATTCAGCAGGTGGAGACGGTGAGGGAAGACACCCCTGTCTCAGCATACTTAGCATCTTCTTGCTCTTGAACAAAGGCTTCTGGAGCAGGAGGATGATGTGGTGAGCTTTGGAATGTTATTTTGGCAATTATGTGGAAAATGTAATAGAGAGGAATCAAGATTGGATTCTGGAAGCAGGGAGCCAAATTCAGGGGCTTGTAAAGGTAAGAGATGATGAGTGTCTGAACTAGACATGTGGCCATGTTAATGGAGAGAAAAGAAGGGAATGATGGGACTGGTGTTTTGGAAGTATCATTGACAAGACTTGGCAAATGATTAGATGTAAAGGGTGAGGAAGAGGATAGCTTTGAAGATTAGTTCAAAGTTGTAAACCTAGGTGCCTGAAAAGATGGTGTTGTCCTCAATAGAAGTATGTGTGTGTATATATATATTATATACACATATAATATTTATATATAATATATTTATTTATTATATTTACATATTATATTTATTTATTATAATTTATATATAATATAATAATTATATATAATAATATATAATATTTTTAGAAAATGGATATTATCTTGGATATATGGTAGATATGTGGATGAAGATGTTTAAGAGGCAGAGATTTAGTGATTATATGTCAGGAGAAAGATGAAGATTGGATAGAATTAGCATTGTAATCATCTGCATAGAGATGATCTCTGCTTCTTGGCTTTCCTGGCTTCTTTCAAGTTTCAAGTAAAATCTCATTGTTTTTGAGAAGACTTTCCTGAACCTCTTCAATGTTGGTGCTGACCCTCTGTTTAGTAGATAGATAGAGTTATTATTATTAGAGACAAATTACCTCTAATTTCCCCCTTATATACCTTGTTTGTACATTGTTGTTTTGCGCATTGTCTCCTGCATTAGATTATAATCTCTTGAAAGCTGGAACCATATTTTGTCTTTATTTGTATCCTCATTCCCAGGATATAGAACATGGCAAAACATTGCTGTTGCTCATCCTTCATCTCAGTGACAATGGGTGATGTCTTGGCATGCACGTGGATTAGATTTTAGCAAGGCAGAGTTGTGTCCAATTTTCAGCCTCACTCTCATTGCTAGAGTCATCAAAGTCCAGTGACGAGACAAAAAGTCAGGACAACTGGCTATGGCCTGGGATACCTTGGTGTTTTCAGTGCCTTAGCAAGCTCTAAGCATTCTACAATACTTGTTTTACTCATCTTCCTGGTCACCGGAACAAATTGTTCTTGTCCACCCATTGCCCTGGGCAACATGTTCACGAGTTTGGGGTAGAAATTCGCTGAGATCATCAACAAGTTTAAAGCCTGTCAGTTACCCTTAACATGGTTTAGCCTTACTGCTGAGATGATTTCACCCACGTGTGGTCACTGTGATAAAGCTTCTTGGAGCCATGGGTAAGAGTAGATGAACAGCCCTGAAAGGGCTTGGCAAGCTCTCTCATCAAAGGTTCTCATTCTCCTTGAATACTCCATAATACCCTGTGGCACACTGTAGTTACTTAATAATTGCTAGTTGATTGACTGACTGAACCCATGAATGTCAAAGAGGTTACCAAAAGAGAGATTGTAGATAGGAAAGTGTGCCCAGGATGGAGCCTTAGAGGACATTAGAATTTGAGAGCAAAAAGTGGGTGTTCTTCCTATCTGGTTCTAATTCCCTGATTTGCCAATATCTTCATTCTCTTCTCCCTTAGCATAACCTGAAATTTAGTACTTTTCATGTGAATTTGCCTAATTATTACCTATCTCTTTGTTATTATTATTATTAGTAGTAGTATAAACTAATAATTAAAAAAAAACTTATTATAAAATAAGTCCTTTCTCTAATAGTCAAATTAAAGGCTTTACCTTCTGTGAAGAAATTTTAGACACTTCCAGGCAAATGTCTAGAGGCAGTTTTTTGGTACATTTTAAATCATACCTTATGTATAGTGGAACTCCATTCACCTCTATCCATGCATAAGGCTAACTCTGGCAGAGAACTCTAGAGTTAGAAAATCTGAGTTTATATCTTATTTCCACTATTTTATGATTCTAGGCAAGACATTTAATCTCTCCAAGCCTCAGTTTCCTTCTTTGTAAAAGAAAGTTGTACTGTATGGTCAGTAAGTTCCCTCCCAGCCCATGGTTTCCGTGGTTTCATCGAAAATCCTCTTCCCACACATGTGTCCCTATTCCACAGTAGCTTGGTAAGGCACTGACTACCATTCCCTGGGGGAGAAATCAGGTGCCTGGCAAAGGCTGGTCTTTGTAAGCTGTCTCATGATCTCTTTGCATTGGTACTTGGTTCTAGTTCCCTGATAATATAAACGCAATGTTGAAGCTAAGTTAGTATCTTTTGGACAGGTTTTCATTCATTCACAGGCACTGTCATATATTTCCTTAGGGAAGGATAGTTGGGAGCTGAGGGGGAAAAACTGTTTAAATAGTGTTTTATGTTCAAAATACAGTTGAGATGTTCAGAAAGAGGAGAAAAGGTTTGACTTCTTTAAGAAAAAAAGATTTTAAAAGAGAAGCTGAAAATGCCATTCCATGCTAAATACCTATTCTTTTGGAAGATGGGGTAAGGGAGGTTAGTACAAATTCACCTTGTGTTAATGGAAAAAGTTTTTGATGCTTCTTTTGAGGGGTGGGGTTAACGGGATGGCTTCAAAAGTTCTGTCTTGTGCAATATTGACATAGTGGTTAGAAGGGAAATTTAAGAGCGTAATTATCAAGGTTGAATCCCCTCATCATTATCTTCAATGGTGGCCTGATGCCCTTCTAATCAGGAAAAACAGGAACAGGTGGTGATGGGGGAGACAAGGGACAATTTTCTCACTTGATCTTGAAAAGCCTGACCATTTTAAGGAATGCCCCAGATGAGGGGGTCTTGACATTATTTCCTGTGTGCTGGTAAGTGTGTGGTACTCTTGACACTGTATGTTAGAGTGACTTTTCTTAAATATTCCCCTGATGGTCCTAGACAAAGATAAGAATTATTCAAAGTAGTAAAAGAAATAATTTTGACTACAGAGACACAGGGGAGCTAGTGAAATGTGGAGAGTTATTATAGCCTGATTATTCTGTTAGATACTGACAGTGTACATGCCGAGAAGAGACCGAGTTCCTGTCCTAGGCTCTCACAGTTGCAAGTCAGATGAAACAATTGAGGTATGAAGCCCATAGAGTGTGGAATCTTAGAGCTATGAAGGTCTGGGGAGAGAAGGGAAGAGCAGAGCAAGTTAATGGGCTTCCCCACAGATAGGAGTTTTCAGGAGGAAGTTAACTGAGGCAAAACTACCTGATGGTTGAAAATAAGAGAAACTATTCAAAGGATCAGGGAGATCATGAAGAAGAAGCTGAAGTATATTTTGAGATGGTGGGCAGGATACAGATAAAGGAAAGTGACTGAGGAAGAGAACAGTTGCGAACTAAAGGGTACAACATTCTATGATTTTTAGAAATAATTGAATTCTAGAATTTTAGAAATAGTAGGTATATTAAACATGATCTAGTCTAACTTCTTTGCTTTATGGTTAAGGAAACTGAATCCTAAGAAGTACAAGTGATTTTCCCAAGTTAAATAGCAAGTTGGTGACTGACGTGGGAATGAAGTAAAATCAACCAAGGGATTTGAAGAACATGAAAATGAGTCATTGAATGTGTACCATGAATTAACTTCTAAAATAGCCTTTATTACAAAGAGCTCTTATCCCATTTTTTTCCTCTGTCTGCTAATTCTTTATCATACATAGCTTTGTTACACGTTCTTGAAGTTGTTCTTGTTTGGATTCACATGTTCCCCATAAAAGGGTGGATTTTAAAAAGCAAGAAGATGGCTCTTTCAATGAGCTTTAATTCAATTTTTAAAAACCCACTAAACAAACATTGAAGTACCTGAGAACTGGGTATAAAGTCTTGATCTAGGAGCATATAGGCAAGTAAGGAACTGTTCCTGCTCTGAAGGAACTTATATTCTATTAGGTAGGAAGAATATGTGCATGTAAGTAAATACAAATAAATTCTGTCTTCTCTTTCTCTTCTTGCCTTTCTCATTCCTGAATTGAGCATTGAAGGCAAAAAGAAAATCTAAGACAAAATAGAGGACGGATGTATGGGACAGCAAAGGCATGCTAGCAAGAGATGGCATTTTGTATATGAGAAATAACAAGCACTTCATTTTGTCTAGAATGTAGAGTGAACAAGGGGGAATAATGGGAAATCAATCAGAAAAGGTAGTTTGGAACCAAGGCAGACTTTTTTTTTTTTTAATCCTAGAAGCAATAAGGAACCATGGGAGTTTATAAAGTAGGGGAATGGGACATGCTCACACTTGTGGTTTAGTAGTATTGATTTGACAGCTGGGTGGAGGACAGATTGGAAAGGGAAAAGAGTAAAGATCAATTAGAAGGCTATTGTAGTAGTTTAGATGACAGTAAATGAGGTCTAAGGGAGAATGATGGATTTGAGAAGAGATAAGGGGATGGTTAGAAGTGATGTCATGGATGAATTGTAGAGGAGATAAGAGAAAAGAATGAAGAGTAAGAAATGGATCTAAATCTGAGAATCTGGGGGACTACAAGGATAGAGGCACCCTTAATAGAAATAATGGAATTATATGTGGTTTGGGGTTTAGAGGGGAAAAGAATGAATTTGGTTTTGAACATTTTGCGTTGGAGAAGCTTTTGGAGCATTTGGGTGGGAGCATGAAGTAGAAATAGTTAGTTGAATTGCCTATAGGATTGGAGCTCAAGGAAAGAAATGAGGAATAGTTGTGTAGACTGGGGAGTCATCTGCATAGAGGTGATAAACAAACCCATGGGAATTATGGGAACTGATGATAATAAATGATTATCAAGTGAAAGAAGAAATGACAAGATTACAGCAAGAATATGGAGAGGGAAGAAAATAATCTATTATAGTCTAGGAAAACCCAAGCTGATTTTTTATTTTTTGTGGTAATTTTGCAACATACATCTTCAATTGTTTTGTGATTATTATTTCCATCATTAGAGTTATATTTATTGTTTTCATGGCTCTGCTTACTTCATTTTGCAACAATTCATTTAAGTCTTTCCATGCTTTTCTGTATTAATCACATTTATCATTTCTTTCAGCCTAGTATAATTCTATCACCTGTATGTACCACAATTTGTTTAGCCATTCCCCAGCTAATGAACATGAGTTTTCTTATCAGTTTTTCTCTAAAAAAAGTTTTGCTATAAATACTTTGGTATAATGTATGCCTTTCCCCCCTCTTATCGATGGCTTCTTTAGGGTATAAGCTTAGTAATGGAATCACAAGGTATGGATATTTTATTCCTTTTGTATACATCATTCCAAACTGCTTTCCAGAGTGATAGTGTTAATTCAGAGTTCCAATAATGCATTAGTACTTTTCTACAACCTTTCTATGCTGATCTCTTCCTTTCTTTGTCATTTTTGCCAACTTGCTAGGTATAAGGTGAAACCCCAGGGTTGCATTTTCAAAATATTATTTATTATTATTATTATATCGTTTTCAAGACTTCTGCCTGGTTTTTGTTTTAAATGAGCCAAACTCTCAAAGAAGTAAGATTGGTCATCAATGAGGTCATTCAAAGGGATATATTCTAGAGTCTAAAGCTAGTCCCCAAAGAGAAGTTCTAAAAATATTTTGAAAATGATTTCTTCAAAACAGGATCTTCCTAGCTTCATAAAGTGACTTTTTGAGGACAAACCCTCATTTGGATGTACAAGTACTCCTGTGTATGTTCAAACTGTCACATTCCCATTCCAATGGGAATAAAGACAAAAAAGACTAAAGACAAAAAATCTTCTTAGATAACCAGTATGCACTTTGTGTAGCATGGAAGTTTAAAAAATTCCAGCTACCTGGGAACAGGATCCTAGTTCACATTTTCCTAGGTTACCCCTCTTTCCCACTTTCTCCTTTACCTGGCAAACCACATCAATACCTATTAAATTGACAGTGATATCAGGTGGGCCATACATAGTTTCTCCTGTGAAAGTTTTTTATAGATAGCAGCAATTTCTAGGCACTGGTATATCTCTCTAAAGAAGCAACTTGAATGCATGACAATTTGCAAGTGTTTCTGAGAAACATCGATGGCCACATCACACTCTGACGTTGACTTGAGCCTCCAATGGACTCTTTAGATAGATACCAAAGGATACTTTCATTCTTTCCTCCAAGACTTACTCTCATCAGAGGGTTGTTATACTATTAAATGGAGTGTCTAAAGAAGACTGAGCAACTTCTCAGTTTGTAATTTTCACCAATCTTTTTTAGGGACACCAAAGGGACTCGGGCAAGATATACAATTTGTAATTGGTCTGGACAGTGGTCTTCAAACCACTGGTCTACCTCCTCTAATTTAAAAAATTTAAATACAGTGTAATGCATTATTAATTTTCTTGTGAGTGATTTAACTTTCAAGGCTACCAAGGGACTAATCTACTTTTTACATGAGATAGAAAAGGATTTCAGATTTGCACAAATAAAACAGTCCCTGGAAGCAGTGCGACTGAAATGATATCTGCAAACATCACAGCTTTACTCCTCTTCTGAGCAAACATCAGAGTCTCTACAGAAAGTTAACACTTTAATTAGATAATATGCCATTCTACTGTATCAGGTTCATCTGCTAGGAGAGGAAATGCTCTGTGAAGTTCTTGTAGGATTACCTTGTAAATAAGTACTTTGGGGCTATTCATGTATTGGCTAAAAGTCCAAACAGATCAAAACCTCACAGACTTTGGGATGTCTTTATGATAGTGGACCTGGCATTTCCTTTAATTTTTTTTAGGGAGCAGTCTGCCTATAGTTAGGTAATATATTTAGATATACTAACTTGTCTTCTAGACTGATTTTACATTCATCCCTTCTTACACCCTATGCTCCAGAGCCAAATTGGTCTGCTTTTCTCATTTCTATCACTATATCTGACTCTTGGAAGTTCACTACCATTCCCCCTTGGGCATCTCCCTGTTCCCTTTTGTATGTTGTTTTCTCCCATTAAAATGTAAGCTTCATGAGGGCAGGGATTTTCTTTTCTTTTTGAGGGGGCTGAAGGGGTGCTTATATTTGTGTCGTATCTGCACATTTCAGTGCCTAAGCACACTCATTTGTGCTTAACTTTATGTCTTAGCAGAGCTGTCCTCCATGTCTGGAATTATGGGAATCCCCTTTGTTCTCTATCTTCGTTTCTGTGTTTGAAAACTCCTTGTTTTCTTTAAGGTACCAGTTATGTGCCACCTCCTATAAGACCTTTCCTTTATTGTCCTAGTTGTTAGAGTCCCTTTTCCAATGAGTTGGCTAATTTGAGATATAGATTTTTGAAATGTCTGATTCTCTAGATAATTTTGTTCTGGAAATGCAGGAGAGAATATGTATATAACTTTCCTTGCATTGGCATTTTATAGAGATTAGGGGAGAAAGAAAAACATCACTACATAATTCATAAAAATCAGAATCAGAACCACAGTTTTAGAATTGCAAGGTTCCAGAGAGAGCATCTTATCAGAGATCTGACAGATGAAGAAACTGAAGACCATAGTGATTATATATTTTTAAGGTTATACATCTAATTAGTGGCAAAGGTGATAATCAAACTCAAGTCTTTTGACTCAATCAAGTATTCTTTTATTTACTTGTCTTTTTCTATTAAAATTTTTATTATTTATTTTTAACATTCTTTTAAAACATTTTAAGTTCCAAATTCTGTCCCTCCCTCTGACCCCTTTTCTATCCACTGAGGAGGCAAGCAAAATTATATCAATTACACATGTGAAATAAAGAAAAACAAATTTCCATATTAGCCATGTTGCAAAAAATAGCAAAAACAAAATGAAAGTGAGAAAATTATACTTGAATTTGTACTCAAAGTTCAAGTATTAGTTCTCTTTCTGGAGGTGGATAGCTCTTTTTTTTTTTTTTTAATCATGGAGTCCTTTGAAAATGTCTTGGATCATTGTCTTGATCAGAGTAGTTAAATCTTTCATCATTACAATATTGCTGTTACTTTTTACAATGATCTCCTGATTCTGCTCACTTCATTTTGCATTGGTTCATATAAATCATGCCAGGTTTTTTTGAAGTCATACTGCTTGTAATTTCTTATAACATAATAGTATTCCATCACAATAATATACCACAGATTATTCAGTAATTCCCCATTTGAAGGACATTCCCTCAATTTTTAATTCTTTGCTAACATAAAAAAGAGCCAATTTTAAATATTTTTGTACGAATAGGGTTTTTTCCTTTTCTTTTGATTTCTTTGTGATACAGATCTAGTAGTGGTATGACTGGGTCAAAGAATATTGGCAGTTTTATATCCCTTTAGACATTGTTCTAAATTATTTACCAGAATGATTAGACCAGTTCACTTTACCAACAGTTCATTAGGGTACTTATTTTATCCCACACCCTCCAATTTATAGCTCTGATTCCTTCTAAAAACTGTATGTTCATATACTTTGACCATTTATCAATTGGGGAATGGCTCTAATTTCTTTATAAATTTGACTTGGTTTCCCTAAATGTTTGATAAATAAACACTTTAAAAGAGAAACTTGCTATAGTTTTTAAATTTTTACTTCATTATCTATGGTACCTTTTAGCAAAATATGGTTTCCTTGATTATCACCTTTAATTAGTTCCATTTTTGTCTTGCTTCATCTGAGATCATGATTGCTATCCCTGCCATTTTTACTTCAGTTTAAGCATATTAGATTCCACTCCAGCTCTTTATTTTAACTCTCTGTTTATCTTTCTGGAGGTGGGAGAAAACAGTGCCAAACCAGTCTGCAATAGAGCCTGTAGAAGAGGTGAATGGGAAATAAGCTTTGAATAATTGGTTGAAGCTAGATTGTGAAGGATTTTACATGATAAGCAGCAGAGTTTGTATTTTAGCCTGGAGGCAACACAAAATTGCCATAACTTCTAGAATAGGGAGTAAAGTGTTCAGAGCTGTACTTTAGGAATGCTAATATAGTGGCTAGTTATAGCAAAAGGTAGAGCAGAGATTGGAGGCAAAGAGGTCCAATAGGAGGCCACTGTAGCCTAGGGGAGAGGTAATAAGGATCTGAACTGGGGTTGGAGTGCGGAAGGCAATGCATGCAGGATATTTTGTGGAGGTTCTTGTAGAATTGACAACCCAGGGACTAAATGTATATTGAAAGTGGGATCTGGAGTGAGAGTGAAGAGTTAAGGATGACTCACAATTTGGGAGTTTTGGTAACTTGAAGATTCATGGTGTCCTTAAATGAAATAGGGATAACTGTGTTATTTTGGGGAAAAATGAATTTGGGATGTTTATAGGTCATTGAGATATATAGGAGTTATCCATCAGGCAGCTGCAAATACAGGACTAGAGTTCAAGGGAGGTATGAGAACCATGAATGTAGATGTGGGAGTCATCCTTAGAGAAATGCATTTTAATCTATAAGAGGCTTCAAGATGAAAGAAATCCAGACAGAGCCCTGAGGTGAACCTTTAGAACGTAAGGGGACATGCTTAAACCTGCAAAGGAGCCAAAAAAGGATAAGTCAGGAGAAGAACTGTGACCAGTGTCAAAAACCTAGCTAGCTCCAGTCCAAAGGAAGAGGGTTGGCAACTGTGAAATACCACAGAAGAGTTAAAAAGGATGCAAATTGAAAATGGCTATTGAATTTAGCAATGAAGATGTCATTGTTGATCTTGGAGAGAATAGTTTTCATGGCTAATGGTTAAAGAAGTTAGATTCCATGGGGGTGAGAAGTGAGTGGGAGGTGGGAAAGAAGAGACAAGTATGGGCAATATTTTTCCAGGAGTTTGACTATGAACTGGAGGAGAAAGGAGGAGTTGTAGCTGGAGGGGATGGTAAAATTAATGTCCAGGCGTTATTAACATGTTTTGTGTCATAGATTCCTTTGGTGTTCTGTGGATTCTGTGATACCCTTTTAGGATAATATATCGTTCCTGCAGGTTAAAATTTTTAAATGTATAATCTAAAATAAAATTACAAAGGAAACCAATTATATTGAAAAAATTTATCAAAATATTTTTTAAAAATTAGTTCATGGACTCTGGCTTTAGAACTAATTAGTTCAATCACCTTCAATTTGTAGTTCAGAAAACTGGGGTTCAAAGGCATTAAAATTATGTTTCTTCAAGTTGACTGCAAATATTTCATGAGGGCAAGAATTGTACCTTTCTCTTCTTTGTATTCCCTAAAGCAGTGTGTCAAACAGGCACTCCCAAGTATCCCCAAACTGGATTAAACTGAAATTGGGAAATATCTAACAAAAATTAAAAAATATAATAAAAGATATAATATTGATATGTGATTTTCCAAGTCAATGTATTCCCAAAGGGATATTTGTATAAGGTTTAGTAGCCCCTATTTCTTTTTGAGTTTCACACCATTGTTCTAATATATCTAGTAGCAAATCTTTTTTGACTTAAATACCTATAATTAGAAATCATTTAGTGAACCCAAAGATTCAAACTATTGAGGTAAGAACTAGCCATTTGACAAAAATTGCTGGGAAACTAATAAGCAATATGGCAAACTTACACCCTCTACTAAGATAAGATCAAAGTGTATAAATGATTTAGACATAAAGAGTGATATCATAAGTAAGTTTGGTGAACATAGGGATAGGTAGCTGCCAGATCTATGGATAAGTAAAGAGTTTATGACCAAACAAGAGTTAGAAAAGATCATAGGAGATAAAATGGGAAATTGGGACTAGACAAAATTAAAAATCTTTTTGTATAAGCAAAAGTAATTCAACCAAAATTAGATGAAAAACAGGAAACTTGGAAATAATTTTCATGTCAAGTTTCTCTGATAAAGGCCTAATTTCTCAGGGAACTAAGCCAAATTTATAAATTTATAAAAATAAGAGCTATTCCCCAGTTGATAAATGGTCAAAGGATATGAGCTGAGAGTTTTCAGAAGAAGAAATAAAAAACTACCAATAGTCTTATGAAAAATTGCTCTAAATTACTATTGATTAGAGAAACACAAATTAAAATAACTCTTATGTTACTGCACTCCTGACAGATTGGCTAAAGTGACAGAAAAGGAAAACGAAAATGCTGGGGAGGTTATAGAAAAATTGGAATCCTAATACCTAGTTGGTAAAGTTGCGAACTATTGATTATGGAGAACAATGGAATTATGCTATAAAACTTGTCCATACCTTTTGACCCAGCAATACCACTTCTAGGTTTGTATCCTAAAAAGATTTTTATAAAAGAGAAAAGGACTTTTTTGTACAAACTATTTATAGCAGCTCTTTTTTTGTGCTGGCAAAGATTTGGAAATTGAAAAGATGCCTTTCACTTGGGGAATGGCTGAACAAGTTGTGGTGTGTGATTGTGATAGAATACTATTATGCTTTAAGGAATGATGAGTAGGAGGGTTAAAAAAAAAACAAACCAAAAATCTCAGAAGACTTAAATGCAAAGTAAGGTGTATTGTAGGGATAACATTGTACATAGTAACAGCAATTGTGTAATGATGATCAACTGTGAATTCAAGAAAATTCCAAAGGACCAATGATGAAAAATGCTATCCACTTCCAGAGAGATAACTGATAGACCCTGAATGCAGATTGAAGCATATTTTTAAACTTTTTTTCTTTTGTAGTCTGTATTTTCTTTTGCAACATGACTAATATGGAAATATGTTTTACATGATTTCATGTGATATCAAATTACTTGCCTTTTCAAGGAGGGGAGAAGGACAGAATGGAGGGAAAGAATTAGGAATTCAAAAACTTTCAGAATGATTGTTACATTTCTACATGTTATTTTTACACATTATCTACATGTTTGTATGGTTTTATATGTTACACATTACATGTTTATTTTGCAGGCTTTTTGGAAACTATTTAACGAAATAAATATAAGCATATTTAAAAAGCAGAAATTAGTGAAAAGATGTTTGAGGATAGAGTTTTCCAGAATCCTCAAAGCAGTCTTTTAAAAACAAAAACAAAAACTCTTCAGTAATATTTTATTTCTCCCTCAATTACATGTAAAAACAATGGTGAGCATTTATTTTCTAATATTTTGAATGCTAAATTCTTTCCCTTCTTCCCTCCCCTCCTCCTTCCCTAAGACAACAAGCAATTTGATCTAGGCTATACATGTGCTATCATATAAAACACATTTCCATATTTGTCATGTTGTGGAAAGTGTCTTTTTTTTTTTTAAACTGAAGATTTTAGTGGAGATATTCTGGCTGCCACTTTGAATTTTGCCTCACAGATGACTATTTGTCATAGAGAGCTTTTTCCTCCCCTTCTTACATGTCAGAACACGAGGTGCTTTTAACTTATTCTGGAAGAGGCAGAAAATTTACGAGGTTGAAAAAGTAAAAAAAAAAATAAAGGAAAGCAAACTATACACAACAATAGGAATATTGGTTTTGTTTCTCCCCAAGGTCCCAGAAAAATTAAATCATGGGTCTGTCCTCTGGTTATAGGGTCTTGTATGGGATCAGTGCATTATTTACCTAATCGACCCTCTTTTGGTCCCCAAAGCCCTGATAAACACTGGTGCATTGTGACATCTCTCCTCCGTGTAGTTCTTTCGTTCCTACAGCGAAATAGTTAACCGGTACTCAGACCGATATTTGCATGTCTTCCAGCCTGTGGCGATCTGATTATTAGTGCAATAAATACACAACATTTAATAACTCTTCACTTTCCCACTTTGGAGCCATTAGTTGTCTCCAGGTTGACTAAGAAGAACTTCAAATCCAATTCATTAACATTTCTTTAAATAGTCCTCTTAACAATGCAGGTCTAGTTTTCCCATTATGTACTGTCACTAATAATGGTTTTTACTTCTAACCTATTATTAATTAAAAAATTAGAAGGGAGGGGGAAGAGCTCTCCTCTCTCTATTTCTGTAGAAGGTTTAGAGCCTTTCTGCTTGAGCTGCTGAGAGGCCCTTATAAGGTAGCCTGTAGTAGTATATAATTGCTCTAAGGGTAAATAATTTAGCTGGTCAGAGAAAGTGGAGTCCTCTGTCTGCCTGGAGTGGACAGCCCCAGTCACAGCCAGTCAGGCATACCAAATCCAAGGCAAAGAGAATCAAAGCCGCATGAAACTTTCATTAGAGGCGGACAGGAAAAGGCAGCCTCTCTTGGGGGAATCCTCAGTGACCCCTGAAGCTGACCATGACCAGTGGGGCACCCCCTTCTCTGCTTTTTCCTGCCCCCCTCCCCACATCTGCAGCCAGACCCAGACCCCAGGAGCTCCCCACAGACAGGGGCATCTTTTCATAGAGGCTTAAAGACTTCGCCATGAAGGACAAATGAACAGGCAGAGATAGTCTCGACTCCCCCTAATCTTTTTTCTTTCCCCACTTCAAAGTCTTCTGTGTTGCATCTGAGTCTGTAATTACCCTTGAGGTATTTTAGACTTGAAGCGACACTGGCAAAATTACACTTCCTGATAATGGGAGTCCACAGTTGTGTTTAATCAATTATGGAGCCAGTCACGAGATGGAGTTTTTTAGCTGGAACCATTAAAGGGGAATCGAGATCAAGCCCAGCCCCTCTTGCATAGGGTGAGGGACACCACAATCTGAAATTAAAGAAACACTAGCCATTTGATGTGGTTTAATTTAGTCTCTACCTACCTAATTAAAAACATACCATTACCTACCCACATAACAAACGGACACTTTTATGCCAAGCTGCAACTAAAAAACAAAACAAAACAAAAAACCAACAACCACCAAAAAACAACACGCACATAAACCGGTGCCTCTTCCCCTCCCCCAATTAGTTTATGTTAAACCCCTGGGATTTTAGACAGAGGTGCAGAAATATCCAAATAAGACAGGCTGGGGATTTAAATCTACTTCTGATAGGGAACTTGAGAAATAATAGTATTAAATATTAAATTAAATGATAATAAAAACAGACCGGCTATTTGGCACAGAGGATAAAACATGGATGAAGACTATCTCCCTGAACTCAAATCTGGCTTCAAATACTTACTAGATGTATGGTCTTGGGCAAGTTACTTAATCCTGTTTGCCTCAGTTTTCTCCTCTGTAAAATGAAGTGAAGAAGGAGATGGCAAACTATTCCCATATTTTTGCCAAAGAAACCCCAAATGGGTCATGAAGAGTTGGACAGAACTAGAGAGCAAGAATAATAGCTAATATTTACAGAAAGCTTTAAAGTTTACAAAGTGTTTTACAGGTATCTCATTTCATCTTTACCAACCTTGGGAGGTAGATGCTTTTATTATCCACATTTTACAGATGAGGAAACTAAAGCAGAGATTAAGTGACTTGTCTAGGATCACACAACTAGGAAGTAATTGAGACAAGATTTGAACTTCCAAGCCTGAGATGGTCTCATCTCTGAATTAATACCAATTGGGATGGTACTGAGTCTCCCACATCAGAATTTTGATTCATTTGCCCTCAAAATTCACAAAAGGGAAAAGACAAGTTTCTGGGGGATTTAGGGACAATTGAATGCCTGAGTGTATAGTTCCCAGAGTCCCAACATATCTTCCCCACTGTAATTTAATTTTCTCCCATGACCCACTTATTCTTTTGGGTAAAGCCTTATTTACCATTTTGGGTTTACTTCTAATGATTATTAATCTAATGATTACCCTTGGAAGGAATTGCATACAAAATCCCTAATACCTTAGTGCCCAGGTTCCCCTTTATATTCTTGCTTGACCTTTTCTTTTCCTTTTGGCCCAATACTGTCAAAGTGAATAAATGTTGATTGACAGATTTGGATGTAACCAGGCTTTGGGTGTTAACAGCCTCCCTACAAAATGATTAAAAAACAAACAGGAGTTTTGAGGATCAGTCAAATTTTATCTCTTCTCAGAATGGAATGAAAAAGTGGCATGACAGAGACCAGTTTGGTACACTGGAATGGGTCTAAGTTCCAGTTTTGGTTCTGCTAATGAACATTTGTGCAACCTTGGATGAGACATTTCTCCTTTGTGGGACTCAATTTTCTCAGACATTACATGAAGAAGTTGAAATAATTGATCTTGAAATTTCTTTCTAGCTTTCCCACTTTACTTTTTTTTTTCCAGCTTGCCCCCTTCCTCCTTTCTCCGCCATTATTTACAACTAATCCAACTGGATAGAGTGTACCAGGTTGTTATAGCTAACATCAGAGACTGACTTCCACCTCCCATCTGGGATGAAGATTGCCCCATCCTTAGGACAGCTGCTCTCCTCAGACAATTCCTCCCTCCTCTGCCCCACCTCACCTAAATCCAGTATCCTGCTAAACATTCTCTTTTGATTGAAGGTTCTGGAAGTCAGACAACATCTAGGCTTGCATGAAGTCATACATCTGGAAGGGGCCCAAGACTATCTGGTTCAATCTATTCATTTTACAGATGAGGAAACAGTCTAAAAGAGGTGAAGTGATTTTTACATAGGTAGTAAGTGGCAGACCTGAAGGGTTCTTGACTCTGAATTCCCAGTTAGTGAAGGCACCCACAGTAAACTCCAAATCCCTTCATTCTCAGGGAGATTTCAGGACCCCTTATGGGTTTTAAGAAATCTATGAACTTAGATGGAAAAAATTATTCTTTTTAATTAAGCTCTAACTGAGGTTTAGCATTCCTTTAATGTTGAATGTAGGCAATAAATCACCCTACCATTAGGAGAGATCATGATTTTGTCAACAGTGGAAGTCATAGATAATTTCATGTCACATTTCAGTTGCTGCAGATATCTCAGAATAATGTTTATGTTCATGACTACTGAAAATTGCTGTAGTTTATTAGATCTACTATTAGTATGTTACTGTAACATATTAATTTAAAGGCATATTATATTAAATAGATGTATATTATATATTATTGATATGTATTCTTTTATTTTATTTGTTTTAAATATTTTTACATTTAAAATTTAATATTTATGTCCATATTTTATATTATTGATATTTTATAACAATAATTATTAATAATTATTTAATATTTACTTAAAATACATTTACAATTTAAAAAATTAATTGGTTTCTTCTGTAATACTACAAATTTTACACACTTTAAAATTTTATTCTGAGAAGGGGTCCATTAGTTTCACTGAACCGTCAGAGGTTGGGGGTCCATGACACAAATTAACTTAAAAATTCCTTTTCTACACAATGCTACCTTTATATACAAGTAGGGGTTTTTAGGTAACTCATCTTGAACTGAAACCTGGACTGCCTGAACCAGTAGCCGAGAGGTTAGTTAATACAGGCAGCCATTATTTTTGCTTTATTACCAGGAGGTTCTCCTGAGGCATTTCCTTTGATTGGTGTATAAAGAGAGACTCAGAGTTGGAAGAGACCTTAGAGGTCATCTGGTCCAACCCTTTCATTTTACAGCTGAGAAAACTATAAGTGACATTACTGGCCCAAGGTCACGCAGGCAGAGCTGAGGTGCTCTTAACTTCAAATCATCTGGACCAGATCACTGCTCCAAACTAGCTGTGTTTGGAGCTGCTAGAGAGAGGACATTAGTGAGCTCAGATCTAGTGAGGAGAAAGGCAGATGCTTTGACATGACCAAGCAATTGGATTGATCCTTTTAGCAAGAAGGCTTTCTGATCAGTTTTTTAAAAAATGTTTTATTTTCCCAATTACATATAATAATTTTCAACATGTTTTCTGGAATTATAAGATCCAAATGTCTCTCTCCATCCCTTCCCACCCCCTTCCTGGAGATGGTAAACAATTTGATCTCAAGGCTAAATTTGTATAGTAAGAGCCTGGGGTGATTCTAACAAGCTGGAAAGACTTTAAGGTCAGGTGTAACTAGGGAATGTATGTAATCTCTTGTCTGAAAAACAGCCTTCCAAAGTGGGGAGAGACTCATTCTCCATTTTGCTCCTGGAAAAGAAATGTTTTTTGGCCACAGCAGCTCCTAAAGACTATGTCATAGATGTTACTCTACATTGATGGAGAAGGTCCACCTTTATGAACTGGAAGAGTTGATATTTCCAAGAATCTAGGAATGCATATTATATCATATACCCATAGAATATATTATACATATGTATGTGCATGTTTGTCTGTATTGAATGATATAGTTTGTTAACTTTCATTCATGCCTGTTGTGTAAAGGAACAAGGGTGATGTCTGAGTAAGTTTGAATTTTTTCTTCATAAATAAGAACTAGAAATGCAGTAAAGTCTCCACCATAGAGCCCTTCTTTTTCCAAACAATTTAGATTAAATTATGTCTCACAAGTTATGTCCATACAGAGCATATCTTTCCCACCTGGAAGGTAGATGTTCTACCCCCTCAAAGCCAGTATAATCAGTTTTGATTACAATGTATATTTTCCTGGAATCATGCATGAGAATCCATGGTCTAATTATCTCTTCTCTATCATTAAAAAAAAGAAAGAAAAGTCCAGTGCTTGCCTGTGAAGTTAGTTTTTGAAGTATAGCCCCAACACAAAGAATGATAGTTAGTGGATCAGTGTTAATCTGAAAGGCAGTCCTTAATGGTCTGCTTCAGGGCTCTGTCCCTGTCTGACTGTGGGCAACACTTTTCATCAGTGACCTGTTTAGAGACATAAATAAAAATGGCAAGCTTATTAAATTTGTACATGGCAGGAGGCTTGGAGAGACAACTAATGCATCAGATAAAAACTGTGATCCAAAAAATTTATCCATAGATTAAAATAATGAACCAAATTTAACCAGATGAAATTTAATAAAGATCTATGCTAAATCTTTCTCTTTGGTTCAAATAGTCAATTGCATAAGCAAAAAGTGGAGGAGATGCAACTACACTGAAGGTTCCTAACTTGAGGTCTGTGAACTTAAAAAAAAAAAAGCTTTGATAACTGCATTTCAATACAATTAGTTTCCTTTGTAATTCTATGTATATATTTTACTTTTTGCTTTAAAAATCTTGCTCAGAAAGTGGTCCAAGGGCTTTATCAGCTATAAGTTTGCCATAGTTTACTCTGCATAGATTCTATATTTAAAAGAATATTTGTGATGACCCATGGCATAAAAATAGGATGGAAAATAGTATATGTTAAAAGGTCTTAGATGGCAGTGATGGCAAAACTTTTAGAGACCAAGTACCCAAATGGCATTCTCATGCCACATGTGAGACACTCCTTATCCCAGACAGGGGAAAGAGGAAGCACTCCTAATGGGCTGCTGGACAGAGGGGGTGGTGATGTTAAAAATGTCCTCAGGTGCTGGGAAGAGGGGGAAAGGAGCATCTCCCTCTGGCATATGTGTCATGGGTTCAGCAACACGGTTATAAAGCATGTTTTCTATAAGAATAAAAAAAAAGTATAATGTAGCTATCCAAAAATAATAGTCTAAAATTGCATTAATAAAAACATCAAAAGTCAGAAAAAAAATGATAGTGCTATTATATGCTATCAATGTTAGTTAACATTTGGAGCCTTTCATTCAGTTCTGGGTGCCACATTTTAGGAAAGACATTTGTAAGTTAAAGTAAGTCCAGAGAAGAATAATCCTGATGTAAATTAGGGAACATGTAACGCTGTCATATGCAGAATAGTTTAAGAAAATTCCTAGTAGAGAGGGGGGATTTAAAATCTATTTTCAATTGTCTGAAGGGATGGCATATGAGAGAGTATTGGGCCAAATGATCAGAACTAGGAGTGATGGGAGGAAATTGCAGAGGAGAAGATATAGGTTTCACATAAGGAAAATCTTTGTTAGCTTTACCAAAAGTGAATGGGTAGTTGCTTCTCCATCACTGGAGTTCCTCAAGGAGAGGTTGGCTGACCACATGCTTTCCCTTCTTCCTTATCCTTTTATTCTTTTTCTCTTCCTTCCTTTTTCCTATCCTCTCTTCCCTCTTTCCATACTTTCTATTTTTTTTTCTTGTGGTTGTGGACCATCAGCATTGGCCATATGGCTTCTTTGCTGTCTCTAGTACATCGTACAGCATTAAGAATGTTTGTGAGGCTCTTGTGAATCAACTCATCTTGCCCTGCAGCATGTAACATCTTGGATATTTGCATTTTTTAGTTTAATCATTATTTTAGTGTTTAGTGGACATTAGTTGGAGGAAGCTAATCTCATTCATTCAGATGCATTTAAAAACATTTTTTTATAGTCCTGGTTTCACCTTTGTTCCTCCCTCCCGAATAAATAAATAGAGTTCCCCTGCTTATTTCTATGGTGATACTCTTGTCATTCTGGAATTTTTCAAAAGAAGACCAAAGACTGGAATAAATTATTAGTTCAAAACCTACTTTTGAGTCTATGGGGAGACCAGGAAAAGCTGGTTGGAGTCTACAGAGAAACCATGTTTATGAATGGCATGGGACTGATTTCAGAGCTGGACAGAAGAGACCTGGATATGCTCAACTTAAAGAAGGGGAGACATCTATCCCAGTTATAAGCCTCTGGCAACCCTAGTCCAAGGGTAATTCCCCTTTCTTGCAAACTAAGAGATCTGCTCTCCAGGTTCCTGGACAAAAAAGAAAAGGGAACCTTCTTGGAGACCAGATCAATCTATTGTATCCTGTTCCTGGCCTCTGTAAGCAGACTCAGAGAAACTCTGAGTTTCCAGTATCCCAGAAAATAATGCGCATTGATGATATAGTTGATTTGTAAAATTTTCAATGATAACTTTTCCAGTGAAAAAATTTTATTGGGCACCAGCTCTACTAGTTACAGAGGGAATTGTAAAGATACACAAGAACCATTTATTGCTATTTAAGGATCTTATAATCCAATTGGAGGTGAAGGTGGAGACTTTCATGATAACCCTAATGTGGGTACTCTCTATGTCTCTACAGATCACAGCATCCTTAATGCCTTCAGAGACATTTTGGTATTTTGCTTGGTCAAAAGAAATTGCCACATTTTATTCAACTCTCTGGTGAGTCCTTCATATTTTGACTAGATTGATCCTTAGACAAAAGATATAATCCATCATCTGACCCACAAAAAAACCAACAAAAAACATTTTAAGCCCTACCATGTAAGAGACACTGTGCTTAAGCTTTGGGGGCTGCAAAGGCAAAAATGAAAAGAGCTCCTGACCTCAAGGTCCATAGAGTCTAGCGGGAGGATACCACACATACTATGTAGGTATATATTTAAAATATTCAGAAAGGAGATACCAGGTGATTTTGGAAGTAGGAAATCATCACTTGGGGAGATCTGGGAAAACCTCATGAGCTGAGGTGTGAAGGATGCTAGAGAGATGGAGGTTGGGGGAGAGTATTTTAGAAATAGGGGACAGCCAAGTGCTAGAAGATAGTTTTCTTGGTAGGACTTCCAATTCTTTTTGTTATACTTCATTTCATTTATATTTCTATGGCTCAGGGGTCACCTCCATGCTATGATGAGGTTTAAGAATACAATCCTGGGAAAGGAAATGTGTGTTAAATGAACTAATAAACATCCTCCAGGTCCAGTATCCTCAACTTAAGTTCCATTTTTGAAACTACCTCATGGCATGAAGGTGATCTGATTTCTTGACTATTCTATAGGAATCCCAGCTCTGACAAGAAATGCCAAGCCAGAATGATATTGAGCACTGGTCTAATAATCACCTAATTTTCCTCTTTCTGAGGACCAGCGTAGCTAATTGTGGAGAAGTTTATCATGTAGTTGTCCTTAGGATGATGAATGTCATAAGAACTCTCAAAGGCCATCTCTAACATTATAATAATGATAATTAACATTTATATATTAGTTTAAGATTTGGAAAGCCTTTACATATGCTATCACATTTGCTCTTTAAACAACCAAGTGAGGTAGGTGCTTTAATAATCTTACCTTCAGAGCAAGAACTGATAGAAAGAAAGAAAAGAAAGCAATATAGTTTTATATATACATATATCTTTTTGTTAAATAATGCTTTCTCTAGTGTAGGGATGGCAGGGAGGGTGGAAGATAGCCTAAATTTTTAGTGTAACAAACAAATCACTAAATTTAAAAAATAATATTTCCATTTTATAGATAAGGAAGCAGACTAAAAGAGGTTCAATGATTTTTCCAAGGTCATACATCGAGTAAATCTCTGAGGCCAGATTTGAACTTAAGACTTTCTGACTCCAAGTCTAGCACTGGAACTAGGAGGCCGATTAGATGACAAGCTGTTTAGAGAGGTCACAAACTGTGTCTGTATTCATAATGATAAAATCACAGATTCCTGAACTATTGGACAATATAAAACAGAATAATAACACTAATAGCCAAAATTATATAGTCATTTAAGACTTGCAAAATAGATACATTATCTCATTTGATCCTCCCAATAATCTAGTGGGGTAGCTACAATTATGACCTTTCTTTTACAGATAAGAAACTAAGACTAACTAATAGGTGTTATATGATTTACCTAGTCTTACCTAGTCAATGTTTCCAAGATAGGCTTTGAACCCAGATATTCCTGATTCTACTGGAAATATCATTGACTCAGAGAGTCAGAGCAATGAGTCAATTTCTCAGCAAAAATTTTTCCATTTGCAAAATGACAGGATTGGACTGAATGATAGGGTAAAATCCTTTCTAGCTTAAAATCAGAACTCATAGCTTTGTGTATGTGTGTGTCATGGATCCCATTGGTAATATAATGGAGCCTATGGACCACTTCTTAGAATAATGATTTTATATACATAAGTATAACACCCAGGATTATAAAGGAAAGCAATTACTTTGATTATTAAAATATAAAAAAGACAAAATCAAGTTCATGGATCCCAGCTTATGATTCTTTGATCTAACTCAATGACCCTAGACATAGTATAGATCAAAAATGCAAATTTTGAATAAAGGAGTGATCATAATAGGCACTTAAAGAGGGGTTCACAGTAGAGATGATCCTTGAAATGGAACTTCATTGAAAATTAAATTTTGGATAGCATATAGGAGAGCATTGCAAAAGAGGAAGAATAGCAGAAACATATTAATGGAAGCAATACTAAATGGTCATTCTCAAGGGATGGTGGGTTGACCAGTCTGGGAGGACCAAAGATGGGTAGGGCAATATTGGGTGACACAGAAATTTATGGTAGGGTAGGGTTATTGAGGATCACAAGAGACTGATCCCTTGGAGATTGTTGAGTAATGAAGAAATGAGATTCAAGTGATGATTCACAAAGATTAAACTCACAGTGACATGAAGGTTGTTTGTTACTTGAATTCTTTGAAATCCCATTTGAATCTTCCAGCTCAAAGGAAAAAGTGCTTAGTGTTGGTAAGAGAATTGGAGTTACCAGACTCTCACTAGCCATAGTAGAGCTTGCCATGCCTTTTAGTGCAACAAATGAGCAGAACAGCAAGACACAATGGGGTGGATAGCAATGCCAGAAACTAAGTAGGATTTGGAAAAATCTACTCTACCTCTCAGAGTCTGGGTTCTAAATATGGAAACTCCAAAACCCACAGTTTTGGGAAGGCTTCAAATACTCCCATATGAGTCCATTTTCCATTTATAACACACTCCAAAGTCCTGTACTTAGTAAGAGTGGAATAGAAAACACACACACACACTCACACACACATACACACACACACATACTCAGAACAACTGCCTTTGGATTTGCTTTAATCCAGACTTGAACATTCAAGAGAATACTTGAATAATACTTACCTACCACACTGGGGTGTTGTTAATGATTAATTAGTTCATGTTTGTAAAGCACTTTGCCGATGTAAAGTGGTTACATAAGTGATAAGTATTATTAATAATAATAATGAGCAGATTTTTCTGCAAATTTAAAAAAATCATTCTTAATTGTAAAGAAGTAAAGATTATTTATAAAGTATAATTTTCCTTTCAATGATAACATTCTGATTGTTATCATTTAACTAATATTTTATTTCAATTAGGTTTAGAAATAGAGCCTCCTCTTGAAATAGTCATTATTCAGGGTATTTCCAAAACTATCCTGGGAAAACAAGCCCTAATAATTGTTATTTAATTTTCCTGTTAATATAATAAAAGATATGTTCCCCTAGCAAGAACTTCATACCCACCAAAGAAAATGGTATTTGATCCACATTGAATTGAAGACTCCTTTGGAGAGATTGTGTCTAATATATGTATGGGGTATTTCCTTAAGAGAAAAAAAGAAAAAAAATCTCCCTAAGAAGTCTGGAAGAATAAATCTGCTACATTTAAAAAGTAAAAATACTATTAAAAAGTGGGATGTGGGAGAAAAATCTTCTCCTTTCCATGTTCTCTGATCCCCCTCTTTCTTTGAAGAAGGGAAGTAAGGGGAGAAGAACTGAAATGCTTTTTTTTTTTTTTTTGCACAAAGCAGTTTTCACAATGTCCGGTTGAGGAACAGTATTAATGAAGTGATGAACTCTCTGAATACCCTGTAATACCAGGAAAGTTCTTTCTTTTAGGGCCTCGGGCAGTACTGCAGGAGCCAAGCTTGATCTTTAATGAACCTGGAAGACTATAAATCAACAAAGGATATGACACTATAGAGGAAACATAACAGAAATAGGCTGTGGCCACTACTCCTGTACCAGCCATGTGCTCTCTTGTATTTCAGACATTGACAGATGGTGGTGGTGGCGGATGGACAGAAGTAGTAGGAGGTATGTTGGGAGGTTCCTGTGATTATCCTAGGTAAGGCTGTCACTGATGTGGCAGGAGTTACTTTTAGCACAGACTTAACTTGTCCAGTGATTGGCTCTGTACCATGCTGGGGTAACATGTTTAAATGCAATTCTGTGGTAGGTGGCAACAATCACACTGAATTACTGACATTGTAAGGAAATGAAAAGTCAAACTGCTGACCATGTGTATTTTATGGTATTTAATTAAAAGTAGATAACGGTGTGAATGAACCACAAATCAGATAAAAATGGCAGAATTTTCTCATATTTAACACATATTTGACTTGTGGTTGCTTGACAACTTACCAGAACAGGGCTATGACGTCTCCAAATATAAAATCAAGAGTGTAATTAAAAATACTGCAGGGGAGAAGCAATATTAACTTCAACCCTGAGCAGAGTTAATCACAACCACAGCTGTATCATTCCCATTCCTGTTAGCCCAGTTTAATTTTTTCTTTTTCTTTTTTTAAATAAAGGGGGAAAAATATCAGCCTCTTGCTAATTCTGAATGTCAATTTTAAATACCCAATGGGGTTATTTTCATAAAGGTTGACGAGATGAAGAGGTTACAAGGGCCAGGGGCCAGGATCCACTATTTATTAAGAAATCTGGGCATGTGAAGCCAAGCTTATTGAGGTCTTTCAACATTACTTTTTCTCCTACTTCTCACATGTTCTATGTCTTTTTTCTTTAATCAAGACTCAATTAGTATTCCATGGCAGAATCTTATATACCACATTATACTGGCATATAACAGTTTTCTCATTTGTAAAATGAGGTGGGATGGACTTGAGGTCGCTTGAGATTTCTACCAGCTCTAAATACTATATTCTTTTTTAGAGCATGTAGAGCATGCATTTCACTCCCAGCCTATGATGAGGACCTAAGATCTTCTTTCAGAGTCACAACCTGATGTCTTGTGGTGGCATGAGAGAGGGAGGTCTAGCAGTCGACTGATTTTCTGTGCCATGGTCTACATGTTCAGCCCAAAGTATCCAGATGTAGTGAAGTGGAATGCCAAAGTCTTGGGAGCAGTTATGGATGGAAACCAAGAGGCTAAGAGGAATGAAACTTTCATTATATGTTCAACATCAGAATGAAGAAGCAAAATTATGTTGGAAACTAAGCAGTCCCTTGCTCATGAATCAGTCCAAAAGTTTGTCTGGTAGAAAAATAAACTATCTATTCATGGCTAGTGCTGACTTCATTTTAAATGGAGAAAGGGTCTATGCCGGCCCTAATGACTTCAACCTTTCTTCTCCTTATCCTAAGTCTTAAAATAGGTTTCTGGATGGGTGTCAGTGATCTGTTATTTCTTGTCTTTTGTTGTAGATTTAATCAAGCACCCATTGAAAAACAGTTCAACATATTTTGAACCTACTCTAACTCTCTAAATGAGATCCTCAAGGGTGTCTTTGCATTTCAGGATTAATAGGGAAGATTTTGGAGTATTTCCTTACACAGTATAGTTTCTTTCATTTATAGACATTTAAAATGTCTGCTATGTAGAAAATATTTAGTTTTGAGAATACAAATAGAAATGGGTATTCACAGAGCTTGTAGTCTAGGGAAATTTTTTTTCAACAAATATTTTAAAGTCCCTTTATGTTCATCTTCATTCTCATTAGACAGTGTAGAGATAGACATCTTTCCCTCTATTTCATTAGTTTCTTCTGGGAATAAGGTTTGTACTTCTGCATTTCCCCCTGTGTCAGTAATAGGATGTGTATCTTCATGTTGTCCCACAACACAAACATGTTGTCCCCCACTACAACATACATCTGTATCTGGCTTGGTAGCTAAGGTGTTCATAACTACTGTCCCATCTGGGATGCCACTTGAAATAGAATCCGTAATCTGTTGTGAACTATTTCTTGTTGCAATGGTACTCTGGCTTGTGACTTGAGAGAGCTGCTGCTAGTTTGGGGACACACCTGATGGTACTTAGTTATAATGGAGGTAGAGGTACTACAGAGATAGGGAGAGATGGAGCCACTGGGGATACTGCTAAAGGGGAATTCTCTGGGGTTTGCCTACTTATCCCTACTGATGGATGATGGAGCAATCTATTTCCTAACCTCCTTCTCCCTTTTGCCTCCCCCCCCCCTTCACCTCCCTTTGTCTCCCAGCTTCTTCTTGAAGCCTTTGGCTTCTTCCCTCCCTCCTTGAGTAAACTATAAAGATACTCTTTTCTTTTCCTTTTTCAAGTCAAGGGGTTTATTAGGATAACAGGATAGGAAACTGAGGGATGAGGGATGAGGGTGTCCCTAATCTAAATGAAGATTATGAAGGCTTGGGAAGTCACAACTGTGACAGAGGGACAGTCAGAGATGGAGGACAACAGTTAAAATCTTCTTTCCTCTTCACAAAGCCACCAAGAAAAGTTTCTCCTTCAGCTTGGCTTTCCTCCAACTCTTGGTCATTCAAATCTCAGAGAGAGCAGAGGTTTTCCTTTGGTCAGAAAGCCCAAAAATACAAGCCTCCTCAGTTCAATAACCTCCCAGAGAGAGAGAGAGTGAGCCCTAAGGTTCCAATTCCTCCCTTCTGGTCCGGCTCCCCCCAACTGTCTCTCCTGGGAACATTCCATTTGGAACCCTTTTTCTTGATTGACAGGCAGGTCCCCAGCCTTGTTTCTTGCATCTTGGCTTACAAGTTCTCTCTCTCTCCATGCCTCTACCACAATAATAAGATGTGGATATGGATAATAAGAAAAGAGCAAACAAATTATGTTGGGTTCAGATGAGGGAAAAATTATTTTTATTGTCATCAGGGAGGAATTCATGAAAGATGGCCATAAGTTGGACCTGAGAAGATGGGTAGCATTTCAAGAGATAGTTATAAGATAGAGGACATTCTAGGTATATGGAAAGGAGAGTAAGGGATACCTCACTCATCTTCCTGAGTTCAAATCCAGCTTCACACTTCATAGCTGTGTGGCCTCCAGCAAATCACTTAATCTAGTTGGCCACAGTTCTGTCTCTGTAAAATGAGCTGGAGAAGGAAATGGCAAACCACTCCAGTACCTCTGCCAAGAAAACCCCAAATGGGGTCACAAAGAATTGGTCATGACTGAAATGATTGAACAATAACAGCAGGGGAGAATGGCATTTATGGTATGTGGAAGAAATTAATGAGTATTGAGTAGAAGTCAACAAAGGTTAAAGTTTCCAGGAGAGATTTAAAACCAAGTTTTTAAATGCTGAGGTCCTCACCGAGAAGAAAAATTAAAGAGCAGGGCTAATAGACTCACCAAAAGATCAGAGAATATAGTGAAGTTTAGGAGAAAAAATGAGTTTTCTTGTTATATTCATCCTAAATGGAGGCAAGGGACACAAAGGAGAGGTTAGAGTTCATGGTAGTGGTTGAAATACGGAGGAAGACTTTATCTAAAGAAGTTCTTCATGGAATATCAGATTTAAGTATTGCTTCTTGTGGAAACAGTTCTGCTCTGACATCTCTGCTAGTTTTTTACTTCCTGTGTGACCATGGAAAGTTTGGAGTCAAAGAACCTGGTTTTGAATTTTCACTTTGCTACTCACTATCTGTGTGACCTTAGAAAATCACTTAACCTTTTCATGAAGGCACCAGATTAGTAGTACCTTCCAGTTCTAAAACTACGATCCTCTGAAAATTTTCTCATAAATCTAGAGGACAATGAAGGATAGAATTATTTGGTGGACTTGGAAAAAATTGAGATAGTCTCATAATGAGTTAACAACTCTTTCATATCCTCCACCCCACATCTTAATCAAAGGAAGAAACCTTGTAATTGGCCTGAATTCACACTGTTAGAGTAACCTATGATGGTGTTCCACATCCCACATGATTCCCTTTTGGAGAAATCAAGACTTTAAGGAAATAGGCAATTGTGTCTGTTTAGGCACCAACCTTTTAAATATGGCTTGAGCTTCTTTTAAAATTGAAACGAAGATTTTGTCCTCTTCTATTCCCTTTCCCATCATCCCTTTTGGGGGCTGTGCATGTAAATTCACCTACAAAGCATATGGTAATTTTTCTTCATCTTCCATTAAAAAAACATAACCTTTCCTCCAGCAGCGATATTTTCATTGAAAGTTTCAGTCTCCTTATGCTGGCTGGACTTAGAAATCTATATTTATATAATTATAAGATAACTTTTAAGTGTTTTAAATAGATTCATTATTAATAGTACTGTAGTAACTGTAATTACCAAGGTTATCACTTCAACAAGTTTAAACTAGCTGAAAATGTTAACAAAAGAAATCAACCCACCCCCACATGAAGGCAACTCCTAATATGGTTCTTTCATTGCTTAGGAAGGACAGTCATTCTAAGGAGAATCTGGGGAAATGGATATGAGTCACCGAACTATCTTTTAGGGCAGCCTCCACTAATCCCTTGAATCAGATTTACTTTCAGAATAAATCACTTGATTTTAAGTATTGTAGGATTGTTTCAATGACTCATGAGCATTCTGTGGGAAACGAAACCAAAATATCTCTGCTGTGGTCAATTGGAACCATAACTAGGAAAAAGTAATGGGAATTTTATTCTAGGTACTGACATCAGAGTGGGGTGCATACTTCCTTGGGTGGAGGGATTGTGGTGGTGGTAGTGTGGATTTCCATTTCCATTTTGTGATATTCTAGAATTCTCATTGTAGAGCCTGGAATTCCTTTGGTAATTCAGATTCCCATGAAGGTTGGTAGGAGATATGGGTCTTAAGAGAGGGTTAAGGAAGCAGGATTGCAGATAGAAGAGAAGGATTAGTTTACCACTTTCTTTTTTCACAAATCAGACTGTTTCTTCTGGGTCATGTCCACTTTCCCAACCAACCTCCAGAGAAGTAAAGGTGTTCCCCCCCACCCCCCCAGGAATGAACTGAATTTGTCTCAGGTAACAGAATTCCTATTTACCACTCAATGTATAATCCAATAAAATCCAATGTTCAAGGCACCTTAATACTATGAAATTCAGAAATGTCTATATATTTTAAGACATCTAAAAAGGCGAATATTATATACAGAAGGAAATTCACTAAAGGGTTTTAATGTTGCCTTAGAAGTTGCATGTTTTATTGGGAGTTTGTATTATAGACACAATTTTATAGTGCTTATTTTGAAGGATTTTTCAGTACTCAATGAAGATTTTATGAAAATATATCTAAGTTAATCCTACAGGGAAACCAAATTTTGACTCTGGATTCCCAGATTACCTCATTGCAATGCTTTATGGCACCCAAAATTAATTTGATACTGCTATTCCAAATGCATTTTTTTCTCCATGCCACTGAACATTGACCAGAAACTAAAGTGAATTAGTGCATTGACTACCTTTTTGTTCTGATATTTTGGTTTGACATAGTCATGCCCTCTGATAGGATGATAATCAAATATTGCTTTTGCAAAGTATCATTAAAATAGACTTTATTACAAAAATATTCATAGCTACACTCTTTGTGGTGTCAAAAAATTGGAAAAATGAGGGATGCCCTTCAATTGGGGAATGGATGAACCAATTGTGGTATCTGTTGGTGATGGAATACTATTGTGCCCAAAGGAATAATGAACTGGAGAAATTCCATGTGAACTGGAACAATCTCCAGGAATTGTTGCAGAGTGAAAGGAGCAGAACCAGGAAAACAATATACACAGAGACTGATACACTGGGGTACAATTGAATGTAATGGACTTCTCCGTTAATGGCAATGCAGTGATCCTGAACAATCCGGAGGGATCTATGAGAAAGAACACTATCCACATCCAGAGGAAGATCTGTGGGAGTAGAAACACAGAAGAAAAACAATTGCTTGATCACATGGGTTGAGGAGGATATGACTGGGGATGTAGACTCTAAATGATCACCCTAGTGCAAATATCAGTGATATTGAAATAGGTCTTTATCAGTGACACATGTAAAACCCAGTGGAATTGTGTGTTGGCTATGGGAGGGGGTTGGGAGGAGGGGAGGGAAAGAACATGAATCATGTAACCATGGAAAAATAATTTAAATTAATTAGTTAAATAAGCTAAAAACATAAAAATAGACTTTATTTTCTTGAAATGAGAATAACTCCAGGAAATCTGTACTAGATGGTCACTCTGGTAGTGGAGGTGTATGTGTGTGTGTTTTTTCCAGAAGAGAAGGGAGAATATCTTTTGGAATTTAAAAGGTGAGGTAAATATATTTAAAAATCATCTCTAAAGTCATGTTCTCTCTTTATGTATATAATATGGTATGTGTATAGTATAAATAATACTAGAAACCAGTATCTATAGATAGTATATCTATGTACATGTATGTGTATATGTCTATGTACATGAATTTTATGCATATATATATTTACTCATTTTACAGAGGAAGAAACTGAGTCTCAGAGAGGGAAAGTGACTTACCCTTGGTCATACTCCTAGTAAGTATCAGAGGCAGGATCTGAACCCAGGTAGCTTCTGATTAAACCCTCTATGGATTTCTTTATCATCTCTGTGAAGGTGACTTTATGTGATCTATACATACAGCTCCAATATGTCTCCTGAATTTCAGTCTCACATAATCATTTGCTATTTGGACATTTCAAGCTGTATGTCCCACAGACATCTCAAACATTTAACAGGTCCCAAGCAGAATTCATTGTTATCTTTCTTCTAAACTTCCTGTTTCTGCCAAATGTACCACCGCCATTCCAGGTTGTCTCAGGGCTCATAAACCCAGGGTCCCCCATCACTCCTCACCCTCCCTTAGCCTACTCTTTCAGGTGCCACATTTTGCTTCTACCTCCACAATATTTCCCACATCCAACCCCTTCTCTCTGCTGACTCAGCTATCACCCTTATCACCTCTCCCCTGGACCTCTGTAACAAGTTTCTACTTGATCTCCTGCTTCAAGTTTTTCCCCATAAAAGCCCATGCTCCACACAATGATCAAAATGATTATCTTTAAAGGCAAATTTGATTGTCTCCCCCCTACTTGAAAAACACTAGGGGCTCCCTACTGCCTCTAGGATAACATGTAAGCCCACCCCCAAACTAAACCAAAAAAACTTCCTCTATTTGCCTTTAAAGCCCTTTACGAATGGCCCCAACCTGTATTTCTAGTTTTATTGTATATTACTCAACTACTTGGACTCTGCAATCTCCACAAACTGGCCTTTTCTTTGTCCCTAGTAACTATACTGCATTTTCTCTCCCTGGACCCTTCCATTGGCCCTCCCCCATGCCTGCAATGCATTCCCTGCTCACCATCTTCACCCAGTGTTTCTTGACCTCCTCCTGGCCTTTGCTAGTACCCTCTCTTCCTATCTTGAATTTCCTACTTTTAATTTATGTGCACATATTTATATTTACATGTATATGTATATTTATCTATTATACAGAATATATTTATTCATATATTTATTATATATTTATATGTTCTGCTATTATATATGTTAGAAATACTTATGCATATCGTATACATGTAATATTCTTTATTATATTATAACATTATATAGTATATATGTAATATATTATATAATATATAATTATATATTATTTGTATATATTGGTTTATGTTATGTTATTTATATAGATACTTCATTTATAAATATGTGTTTATATATAACAGAATTATATATAAAAATAAAATGTGTATATATGGGTATATGTTCTTATGGTATTGATATATTTTACATATAATATACATAACATTATATAATATGTAATTATATAAAAATCAACATATATTGGTAAGTTTTCTTGTGTCATTTATATAGAGATATTTTACATATTATATAATATGTAATTATATATAAATTATCCCTGTATTGGCATTTGTTCTTGTGTTATTTTTATATAGAGATATTTTATATTTATGTATATATTAATCTTGTATAATTATATTAATCTTGTATAATTATATCATATATTCAGCATATATTGATGTTTTCTTGTGTTTTTATATATAGATATTTTATATATTAAATATAAATTGCACATGTATGTTATACAATATGTAATTATACATAAAATCTGTATATATCTATATATTTATAAGTTATATAAGATATAATTATATATAAAATCTACATATATTTATATATTATAGAATATATAATTATATTACATATAAAATCTATACATATTGACGTGTTCTTGTGTTATTTTTACATAGGCATTTTAAAGATATAATATATTACATACTACACAATGAATAATATATAATCTAAATATATTGACATATTTTCATGTTATTTTGATATATAGTTATTTATAGAGATTTTTATACTTTAAAATCTAGTTTAATATTAAATATTTTAATATATTATTTTAATAACAGATATTATAATATATAATATAAATATTTATGTAATCATTATATAAAACCCTGTATATATTGATATATGTTTGTTATTCCCCCTAATAGAATGTAAGCCTCCAAAGAGTAGGAAGAGTTTGATTCTTTTTCTTTGTATTCTTAGGTCCAAACCCCATGCCTGGCACATAGTAGGCATTCATGAATAATTAATGCATAATAATGAATAATAACTTGCCTATTAAATGGTCGATCCCAAGTTCACACCTCTCTCCATTACTTTCAAGCTCTTTGGCTGGTTTTAATTTAATCTAAAAGCATATGAGAATTGATTTCTCTCTGAAAAGATGTGCTTTCCCAGTGCACAGTTTGTTTTTTATGGGGAGGGCTGAAAAATGTATATTCGGGTCCTCATGAGCTTCAGCTGCAGAAACACTTACTTCTCCAATTATGTCTGGTTTCCAACACACACAGTTTTCCAGGGCACATAGTAGATGTTCAATAAATAGATTGATTTCAGCTCCTCCCTATGCATGGCACTCTCCAGAGCAACTTAAACAGCCGCCATCTGTGCCCACTAGGGCCTGATCACCCGGCAGACACAGCAAGTGTGTGGACAGATATATTCAGGGCATTTGTTAAACAAAACATGTTCAAGCAGAGGGGTCAAATGCATTCGGGGAGGGTGGGTGTTGAGGGAGAAGCTCTGCAAGTTGCAGGTCAAGGGGAAATCACATTTTCTGTAGTTGTGAAAAAATCTGGTAAAGCCATTCCCTTATGTCGAGAATGTAGGAAAGAAGAAAAAAAAAACGAAAGAAATCCATTCAGACCTCTATATTGCTTTCTCGCCTTTTCAGGTATTTCCATTAAAGACAAAACCTCTGGCAATTAAAGCAGTGCTATTTGACAGTAAGAGTAGCAGATTCTCAATTCCCTCTTTCACCTCCACCCCCTTGGTCACCACTCAACTTTTCCACCCCACCGCCAAAGGGACAGGAAATTTGTAGGCTTTCAAAGAGGCAAAACTTTACACCACGCTTGGCTTTTAGGGCGCCAGAAGAGGTCTGCCCCCAGGATTGTGAGAAGACCAGACCGAGGAAGCCTTTTCCAGTATTTTGTGCTCTGCAGTTAACCTCTCCACGCCTGCCACAGGCCAGCAGAGGCTGCCTCTTGGCAAAAGACTAAAGAGCGAGATGTATAATTTCTTTTAAGACTTGTACAGCCTCTTTATCTAAGGGAGTTGGAAAGGGCAAATCCCTCTCCCTGTACTTGAAATCCACACAAAAGGATGGGGGTCTCCGAGATAGCATAAGGACATGCATATCAAGTGTTCTCCCTGTGATAAAACAGGCGGACAGCACACTCATCCAGCCAAAGAAAGAACTCCATAAAAATGTAACTCCCTCCCTGTAAATCAGACAGGTGAAAGCAGGGTCCTTTGAGTTGTACACTTGTGAGCAAGGCCGGAGACAATAGACTGAGCAGAGCTCTGTAACAAGGTGCAAAGAGCAATGATGAGCTGCCTGTGAAATCTAAGGCTGCTTTGCTGGAGAAGGAGGAGGAGAAAGAGAATAGGAGGAGGAGGGGGGAGAAGAAAAAAGGAGAAATAGAAGGAAAAGAAGGAGGAGCAAGAGGAGGAGGAGGAGGAAGAGAATAGGAGGAGGAGGGGGAGAAGAAAAAAGGAGAAGTAGAAGGAAAAGAAGGAGGAGGAAGAGGAGGAGGAGGAGGAAGAGAATAGGAGGAGGAGGGGGAGAAGAAAAAAGGAGAAGTAGAAGGAAAAGAAGGAGGAGGAAGAGGAGGAGGAGGAAGAGGAGGAGGAGGAGGAAGAGAATAGGAGGAGGAGGGGGAGAAGAAAAAAGGAGAAGTAGAAGGAAAAGAAGGAGGAGGAAGAGGAGGAGGAAGAAAATAGGAGGAGGAAGGGGGAAAAGAAAAATGAAGAAGAAAAAGTAGAAGAAAAAGGAGGAGAAGGAGGAGGAAGAGGAGGAGGAGGAGGAAGAGAATAGGAATAGAAGGGGAGAAGAAAAAAGAAGAAAAAGAAAGAGAAGAAAAAGGAGAAGTAGAAGGAAAAGGAGAAAGAGAAGAAGGAGGAAGAGGAGGAGGAGGCGGAGGAGGAAGAGAATAGGTAGATGAGGGGGAGAAGAAAAAGTAGAAGAAGGAGAAGGAGAAGGAAGAGGAGAGAAGAAAAGGATGATGATGGTTTATACCTTCAGAATGACATTTTCTATCTCTCATCCTTTTGGTATTACCAAGGAATCCATTTTTTTCAATCCATTTCCAACTTTTCCTTTACTCCATAATTTCTTTCATTTTTTCTACTAATCCTATCCTTTCCATCTCACTCCCAATTTCTCTTCCTTTTTTTTTCCATATCTCTTTCTTCTTTTATCCTACAGCCTCTTTTGTTACTTCTCTTATTCCCATATTTGCTCCATTTCCTTTTTTTGTCTATTCTTTCCTCCCCTCATTCCTCTCCTTCCTTTTTTTTTTTAATAAACCCTTACCTTCCGCAAGGCAGAAGAGTGGTAAGGGCTAGGCAATGGGGGTCAAGTGATTTGCCTAGGGTCACACAGCTGGGAAGTGTCTGAGGCCACATTTGAACCTAGGACCTCTAGTCTCTAGGTCTGGTTCTCAATCCACTGAGCAACCCAGATGCACCTCCCCCCCCAATTTTCTTTTTTAATGGAAGGAGGGGTCAAAGGTAAATGGTACTCTACTTTGGGGATTTTTTCCTTGGAAATAATAAAGATATTTATAAAAGCTTAGCTAATATAAAGGCACATCATAATGTCAGTAGTAAAGACATACTGTACTTTGAATCAGATAATTGTCCCACATTATAACAGAGAACAGATAGAAGCCAAAAGCTGTCAAACTCCTTTCTTGGAGACAAAAGTAGCTAGAGAGGAAGGAAGACTTCAGAATCATCTTTGATCTTTTTCCTTTTTTAATCCATCTTGCACAGAAGTACCAAATTTATATTCCTAAAACCTAGATTTGACTCTCTCTGGATTAAAAAACTTCAGTAACTCCCTATTACTTCTGGGATGAAAAAAACAATAACCACCACCAACAGTATCAACATCCTCATCATGGCATTTAAAACTCTGCAATCTAGCCCCAATTTCCTTTCAAGCTTTATTTAGTGTTGTTTTTTTTTTCCCATACTTTCCATTAAAGTCCAACTGACCTTTTAGCTATTCCCTGTACTATGCATTCCATCTCCATCCTTGGTCTTTGACACAAGTAGCCCCATGAGACTGAAAAGCTCTCAGTTTCCCTTGGCTTCCATCGGAGCACAACTCAGTAGTTGCCTGATGCATGAAGCTTTTCCTGATGCCCCAATTACTAGTATCCTCTCAAAATTAACTTTGTATGTGTGTGTGTGTTTATATTGTGTGCACATGGTAGAATGGAAGATCCTTGTAGTTAGAGGCTTTCACTTTTATACTTATCTTTTTTATTTTATTTATTTATATAAAAATCTTATATTTATTCATCTTTTATATTTCACGAAACCTATATCAGGGCTGATAAAGCACTGACCCTGGAATCAGGAGGAACCAAGTTTAAAGTTTCATGTAAACATTTATCAACTCTGTGATCCTAGGTAAGCCAGGCAATCTCTGTCTGCTTCAGTTGCCTCATCTGTAAAATGGGGACGATAATAGTACCTAAATCCCAGGAATGTTATCAGAATAAAATGAGATCATATTTGTAAATTTTGTAAAAATTTTGTAAAATTTGCAAGTAATATTTGTAAAATTTAGCACAGTGCCTGGTACACAGTATACACTTAATAGTGCTTATTTCTTTGCTTCCTTCATTTTTAATGCCTAACAAAGTCCTTGAACATCATAGGTGTTTTATGATTATATATTGAACTAAATACAATTTATAATTGTGGCCAAATAAATGGTGGGGTTTGGGCTTTTCTTGGTTTTTATTTATTATTGCTTCTGGTTTCTTCTGGCTTTGCAAGTGGGCTATCTAAGTGCCTTGAAGGGGAGGGAGTAGGTAGGACAATTTCCTTTACAACAGTATCTAAGGACATAGTGGATAAACTCAAAGGCAGCTCTTTTCCTCCTCCTTTATCTCTACTCCCAGGCTATCTGTGTCTCTGCCCTGCTCGGTTTTTCAGAACGAGACAACTAGGGAGCCTGGCCTCTTCCAACAGGTGTCAGAAAGTGATGCAAGCCTCAAGGGACAGGGAGAAGGGGATCTTCCCCTTCTGCTAATGCAGGTATTAAGCTGACTTAATATTCACTTACTCTAAAAAATCCCACTTCACAGAAACATTTTTTAACATGAGCCAAAGCATTTCTCACTAATTCAGCACATTTGTGCCTGGTTTATATCCATTGACGTTAAATGATTTCCCCGTTTAATATCAATTGGAAATGGCTGATTTCCTACCCCAAACAGTACTTAATGTCAATTACTGCAGGCAGGGCAGAGCCGTTTTTCAATTAACTGCACCCAGAGGTTTTGTTTGCAGGCGAGTGGGGCAGGATGTGTGCAGGGCCACTACGCTGAACAGGGGGACCTGGGACATTGGAAGGAGGACTTCCTTTGGGGGCCTGAACGTTGGGGAGAAGGAAAAACTGCCTTGGCTCTGGGGTCTTAAGTTACTAAAACTGATGCCATGGTTGAGAGTGAGTCTAGTCTTTCTGCCAGAGCAGGGATGTCCAAACTATTGGAGCAAATTGCTTTTGACACTAAACAGACCAGATCTCACAGACAGTGCAAAGAGATTCAGCTTGGACGTAGGTTGTCTCAATAACTTTTCATGCTTAGACTCCAGGGTTTGAAACCTGTTTTAATTTAATGAAAATATGTTTATATTTTTACTGATTAATCTAATTTTTAGGTTCCAGGATACCTGTAGGTAAGGTGATTGATAATAGTAAAATGAAAGGTCCTTGAGCATCTATTTCTTTTTTTTTCTTTTTTTCATCTTTGCTTAATAAATGTTTATTCCATCAAATCATAGCTCCAATGTCTGTGAAATGCATCTCTGTCCTTTTCAGTAGCTTCTTGCCCCCCTTTTTTTGGCATTCAAAGTCCCTTTTTGATGTGATCCCAGCTTACCTTTACTATTCTGAATGAATTTTCTTTAGTCAGCCCTGTCTTTTTATGATTCCTAAATATATGATATGATTTCCAACCTCTTTGCCACTCATTTTTATTCACATTTGGAATAATAGAGCAAAGGCACCTGGGTTTTCCTCTTGTCTTCCAACTTCACTAAGTATATTTTGTTATTGATCAGTCTTTTCAGCCATGTCCGACCCCCATTTGCAGTTTTCTTGGCAGAGCTACTGAAGTGGTTTGTCATTTCTTTTTACCAGTACATATTACAGATGAAGAAACTGAGGAAAACAAGATTCAGTGACGTGTCCAGGGTCATACAGTTAGTAAGTGTCTGAGGGTAGATTTGAACTCAGGAACAGGAATCTTCTGACTCTAGCCTGGAGCCTCTATCCATTATGCCACCATGCCACCCACCGTCCTTAAGTGAAGACATTTCAATGCAACAGGCATTCATGAAACACTAAGCTAGAAACAAGGATGCGAATGCAAATATTAAAGAACCCCTGCCCCTGAGGAACTTACATTCTACTGGGGCCATGAAAATGAGACACAAATAGCACTTTAGTGCAAGGTCATTTGAGATAGGAGAAGTTTTCAGAGAAAACTGCAGGGGAAAAAAAAAGGTAGGAACAAAGCCAAGCCTTGATGGAAAGAGAAGGCATCAGTGGGAGATTTGATGAAATGAATTCCAGGAGTGAGGGGGAAATTCTCTGATTCTATGATATGAAATGTGTGTGTGCTTGTCTGCTTATCTGAAGCTTACAAGTCCTTAGGTTTTAGATCAAGTCCTCTAGCTTCTGTGGCCTTTCCTGACCCCTTCAGTGATTTCTTTCTTTCTGAATGCATATATTATTATTATTATTTTCTTCTGCTTGCTTTGTATCTTCTTTCTTTCTTTCTTTCTTTCTTTCTTTCTTTCTTTCTTTCTTTCTTTCTTTCTTTCTTTCTTTCTTTCTTTCTTTCTCTCTTTCTCTCTTTCTCTCTTTCTCTCTTTCTCTCTTTCTCTCTTTCTCTCTTTCTTTCTCTCTTTCTTTCTCCCTTTCTTTCTTCCTTTCTTTCTTCCTTTCTTTCTTCCTTTCTTCCTTTCTTCCTTTCTTCCTTTCTTCCTTTCTTCCTTTCTTCCTTTCTTCTTTCCTTTCTTTCCTTTCTTTCCTTTCTTTCTTTCCTGTGCCTTATCTCCCTTGCCCTTGACTCTTCTAGGTCAGGGACCACACTTTGCATCCCTTACAGTTCTTAGGACAGTGTCTTATTCAGAGTAGGTAACTAAGTCTTTTCTAACTGATTGATTACTTTTCCCCAATATAGCAAGTGCAGTGATTAATAAAGCTACTCCTTAATCTTATCATTTTTCTCTTTAGAAGGTTGAAAGTTTTCCTTCTGGGCTATTTATTCCTTTTCAGATGGCATTTCCTAGAAGGGAGGGACTATGCTTGTCATCTACATTTTTGTCATTTCCTTTGGCACTTAGGTCAATATTCTATGCACTGTCAACATTCTATGCACAGGATGCCTGAGCAAGCTACCTGGATGAGTGAATAAGGGGACAAATGAAGCAATGTTGATTAGGGTTAGATAACTTCTCAGTGCCAGAATGTAATGGATTTCCTTCTTTGGAGATCCTTAAGCAAAGAGTAGGCAAAAATGCTTTTTCTGGATTGCCTTAATGGCTAACTCCTTTCTAGAGTTCCCTCTGAGTCCTCTAATTCTATAACAACTGTGCAATCATTTCTGTCCCAGACAAACACAGGAGGGACTTAAAAATTTGACACTAGACAGCATTTATAGATGTTATTTCATTTATTTTGTAATATCTTTGGGAACCATGTAAGTAAATATTTTTTTGAATTCATAGAGAACTAAAGTTACCAGAAGGAAGGAGAGAAGCATTTATTAATCACCTATGGTGTGCTAGACACTGTGCTAAATATTTTACAAATATTATTTGATCCTCATGACCCTGGGAGGTAGGTACAATTATAATCCCCTTTTTATAGTTGAGGATATTGAGGCAGAGGTTAATTGACTTGCCCAGGGGGTAGACACTGCTAATAAATGTCTGAGATCGGATTTGAACTTGGGTCTTCTTCCCACCAGGGTCATTACACTATCCTCTGCACCATCCAGCTGCCTCAGAGAATTTTTGAGACCTGCCTAAGGTTATATGTAGAATGACAGAGGAGGCAGACAAATGGTCCCACACTCTTGAGCCTTTAGCAACTTATACAATTTTAGTCAGGGGTGGGAAAAGAGTGAGGGAATGAGAATGATGGCATGCAAGCTATCCCACATCATGCATTCCCCAGTACCATTAAAAAGGTGTTCAGTAGAATGCTTTTGTGTTAGGTTACATTTATTTCATATAATCTCAAAAGTCTTTTCAGACACCAAATACCTCAAGGTTGTGTCTTCAGCCTACCTTTCCAGCCTTAATGCACTTAAATCTCACTCACATGCTCCAACCTTCAACCAAACAGAACCATTTGCCCTTCCTTAAAAATATCCCGAGAGATCATGAAATCTATCGAATACTAACGAGCCTTCAAGACCCATTTCAAATAGCATCTCCTTCATGAAGTCTTCTCTGATACCCAATGAGGTAGAGATCTTTCCCTCACCTGTGAGCTCATAAGTCTTTGCCCCACTCTAATCCACTTACCACTTTCTAATTTCTAATTTGTATTAGAGTTTTCTATCTATTTTCCATGATCTATTGGGTCAGGAGCTCCTTGAGGGGAGGGATCATGCACTTATCTGTGTGTGTCCTATCCCACTGCACACCTTGTTCAGCACACGCTTGTGTGTAATCGGAGCTTAATAAATGTTTGCTGGAGGAATGAATAAATGCATCAAATGCTAGCTATATCCTACTATACTCAGCTCATGTATTTAATGTCAGGACAGCCTTGAGGTAGTTGGCCAGAAATTCTCCACATTTTGCTTGGCTCCCTGGCTGATGCCATCAATCCCTTGCCTTCAAGTGTACCAAATCCATCTGCTAATTAAGGGAAAAGCAAAGAGACAGTGGCTGGCAAGTGTGACTATTTTTTTTTCCTAAGGAAGCGATTTAGACAATTGGAAGGTACACAAATGTAGTCCTATTATTCAAGTTAATTTACACTCCCTCCCCTGGTCCACCACAAGGAATTTATGAACCTGGAAGAGCTGTAAGTCCTTTAGCAAAGTAAACAAACTGTAACTCAGGGCTGCATACTTCGAGGGATCCTCTATCAGCAGGTTTTATTTTTACACCAGAGGTGAAAAGATAATTTGGTGCGTAGTAGTTGTCTCTTTGGGAGCAGCAAAGAATCCGCATGTAGTGCATGTTAAAATCGACATCAAAGATGCTCCATGTCTGAGCAGCCAAATGATAGCAGCTGCTTACCAGACTGGGTTGGCTATAGAAAGGGGTTTTCAGTTGATTGCAGCCCCCAACACTAGGATAGAATTTTTTTGGAGGGGTAGAGTAGGCAGGAGCGAGGGAGCGAGGGATTTCTTTTTAAGAAGGGTTGAATTTATTATTAGTTCTATTACCTTTCATCCTTCTTCTGTGGACAATTAACATGGGCTCCTGGGTAGATGAAATGAATAACAAACACTGAATTGGGAGCCAAAAATCTTGGGTTCTATTCCAGTCAATAGCTGGCTGTGTGACCTTGGCCAAGTACTTAAAACTCTCCGAGTCTTTTATTTCATGTATAAAATTTCAGGGTTGGGCTACATGGTCTAAGTACCTTCCATTGCTAAGATTCTATAGCTTTGTGATTCTAAGAACATGTGCTTTTTTTTTCGTTTTCAGAGAGGGGCAGTGCATTTCTCCTGAATGCACAAGACACCTAAAAGAAAGTTGTTGTTTTTTTTCCTTCCAGGCTATAGACTGGACGACCTTGATGTGATAGACTGCAGGATTTGGTGACACTGCACACTCAGTGCTATTCAACACTTTGCCTGAAAGGGAGGAAGGAATGGATTTATTGACTTGCGACTTTGACTCAGGCCTGTGTATCAGGACTGTTATTATGTGGAATGATTAGGCTGCCGTGTCAGGGACAAGCTCAACTAGAACAACAAAAGATCTCCTTAACCTTTACCTGGACACAAGGCCATTCATAATGACTTGCATAGTTTGGGAAACCAAGTCTATCTCGAGCCACTCAATACTTCTGCAGCCCCAGCAAATGAGCAGGAGGGGGAGAGATGGATGGGAGAGAGAGATGAAATGTAATTCCATTCTGCATAGTCCTGTTTAGAATTCCAAGCTCAGGTCTGTGTCAAAAACCAGCAAAGGCTTAGAGATCAATGTCATTTTCTTTAGAATAAAAAAGGAATTTTGAAAGCAGATATAATGGTTACTTGCCTAGAAAACTTCCAACTATTTGTTATCCACTAGAGCAAATTACACCATTTCTGGAGGATCTTTTCCCTCTTAAAGAAAGTGTGTGCATTCTATTAATATGAAAAGAACTTGAGCTCAAGTAAACCATTCTCTCTTTCTTTCTTTCTTTCTTTCTTTCTTTTTCTCTTCCTCTTTCCCTCTTTCTCCTTCCATTCTTAACCTATTTCTGTTCTCCTCTTTCACCCCTTTTTTCTCTCTCATTTTCCCCCTCTTCCATCTTCCTTTTTTTTTTTTTAAACTCTTACCATCTTGGAGTCTTCTCCATCTTGGAGACCATCTTCCATCTTGGAGTCAATACTATGTATTGGCTCCAAGGCAGAAGAGTGGTAAGGGCTAGGCAATGGGGATTAAGTGACTTGCCCAGGGTCACACAGCTGGGAAGTGTCTGAGGCCAGATTTGAACCTAGGACCTCCCATCTCTAGGCCTGATTCTCAATCCACTGAGCCACCCAGCTGCCCCCCTTCCATCTTCCTTTATCTTCCCCCTCTCATCCTCTCTGTCTCTACCTCTTTTCCTTTTCCTTAATATTTCCTCCTGTCTCCCTTCTCTCCCCCATCACTTTCCCCTTTCTATTCTACTTTCTTTTCACTCTCTTCTACTTTCCCACTTCCTTAAAAAAAAACACCACCTTAGATTCTGTCTTAGAAATCTATACTAAGTATTGTTTCCAAGGCAGAAGAGCAGTAAAGACTAGGCAGTTGGGATTAAGTGACTTTCCCAGGGTCACACAGCTAGGAATGGAGTGATAAGCCATGTTGGTATTTCTGAACACATTTCCTTTGGTAATGCCTGTTTACACTAAAATGGAAAAGCATAAAAGCAAAAAAGGAACTGCATATAATTTTGGTTCTGCAAGGACATCATTAACTCTAGCCTATAACTTTATATATTAGGTAACTGTGGTCTAGGAACAAGCACAAGTCATTAGTTACGACAGTGTTTAGAGGAGAGAGAATATCTACTCTGCTCTTTTCCTGGTTAGAACTTCTCTATAGTTCTAGGTCATTTCTGGGTACTAGATTTTAACAAGCTGGAGGGAATCTAGAAGAAGAAGCCCCTATGGGTAAAAGACCTCAAAATGCCATATTAGTATCAGTTGAAAGAAATGGGTCTAAGAAGACTCAGTGGGGACATCATGCCTTTCTTCATATATTTGAAGGACAACTACCTGGAAGGATGATTACACTTCTTCTGCCTCACCTCTGAGGGTGGAACTCTGAGCTGCAGGTAGTTTCAGGGAGGTATATTTAGGAATAATCTAAAGGAGTACCTCCTAACAAATTAGAACTGTCTCAAAGGAGAATGGACTATCTTGGGGAGCAATGAAGTCTTTGAAGTCTTCAAGTAAAGGTTGGATGACCATTTTATGGGAGGGGATATTATAAGTGAGATTCTTGTTCAGATAAAAATTCAAGTCTTTACTTCTCAGGTCCTTTTTAGTCCTGAGTTCCTGTGAGATAAAGAATCTGATTCATTGATAGCTAAGCCAAGGATGTTTGGGTAGGATATTTCCTTTTAAGATGTCGGAGTTAACCATGTTGGGAAAAATATTTTGGGGGACTATTTTGTGGTGATGTAGCCAAGTTCTAGGGTATGACACAGTAACCAAATCTAATTCACTGCCCACATTATTTGTCTGGGGTTGTGTAGACAATCCTTTTCTTGGCATCCTCTCTTATTCCTAGTCTGTGAAACTTGAATGCTAATTGTTACCTAGGGTCCATACAAACTGCACTATTCTATGATTTTACCAGAAAGTCGGTGTTAGCTGGTGAGGAAAACTGATAATATAGTACAATTTGAGTGTCATTCTGAAGAGCATTGGGCTAAAAACAACCCAAAACAGCAACATACCACTTTCTCACTGAGTTGCCATAAGGTACACAATTTCATCATTAGAAAATTATTCCTTTGGGTTAAGCATTACCCTCTACATGCAGACCCTCTTTTAAAATTATAAAACAGTGAGGACTGAACTCTTGGTCCACTCACATTTTATACTATAATAGTTAAGTATACACTTTTTTTTTTTGACTAGAGAAAGCACATGGATAACTCCAGACTTTGGGGTTCTTGAGATAGGTAAGTGAGTCACTAAAGAGAGGAGGTCCCAGAAAGATGAAGAAGAAGGTGCTAAAAATCAGCCAATCTTTCACCATTTTTTTAGGCTGGCCCTATTCTAAAGAGATTGCTGAACCTCCTGGATTGATGGCAAGGGAGGGTTTTTTTTTTTTTTTGAATTGCAAGTCTTCTTCCTCAAAATAATGCTTCTTTGTGAGATTTCTAACATGCTCATCCTTTCCTTCACCCCCAAGGAATACACATAGCAAAGATTCATGTAAATAGAAAGTTGTCTCATTAGAAGCCAAACATTTCTTGCAGCAAACAGACTAAGTTGACAGTTTAAATCTCATTACTAGGATCCAGGATGCTGAGGGGTTCAGATGAAGTCAGTATCACAAACTATCACTTTCCTAGTCTTTCACATTTAGAGTTCTGATAAGCTTTCTACTATGTTACATAGGCTTTTCTAGAATTTGTATATTTCATTTGGGTCTTACCCATTTTTCCCCTAGACTTAAAAATTTTTATTTAAATTCTATGACCAAAGAAATAACTCTTTAAATTTGTTTAGGCTATATACCTATAATAGATTGGCTCGAACACACTTCATAAGTCTTAGCTGCTCTTTTGGGCAACTATAATCATTAGGGACTTTTCCCTTACATATAACCTAAATTGGGCTTTTCATAATTTCTCATCATTGATCCTCAGTCTGTTTTCTGGGATCAAGAAGAATGAGTCTGATCCCACTATTATAAAGATTTTAAAAATGACTTTCACCCTACTAAATCTCTTCTTCAGGCTAAATAGCCCCAGTACCTGCAACTAATCATATGGCTTGATCTGAATGCCTATCACCATTTTGATTGACTTCTCAAAATCACCTAGTTGTCTACTTCCTTCCCAAGTTATGGTGCTCAGGACTATATACAAAATTCCAGATATGATTTGTTTTAGCAGAATTAAGGAAGTCTATTAGTTCCTTAGCCTAGATACTGTTCTTAAAAACAAACAAACAAACAAACAAACAAACAAACCCATACTTTCTGTCTTAATAAAAACTCTAAGACCAAAGGGCAAGGGGTAGATAAATGGGGTTGTGACTTCCCCAAGGTCACATGGCTAGGAGGTGTCTAAGGTTAGATTTGTACCCAAGCCCTCCAGACTCTAGCCCTTGTGCTATCTCTACTGTGCTATCTAGTTGCCCCTTGGTTGTTACACTTTTAATACAACCTAGGACTGGGTTCATTTTCTTGACTGCCATATTATAATGTTGATGTATATTGAATTGTCTTCAATTAAAACTGAGATTAACTTTTCAAGTGATTTGCTGCCTATATATGTCTCCCCTATCTGGTACTTGAGATTAGAAAAAGAAGTGGTCAATTGGGTCCCCTTGTCTCTCCCCATCTTACCCAGGAGGGAAATTCAGGCTACTTCTGAGTCTAATTCCATTATTTACTGATCCAAGAACATTCACTAGTTCTGTTTCCAAATTGGAGCAGTTTACACTTCCTCCTGGTAGCCTCCCAGTTCTTGGGCACTTACCCTATTGCTACTGGATGGTTTTACAGTCCTCTGATTATAAGTACTGAACAAGACATAAAATGAAGTATGTTTGCCAAAAGTGTTTGTCATTATCAAGAAGGATGTCTAATACAAAGCCAAAATGGAAGAAAACTCCCCTGTAAATAAAGAGCCCCACCTTCCCCTAAACCTTTGTTTGTAGATGTCATTGTGCTAATTACATTAAGTTTTAGGAACATTGCAGACCATCATAGAACTATAATTACTCAAAACAGTTTGTCCTATCTATACAGGGAACGCTAAATGGATGAAGAATGCCTATTGTTCTGCCTCAAATATGTATTTTCAAAAGAGTCCATGGAATTTATCCATCAGTAAATGTGCCGTAAACTGAAAATTTAGTGGGAATGAATTGGCCTAGCATTAAATAGGAGGATTTAGGTAGGTCACATCACCTATGAGAAACCATATAATACTTTTTTTTTTAAAGCTCTCCCTTTTAATATTTTATTTTTCTACAATTTCATGTAAAAACATTTTTCTACCTTAGTTTTTTTAAAAAATTGAATTCCTAATTCTCTCACTCCTTCTTCTCCCTCCTGGAGAAAATAAACAGATATAGATTATACATGTGCAGTCATCCAAAACACATTTCCATATTAGTCATGTTATCATAGGCAGCTAAGTGGCCCAGTGGATAGAGTGCTAGGCCTGAGTAATTTCTTATAGCACAATAGTTTTCTATCACAATCACATATCACAACTCGTTCAGTAATTCCCCAATTAATAGGCATCCCCTTGCTTTCCAATTCTTTGTCACCACAAAAAAAAAAGCTGCTAAATAAGTCATTTTCCTTTTTATTGGATCTCTTGGCAATTTAGACCTAGTAGTGTTATTTCTGGATCAAAGAGTATATACAGTTTTATAGTCCTTTGGGAAGAGATCTGAATTGTTCTCCAGAATGGTTGGATTGATTCACAACTCTACTAACTTTGCATTAGTGTCCCAATTTTTCCACATCCCCTCAAAATTTGTCATTTTCTTTTCCTGCCATATTAGCTAATCTGATTTGTGTAAAGTAGTACCTCAAAGTTATTTTAATTTGCATTTCTCTAATTTTAGATTTAGAGCTTTTTAAAAAAAAATGACTATTGATAGCTTTGCTTTCTTATGAAAATTGCCTGTTCTTATCCTTTGACCATTTTTCAATTGGGGAATGAGTTCTATTATAAAGTTGGTTTAATTCCCTATATATTTGAGAGACTTGTAAAATTTTTCTCCTAGTTTTCTGCTTTCCTTTCAATCTTGGCTACATTGCTTTGGTTTGTACAATGTAAAAACTGCTAAATCTTGTGTTATACTGTCTGTTCTAGAGCTCTGCAAGTTTTTGGTTTTCCCAAGGTGGTCTGATCTAAGGTGAGGGGTAGCCACTGCTTTCCTGGCCTGTGTTTTGGTCAGTGAGCAACTATAGGCACTCTTTTCCATCCTGGAACCATGTTCAAGGTCCTTGCTCCTGCTTAGTGCTCCTCCTCACCTTGGGCCTGGAACCCAAAACTACACATGGACAATGCAACAGAGTCCTGCTCCCAGTGCCAGGACAGGCTCCCTTTTAATCTCCTTTGGTAGTGACCAGCTCCCCTACTACCTGTGGGCTGAGAGCACTGGGAGTTGTCACTACGAAATTACTGTGTGGGACTGTCTGAGACAGACTTTTCCTATTGACCTTCTAAGTTGACTTGGGATGGAAAATTGTTTTATCCCATCTTTTTGTTGGTTGTGTCACTTCAGTATTTTTATTAAGGTGTCATTTTAATGTTGTTTGTAGGGGAATTTGGGAGAGCTCAGGCAAGTCCTAATCTTTACTCCACCATCTTCTGTGTAGTTTTTGAAATGAAAGTAGGCTAGCCTATTTGTTTAACAGAATATCCTTTCAGTGGTGGCAAAATATAGTACTAGAGTATCCAAAGATTTAGTCATAATTCACCCAATGGGAAGTAGAGAAATGTATGATGGACATAAGTAGGTTATAGCATATTACCAACACATTTTGGCAGGTGAGCAGGCCTAAGATATTTTCAAATAAATTAATAACTAGAAAAGAAGGTGAACCAATTATGGTATAGCCAGTAGATGCCTACAATATTAAAAGAACTCGTAGTTCCCCAGCATGATGGGAAAAGCTGCTATGAAGGACTCCTAAGAGGATAGAGATCACAATCACAGCATGAGAAGGTATGTAGGACTTAATACCACTAACTGGCATTGATGGGTTAGGTCGCCATTGGGTGACTACTTCCTTGGATTCTAAGAGATGCTCTGTAGGTATCACACCTAAAATGCACATGCTTTCATTGGCCTGGAAGCCAAGAGGAACATTGGCTCATAGTAAAAGTATTTACTATGATGGGATAGTGGAGCCAGTAGTTATCAAAACTTGCTTGAACCTTTTGGTGCTCCCTCCCCCAAATAGACCAAGCATAGGTGGAATGATGGGAACAATATCAGAGAACAATGACAGTGAGTCATGTAGTCAAGGCAACTTTGGAGCTTTAAGTACATTTTCTCTTATTGACCCTCATGCCTAGAATTTAATTCTCTCCCTTCTCATTTCCACTTTTTGGCTTCCTTCAAGTCTCAGCTAAAGTCTTACCTTTTGCAAGAATCCTTTCCCAAGGTTAATACCTTCCTTCTCAGATTATTTCCTATTTTTTGAATTTGTAGTCTGTTTATTCATAGTTGTTTATAAGTTCTTTCCCCATGAGACCATGGGTTTCTTTGATGGAAAGGACTTTTTTTGGTCTCTTTTTGTATCTTCAGAGCTTATCAAAATGTCTAGCACAGAGCAGGTTCTTAACTTGTTGACTTGATTCAGGTTTCACATGTCTTCCTCTCTCCTGTTAGAGTCTTCAGAGGTTCCCAGTGGCACTATTGTCTCCAGTGGTGGTGGGGGGTGGTTGTTCAGTGCCAATGTTTAGTCATTTTCTGCAGTTTGATTCTTGATTACTAGAACTTAGCCCAAATACAGAGAGTGAATGTATTCTTTTTTGAATGGAAGATCTAAAGGAACGAAAGTGCATGAAGGAGAGTGGGGAAGAATCATGTGTTTATACATGATTTGTAATCCTAAACTCAGAAGTTTCTCCAGCACTATGGTGGCATTTTGTCTTTTAGATCCCCCAAGAAAAAAGATCTGAACCAGTAGTTTGAAGATGACCACAAAGCTTTCCTTTTGAATAATTATCCTATACAAAGATGCAAATCATGTCAGCTGATAATGATAACTGGCATTTATATAGACCTTTAAGGTTTGCAAAATATCTTGCCAGTATCTCATTTGATTCTCACAACAGCCTTGTGGGATAGATGCAATTATTATCCCCACTTTATAGATGAGGAAACTGAGAGGAATGGATGGTTTGGAAACATGCGAGCTTATTTGTCAAAGCTCAGGGTCTCTCCTCCAAGAGCTGTCACTAAGGGAAATGCCTAGCATCAATTTAGTTTCAGAGTCTCCATTTCAGACAGGTAGAGGACTCCCTTCTTCTAGGTTAGTGTTGACACTCATTAATGGCCCAGTTATCACAGAATAGCATATTGCCATTAACAACTGATTACACACATTATTGGGATAGCTCACAGTTAATGGGAGCTGTCACAAGATCTCAGAAGACTCTGCTTGTGATCTGTTGACAAATAGGTACGTGGTACACGTGGGTCAGTCATTTACTTGTTAAGAAGAAGGACTGGAATGAAGTGGTATGTTTGGTTGTGCTTCCGTATTTATGCTCTCTAGCTCCAGGAGAAGCTTGGGTTTGAACTGTGGCTTCCAGGTATATGTATTCTTATCATTTTTGCAAATACGAGATATGATCATAAACTAATGCTGGGGGCAATTAGATGGCTCAATGGATAGAGAGCCAGGTCTTTAGATGGGTTCAAATCTAGGCTCAGATACTTCCTACCTGTGTGACCCTTAGCAAGTCACTTACCATCCATAGCCTAGCCCTTATTGCTCTTCTGTCTTGGAACCAATACTCGGTATTGATTCTAAGACAGAAGGGAAGAGTTTTAAAAATAAAAACAAATAAAGTAATATACTGGGATTTTTAAAAATTAAAAGTGGAATGTAAGTTCATTGAAGGTTGGGATGGTCTCATTTTAATTCATTTATCATCAGAAGAGTTCCTTGCAGGTGCTTAATAAATGTTTGTGAAATTGAATTTATACCTTTAAATTAGAGTTATTCCTGTCATTCTGAGAGGTCACACACATAATCTAGTGATACTGCCATTGTCAGCATGCTTACATATTATATCCTTCCAAGAGAATGTAAGTTCCCTGAGGGCAGGAGATGATTGACTTTTTTTCCTTTGGATACTCAGTCTCTAAGTACAGTTCCTTGGACATGGAATTTAATAATTGCTTTTGTTGTTAAATTGAATTGGATTGCCTTTAGAACCTAGAGCTCCTACTTTTGAAGATCTTCAAAGGTGGCCAACTTTCATCAAGTATGAATATCTATAAGAAAACTACTTTTAGTTAATTCTTTGTGTTTTAAACCAATTGTGCTCTGCTTTCAGGATACAAACCAGCATGCAGGGCTCCTTATTATCACCACCTTCAACAGATCACAATAATTTTTATTATTGTCATTGTGGAATCTCTAATTCAAAAGGGACTTTGGAGGCCATCTACCACAACCTATCATGTCCAAGGAATCTCCTTTATAATATAGCTGATAAGTGGTCATCTGATTTTTGTTTGAAGTTCTTTAATGGGGAAGAATTTACTGCCTTCAGAGACAACCAATTCTATTTTTTTTTTTGCAGTCCAAATTGTTAGAAATTTTTTTTTATCATCATCCCATATTACCTTCTTTATACTCTTCAATGCTCTCTTACATCTATTGTCTCCTTCTTTATTCTCAAAATTAGATAGAATGATCATGACTGTCCTACTTTTTTATAGATAAGAAAATGGAGTCAATGATGCCATTATTTGTTGGCCCATTATACAGAATATCACCAACTCCCCAAAATCCAATTTCACAATTAGGGACCATAACCCCAGACATCTGTTGAATTATTATTTGAGGTGGCTGATGATTCAGAAGTTTTGAATTTCTTTCATCTGAGACAGTATCGGCCCTGGTCACCCCATAATTTTGATAGCATGTATTCTACCCTCAATTAAATACTTGCCAACCTTTTTTTTTTTCCTGGAAGTCAGATGCATTTTAAAATCTGAAGAACTCAAAGCCCTCAAAATGTGTGTGTGTGTGTTTATTTGTGTTTGTGTGTGTGATATTATGCTTATTTTTCAGGGATGAGAAAAGTCTCTTGCTATTCCCATCCTATGTGTCGATTTCTTCAACTATCTCTCCAGTAGGCAGTGTCTTCACCTTGTAGCAAGATGAACCGTTTACCTAATTGTTCAACTGGAGAGGCAACTTAAGGGTTGGACTGAGGGGGAGGGAGAAAAAGGCTAAGCCAGGAATTGAAAGAGAAATGGCCTAATTTTTCAGGGGGATTTATATCTGTTTTAGTAGCTCTTATGCAAATTCATCAGAAGTAATTAATGAAAGAGAGAAGAAGAGACCAACGTGCACGGATGGCGGTACCCATGTGGGCAGGAACACGCACAAACACACCTAGGATTTTTCATTCTTAGCTTGAATTATGTTGAGCTGTTTGGTCTACTGGTTCACTACTCCAAGCCTAGTGCAGTATTGTCATCCCTTGCTTTACAACACAGTCATTATATCCCTAAACCACATTGTGATACACTGTGCCTTCTGTTTACGACTCCCGAAACTCCCACTCCATATATCACCTGCCATAAAACCCATCACGCCGCTGCTACTAAAATGGTGCACAGTGGTCTAAGCAGGAGCCAGGCAAATTGTGTGATACCCTACTGTGGTTAATGAGAGTGAAAATGTGGTTAGGGCTTGATTCAGGCGATGTTCATTTGCGGGGCCATTGTTGGGAGATGGCAAAGAAAGATTCTTTTGTTAACTTGAGTGACAATATATTTTCTATTGTGCAAAGGCCCTTGGTGCAGAGTTTGCCAAGTTCTTCGTCAATTGTAAATAAGTCAAACTGTGACCTTGAATGACAAGATTTTTTTTTTTATTGCTTGGGGGTCTTGAAACTAATTAATATACTGAGATGTTATATTGAGTAGATAAAACTTGTTGCCATATTTTAAAGTACAGTAAAACAAATCCAGTCACTTTGCCAAAGGGAAAATGTTAAGACATAAAGATTTTTCTTTTTTTGACTTTTCTTGAGTAGTGGATACAATCTATTATTTCCTCTGCTTGTTTTTTTTTTTAATTTTTTATTTTTTGGACTGGGGCAGGGTAGAGAAGAAGAGCATTTGAAATATGAATTTAGAGACATCCCTCAGAAAGCAGCTGGCTGGAGGAAGGTGAGTCCCCCACATTAACATCTGTAACAATCAGAGTGACCATATGTTATCAAAAAGTCTTTATTCCAAAGGCATTTTAAGCAATGAAACATAGTTTTGCTCTTCAAGGTATTTGAATTCCAAGGAAGTTCCCTTAACTTTCCCCCTTTCCTCCTCAAATCAAGAAAGCCAAAGAGTTTCTGTTTCAAAGAAAAGGTTTCTTCAAGTGACTCCACATATGCAGGTGAGTTACCTAAGGTAAAAAAGAATGTCAACTTCTATCTTGTTAATCTGTGACTTCCCTTATTGTCTTCCAGCTGTCTTTTTTCTCTAAATAACTAATTCCACAGCATGGAAGACAAATGCTGCTAATGATGTAAGGCAACTTTCTTCCATGAAACTTGGTCCATCTGGGGTAAAAACGGTGTGTTTTTTAAGAAAAGTTTGAACAGTTTTTGTGTGATATGTCTTGTGTCTCTTATTTCAAGATCTCTGTTCTCTGGCTCCTTATTTGAGGTTCTAGTGTTGGTTGAGCTCTGGTAAAGCCCTAAGCAGAGTCAGGAAACAGGTAAATTAGTCTTTCATAGACTCTTCAATCCCCTTTTGGAGCTTCCCATGATGGAACTGGTGGCAGAAAAGGCCCATAACCTGGGGTCACTTTCCAGCCCTGACACTTAGTCCCTGAGTGCTCTTAGGTAAAACACTTAACTTCTCAGACTCTCAGTTTGTTCCTCTCTAAAATGAAGACTTTGAGATGGAGGATCTCTAGGATCCTTGACATAGAATCTCCAGTCCTGACTTTCTATGATTAAACATTTCTCTATACAGGTGTGTGTGCGTGTGTGTGTGTGTGTGTGTGTGTGTGTGTGTGTGTGTGTGTGTGTGTAAGAGAGAGAGTGACAGATAGATAGACACAGAGACAGAGAAAAAAGGGAGATTCCTACATATGTTAAATATGAGGAACATCTTTCTCCTTTCTATCTAGCAAAAAAACAAACAAACAAAAAACCAAATTAAAAAACAAACAAACAACGGATTTCTTCCCTCCCCCCCTCCCCCACTAAACCTCCTCTATATGTTGGTTGGTTTTTCATATTTAAATATTTTACTTGATTTTTTAATTTGCTGATTTTGTTGTTGTTATGTGGAAAGGTGGACTCATAATTGGGACGGTCTGGGTTCAAGTCTTGTCTCTGAAACATAATGTCTATATGATAATGATTCCCTCTTCATCCTCACTCCCATGCCACTTAAACTTGTTGTGTCATTACAGACAATTCTCTGACTATAAATTGCACACAGTGTCAGTCTTCATTCTGAAATGGAGTTTCCTCAATGAGAGTCCATTTTATTAAATCAACCCAAAGTTTGCTTTAATATCCACATTCACACACACTAGAGTTGTCCTCCATAGAGTCAGGAAATAGGAAGCATTGGCTATAGCACTTTATGATTCTCCTAGGGTTACTCCACTCTTCTTTTTTTTTTCCAATTTCTTTTTCCTCTTTAGATTCTAAGATCCTATTATATGGATACACCAAATGTTCTTCCCCACTTTTCTCCCAAATCCAAATTTCCCTGCATTACCATCCATTCTTTCAAAGTCATTCTTTCTTCCAGTGACAGGTACTAAACAACGAAATTAATAAATGCTAACATGTTGGCCAAACATGTTACTCCTTTCACATAACATAATGTCCTAATCCAAATAATCTAAATAACATTTTTGACTCGAGAAGGCCCTTAAACAAGTGATATTGGCAATTTCAGATGCTATAGGAGTCCCTAAATGAGATTTTGGTTGGAGAGAAGGGCTTTTTGGACCCTCTGTTCCATTCATGTTGATGAAGGCCCATATAGAGACTAAACTGATTAACTTAAAATTTTATTTCACTCAAAGATCAGAAAAGGAAATAAGCCAGTCATATAGAAAGGACAAGGAAATAACACTGAAAGCCCAAGTTTCATTCTGGTGCCCAAGAAATAGTAGAGGCCCCAGAGTAAGGCATTCATTTGATCCTCTTTGGGGGGAATTATGGAAGATCATGAATAAGATTTTGCATAGTATAAAGTAGCATAGCTTGATTCTGATTTGACCTAGTTGATGGAGTATCTATAATGATGAGATCACAGATGCATTCAGATATATTTTATCCTTATGTTTTGGCTATCCCTAACCATAGAAGAGCAAAATTATAGACCAGTGATGATAGATGAAGGAGCTAGGAGGCAACATTACATCAGAAAGCTTGGGGACAAAAGAGAAAATTTCTCAGTGGCTTCAGGAGATGAGTGCCGGTACCCTAAGTGTGGCATCTGTCACTAGACTAAAATAAACAAATTATTGAGATGAAAATGAAACCATGAACAGAAAGCAATTCTCAAAGGAACAAGCCCAGGTATAGGAGCGAACTTCGAGAGAAGGCCCTTTGTGATGAACTTGGCTTCTCTGGAGGAAATCTGATTTCAATTGAGTCATATAATTAAAAAAAATACACCAAAACCTACCCCAAAAAGGAAATTAAACTATAAAAAGTGCATTAAGGTAAGGTTGGGGATCTGTTACTACCACAGAAACAAGTCAATTCAAAGGTAAGAAGAGACGTCTAAGCCTGCATTTAAATATTACAGATGCTGCCAGTATTTAGAGCCATTTGATGGAAAGCATTTGATTCTAGAAAGGAAGGTGACATCATGGCATTTGAAGATCTCAAAGTACCTAGTAAACATTGCTAGCTTATTCACTTACCGGCTATAATTAAGACAGTAGAAAGTATTATGACCTCCTAAATCATAGAAGTGGGTTAATCAGAAGTCATTGAGTAACCTTTTCCTAAACCATGATTCCCTCCATGCCACAACATGCCTGATAAATGGTCATCCAGGAATTATCAAAAGACTTCTTTTTTTAATTGGAAAATTTTATCTAATTAATTTGGAATATTTTTCCATGGTTACATGATTCATATTCTTTCCCTCCACCTCTCCCCCCACCTTACTTCCCATCCCTGTAGCCAACACCCATTTCCACTGGGTTTTACATGTGTCATTGATCAAGACCTATTTCCAAATTATTGATAATTGCACCAGGGTGATCGTTTAGAGTCTATATCCCCAATCATATCCCCACCAACCCATGTGATCAAGCAGTTGTTTTTCTTCTGTGTTTCTACTCCCACAGTTTTTTTCTCTGGATATGGATAGTGTTCTTTCTCATAAGTCCCTCAGAATTGTCCTGGATCATTATCAGAAGACTTCTAATGAGGACAAGCCTCACTGTCCTGCCCTTCCCCAGTATAATCTATTTCATTTTGTAAAGCTTTAATTGTTAGGAAATTTTCCCTCTTACTAAGTCTAAATTAGTGTCTCTAACTTTTTTTTTTCAAACCCTTATTTACTATCTTTAGGCATGGCCCTCAATCCACTGAGCCTCCAACCTGCCCTACTCTCTATAACTTCTACCCATTGCAGCTGCTCCTTCCTTATGGGGCAAGGAAAAGTAAATATAATCTCTTTTCCAAATGGAAGCCCCTTCAGATGTCTCTTATTTATGAAGATCTTGGTTACCTCGTAGGAATCTTTCTACTTTATCTTCCTAAAATGTTTCATCTAAAACTGAATATATAGTAGTCTGACAAAGTCAAAACAGAGATTTTTTTCCTCCTTTGCACATTCCCTTTTTTAAAAATCACTTCAACCTAAAATTATTTTTTTTTGCTGTTATATCAGACTGTGGACTCATATTGTACAGTTTGTACTCATTGTACAGTTTGCTAAAACCTTAAGAAAATTTTTGAGACAAATTGCTCTTTAGTTATAGTTTATCTTATGTACTTATATATGTTTGGGAAGTTGGTTTTTTGAGCCCAGGTAAAATACTTTACATTTATCTATATTAAATTTTATTTTTCTTAGATTTAGCCCATACCTCTAAGTTGACAAGAACTTTTTGGATCTTGACTATCATCTAACATATCAGTTAACCCTTCTAGTTCTGTTAACATCTGCAAGTTTGAGAACCATGTACTTTCTACCTTCATCTCTATTACTGATAAACATTTCAAGTGAAATGAATGCACGATGTTCTATAATTCAGTAATAAGTGATGTGGCTTTGACACTCGCTTGGTGCTATAGGAATTCAGAAAAGGCAAACTTTGTATGAACTGGAGGAGGGAATAGGGAGGGGACACAGGGGCTTTGGGACTGGGAGGAGGGTCCTGATTTTGATAATTACACCTTCAGAAGCACCTGAGCACTGTAATCCATGAGACTGGCAAGGGGAGCATGAATTAACACAGATACTTGGTATGGATTCTAAGACAGAAGGCTAAAAAAGAAGAAATTAATGAAACAACTAATAAGCAAAGGCAGCTCTTTCACAAGGAGGCTGTTAGGTGGTAGAATAGATAGTCTGGCCTGAAGTCAAGAAGATTCATTTTTCTGAGTTCAAATCTGGCTTCAGACACTGACTGATTAGCTGGGTGACCCTGGGAAAGCCACTTAACCCTGTTTATCTCAGTTTCCTCATCTGGAAAATGAGATGGAGAAGAAAATAGCAAACCATAATAATCCACCAAGAAAACTCTAATATGGGGTCACAAAGAATTGGATAGGACTGAAATGACTGAACAACAACACATCCATAACCCAGTAAAATGAAAACAAAACCTCCAAAGACTGGAAATTCCAGCCTTTTGAATAACTGGGTAAAGGCAGCAAATAGGAAGGGCTTGGAGATTTCTCTTCTCCTGGAAATGTTGTTAAAGACATCAAAAGAAAAACATTCTGAAGTTAATGGTATCATGATTAAAAGTGTCCATGAAAGCAGGTTCTAGCCTCCACGCTAATCCTTTGGTTACACTAGCACCAACATTTTAGTAACTGGATTTCTTGTGTCAGTAGTACTAATTAGAAAATAAAAGAAGGAATTTTTTCCCTTTGCTTTTAAGATCAGAGTTCATGTTCTATCTGTTTCCCACTGCCCATGACACTCACACCCTTCTCTGTGTAACTTCTCATGTCAGAGTTACAGTTTTGTACTTCAATAGTTTTAGAACATCTGATTTACATATTCCAAAGTTTAAGGGAAGAACCAAAATTGTTGCTTAGGATAAGAATTGTTCATTAGAATCATTATTTTTCACTTTGGTGTAAAAAGCACTGATCCTGGAGTCATGGGACTGAGGCTAAGTTCATATCCCAGTTCTAACACTTAAAATTTATATGACCTTTACAAGTTGTTTTAGGTTTCTGGGCCTCAGTTTCCTCATTTGTAAAATGAGGAGGTTGGGCTAGATGATTGTCCCTTTCCAACTCTAGATTTACAATCTAATGCTAATTGATGCTCCTCACTCCCACCCCTCCCTTTTATTTATTCATTCATTCATTCATTCATTCATTCATTTAAACCCTTACCTTCCATCTTGGAGGCAATACTATGTATTGGTTCCAAGGCAGAAGAGTGGTAAGGGCTAGGCAATGGGGGTCAAGTGACTTGCCCAGGGTCACACAGCTGGGAAGTATCTGAATCCAGATTTGAACCCAGGACCTCCTGTCTCTAGGCCTGACTCTCAATCCACTGAGTCACCCAGCTGCGCCCCCCCTTCTCCCCCTTTTAAGTGACTCTGAAGTCACTCTTTCTATCCTTAGGAAAGTATGGCCACAAGACATGTTTCTTTCCCAAAATAGTCTGCTGTAAGGCAAAGATGTGATAAAAACATCTGTTTAATAGTCCTTAGGGAATTTACTCTCTCATTGGGATGATAAAACTCAAATATATAAATTAAATAGCATTTAAAGGTGATACACTAAATGTCAAATCATTGGTAGACAAAAAGTGGTATTGGCATTTAGAAAAGGGAGAAATGACTGATCTGTGGTCTTGGTGGGTTTTCTGGAAGAGATGGTACTAGAAGTGGGTCTTGAGGGATGAGTGATGAATCTGATGGTATTTATGAAGCCCTGGCTATGTGGGTAACACGATACGAGGCACTGGCATGGGGTTGTTTGGAGTTGGGAGGGATGATAACAAAGGGATCTAATCATTTATAATCTAATTGGGGAGAAATAGCTAGACCCTTGAAAAATGAATCAACCGAAGAGTAAATAATGACATGAGCCTCTACGCAATGTCACAGTATAGTCTGTGAATGTCAACTGAGGGATTTGACCAATAGTGAATTTATTGACAACTTCTACTTCAACTAAGTCCCTTGAACTTCCAGTATTTAAGCAACAGCTGGGAAAGCTATAGGGTTCCTCTCAGATGACCAGGTCGCTCTGCACATTGTCCCATGGTTCTGCTTACTCCAGAAAAGTTATCAGTGACCTAGATTCAGCTCATACTTACTTCTACTAAACCTTTAGGTTACACGGCATTTCTGAGGTTCCAAATTCATGTTGTAGAAACTGTCAAGAGATTTTTTAAAGGTTTCTATTTAATTGAAATAGTCATTTAATAAAATCTAACCATTACTTCCCAGAGTGATTTCTGTATTCATATATATATATACATATACATACACACATACACACACATACTTGTGTGGAAAAAGACAGAGAGGAGAGAGGGAGAGAAAGAAAAAATATATAAAGACCCAGAAAGTGAGAGAGAAAATGAGAAAGAGAAAGAAAGAGGAGAGAGAGAGAGAGAGAGAGAGAGAGACAGAGAGAGAGAGAGAGAGAGAGAGAGAGAGACAGAGAGACAGAGAGACAGAGAGAGAGAGAGAGAGAGAGAGAGAGAGAGAGAGAGAGAGAGAGAGAGAGAGAGAGAGGGAGAGGGAGAGAGAGAGAGAGAGAGGGAGAGGGAGGGAGAAGGAGAGGGAGAGGGAGAGAGAGAGAGAGAGAGAGAGAGAGAGAGAGAGAGAGAGAGAGAGAGAGAGAGAGAGAGAGAGAGGGAGGGAGAGGAAGAGGGAGGGAGGGAGGGAGAGGGAGAGGGAGAGACAGAGAGACAGAGAGACAGAGAGACAGAGACAGAGAGAGATTGAGAAAGAGGGAGAAGGAGAGAGTAAGGGAAAGAGAGAGCATTTAAGAACTTTATTTGACCTTTGTTTCAGAAGGATAAGGAAAAAAAAACAAAGGAAAAGCTGTTATCTCAGAGTACTAGGAGGGAACATCTGCTATACTGCTTATTCAGATGATGGTGAGGGACCAAGTTACCATGTTTCCAGTACGATCACTCATAAGGTCCACTAGTATGTTTTCCCTTTTAGTCCTCTGTGAGTACATGTTGGGGAAGGATTCCAAAGGAGGAGCTAGCTATACCAGGAATCACCTTTGCAGCATAGAAATGACCATTTGAACTTTCTATGAACACTTCTAAAGAAGGGGAATCCACAACTGATCAAGAAATTCCATTTCATTTTCTAGTTGCTCTAACCATTATTCTGACCTTGCATTAAGCCTAACTTTGCCTCCTTACAACCTCTATCATTTTTCATAATTCTCTACTCATTGGAGCAAAAATGAACTTTACATTTATCCTTGCTAAATTTTCTCTCGTTATATTAGACCCAACCTTCTTGTATACTGATATTTGTTTTGGATTCTTCTCTCTCACCTAACATGTTAGCTCATCCTTCCAGCTTTGTGCCATCTACAAATCTGACAAGCATTTCACCTGATTTCAGTCACCCCATTGGCTGATAAAAATTAAAAGGTCCTTGGGAAATTCCATTGGAAACCACATTCGATATTGCTATTAGAATTCATAGTTTCCATTTAAGACCGATCATTCAAAATTTTTTCAAGTCTACCTAAAAGTACTATCATTTAACCCATATCTTTCTAACTTGCCCCAAAGTTAAACTCTAGAGACTTTGTCAAATGTCCAGTTAGTTTCTAGGTAAGTTACGGCTGTAGAATTTCCTTGATCTAATAGTCTAATAACTAGGTCAAAAAGGGACATATAGGGGGCAGCTGGGTGGCTCAGTGGATTGAGAGCCAGGTCCTAGGTTCAAATCTGGCCTCAGACACTTCCCAGCTGTGTGACCCTGGTCAAGTCACTTGACCCCCATTGCCTAGCCCTTACCACTCTTCTGCCTTGGAGCCAATACACAGTATTGCCTCCAAGACAGAAGTTAAGGGTTTTTATTTTTTAAAAATTTTTAAAAAGGGGGACATATTTCCATTTTTGGTGACATCATGCTGATTTTTTGTTCTTTTTCTAAATTTTCATTAGCCATTCCTTTACTATATTCTAGAATTTTGCTAGAAAGCCAAATCAAATTTACTGGCCTTTAGTTTACATACTTACTCTTTTCTTTCCTTTTTAACATTAGGACATTGTTTGCCATTTTCCAGGTCTGTGATATCTCTCCTTTTCACCACAATCTTTCAAAGATTAGTGATAAGGACTCAGTAATAACATCTGTCAATTCTGGTACTCTGAGATAGAGTTCATCTAGGACTAGTGACTTGAACTCATCAAAGTCAGCCAAGTGTTTTCTTATCTCCTTACTTACCTTAGGTTTCAACTCCTTATTAGCCATTTTGTTCTCTCCTTTTTATCATTCTCCTTGACAGAAAAAAATCCATGGTAAGAGTTGAGTAGTTCTTCCTTCTCCACATTATTCATAATCATCATTCCATTCAACCTAAATAATTTTTTTATCTCTATTTTATTATCTCCCCCCAATATATCTCTAAATTTTCTAGTCTTTTAGTTGTCCTTAATTTTCCTTACCAACTTCAGCTCATGCTGATAAGGTCCTAAAGTTATTCTAATAGGACTGTGCTCTTGTATTTATTCTTTGTTATCTACTTTTGTAATCATTTTTCATAGGTCTTTAAAATTTTAATATGAGATTTCCTTGTAGTCACATAAGTCTTTTTAGATAATTCCTTTTAAAAAATTTCACTGGGTTGGTTTCTGTTTCTGTCTTTAGAATTCCTTGCTGAATAACTTCCAAGCTATCCTGAGATGAAATATTTTAGGCCATGGCACCCTAGCCATCTTTTCTGTAAATGCTTTGAAATGCTTTTCTCTAAAAATCTATAATACACAGGGCAGCTAGGTGGTTCAATGGACAGAGAGGCAGATCTAGAGTGGGGAGAACCTGGGTCCAAATCTAGCCTCAGATACTTCCTAGCTGTGTGACCCTGGGCAAGTCACTTAACCCCAATTACCAAGTCTTTACTGCTGTTATGCCTTACAGAAGATAAAGTTAAAAAAGTTAAAAAAAAACTATTAAAAAAAACCTATTGTATACTGCCTTTTCCATCTTTCTTTACCTTGAATTGTAAGATGTAATGATCACTTCCCTCCAAAGATTCCTATAATTTCTACTTCAGCAACAAATTTCTTCTTGTTGGTCAGAATTGGGTTTAGAAAAATATTTAATTCGTGTCACTACTTCTACCTTTTGAAGATAAAATTATCAACTATGACAATAATTTTATTAGTTGATTTACTTCTTTTTAAAAAAAAAAAAACTCTTACGTTCCATTTTAGAATCAATACCGTGTCTTGTTTCCAAGGCAAATCAGTGGCAAGGACTAGGCACTTAATGGGACTTAAGTGACTTGCCCAGGGTCACACATCTAGCAAGTGTCTGAGGCCAGATAAGAAACCAGGACCTCCCATCTGTAGAGCTGGCTCACAAACCACTGAGCCACTTAGTTTCCCCCAGCTGATTTACTTTTAATAGCATAAGAGAGATAAAAAACACCTATATCCTCTCTTTTTACTAGTCTACCATTTTACTCTGCTTGACAATCTGGAGAATGGAGAGTTAGACTTCAAAAATAAGAAGAGGAATTAAATATCTAAGGTTTGCAAAGCACTTTACATGTGTTATTATATATGATCCTTACAACAACTCTATGCCCACCTGAAATAAAGCTTTCCCTCCTCTTCTAGGGGAATGGAAAGTAGTCAATCATCCAGTATTTATTAAACTCCTACTAATGTGCCAGACACCGTGCCAAGTCCTGAGAATACATATACACCAAACAAAACAAACGTATCCATTAAGAACTTCCATTCTAATGGGAAAGATTACATTTTTTGGCATCAGCAACCACATCTGCAAAATGAGGGAACTGAATGAGATGATAAAATAAGGTTTCATCTGATTTTAAACCTATGAGAGATATGACCAGGTCTAAAATATTGTGATAGGAAGAAAAGACTAGAAAAGGGAGAAAATTGGAAAATCTAGAAAAGGACTATTATGATTGTCCCACTAGGTGGTATGAGAAACTGTCTTGCAGGTTTGGTAATAGTAGAAAAAAGGGAGCATGGGCTAGACCAGTTGGATTCCAGAGATGGTGAAAAGATACAATGGATAGGTCTTGGCATATTGGATAGGAGAAGTGAGGGAAAGGGAAGGGTCAAAAGTAATCACAAAGTGATAGTTTTGGAAAATGGAATGGTTTGGTGTTTTCACAAAAAGAAATAATAGGAAAATGATAAGTTTTGAGCATCTGGTAAATGAGCACATGCCATAGAGTAAACCTAGATAATTCAGGAGAGAATTGTATCTTGTTCTTCATAAAGAAGTGAATTGTCTAACTATTATTTTGCTAGTGTTGACAATGGTATACCATGCCAACAACAAAAGTAGAGGAACATCATTACATGGTTATAGATTTTGATTTGGAGACCTTGAGAAGCTGAGTCCTCTCTTTTGATAAATTTGGAAATTAAAATCTGAATTTATTTATTTATTTATTTATTTATTTATTTTCATTTATTTATTTATTTATTTTTTGTTCCTGATTTTGCTGGATAATAATGGCTTCTTAGATTTTCTCAGTGGGTCTATGGTTCCCCTGTCATGGTTATCAATTCAAAAATTAAAAAAATAAAAAAAAATTAAAAAAAAACAAATATCACATATACATAGAAAATATGATAAAGTACTTCATTCACAATAAGCCTAATTCATAGGTGCTGTAAATATTTCAGCTCCATTTTACTGATGTGGAGACTGAAGTTCAGAGGCATGAAGGGATTCTCCAATGGTCACTCAGCCAGTACATATCAGAGCTGGGCTTTGAACCCAAGTTCAAAGCTCCTTCTTGTCATTATACATGGCATATACATATACATACATTATACATGAATATACATATTCACACAACTAACTAGGAATGGTGACAAATATTACTAATTGGGATGGACTGAAAGATCTTGTGTCATTATCTTTCTCAACAAGCTACAATGCCTTCATATTACCTATAGATTAAAATATACAGTCCTCTGTTTAGCATTTAGAACTCATCAGACCCTGACCCTGGCTGCCTTTCTAGTCTTTTACATTAGTTCTTTCCATATATATAGGCATCTAGACCTTTTTTCCCCAATATACAACACTCCATCTCTTGGATTTCTCACAGGATATCCTTTATGCTATAATATGTCACTCTTTTCTTAATTTCCCTGAATTCTTTTATCCAGCAAGTAAAATCTCACTCTCTATAAGAAGCCTTTCTTGTTCTTCCTTTGTGTTTAGGCTTTCCTCGATGACCTCCCACTTAATTTTTTACTCATCTTGGATATTCCTCATTGTTCACAAATTGTCTCCTTCATTAGACTGGGATCTTCTTGAGGGCTGGGATTGTTTCTACCTTTCTTTGAATTCTCATCATTTAGCACATAGTAGGCACTTAATAAATGCTTAATGACTGATCAATGTCTGAAGGAACTTGAGGAGTCACCTAGACTCATCCTCCCTTATTTCTCAGTTGATGAACATGAGACCCAAAGAGGGTCTCACTTAATGGATTTATGGTCACGGAGAGAGAAGACTGTAAAGTCTGAATCTGGATCTGAGCCTTCTCCCTCCAAGTCTAGCTCTCTTTCTACTATAATTCCATGCCTTTTGCTCTCTGTGTCCTATGGGACCAGATATTAGAGCATTTTCTTTAAAGGAATATTTTCCTTATTTGAGGAAATATGATTTGCGGCATGAAAGAGTAGGACTGAGGTTATCAACCTCATCCACCATACTTCCCAGAATAGACCAAACAGATGAAAATGTAAAATTCAGAAATAGATAGCATGTTCAATAAACACCAAATAAAATATAGGTACTGTTAATTTGTAGTTTTTTAAGTTGGTATTCACATGACAGAGATCCTTATGTATTACTTACTGCTCCCTGTTTCTATTCGAGTTTGACATCACTGAAATAGAGTAACAAGTGGTGGATGTTGTGAGGATCTAAGTCTAAGACTCTAGGCCATAGGCACCATCTCCAAAGGAATCTAGACGGGGCTCTCTCTGCTGGGACTGAGAGATGGTGGATTAGCTGACTAAAAGTGGATGTCGACTGATGCTTGGTCTTCAGCCATTGTATATAATGTTCCTTTCTTTTTTGTACTTTTAGCTTAAATTCAACAAGCATTTATTGAATAACTACCATGTACCAAGCACTGGTCTAAACATGAAAAAGACAAAAAAAATAGAGTTCCCACCATCCAGTCCCTTACAGACTACTGAAAGGAAGCTGTATATATGCAGCTAAGTATACAAAATCCAGAGAGAGTCAGTACAAAGTAATTTCAGGGGACAGGAGAGGATTAACCAGTGGAAGGAGAGCTGAGTCAGATCAGGTCCTACCAGAGAGACTGTAGCTAAATTATGTGTTAAAAGAAGCTGGAGATTCTACCCAACAGAGGTAAAGAAAGAGACCATTGAAGGCATGGGAGGCGGCTCCTGCAAGGGGATTCAGGGGATAGACAGAATGTCATCTAAAAGGAACAGTTTGAATGGAACGTAGAGTTCTATGATGGCAGTAAACTGTGATCGGTCTACAAAGATAGGTCCCTTCATGCTAAAATAAATTGATTGAAAGTTATACTGTTAGCAGGGTAAATCATCTGATAGTGGGTGGTGAGGATGGAGAAGTCACTGGATGCATTACAAAATCACATCTATAGATTTTGAGATTATCTGATGCTCTGACGTATCCACACCCTTGTTTCCTGCCAGTTGTGGGTGATGGAAAATTTTGTGTTCATTAGAAATGTGCAAATGGACGTTCACAGCATGGGAACAGATACCTCCATAAGCAGGGCAGAAATATTATTCATGGCTCATCCAGCCTAATAGTCTGTCTCTCTCACAGAAGATTATTAAAAAAAAAAAAAGTGTTCCCGCCTTGAATACCCCTAACCTGTTAGGACTTTATCATCTGGGATGTTTATCTCAACTCTTCTTGAACAGAGTAGACACTTGACGAATCTTTGTTGACTAAATAGATGGAGAGATGAATAAATGAACCAGTATAACCCCTTCAAGTAATGAGTTATCCTTGCCCCCCTCCCCTTTCCCCTGTTTCTCACTTAACCCATGTCTCTATGTTGTGAGAAAAATGGCGCGATAGAGGGAAAAAAAAAGCGGGGCATCTGGTTCACCAGATCTGCATATGGCCACAACATATGGCACACACAGGGCATTTGACCATTGTGCTCATTAAGACATGCAGGCAAACCGGATGCGCCACATTCACTGTGGTGCTGTCGTTTTTCTCTCAGCATGTAGACCTGGTGTTAATCATCAGTACAGACTCATTCGCCTTTCCTGAGCTAATCAATTCTCCTTTCCTGTTCACTGTTTTTGTTCCCCCTGAACATTCCCTACCCTTTGTCTTTATCTTTCCATTGGGCCAATGCCACCCCACTCCTGAGTTTTCTGCATAATCTTGCTAATGGTAGACCTGGTTGCCAGTGAAATCCAGTTTATTTATTTATTTTTAGCCCCAATGGATTTGGGTTGGCAAAAAAAAAAAAAAGAAATGGAGAACACATTGATTTGGGACATTGAGAGCCAATGTGGTGTATCGGAAAGAACACTGGATTTTGAGTCAGGAGACCTGTGTTCAAATTCTGACTTTATTTTTCACTTATTACTTATAATGACTTGAGCAAGGCACTTAAACTCTCTCATCCAAAGTTTCTTCATCTTAAAAATTACAGCCCTAAGCTAAATTCTCTTCCAGCTTTAAGTCCTGTGACCTGAGGAGTAATGGGGGAAATTATTATTTTTTTTCTTTTTTTTTTTTGCCTTGGTAAAAGACCTTGGTTTGTTCTAGGCAACCACTGATTCCAATAATTACAGACCACCACCCCATAAGGAGAATGGGGAAGGGAGTATGGAAGGCTTTAGTGCTCATAGACTCCTTAGTCCTGAAAAAAGTAACTTAAATTAGAGATGGTGGATCAATCATATTATCTTTGGTGTTCCAAAGACAGAAGACTCTGAAAATTCATTCTGTCTTAAGTAGTTTCTTTCTAGTTCCAGGTAGGAGTTTTTTAGACTAAACCAACTGTTCACATTTCTGCCCATGTTTCTCACCTCTCAAAGGCCATTACATTTTCCTGTCCTCCCTGGCATACACAGCACCCATTAATTCAGCAGAATTTGCATATTTCATTTTTGTTCAGGTTGTTCCTTCTCCTGTTGCATTTCTAAAAATGAGAAATGAGATCAGAACACACATTAACCCCTGTGTCATCCCCTTTCCTTTTCATTCATCAGTATCCTTTGTTTATCATCTTTCAACAGATTTTCAAGCCATATGACAATATTCCTATCCAAATCAATTAGAACTAATTTTTCAAATAGAATTACTGATCCCCTCTGTCAGTCCTTTATTGAATTCCAGATGTATACCATCCATGCACACACACTTATAGCTAGCTACTCAGAATATTTTCTTTATCTGCTAATTTCATCGGTAACTATCAAAAACCAGAAACACATCTATGTGGAAGGATTTATCCTAGGGACCCCCTTCCCTTTTTACCAGAATTCACTCAGGACTTGATTTTGAACTCAATGTAGTTACCAATGTTGTCCTCATTTAATAACTACTCCATTATTTCAGGACAAGAAAATCAGAGCAATTTAAAAAAAAATTAGTTTGATAGAAAAAGTGAAAGATTTTTCATTCTTGCTTCAAATTCATTGTGAAAACAGAAGGCAGTTTCCCCAGATGGAAATCTGTCATATCATTATGGAAATGTCAGATTTCCACCTGGGGCATATTGACAAAAAGCCATGATTTTTGCCCAGGGGGTGGAATTTCACAAATTTTCCCAAGGAGAGCTGCATTCTCTGGTAGATGATAATTCCGGCCCCATTTTAAATTTGCAAAGTCTGTGAGTTCTGGGAGAATGCTTTCAGGCAAATACCCAGAGAGGAGAAATGAACACTTTAGCCCCTACCCCTGGTTCACCTCCATTAAGGGGTGATTCACCAGAGAGTGGGTGTTATCTTTAGTTTAGTGAGTTAGTTCCTTAGTTAGCCTTCCTTGTAGTAACTTGAATGTACAGCTACCAAGGGATGCTTCTCTGTTGGCACTGCCAAGCAAATGGATCCATCTTCCTGCCTATTAGCCCAGAGGTGTAATTCTTGGGCCTATCTGGTTCTGCTGTGTAAATATCACTACTTTAGTTAATAGGTATGATGTTCTTAAATTCTCTCTTAATTTCAGTAATTGTATTTTTTTTCCCCTGGAATGGAGCATTTTACAAACCTCCGTTAGCGGAGCATTCAAGCATGCATTAGAAATATTAGCAAAACTGGCCCAAGTTAATGAATGATGGGACATTTAGAGAAAAATAAAACAATCTCCCAACATTTTCATACATTTACAGTCATTTGACTCTCATGGCTTAAATAGATGAAAGAGATTTGAGTGGCTTAAGTCCTGGCAATAATAGCCTTGGGACATGAGTTACTCTATTCTATTATGTAAAAGTCTTGCTGCCTTGTATAATAGCCCTGCAGATTAAGAAGCACAATGTAAAGGATCTAAATATTTCTCTTAAGTAAAGACTTGCTGCTCTTAACAAAAACCTCCACCCCTCATGTTATGCTAGTGTAAGCACTCAGCACCATTAATACAAGGAATATAGATTATATATATATATATGTTTTTTTTTCCCCCTAGAAATACCTGCATTTAAAAAAAATGCAGCAATAACTTCCAACTTCAAAGGTCTAACTTCAAAAGGTTTCTTGCATTCTGCTTGATGGGACAGCATCTTACGCACACATGCTTTTTTCCCTGCTAAATGCCTTAATAATGAGCTTGGGTTCAGATTTTGTGAATCGGAGCCAAGTAACTCTATTTTATTATATTTGCTGGGAAATGAACTAGCTCAGGGTAATTAGGAAAGCAATTTTATTAGCTTCTATTTCATAAAGATTGTTTTTTAATCAGAGTCAGAACTTACTAGAAATGATTCTCTGCTTATTGCTTGGGTCTCAGGAAATGGTGTGGGGCATTGTGGGGCTTAACCTCTAGTAAAGCCAATGTGATGAAGACAGTAGCGTTGCTATTAATCTCTAACAATGCTGTAAAAATAAACCAAGTCTGATGGCATTGTAAATAACCCAGTGGCTGGCAGGCACAGTGGAAGATTACCTGCGCCTGGTTTTATTATAGAAAGGAAACTTAACAAATAAGGCAATGAAAAGACGCTGGTACTCCATTTCTCTATCTTGGGTTCAAGTCTTGTGCAAACAGACTAGGGGGGGGGGGGCCCTGAGTGTGTGTGTGGGAAACCAGAGCCCTGGAGTGGGTACGGAGAGAATGTGTCTTCCAGACTAATGGGGAAAAGGATTGGGAGTGATGGAGTATTTGGATAATGGAGTGCAGTTGGGAAGAAGACGAATGTTTTCCTGATGCACACGGCATATACAGGACCGTTGCTTATAGGAAAATGGAGTTCCAGTAATAACACCTCTCCTGGCAGCCACTTATGGAGCAAGGCACAGCGTTTGGGGCACCTCATTATGAAGAGAACATCAATACTGTAAATTAGAGAGAACTCAGAGAAGGGTGACAAAAAAGATAAAAGGATTAGAAGAGATGACCTATAAAGAAAGGTTAAAGGAACATAACATTTACAGCTTTCAGGGAAAGGAGCTGCAGAGATGGAAGGCTATGCTAACTGTCTACAAATATTTGAGCAATGATAATTTTAAGGAGAGAAGAGGATTACTTGCAGTGGCTGAGAATGGTCTAACGAGGAGTAACGGCTTGAAACTAAGAAAAGGGAAAAATGTCGGTTAAAAGACATTAGAAAAAATTTCTTCCCAGTAAGGGCAATTAGGTACTGAAGTGATCCATCTGTGCAAGTGGTAAAGGCCTGATCACCATAAGTGTTTAAGAGGGGGTAACATAAGGCCCTCGAGGGGCCCGCGTCAGAGAAAATCCTGTTCCACCCAGGAGGATGGGACTAGAAGACCTAGAAGATCTTTTCTAGAGCCAAGACTGGCATCAAAGGTGCTTGCGTATGAAGGAGGGGAATATTGTCCAAGGAGGGGAAAAAATAATCAAGTTGCTGTTAAAAACACCCTTCTGGGAATGTTGTCCCCCATCCCCCATTGGCCATTAATGTTGACATCTCTCATTTTCCATTGCAGTCATCAAGATATTTACATAAATCATTTGGAAGTCTGAGCTAAAGTGGGGAGGGAGGGATGGATGCCCACTGATGAAGAGGCATATGGAAAAATGAATAGCACGAGTGTGTGTACATCAGGTTCTGTTGTGCAAGGGAAGGGAAATACAGAAAATTGCCATGTTTTATCATGTCAGGCTAGCAGGAACAGGTGACACCGTGATCAGGTGTGCATGCATAATCACTCCCCCAAATAATCACCATGTGGAATAATTTCCCCCCAAATCTTGCAGCTTCAACTTATTCTCTGCAAGTGACTCATAAATCTTGGCCTTGAATGTGAATCAAGATTCTGAGTTGCAGGCTCAGGGGCTTGTTGGATTTATTCAACTTTAGTCTTTATTTATAGACATAAAAGTGTATTATTGGTTGTAACATCCAAACAAAAGAAAACAGATTGTAAGCATCCATTAATGTTTTCCCAAAAGGGAAATCGCATGTTTCTCCTGGGTCTCTCATTCTCTCCCTTGCAATATTAAGATGATGTCATAAACTCATAATTACTTTGTGATGTTCTTATGTACTTTCTATCTGCTAGTTCAGAAGCATGAATCCCCTCTCTGATCAGGATGCAATGAACAAAAAATAAGCAGGTGCAAGATCAGTCTTTAGTGGTTTGCAATTTGAAAAACAAGTTTTAAATTCATATTATTTAAATACCTTTCTCTGCAAGGAAAAAGAAACATCTTATGTCTTGTGGTTCATGATTTGGTCCAGGAATTAGTCTGTATAACCTGAATCAATTAGTGTTGCAACTATTAGAAGGGGAGAGGAAACATCTCTATCATTAACAAGTTATAGAACAGGAATAAATCTTGGAAGTTTGCTATAAAAAAAAAAATTTTTTTTTTGCTAGCCCCAGTCAGAAAATGCAAAGAATCTTTTAAAGGAAGAGATGTATGTATTTGCGTAATAGTAAATATTTGCTTTTAAAATACTGAGACCAAAAAGGAATGTGTGTGTGTGTGTGTGTGTGTGTGTGTGTGTGTGTGTCTATTGTCTCACAAAAATGAAGTAAGATTAGGAGGGGAGGGGAAGGAAAATAAGGAATGGAAGATAAAAATGTAATAATTGTTACTTTGTCTCTCCTGCACATATATACTAAGAAATCTTTGTTCATTCTTTCCTTCATTTCTTCAGGAGAGAGACCATAAAACATCTATATTCCACTGCTTCTAAGACTTGCCCAGATTTCTTATTGCTCATTGCTAACCATTTTAATTTCTGACCTCTTCTGCTCCACTAGTTATAAACCCATTCACTGACCCTCTAGGATTTCCTACATGGTGATTTATGTCCTTGCCCAAATTCATGTGAATTACCAGCATCAACCACTGAGAGAAATCTATCTCCCTTCTCTTTCTCCTGATTGGTACAATAACGTTTGCCTGTGTGTTCCCCCAACCATATTTCCCAACTTAATGACCTGATATTGCAATCGACACTCTTCCACTAAATATATTTTTTAAAAATTACTACCATCTATTGGCCATTGGCTTAAAGTAAAAGGCAAATTTACATAGAAGTGACAGTTGGTGATGGTTGGCTCTAAGGGGGAACTGACATTGGGGTCTCATATTGCTGAATAGAATAGAATGAATAATATTGAATTCAGTTGAATTTAGGCAAAAGTACAGGTTGGGACAAGAGCTCTCTCTCTGGGCACTAGCCCTATCTTCATCTGGACTCTTGGTGACTCCTTAGGAAGTTGTAGCATTGTCGTCTTTTATTAGGGAAGTTATTAAGAGTCATAGTGATATCTGATTGGATACTGCTTCACGTCTGCTGTGCATTCAGTATAAACTGGCTTCTCTTATTGTCAATAGCTGAGCTCTCCCTTTGCAATGATGTATAATCTCCTTGAAGACAGTGACTTTTATTTTCATCTTTATATTTCTTGTAATTGGCATATAATAAACACTTAAGTTTTGAAAGGAGATGAGTTGACCAGATCATTTCAATAGATTTTCATCGTCAGTTACTTTTATTGGTATTCTTGCCTAGTTTTTTTCTCTTTTAAGTTTGTTTTGATTATTAAAAAAAATCAAGCTCTAGATCTCTTTGCCAGCTCCTTTAGTTTGTCCCTGTTATACGCTCTCTTCATCTCTACTTTTAATTTAACGTGTTCATTGTTCCATTCTCATATCCTTCTCCTCAATCTCAGATGGCCAACTAAACACTTGCTGAATTTGTCTGGTGAATACCACAACCATGTCAGCTTGGTTTTCCCTGACCCGGTAGGTGCCTTGCATAGAGCTACATTGTTTAAGCCCAAATAGGAATATGTACTAGAAAACCTCTTTGTCAGGATGCTAATGTGCCAATCACACTGATGCTGTTTAGCTATTAGTCTGAAAACTTAATCATATACTATAAGAAGAGGTTTTGATAAAGAATTTTACTTCTGTGTGCTCATTTAAGATTTAGCCTGAAGTATTAACGCAAAATTTAAAATTGTGTCCTCTTCATTGCAATCCTGTGTGGTTACAAGGTTCTAATAAATATTATGTCCTCCCATCATGCAATTAAAATTTTCCACCTCATTTCACAATGCAAAACATTCGCATGTTGTCAATCATTTTGAAACATGATTTTTTGACATCATATAATTTCACTTCATTTTTTAAGACAGACATCACACCAGGAAATTATATAAGAAAGAATCCTATTATATCTTTATTTTTCCACCAAATTTCACCTTCAAATGTAGTCATTTGTGTACATTTCAGTAATTTCAACAATAAACTTTCAAGGAGAAGCAAATGGCTGTTCTGTAGACAGAGATTAGCATATGGAGTTGGCTGCTCTTGAGAGACCGCCGCTCAGTTGCGGGCACCTGGTTAGAAAACACGGTTTTAGCCACGGGAAGTTTACAAGTCTCATCGTACAAAGTGAAAAGGTTGCTGCTTGAAACAGCTACCACCTGGGAAGCTAGGAGAAAAACATACGTGTGCTTTTGAACTTTCCTCTGTTTAATAGCTAGCAGACACTAATGATTTGCCAAACATCCTGATTTAGAATGGTGATAGTCAAAAGCAAGACTACCTGCTGACTGTCAGGTAGCCCACCTGTTCTCCACACCAAAGTTCTCCTGACCTGTGCCCAATGCAAAGCTGTCGTGCCTGAAACCCCTGCTAGACTCGAGTATGCATCTCATTGGGTTGCTCCCAGTCTGGTGATGTGCAATCAAATCCTTGACTGTGGAAAGGAAGCTTCCTCTGTGAAGCCTAAAGACCAGGGTTGCCTTTCCTGATGTAGGAAGGGATGCCTGGGGAAAAAAAATCCAAAGGACCGGCAAGCTGTTGGGAGGGGGGGGATGGGGGGAAGGGGCTAGGATGGGGTGGGGAGGGCATCCTGTTTTGAGTAATAAGGGAGAGTTAATAGGAACATGATGTCAGGGGCACTGTTTGCCCCTTATTTATAGGAGGGTTTTCTCTCCCTCGTTATTTATATAGTGTGAAGAGTTTGCAGGCAGGGACAATCCAATTATTTGTGTTTGGGAGGGGGCTCGGGGGGCTAAGAGGAAACAGAAAGGTCTAGTGGTGTTGGTTGGCTGGCTTACAGAAAATTGGAGGTGAAGAAGAAGCAAGGAGGGAGAAAAATGTTGGAGTGGTATCCTTCCTGTGTCTGGTTATATGAAAGAAATCTGGTCAGCTGAATTATGGTAGGTGGAGAGTTTGGGCACAAAAGAATATAATCTAATTTGACAAGCATTTATTATGTTTTTACCACATTCAAGTCATCTTGTAGAGTGCTGACCTTGACATGATTTAAGTAAAGGGTTTAGATGGAATGTTTAGTGAGTAAATCTGATCATCTCACATTAACTTAAGAAGGATGATCTGACTAGTATTTGAGTTCACAGACACATGGCCACTGTCTTATATCCAACTTTGGACCCATTACTTATTATAAGGTCATATATACCTCCTTTCCTGTCTGAAGAGCTGGAAGTAGCCATTGAAGCCATGGAGTCCAACCTCTTCTTTTTTACACTGAGCAATGAAAACAGAGCAAGATAAAATGATGCCTAGGGCAAGGCGGTTGGTAAAATATTTGAAGCTAGATTTGAACCCGGCTCTTCCTGACTCCAAGTCCAGCTCTCTATTGTGCTCTTTAGTTACTTCATGCACTTCTTTTTTTTTTTTAACCCTTACCTTCTGTCTTGGAGTCAATACTGTGTATTGGCTCCAAGGCAGAAGAGTGGTAAGGGCTAGGCAATGGGGGTCAAGTGACTTGCCCAGGGTCACCCAGCTGGGAAGTGTCTGAGGCCAGATATGAACCTAGGACCTCCCGTCTCTAGGGCTGGTTCTCAATCCACTGAGCTACCCAGCTGCCCCCACTTCATGCACTTCTAAGGTGTTTTGCTTCAATATTTGTATCCCCAGTGTCTGGTAAATGGTAGATACTTTGATTGATTAAGGCTTTAAAAAAAGAATGAAAATATCTTCTTGTTTGATTTCTGATCTGCAGTATCTCATCTTTGGTTTGAAAGTAAAATTTGCACAGTGTCCATGCACATTTTTATGCATACTTATTCAATAACTTTGCATATGTCTGGTTACATGTATGATTTGCTGTGAAGCAAGCAAGAGAAATCAAAAAGAGGGTCTGGAAGCTTGGCTAGAGGATGCAAGCTAGGAAGGAGGTGGAGTCTACAAAGCACTCCCAGAATTTTTTACCCCCGGCTTCCTCCTGAGTAAAGGCCTTCATAATGTTCCCTAAACCCCAATCTAGAGTGTTGTCTCAGGGGACCCCAGGATGCTTGACTTTGCTTTCCATGCCAATTGCACTGCAAATGAAGATAGCAATTAGCATTCATCATTGTAGTGATTTTGATCTCTCTCTGTGTTTATATAGTGCTTATCACTGTAGTACCTAGATGCCTTGACAAGCTTGCTAATTTAGCATGAAACAATACTGGTAGGAGGAAGGCATCCCTTCCCTCGAGCTGCTCTGGACACAGGGCAGGAGGTATCGATTCCATCTTCCCGATAGGAAGAGATCTTTTCGGTGCTTACAGGTTGGGCTCGCATCTTTTTCTGAACTCGCAATGGCATGTCAAAAGTTACCCATCAATCGAATACATTTAATAAGCACCCTCTGATTATCGGTCACTCAAAGACAAGAACAGAAACAGTTCCTGTCCTCAAAGAACTTACGATCTAGCCAGGGAGAGGCAACACACCAATGTATGGGATTATTTAAAATTGATTTAAAGGGATTTTTAGGGAAAGACATTGGCAGTGTAGAGGCTTCATAGAGAAAGATAGTTCTTGAACTGAGCTCTGAAGGAAGCTAATGAGTAGATGAGAAGAAAGGACATTCTAGTCACGGAGGATGAAATGTGATGGAGTGTCCATGCTGGGGGATAGCTATATTTACCATGCCCACTCTGAGCCGCCTTGTAAAATGGTGATAATGATATTTGCTTCCTCATAAGGTTGCTGGGAAGAAAGTGTTCCATAAAACTTAAAGAATCAAAGAGAAGGTGGTGTCTTTGTTTGTTGTTATGGACAAATTACACCAAGCATTTGGATAAAAAGGGAACTATTCAGTTGATTATTTGAAGGTTTCCAAATATCTTATCGTGGGTAAAAATAGCCAATATCCCCCAAATCCTAGGATAGATTTTTTTGACTTGAAAGGAATTGTTAACTTCTGTTCTCATTAGAAAAAGTTTCAAGTGGACTTTTTTCTATGTCTGCTACTTACTTACTGCTTGTATGGATTCAACCTTTTTGGGCCTCAGTTTTCTCACCTATAAAGTGGGGTTAGAGAGTTTCCAGATCTAATCTTCGACCTTCTGGGGTGAGTAGGAAACTCACTCTTTTTTCCTCTTGAGCTCCTTTGACTCCAGAGTCAGCAAATATTTATTAAGCAAACTACTATGTGCAAAGTACTCACTAGGTGAGATAAAAAAATTTAAATTAGACATTGTCCCAGTCCTCATGAAATAAATGAATGAATTTCAAAAAGTACACATTTATCAAATGCTTACTGTTTACCAGATGCTGTACTAAATACTGAGAATATCAAAACAAAATAAAAATAAAACAAAAACAAAACCCTGGTCCCTACTCTCCTAGATCTTTAATTCTAATAGGGCAAGATAATACATTCTAATAATTCTATTACATTTTAATGGGGAAGAGAACAGAGGGAAAGGTGGCCAGGGAGGGTTATTAATTAAGTTAATTGAGTAACCTGGGAAGGTGAACACATTGATAAGGTAATTGATTGACTTGTCTTTTCCAGAAATGTTAGTGTTGATTTGATTACTGTTCCTAAAACGAGAGTAAGAAAAATGAAAGGAGGTCCAGGAAAGAGGGAAAAGAAATGTATATACTCATCTAGAAGTAGCATGAAGATGGCCAAGGAACAGAACAATGTGGTAGGTTGTTCTACTCTATCCTAACCAATTAGAAGCTAAAAGTCCAGAAGAAGATTATATAGACATAGGCGTAATGAAATGGTGTGATTATTATTAAATATCTTTGAAACATGCAAAACAAATTGTTGCATAAAACCAAAGTGGGAAAGATGGCCACCAACTAGTTGGGAACAAAGGAGGCATCAGGGAAGATTCTGGGATGGAGGTAATGTTTGATAGAGCTGGAAAGGTATGGTTGTATCTGATCCTACAGAGAACTGAATTCCATGCAAAGGAGTTTGTATTTTACTTGGGAGATGATGGTGAGCCACTTAAGATTTCGGAACAGAGGAGAAATATGACTGTATCTAAATAATCTAAATAAATTAAGTTGGAAGGTAGATTGCATTTAGAAACACGTGATAGGAGACTACTGCAGTATTTGAGACAGTAATGAGAGTCTGTATTGGGGCAGGGATAATAATAAAGACCAAAGGATGACTGTAAAAGATATCATAGAAGATGTTTCTGTTGGGCTTTCTTGATCAAGTTCACTTATAATTTTTAACTTGTCTCTGAGTCTCTTCCCTAGTGTTGCCTTGTAGAAGTTCAATATCTCAAGAGAGAAAATTGTTCTCTAATAGGTTGAAACTGCTAGATTCTTTTTCTTTATAAAGTGGTAATGCTATAACCATTTCAGGACAACTGGTATAGCCTATTATGTAAGAAATCAAAGCAGTTTTCTAATGACCTATTGGCATTGTTTTCTTAAAAACATTTTTTTTTAATGCCTTTAGCAAGACCAACAGACCATTGGTTCTAAGTGTCTAGCTGAGCATTTTATGACGAATTGGCTATTTTCCAAAGGTGCTTCAACTGATATATGGGACATGTATGCTTCAAAAGAAGATTGAGGTATTGTTTTTTGGCTTTAGTAAATGGGAGTGGCTTCAATGTAAGAAAACTATTATCTTTTTCCATCTTCAGAAAATTGTTTAAGTGAATTCAATTTCCTTCCTATTCTGAGTTCCTTGAACTCTCTATGGGACAAATCCTTTGGGAAATCGCTGGGGATCCATATTTTATGCATAAATATTGATTCATGCCACTAGGAAAAGCCATAAAATGTTGTGAGCCCATGTTTGTAAACAGACAACAGACAGAACAATTCCACTAATGATATTTACTGGGTCTCAGTCTCATGGCTGGTGAAGACTATTGTGTAGGTGACCAAGACTGACAGTCATGCCACTTTTAAAGAGCCTGTTGCACTTACACTATGAGTTGGATCTAATAAACATTTTAATTGTTGTTTTAGTAGAGAGAGAACAAAATTTGAAGTAGTAAGACTCGGATGTAATTCCTGATTGCCACTTAATGTCTAGATGATAATGGACAAAATCAAATAACCTCTGTGGTCTCAGTTTCCTAAATGTTAAGCAAGTTGGCTAAATTCCTTTATATGTCTAAAGTTATGATTCAATGATAAAATTGTGTTCTGTTTAGGTGGAGGGAGGAATACTGCCCCTTCTTCCAAAAGGTTCATCCTTTTAATAATGTCTATGTCTCCCTAGCTTAGCCATCATCTCTAATTTCCATCATGCTAACTTAGTATTGGCCATAGTCCCTAACTTTGATTATATTCTTTGGTTCTTCCACCTTAATTCTAATTATATTCCCCTTTCCCCCCAGCTATCAACCTCCCTTTTGGATTTTAGAAGGTGAGGAAAGAAGAGAAAAAGAGAGAAAAACAGAAGATAGACTTTGGTATCCTGGGTCCAAGATGTTGCTTCTGTCTTCTGTTGAGCTGAATCAACTAGAAATCACCATATATTTCAGGGAGATTTTAATATTGTAGCCACAGCAGGGAAGGACCACATCTCAATGCAGAATCAGGGAAATTAGAAGACGCCTTCAGAGGTTATTAAGTCCACATTCCTTCATCTGAGCATGACCATAATTGATTTAACCATCACAAATAAAAATTTCTCCTGTTTAAAAAGCAAAAACCCCCCCCAAAACTAAAAACTTAATAGAAAAGAATATTCCAAAGCTTTTCTATTTACCTACTCTTTAGAACAACCAGAAAATTTCCACACTCTATCCATACTTTTGAAATATTGGTTACATTTTCTCATTAAAAACTACTCTAGGTATTTACAAAGAGGACACCAACCCACAATGGGAGATTGGTGAATATTTTAGCTTGAAAGAAAAGACATTTTCTGATCTGATTTTTTTTAGTGCACTGGCCATCCAATGCCTATAACACAGTATATATGTGCATATACATATCTATTCAAATACAACATGAATATATTTTGCCTAATCCATACAGAGCTTCATCAATATTTCTTCTTTATTCTCTTTTATGCCAGCTGCTTTCTTTATGCATTTCCATTTGCCACATTTTTCAGAGTGATTGGATTAGGTTGCATACACTTCCCCTGAAATATTAAGTGTATGCAATTCCCATCCACACGCATTGGGCCTGTGGTTATGATCTATCATTTCAAAAATCCACATGCTAAAAAAGACCTGAGCAGGCCTTGAATAGTATGAGGTATTAGGTCCAAAGAACCCCCTGTCATTCATCTTGTCACTAATGTGGAGACTAACAAGACCCAAGAGTTTCTGTCTCATTGGCAGATCCTTTGTTGTCTGAAAACCATTGAAACACACACACACACACACACACACACACACACACACACACAATCCAAGGGAATTAATTCATTTCATAAAGACTAGATAGCAGTTGAGACAGGTAGAAGAAGGTATGTACCAAGGATCTCATTTCTAATCTCTTTTTAGTGTATATAATTTTAGTGGAAGTTGGTTAGCTGTATGTCACACTGTGCCATTTAGGAAAACTAGAAATATATGGAGATTCAAGTATGCTCTCACTATTAGGTGTCCACATCTACAAATTTTGTTTCATGGGTTGCCAACTTTTTAAGGTGGTCTCATTCTTGATTTTTCCATTTCAATATTTTTTTTTCTTTTCCCTTCAATATATTATAAGATTAAAGTTAGGGCAGCTAGATGGCTTGGTGAAATGAGAACCAGGCCTAGGGATAGGAGATCCTATGTTCAAATGTGACCTCAGGCACTTCCTAGCTGTGTGACCCATGGCAAATAACTTAACCAGTATTACTTCGCCATTATTACTCTTCTGTCTTGGACCCAATACACAGAATTGATTCTAAGATGGAAGACAAGATTAAAAAAAAATTAAAGTATTTTTCTCCAGTGGCTTGTAGAAATCAGTCTCATTGTTTTATAGTCATACCACACATATTTACTCCATTCTAATTTCATGATCTCTGATTCTTTCTCAGGGTCCTGAGACCCTCTTTGTTTTGTTTGCATTCATGAATTTACTTCTGGTCGTATCAGTACTTTTTGCTTCCAGGGTACAACTAATGCCCATTTACCCCTGCTATTGCCCCCTCATCTTTTCAGTCTCAGACCTAACCCATTGCTGACCCCAAGCAAATCCTCTTTGCTTTTGTCTTAAGAGGTTTGATTAACTGTATTTCTATAACAACCAAGATGATGATCGTCTTACACCCTTCGGTTGTTTGTTTGTGTAGTTTTTAAGGTCAGTGGAGTAAAGGGACATCATTCAAATGTTTGAATGAATCAACTGGTCAATTCACTTGAAATGGTTAGCTATTTAGATTTGTGTAGATAGGGCCTCATGCGCTCTGCAGCTTGGCACTGGTTCTTACCATTTACCTACACAGTACCCAAACATCTAGATGAAAAATGAATATTTCCAACAATCATGCTGGTTGTCTGGAACCACCAGACTGGAAGCACCAAACGTGGTTATTTGAGACAATATCCACATACCCAGGGGAGTAACATCACATAGACCACATATTTAGATGATTTGCTAAATTTTCCATTTTTCTGTGGATGCTTTGGCACTGCGTAGACCCAGCTCACAGTGTGCTTCTAGGAGTAGAAAGCATGATAATTTTGAATCCTCTCTATTGATTGTAACCCAAAGTTTCATTTGTTCACTGGTTTAGAATTATAGTAGAAATTCTAATGAAGGTTGGACCTGATTATAGAGAGAATGGTAATAAGGCTTGTGTGTATATATAAAAAGCTACCACCCTCTGATTGTCAAAGTTTACTTCTTTCTTTTCAGATTCTTCTTTGTATTGTTTTACAATCTAGGTATATCTGTTTAACATGAAATGCAGAAAATGACAGGGCTCAGACAGCTACTGCATCCAGTGACAAAGATTACTGTCATCCTGGCTCATCAGTTAATTCATCATTGGCAATGGTCCATTCCATTTCCTGGTAGCCTAGCAACAACCAATGGTGAGGAGCGTTTTTTGCCATGTGACAATGGTATGTGGTACTTTCCAGAATGCTTTTACATAAAAATAGGATGATAATTTATAAATTTACATTTTTATTTTAATAAATGGGAATATTTGGTTGTAGGGGTTGACATTCAAAAGAGAGACAATTTTATTTTGCAAACCCATGCCTTTAAAGTGCTGGACTAGTGAGTTGCTAACAGGAATGGAGCTATCAATTTCATACATAACCAGGGTTTAAAGTTGAGTCTGGGAATGCCTTACCTTACCTTAGCTTAGGTTATTTTTTTATCCACAGATTTTCAGCATGAAAATAGTATGCTTAAATATAGGACAAGGCTATGCATATATTTATATGTGCATATATTAAAGATAGGTAGATAAATAAATAGATGCCATGGACTTTTGAACCTGAACCTTGACTCTTAATTTTAATTATCAATGAAAATTTCTAAAAAGCAAAAGTAACCCATGACATGAGCATCAGCGATTATATTTCCCATCTTTTAAAATAAACACACACACACACATATATACATATATATGTATTTGTGTGTATGTATATATCTTCCAGATTTCTCAAAATCCTCCCAACTCTATTGATGATTCATGATGCAGCAACTCGTTTGAAAATCTGCCCATTTATTTTCAGTGATTGAATTTCCTGATTGTTACTGTGTATAAATGTGCTAGCTACTTTTAAAGCCATCTCCTGTTAAAGAATTGATAGGAAATTCTATTTAAATGTCATAGTGCTTTTTCTCTTGTTATGACAGTGTTATCAGGTAAATAGTTTTATTTTAGCACTACAGTTAAGAAAATCTATAATCACCCCTTCATAAATCTTTTTTTCAAAAAATTTCTATATTTAGCCCCATCTGCAGAGGCAGGAGTTGAAAATAGGCTACTACCTAAGACATGAATTCCGTTAAATATTAAAGAGATCTCATCAATGATTTTATTAGTCTCTGAGCTCGGTAAAGGCCTCACTGACATCTAAAGCCTAATGATTTTTTTTATATATTTAAAGCCTTGCACTGCACCTTTAAATATTGAACAATATTGAAAAATATTGAAGCACTTCTTTGTATATTAGCTTTAGGCAGAACTGTTGTATGATTTCCACTCCTTTCATGACATTGTAATGATGTTACCACATACAACTTTATCTTGCATGAAAAGGTGAAGTCATGAGTGATTTCTCCAATTTAAAAGCACTCAACCCTCACAGTGCTAGAAATGAATATTTTGCATATATTCATGCAACAATGATTCAATTTAAGATTTCTATTTTCAAACATTGCTTGAAACCTTCACTATGTTAGTAGTAAAATTGCCAAAATGTGTAATAAGATTTATTATAGATGAGTAGCATTTTATTTAGTATTTCATGTTAACACGCTTTTAGGGTTACCTGGTTTAGCAGGAGAATTCATCTTTCTTTTCTAATCAGAGATAACATTTTATTGTATTTTTTAACATACTCTTTCCGTGCAAATATATATTGCTGTATGAACTGAATTTTCTCCTGCTGGCGATGCAAACCCAAACATTTCTCATGTTGAAGTGTGGTGTACCCTAACACAAAGCTCCTCTGATTAAAAAAAAGGGGGCTCCCATTTCTCCCTGGAAACCCTTGCCTCTTCTTTTTCAGGTACAAATAGTCTTGGTTTTTGTACTTCTGCACAGACTGAGGATTTTGCTGCAGCCTATCCCAAACAGAAAGGGGATGGGGATGGGGGAAGGAATCTGTGTGACTCCGCTTATGCCATGTAGAAGTCTAACACTTAAAAAAAAAAAGCATGAAAATAGATAACTAGAGAATAAGTTGTCCTGAAGCCATATTGGGGGGTCTACTAAAGGCACCAAAGGCTAGTAGGCTGGAAGGTTCTCGCGTGAAAGAAGTGCATTTCTGAAACATAGTTCTTTCTCAAGGAGGACTGTGTGGAGGTCCCATCCATGAATATGAGGTATATGAATGTGGCTGCCTGTAGGTATATTTATAACACTTATATTGAGTGTGGAACCATTTCATAAATATAACGGTGATGCTTGCAGAGGACATGCTATGTAAAAACACAAAGTTATTCATTCTCTTTGGACATTATGCATCTTTCTGTTCGTATGTCTTCTCCCCGTTCCAGCCATGGGCTCATTTCTGCATATTGAAAGGCAGTCTTCCATAGAGCCTTTGCATTCAGCAAAGCAGTACCCTTCCTTCCAAGATGTATTTATAAAAGACACACACATACCACACACATGCACACACAGACTAACACACACTTGTGCTCCCCATAAAACACATTGCCACCTCCAGAAGTGAAATACAATTTTATTCTCATTCATTAGAGACCCTTCGTCACTGACTCCCAGCTCTGCTTGTCTGTGTAACGCCACTGAATAATGGTGTATCCATACTAATGTGATTTTATTTGGTTATCTTTAGTTTTATAGTAAAAATTTATTGGAAACTGGAGGCGTGCCTGTGTGAAAACACACACAAAACACTCTGTTTGACTTGTGCTTCATTTTTGGAAGAGGGACGAGCAAGAAAGTGATCATCTCGTTAGGTCTTGGGATAGGATGGATTTTCGTAATTATATAAAAATCGGAAGGGTTGAGAATATTACTGGGCTGTGGTGCCTTACCTGCCTAGGATAAATACTCCCAGGCCATCTCTATTTTCCCATAAATCATGTTAAAGAGAAACTTAATTAACATTTTTGATCAAATCAAGCTCTTAAGCCATGGATTGCTCTGGTAAATGAAGCCACATTTCAATGTCAGGAGGGAATTGACTCCTGTGAGATTGTTGAGGAACGACTCTGTATCCCCTTCACCAGTTTTTGTGCACCCATAGAAGGCATTCTAAGGTTTAGGAAAAGGGTGGTGGTGGGATCCACTGAAGCTTTTTGTTTGTTTGTTTCTGGGAAGCCTCAACCACATCAGATTTCCCTCTTCTCCAGCCTGTGGTGCCCTGCAGAAAGCTACTGAAGTCAATTAGGTGATGGATGTAAGGCAAAATTCAATTCAACAAACATTTATTAAGCACTCTATGTTGAAGTCACCATGCCAGGGGCTGGAGTAGAAAAAAGACAAACATGACACAGTCCTTGCCTTCAGGGGGCTTATAAAGTACTTGGGATTGGGGGCTATACCCCATGTCCCCAGTACAATGCATAAAAATGTATTAAAGAATAATTTCAAGAGGGAGAAGGCAAGGCTTTGTTTAGGAGGTGACTTTGTTGGAAACGACAGTTTCTTTAAGGCTGGTGGGACTACATTCTAGATATGGGGGACCCCTTGGACAGAGGCACAGAGGCTATTGAAGTTTGAAAATAAATGAAACTCATTCCCCTATCCCCATCCCATATAACATCATATTTTCGAAGTTATGGTGCCAAACAGACTCACTTGGCTTTTCTAATTGTATAAGTTATACATAGACAATTTCCAATCTTGAGGAGAATCTCTCTGCCTTGGGTAAAAGCTGGTCAGATTCTGAACTCAGAGAAGAACTGACTTCATGTTGGGTGGAGGTGGAGTTGGCAGATGGCAGAGTACCAGGAGGACCCCTTTTCTGTCCTGTCCTCCTTCTAAGTATACTTATAAGCAAACCACCCCTCAGAATAAATAGGAAGCCAACATCTGATTGCTGATACCCAAAACATCTTTCTCAGGGTATAAAACAATTTATTCCACAATTTTAAATGAAGATTAAATTGCAGGTACTCTGGGAAAAGAAACCCTCTCTCTTATATCTAAATTATAGTATGTTTTACTCCCAATAGCCTTACCTGGTCATTTCTGGCTTTGCTGGTAGAAGTCTGAGAACTGTTAAGACTCTGGGCCCTGGACCAGGAGGCAATAGAAGGGCAAAGAATAAGGAGGCAAGGAACAGCAGATACAAACTTCTACAATCTCTACTTTTCTCTAGGACCCATCATAACAAATAAAGCATAGTATGAAAACAAAATTGTGAGTAAGGAGTTTTTTGCATCATCCAATATAATTTAAAAAAAAAGGTATTTTCTGTATTGTCTGTTGTCTAGCCCAACTCTCATTCTAGTCAAGCTATCTGAAAAGCTGGAGGCACCAATGGAAGCCACCTTTAGATGCTGTGGGAAGTAGGTACAATGTTTCAGGGCACTGGGCAGTTGGCCTTCCACAGAATTCATAAAGATATCTTTCCCTGCTTGGCACAACACATAAAGGACTCTATGTTCCTTCAGTATGTCAGGGCAGGGACAATACCCTAGGGCCCACCCAGAGGTTGGCTCATCATAATGGGCATTTTGGGCATAATCCAGCTTTCCCATTAGTGATTGCCATATCCCTCCCCAATTAAGTCTGGGCAATACACATGCCCGGATGGAAGCTTTGTTGCTACCTTCCTTTGGGTGGGTAGAAGAAGAAAATTCACCCTTGGCTTCCCTGAGGACTGGGGATCTGGTAAATCTCTTTGTTATTGATATACTTTGGGAACCTTGGGTCTGGTAGCCCCAGAGTAGAGAGCTGTCTCTGCAGGGATAAACATGCATTATACACTAGGATTCTGGAATACTCCTTATGCATCTCTTTGACACCAGAACAATTGGCTGAAAGGAAAAGAGTTCAAAAAGGCTGTTTATTTGCAACCCTCTTCCCTGTACACACACGGACCCCCAGACCACACATACTAAAGAAAAACCACCTCCATGATGGTGTCTGTATTCCACTGTTTTCACTTTACTTTGTTGAATTAAGTTAAACTGGTTTGTGTGTATAAACACAGGCTTTGAGTAAGAGAGACATGGTTTTTATTGTTCCTGGGAAGGGCAAGTTTTTCATTTCCTGTATTTAAAGCCTTCATTGATTCTGGATTTCCACACAGAAACAAACCTTGCTGAAGTCTATACAAACCTTTTGTGGATCCTACTATATAATTTTCCAGATCTGTGTCTACAAGGACCTACTTAATAGATTGGTCAGTCTGGTAAAAGAATAAAAACAAAAACATGTAAACAGATTGCTTTATATTTTTACTGAATGGGAACAGTTTCACTGAAGTTGCCTAAGTGATTATCATATAGATACTGATTTTTCCCCCAACATAAATTATCTAAGTTTATTTTCTCTTGAGATCATAGAATTTGTGTGTAATAAAAACCTAAATGTTCATCAAATTGAATAACTTCTTTTTATATGTGAGGAAACTGAGGCTTAGGGAGGTTAAATAATCTGCTCAAATTCATCCACTTAGTAAAAAGATGATCTGGGATTCGAAATCAAATCCTTTGACTAAAGCCATATCTTGTTCCATTATATTGTGCTTCTTCTTTTGCTGTCTCTCAGCACTTTTTGGGAGAGGATGCAGTTTTCTCTGGGTCTTTATTTTTGTCTCCTTTTAACTCTGACTGTCTATGTGGATCTCAAATTACCAACCAGTTCAGTAAAAAAGAAGCAAATCAAAATAGTTATTTAATTCCAGGTAGAACAAGAAAACTGAGTGAATGAGTGAACTTTTCACTGTGTTAAGAGTTCTTCTTGACATTTTTGTGGACATCATTTCCATTTTAGACTCCATCACATATCACATTTTCTCCCTCAGTTTTCCAAAAAGTGAACTTTTGTCACAAGATTCTTGACAAATCCCAAGAAGAATCATAGCTCAGGGAGGGTAGACCAAGGATGCCAGAGTAATGTTTTGGTACTTCAAAATAAGAAGGTGTTGAATTTTGAAAAGCATTTCATTCTTGGCCCCGTGTGACAGCTAATAGAATATAAGCTCTTTGATGACAGGGATTGGTTTGTTTGTTTTGTTTTGGTTTGGTTTCTGTACCCTCAGCCGTTAGATCAGTGTATTACACATTGCAACCTTTTAATAATAAAGGCTTGGGAATGAATGATTTCAAGGCATGGAAATAGCATCTTATGTTTCTTGGCATCCCCCACAGGACCTAGTACAGGGCTCTGCACATAGTAGGTGTTCAATGGATTTCTTTTTAGGGAATGGTTGAAAGGAAGAATTGCTTCTTTCAGCAACTCAGTGAAGCTTATTTGGAGCTTTTCCATTTTATCATCTAGGTTTCCTTTCTTCTGGATGTAGAATCTGTCTTTACTTCCTACCCTACATTTTCTTTCCTTTGGATACTGAATGCCGTCCTACACCTGCCGCTGTGATTTCATGAGCTGTTTCGGGTTTACCAGGGGCTTCCCCAGAGGCAGCCCGCTTTCAGCGGTGAGTAACCCAGAGCATTCGACTAGTTGTTTGTGCAGAGTAATCATGGGGAATTCTTCAAAGCAACCTCAGGTTCGTAAAATTTGCAGTGGAAAATAATAATAATAGTAACAATAGCAAGAACAACAACAATAAACAAGATCTGCCCTGTATGCCTCCACCCAATTATTAGCTAATAATGCATAATTATGATTCATTTCCACTCTTTAAACCCAGTTTCGGAATCGCAATAACCATTTATTTTATGTTTTCCCTGCATTTCACTGCACGTACTTTGTGTCAATTACCCGTTTTCAGGCACATCTGATTGTGTTCTAGTGTGGTTTCGATGCTTTGGTAATTGTACATTAAAAAAAAATAACAACACGTGTTTAGTATAAAAATTAATTACTTCAAACATTCCCACTAATTTTGTCAGACAAAAAAAAATGGCATTCCACAAATTTTCAACATCAAGCGGGTGGCCAGACTACTTAAGGGCTTTATTAGCTGTGGCTGGGATTCGTGAGGGAACTCAGTTAAAGCAGTTTTCTCAGAGCTGCAGACAGTATAATACGCGGCGGATACCGGCAGAGCTCTGTTCTGTTCCCTGTGTTCCCTGAAATTTGTCTCTGGCCTCCGTCTAATCAACCCCTTTTCAATAACAATAACAATAACAAAAAAATCATTTTGAAATGTTGGTGGCCATCCAAATTGTAACAGCATCTGCCAGGGTTGTTAGAGTCAGGATTGCAATATCCCTTTTTTATGATCAGTGCTATTGCTGGGAGGTTTCTACCTGGTGATTAAAAGAAAAAAAAAATAGCTCAGGTTTAAAAACCTTCTAGAATGGACATGTGGGGGTTGGGGGGAGAAGAGAGAAGGAGAAAAATAATAGGAAAAATAAAATTATATGTCTAATATTGCCATCTTAAAAATATTCCTGATATATTAGGAATTTCTGATTCCCAAGATGTTTTCTGCTCTGGTAACTGAAAATAGTATTTACGTTGGGGGGAAAAGAGGAGAGGAACGGGGAAAACAGCCTCAGTTAGTTGGGTTTATTACTGAGGTTTTCTTATTTTGTTGTTATTTAGAAAAAATAGCATTCCTCCCTTTCCTTGAACCAAATGTACCTACCAACTAGCAGAAGGTGACTTTTTTCCCCAGAAAGGTGTTTCCTGCACAGAAAAGCAGATTGTGATTATAGGTTAATGGTAATGAAACAGGGAAAGGCAGCACCCCCTCTTCCTCCAACCCACCTCTTTTTTTTTTTAGGAAAATTTGATATTAACAAACCAAGGCGTGGTAACATTTAGAATCACACTAGGAATTGCACTCTGGAGAACATGGCCAAGGCAGCTTTGGAGCCAGCCTGCCATACTCAAGTGATAAATTTGTTTACATCCTTTAAAAGTTCTAACTCTGTACAGACGAGCTGCCGTCCTCCTTTTCACATTCATGTTCGATACACAAACATAAAGAGACTCTGAGCCATTAGGAAGCTTTCATTTTGGCCAGGGAAGGATGAAATGATAGTGAGAGTGGCTTTCATAGCGGAAAATAATTGTATACTTTTCTTATTATTATTTTTGGCAAGGCACGAGCATTTCAGCTTTCCGGTGTATTACATCATTACATTGTATAATGCATCATAATGATAGAGTGAATAGAGATGAAGAAATGCCGGCGTCTGGTGCAAGTTTAAAGAGAGACACGCTGCATGCATTTTCAGCTGGAGAGGCTGATGTTTAGCTGAGTCTTCCGAGATGAAACAAAGCTGCATTCCCACTTGGCATCCACATTAATTGTGGACATGCCAACCGGCCGGTTTCACTGGTGTATAAATTAGTAGAGAATTATTCCACTCATCTCTGGGACTAGAAGAATATCCATGGAGTGCTCCCTGCACTGGCTCACTTATTTGTTCCCTTGGTGTGGTTTTTACCCAATCCTGGAAAAATCTCTACGATGGGCAGATAAGGAGAAAAACCTCAGCTTCTTGCCCCGCAGCCCTAAAAGAGGAGGAACGTCCAGTTTGAGAAAGATGGAGATAGACAGATAGATAAGCATATAGATGTAGGAACAGATACATGTGCAGGCACAGATACAAACACACATGGATGCATGTTTATATACACATGTATATGTACATGCCATGCATTCATTTGCTTATATTAATTGACATTAATATGTTATTGTTTGGAAGCCAATCAGAAATCAATCCCCCCTTTTTTGTTCAGTGTTCAAGGCTCATCAGGATGTTTCCAGGACAGCTAGCTGTTATGACTTCTGGGTTTATTATCGGATAAAGCTAGCCGAGACTAAGGGCCACCAGTGTTTTAGGTGCTGAAATTCATGCTGTTCTATCATTTAACATGATATAAAGATAACCAACTGAAATGTAAAACTTTGGTCAATCCATTTATTTGTTATTGTAGAAACATAAAAAAGATATTAGATATTTTGTGGAATTTAAAACAACAACAACAACAACAACATAATCTATCTATTATCAAGTCTGTATGAAACACCTAACTAGGGGTTGGGATTATACATACAAAGAATGAAGTAATGCTTGCCCTGAGGCAGTGGGGGAGGGAGTGAAGAGAATAAGCATTTATTTATTGTTTAACAGCAATCTCATTTATCCTCCAAACAACCCTGGGAAGTAGGTGCTATTATTATTATCCCCATTTTACATTTGAGGAAACTGAGGAAAATAGAGGTTCAGTAATTTGTCCTGAATCACACAGCTAAGTAAGTGTCTCTGGCTGGATTTGAGCTTGAGTTCAGTGCTCTGTCTATACCATATTACCTCCCTGCTTAGAGTCTATAGGTCTAGACCCTGTCTCAGTGCTTAGTTTTTCTAAGTTCTAATGGAATTGTAGATTTTTCAGAGCAAGAGGAACCTTAGAAATCATTTCATCTAACTTCCTTGTTTTACAGATGAGGAAAATGAATGTAAGAGATGTTAAAGGTTTTAAAGTCTTACAGAGTTTAGACTGGAATCCAGGTTGGCAGCATAACAGAGATTGTTGGTTCAGGGCCATCAATGTCCCATCATTCTCAAGGCAGTGAGGAGCAAACTGTACCCATTATGCCAATCAACTTGCCAGTCCTGACTAATTCTTTACTCCTAGTACATGAAAGCCATGGAGGACCCCTTCTAGTAGCAATTTTTTGTTGTGGCAATCAGTTTTAAGTATGAATAAAAATGAAAATATCATGATAATTACACTGCTTGGTGCATATACAAATTGTTGGTATTCATGCTTTATTTTGGAAGAGGAGCAATGAGATCATGGGCTGATGTCTTGACTTGCACATGAGTTGAATTTATGTGAGGCAGTTACACAGTCATCAGCCTTATTCTCTTTTCCAGAGTCATCCAAGTCCAGTGGCAAGACAGAAGTCAAGATGAACCAGGATGGTCCAGAATGAAGTGCATAACCTTGGCATCTTTGGTGTCTGACTAAATTCTAGGCACCCCACAGTGCCTTCTTCAGCCACCTTCATGGCTTTTGGAAAAAAAAAAAAAACCTGTTCTCATCAGCCCATTCTCATGGTGGTGGTGATGGGGAGTCTTCAAATGCTTGGTGCAGATATCTTCCTAACTCCCCAAAAGGGTTGAGGCTTGTCAGTTAACCTCGACCTGGTTTAGCCTATCTATAGAGATGGTTTAACCAGGGTATCGCCATGTACATGTTGCAGTTTCTTGGAGCTACCTGTGAGAGATGGCTGAGGAGTGGACACCAAAGGTGGGTGAGCAGTCCTGAAAAGAGCTTAATAAGCCCCCACATCAGAGGTGCTAGTACTTCCTGAACACCTTATACACCCTGGGTATACAAATAAGTCAAGGACAAAACAGTCAAACGGATTGCTTTGAAATAGGGAAAAAAGAAAAAAATAGTATATAGATAGATTCCTCTCTGCCCCCCCTCCCTCCCCCTTTTAACAGAGCTTTGGGCATTATGGAGATGCATAGTTTGCCATAGATTTTCTGGTCAATCAGATATTAAAATAGTTTGAATATTTCATTGCCAAGTAAGACTATATTCATACATCTAAATATCAGATAAAAAATGGACAGGTAGGCAGAGAGATGGAAAGAAAGATCCTCATATACAAAGGACAGACTTGAGGACTGTGAGCCTGTGATCTCATCATTGAAGGAAACTCCAGCTATTTTAATTCTCTTCCCAGAGGCAGATGGATAACTCCTCAGAAATTTCTAGTGTTGTACAACTCCCTGAAGGCACAGAGAGTTTAATTGCTTCTTACCTAGTTTTACAAGACAGAGAGGTAGGATTTGAATTCAGGTCAAATCCAGTCCTTGAGACAGTCAGCTAGATGGCATAGTGAATAGAATTCTTGACTTGGAATCAGAAAAGCCCAAGTTAGAAACCTGTCTGAGACATTTATTAGTTGTGTAATCTCACTTAATCTATGTTAGTTTTTTCATCTGTACATATGGAGGATAATAATAATACTTACTTGATAATATTGTGGCAAATATCAAATGAATTCATAACAATCAATCAATCAACTTTTATCCAGCACTTACTCTGTTCCAGGCATGGTGCTAAGACTTGAGGAGAGAAAAAGAGGCAAAAGACAATATCTGCCCTCAAGGAACTTACAATCTAACATTGGAAACTCCATGGAAACAAACATATGCAAAACATGCTCTTTACTGGATAAACAGGAAATAATTAATGTAGGGAAAGCAATAGAATTAAGAGGAATTGGAGAAGACTTCTTGTAGAAGGTGGGACTTCTGTTGGGACTTAAAGGAAGCCAGAGAGATCAGTACAGTCATAACCCAGAAGTATTACAGGCTTGTTTGCAGACCATTTCAATAAAATGAGTTGCATGGATTTTTTTACTTCCCAGTACATTTAAAAGTTATGTTTTATATTATAGTCTACTAAGTGTGCAATAGTAGTATTTCTAAAAAATGTTTATGACTTAATTTAAAATATTTTATTGCTAAAAATGCTGACCATTATCTGACCCTTCAGTGAGTCCTAATGTTTTTACTGGTAAAGGGTGTTACCTCTATGAAAAATGAAAAATGGATTGGTGTTGGGGGGAGGCTATTATAGTAATTTTAAGTCATGAGTTGATGAAGTCCCATACTGGAGTGATGGCAGCATCAGAGGAAAGAAGAGGATGCATTTGGAGAAACATTGCATAAGCCTTGGCAAAAATTTGTTTGTAGAGATTGAGAGATAGTGAAGATTAGGAGGTTGTGAGCCCCAGAGCCTAGAAGAATGGTGTTGTCCTCTACAGTGACAGAAAAGGTAGGAGGAAAGTATTGTATTTGTCTTAAAGGGTAGAATAAATGCTAACTATTATTATTATTATCATCATCATCATTAATAGTGTTGTGTGCTGGGTTCAGATCTCATAAAAATTGTGACCATGGACGTCACCCATATTCTTCCTGCTGGTGATCTTTTTTATTGGTAGAAGTTCCTATGGTTACAAAATTATGGATCTGTGACAACACTGTCTGTCTCTCTCACAATTTAAGATAATCTGGAAAACTATTTCCAACTCTATTCAGACAGATTCATTTACTATTATTGACTCTACCCTGTGTTTGCAATGTTTAAAGTCTTTGTTATTCCCTTGCTTTGAACACTTTCATCACCACTGCCATTCTTTATGCATCTGAATTTTTTCCATTCTTTTTCATATCCTACTCTGCGTTCTACCTCTTCTAGGAAGCCTTTTATTTCTCCTCCCAGTTATTGTCTGTGCCAATTTTTTTTCATAAAATGTTTTGTCTCCAAATGAATTTTGTTTCTTTATAATTTATCTCCCCAAATAGATTGCAAACTCTTTGAGGGCAAGAACTGTATCTTACAATTATTTGCACCCCCTTAAGTCACTTATACAATGCTTTGCAAAGCATTAGTTCATACTTCTTGATTCAATTAACTGTTGATGACCTTCAGGACGATTTTCTTGCTTTGGATTATCTGGAACAACATTTTCATCCCTGTCATTGTTCAGATATGGCAACTGCTTTGAGGCTAGGGAGAAGATAATTAGGAAGGTAAATTTACTGAGGCTAAAAATAAATCTTTGAATGCATTTTTCTAAAAATCAAAAGGAAATTAATTTGAGATTATCAAGCATATTGGATTATGTGCCACAGTTCCCCCTTCCATTACTTTAAGCAGTTGGGAATTTCTAGCAACTCACATGGAAGCAGATTGCATTTGGATGCATCTCCTTGAAAGGAAAAAAAAAGTCCTAAATCAGCTAAGACATCTTATAACAGGCTGCACTCATGTGTGTGTGTGTGTGTGTGTGTGTGTGTGTGTGTGTGTGTGTGTGTGTGTATGGCATGTGTGTGCTGATCAATCTACATACACCAGAAAAGCCCAGTGGGTCCAAAGCTGGTGATCCTTGGCTTCCTACTCTAGATGCAAAGGCTGCTGGCTCCTTTATTAAGCGTCTTTTTTGAAAAAGGAAGGTAATTGCAGCTTCCAATACAGAGAGAGCTTTAAGAAAAGCACAGACACTAGGAGCCAGCAGATTCTGTCACCCTTTGGATGTAAGGAGGCTGTGCCCTTCAGCATGGGTTTCCTCTTGCCACTTCCACATTTGCTCGTCACTATTCTTGCTTTTCCCTAGGATTTGTAGTCTGTAGTGAGTGTGACATAATCTACACAGTGAGGAAGTACTTGCTGGCTCGTGCAAATATCAGATTTGGGGAGGGTTATACATCAGCTCTCCCTGGCTGAGGGTACTATTATTTAAATTGTACAGGAGATGAAAATGGTCCATGCAGTGAGAGTGTTGCTAGTGGAAGCTAACAAGATAGAGAATTGTTCAAGATTGGCTAGTTGAGGTGCAACTTGGTGGTACAAAGAATAGAGCACCAGGACAGGAGACAGGAGATCATGGTACTTACAAATCTGGCCATAGACATTGCCTTGTTTTGTGACCTTAGGCAAGTTTCTGAAGTTCTCAGTCTCAGTTTCCTCCTCTAAAAAAATGAAGATGATGACAGTACTTTACAGGCTTATGAGACTTAAAAATATTATATACATATATGTGTGTGTGTCTGTATATATGACAGAAATATATGCAAATTTGCAAAATCTAAAGCAATATATATTAAAAGTAATAAGCATAACCCAGTGGTTGTGAGATATTAGATAAGGCTCTTCTTTACCCTTTATATCCAAGAAGTTGCAAAGTCTTGCCCATCTTCCACCTCTCTTTTTTTTTTTTAGCCTCCATAACATCTCTTAAATCTTTACTCCATTAACCTCCTGCCTGGTTCAAATACTTAGCATTTCTTCTCTAGATTTAGGCAATAATCTCCTGAGTGGAACTCCAGCTTCTAATTTCTTACTTCTTCTGTCCACTTTCCACACAGGTGTCACATGAATCTACTGAAAGCACAGGTCTAACCTTGTCACTCCCCTGTTCTAGAAGCTTTATTGGTTCCCTAGTGTCTCTAAGATAAAATATAAACTCCTTAGCATGGTATTTAAAGCCCTTCAGAGTCTGGCTCCAGGCTATCTTTCCAGGCTTATTTCTCATTATCCCCTATCTGCACCTTAAATGCCAGCCAAGTAATCCTACTTGCTGCTTCCCTCAATTCAACCTTTCATCTCCTTTCTCCCAGCTTTTGTATCTTCCAGAACTTAACACAGCGCCTAGCACATAGTAGGTACTCAATAAATATTTATGGACTGGCTGACTAATTTTGTATTGCTAGATAGCTAGTTAGACAAAGTATGTGAAATGCTGGCAAGACAAAGACAGGAAAACAAACTCCAAAACATAAAACAGTACCTCCAGCTCCAAGAGTTGGAAAGGTGTGAAGGGAGGCTTAGTGAGAAGTGGGAGAGGAAAGTCTAAGGGCAGAGCTGGGAGAGAAGTGAATATGGATGGCCTGGACTCTTCATATTAAATGCTGAAAAATGGGGAAACTGTGGTCCTGGTCCAGAACTCACCAGAGGAGGGACTATAGGAGTAGAGGCTATTGTCTGCAATGCTTGAAATGCTCTCCTTTCTTACCCTTGCTTCTTAGAATCCCTTTCTTTAGCTCATGAATACATTTCCTAAGGGAAGCCTTTCCTGATTCTCTAGTTGTTAGTATTTACTCCCTGCTCCTCTTCTCTTTCTCTCCCTTTTGCATATAGTTTTCTCTCTGCCTCTCTCTCTCTCTCTCTCTCTCTCTCTCTCTCTCTCTCTCTCTCTCTCTCTCTCTCTCTCCTCCTCCTCCTCCTCCCTCTCTGTCTATCTCTTTATACTGTATAAATATCTCATTTTCTGTCTCTTTTCTTTCATATATATATTTAAATGAAAGGAATAAAGATTAACATTTAGATACACACCATATATACATATGTGTGTGTGTGTGTGTGTGTGTGTGTGTGGGGAGAGAGAGAGAGAGAGAGAGAGAGAGAGAGAGAGAGAGAGAGAGAGAGAGAGAGAGAGAGAGAGAGAGAGAGAGAGAGTCTATATAAAGTACTTTATACTTACATAGAGTGTACTTTCACCCCCAATTAGAGTGTAATCTTCTTGAGGGCAGGAATTTTTGGCTTTGTTTTTGTTACTTACACTTGGTTACAGAGCCTCCCTCTGGTCCTTTACCTATAGTAGGTACTTAATCCTGATTTGGATTGGGGTAGGGATGCAAACTTGGGAGGAGGGCAGGTCCTGTGGTGCTCTTAGCTATTGCCAGTGCTTCAGTCTCTCTTGGTTGGAGACGAGGAGGATAAAGAATAACTAATACTCTTCACTGTTGTCCTCTACAATGGACAAGCCAGAGGTATGGTTAAGTGGGAGCTGCTTACATCCTCTTCAGAGACTGACTGCTAAAGGAATTTGTCAGGGAGCTTGCTAAATTCTGGCACTGACTGATGGCCATGGCCATTGATCCTGGTGGTTTGTTGAACTGGCTCCCCCTGCAGGGCCCAGCCAGGCAGCTCTGGCAAGGCTACACCATTGAATGCACACAAGCCAACCCCCATCTTTTAGCAGGTGTCTCGCCTTATTAGGAAGACTGCTTATTGGTTTGGCTGGAAATACTAGGAACATTGGGGAAGCCTGAAGTCCAGGGGGGGAAAATCAGTTAATAAAAGGAAACACCTGACTCAAAGCATGTTATTTAACCAAATTAGGAAATTAGCTAATATTGCAGTGCAAATTATGCTTTCCTTATGAAAAAATAGAACAGACTTAACTGAGGAAGCCCTTCCCCCCACTGCCATTCAAAGCTTGCACAAATTCTTGTATTTATAAAAACAAAAAAAACTATAATCTAATATTAGAAGTGTCAAATGTAGACTAGTATTTCACTAATACAACTTCTTTTTCTTCTATTAAAACTATGTTTATCTTTTACATTGGATCAACTGAAAATTGACTCTAAGCCTGAGAACCTGGATGAATAGAATTTCTGCTTTATTACTCTTGAGGGTTCAGATTCTTGACATCTCTGTCCAATGTGGAAAAGAACAAGACATATGAAACAAGTGATTTTTCTTATTATCTCTCTTAGTTCATTAAGTTTCTTGTTACATAAAAATTATAGGAACAAATTTTCATGACTCTTGACCATACAAGTATTTTTCACCTAGACAAAAATATATACCATGATGTCAATATATGCTGATTTATCCTTCTAAAACAAATTAAGGTGTGACCATCCACTTTGCAAAAGGAGTCTTTACACATTAAAGATAGTTGCTACAAGATTTCTTTTAAGTTGTCAAATCACAAAGTCTTTTTGTGCCTCAGTTTCTTCCTGTTAGGAAATTGTTATAGAAATCTCTAACATATTTTCCAGCTTTAAGTTTAAATGAAATACCAAGGTCCCCTGGTGTATTTAACTATAATGAAATTGATGGTTAAAAACCTTTTTAAATATTCTTTATCCACAATTGCTTGGTTCTACCATCAATGTATGATTTAAAACCTTCTTGAATACCAGTTACCACCATTATACTAATTTCCAAGGGAGTATTCTAAATGGTGGAATAGTGTATGTCATCTAATACTTCTCAATGACACCTTTTTCTGTCTCATATCACATTTGTTTTTAGAAAGAGGTATGATTAGTTCAGGAGGAGCCTAGATTGCTAATGGTGATAGCAATTCTATTTTCCCACCTTGATTCTCCAATTCCCTTACCTCCAAACTAGGTACCTGAGGATGCCCAGAGTTATCATCATACATTTTCATGCTAGTCCATTCCCATTTTCCCCTGGGGAGAATCTGGCCAACTATATATTCATTGCTATTTTCCCCATTATTTATTACCTAGACAGAATAGCATGATTAATTATTGATCATAGACTAGTAACTGATTAAAGTGCAGTTCTGATCAGCAGTCAAAAGTCATTTGTTTTCAGACATTCATAGTTCCTTCATAGCAAGTGGCAGAACAATATTCTCTCTTTTCAGTGTATAAAATATATGACACCTGTAGACTGGCTTTAGTTATTAACCAGCTCTGGAACCTTCATCTAGACTTTGTCTTAATAAATGGGAAATAATGATTGGCCAAAAGAGAGCAACTGTTTGGAAGATTTACATGTGGTGAAATACTATATGAAATACAGGAAGAAAATTTTAATTAGAATTATTTCACATGGATTAAGAACTTTACCAAATAGAAATCCACAATGATAATTTCTGTGCCATCTAGGAGCCATATCTATTTGTTTTTTCCTTTGTCTCTCCTATTCTTCCCTCTTTCTCCCTCCCTTTCTCCCTTTCTCCCTTTCTTCCTTCCTTTAGAAAGTTGATGAATAAAATTTTTTGTGCAATTTGGAGCTAGCAGAAAAGCATCATGATTTTGACTTTATAGTCCCATGAATTTCTTCCTATTGTTGGGTCACTCCTCTACTTTTCCCTAGTTTTATCTAAAGAAGATTAAAATCATAGGTACAAAGGAGCTGGCAAGATTTAGTATTAATACTCAAAGGGCCACAAAACTGCATAGCCTTTGACCCAGCAATACCACTACTAGATCTATATCCCCAAAAGATCAAAGATAAGAGAAAAGGACCTAATTGTGCAAAAAAATATTTATAGCAGGTCTTTTTGTGGTAGCAAAGTGCTGGAAACTTAAAGGATGTCCATTAATTGGGGAATGGCTAAACAGGTTATGATATATGATTGTAATTGAGCACTATTTTGCTATAAGAAATGACAAACAAGATGATCACAGAAGCCTGGAAAGACATATAAACTGATGAGAAGTGAAATTAGCAGTACCAGGAGAATGTTGTACACAGCAACAACAATAAAGTATGATGATCAACTGTGAATGATTTAACTAATATTAGCAATTCAAAGGATCCAGGACAACTCTAAGGGACTCAAATGAAAAAGGCTATCTACCTCCACAGAAGGAATTGACAAGAGTCTGGATTGAAGCATATCATTCTTCACTTTATTTCCTCCATGAATTTTTCTCTAATGTAAGATATGTATATCCTTTCACACAATGATGAACATGGAAATACGTTTTGTATGATAACACATATATCAATCATATCTTATTGCCTGCTACCTTGGTATGGGGGAGAAATTGGAGGGAAGGAGAGAACATGGATTACAAAATTTGAGAAAACTATTACTGAAAATTGTATTGGCTTGTGATCTGGTAAAAAAAATTAAAGAATAAATGAATGAAATAAAGAAGACTTCAGGTACTGCCATTTTATTTTAGCTCAGCACACATTTATTAAGTGCCTACTATGTGTAACCTATTGTTTTAGGTATTTGGGAGATAAAGACAAAAATGAAACATTCCCTGTCCTCAGATGATTCTATTCTACCAGAGGGATATAATATGTGCTCGATGAGTAAACATTAGGTTTATACAAAATAACATAATGTAATTATAAGAACACTGATTATGGGGGATGAGAGAAATCAGGAAAGGCTTCATGAAGTAGAATATGGATATGTCACTATCATTGAATCTGGAGATTCTGTGAAGTGAGAATGAGGAAGAAGTGCATTCCTGATGCAGTGGACTACCTGAATAAAGTCATGGAGCTAGGAAGTAGACCATTGTAGGCAGGGAATAGTTAGTAGATCAGTTTGGAGAATAAGAAGGGAAATAATTCAAAATAAGTTGGAGTTAGGATTTTTTTAAAAGCAAAAGCCAATCCACCACATGGTGTTTCATTGCATTACCTCTTTGCTGCTGTTATGATCTTCATTGTTAAAGGAGAGGTTGTTGGACACTTAATTAGAAGGTCAGGTTGGGAATCATCCATCTGCCATTTATTTGTTGTGTGCCCTTGGTTTTAACACTTTGAGTTTGATCTGAAATTAAGGATAATACTTGCACTATCTACCTCATAGCACTCTTTGGAGGAAAAACAATTTCTAAACTATAAAGTATTCTACAAAAGTGATCTATCAGTGGCAGCAGCATCATTTCTATATGCCTGAGATCCAGTTTCTTCTGTTTCTTTCATGTAGATAACACCATCCACCAAAGCATTCAGTAACCCCTTTTAAGTTTTCAAGTTGTTGTTGGCATTAAACCAGGTCACCTGATGGGGGTATATTGATGTTCAGAGGACATTCATAGGGACCATCATTGGTCACCTGAAGCTTCTCAACCTGGCTACTGCCTGATTAATCTTTTTTTTCCTCTGTTATGCCCTTCCAGATCCCAGGGTCCCACCTAACCAATCATCATGTATATACATAGGGTGTTAGTGGGATAATTTGTTATTACTGTGGCTAATATGTGTTTGGACTTTTAAAGATGACACCCCATTTCTACTTACATTCTTTGAGAATGTTTGGGCAAGTTTAGCTGTTCAGTAATGAACAGAATTTAAGAAACAGGATATTAAAGCCAATGGTGTAAGAGCAATCATTCAAAATACAAGTAGAATAAGCAGAGAGACTATTAGCACAAAAGTAGCACTACTAAAATACAAAGGACTAGGGTTCAGCAGAGAGATGGGCTTAGTGTTTAACATATGATCTGGAACACGCCCTAGGGTCCTGTTAAGGCCCTTACTGAGTTATTCAAATCTGGTACACATATGGCTCTTGGTTAGCTGTGCCCTGGAGAGTGAAGTCCTGAGGTCTGTGTTGGGATCAAGAAATACTGTGTGGCTCTTTTTGGGGATCAGCACAGGGAGAAGCAAATAAAAGCAGAGAGAGTGAGAGGCACCATATGGCACATTACTGCTTAAAACCTCTCAAAGAGGGCCATGGAAAGTGGCCAGTTCAAAATAAGATAATAGAGATTCCATGCCCTGTTGATCTTTTATACCACCACGGGGCAGTCTGAGTCCTCAAATAGCAAATTCTCCTCCCTCCCCTCCTCTAATCCATTTTCCCTAATATTCATACATTAACCAGTAGTCCTTTGCTTCCTGAAATTCTTAAAGAAAATGAAGACTCCTGAGCAGTGATTTTCAAACATCAGTATTGTCTCAAACATTCCATTTCATGTCCCAGAGAGACTTCTTCAGGAGAGATGTTTTTCCTCTTCCTTTGGACATCAATGAGATGCTAACATGACTTCTCTTGACTCTTAATCTCCCAGTTCATTATCTAAGTTTGGTTCATAGCCATCTTTGGTATATCAACATTTTCAAGTAATGGGACAGCTCCTGGGTGACTTTGAACTGTGAGAAAACAAGCTCTCTTTTCTCAACAAGTTGATTTATAGTATCTATATTTCAGTCAACAAGCCTTATCAAGTATAGGTTGGCATGGACAAGAAATCAATAGATTACAGTTTGTAGCTGTCGTGGATTTAATTTTTGCTTCAATGGATAATGTCTTTCAGAGGGGGGGATAGACTGTTCTTTTTACTTTCATCTAATATTAATTAATTTATCTAATTTTATTAAATTATTAATTACAGAATATATTAATGCATAAAATAATTATAATTTTTATTTGATTCAATTATTAGATAAATTAATTCATATAATTAGATTAGATAATTAATTTATCTAATATTAATATCTAAACATATTAATATCAAATATATCTAAGCTGTAATGGTTTCATATGACCTTTTGTCAGATATAACAGTATTTCTTAATTCATCATCTCTTTCTTCTACTTATTCTGCTTCCAATCTGACTCATCTCTTGCTGGGATTGCTATACTAGTCTCCTAACTGGTCTGGCTAGCTCCAATTTTATCTCTTCCCAACCCATCCTTCATATATCTGCCTAAATAAGCTTTCTTATGTACATGCCTGACATACTTCTCTTCAGCTTCCTATCATCTAGAGGATATTGCAAACTCCTTACACTAACATTTAAAATTCTTCCAAATATGGCATATCTCCCTATCCTGCTATATTCCATAACACTATACTTCCCTTATTCTATATTTCTGACAAACTCTACTATGTGGGTTTCCCCAATCTCATTCTGCCTTCTTACCTCTCTATATTTTTCAGGTTATTCCCCATTCCTAGATTCTCTGCCAATTTCTGCTTATTAAAATCGATTCCTTCTTTAAAGGTCTAACTAATATGCCATCTCCTACATGAAGCTACATGGTCTTCCTAAATGAAAGCCACCTTTGCCTTTTCAATTTTCTTAGAGTGCTTATTCTTTATTTGTTCTTTGCAATTTTTACCTTCTATACCCTGTGTCATATCTATTTGCATTCATATCTTACCTCTTACATTAAGATATAAACTCCTTGAGAGTAAGGACTGTCATTTTTTAAATCTTTGCTTCCCCTGAGTCTAGCACAGTGCCCTGCACTTAGTAGGCATATAATAAATGTTTCCTGAATTAAATTAATTTAAAATGACTCAAATTCTAATTTAGTAGTCAAGAGATATTGGTTAATAAGGAAATAATCCAGACATCTACTAGTACCAAGAATAAATTGATAATTGAATATGAGCTAAATTCTACAAGAAACCTCAGTAAGCACTTAATCATAGTGTGCATGAAATAGTATATTGTAATAAAAAAAGAGATACATAGCACTTCCTATGGATTTTAGACACTGGGGGCTTACGAATTTTGAATTATGGAGGGTACTCAGTGACTCTATAAGCTCTAACAAGTGACCATACATGAGTAAAGTGAAAGCTTTTCAGAGAATAGTTTTCCAAGTGGATTATCAGTAGAGTTAGGACCCTTATTTTTGGATGCAAATGGTCCTTGGCCAATGGGAAAACCATTATTTGATCTTTTAAAAAATTGTCTCAGTAGGGAAAGTTGTGTGGGATTATTTCTTGTCCCTGCAATGGAAACTTTAAGACTAGTGAAGTAAGGGAAAGAGGAGCTTTATAAGAATTACCTTTCTCTCGATAGGGGGATCTTCTAATGGTCCAATCCTCTTATTCTTCAGGAATACATTTGGGGGAATGATCATCATACAGAAAAATAGAAAAAAAATCTTTTCAAAACCCTAATGACTTTTACAATTCCCAAATGGAAATCAGAGATTATTAATCTCCCTATACTTCCACATCCCTTCCTATATAAGAGTGGCCTTGGAGCAGTCCAAGAAGGGTCTGGAATAGAAAGCAACCCCCTATAGATGCAAGGTCAAAATGCTAAAAAGGGAGAATGAGGTTGGGAGCTGAACAACTGCATGTAGATCCTTTGTGTTCTCCTATATTGGAAACTGTTCAACTAGTAGGTGAGGTAATTATTTCAAGTACCAGCTTCTGTCCCACTTTAGGGTCCTCTTTGTCAAGAAAAAAAGTCAGTTATGAATATCAAGAAAAAAGTGGCTAAGCACAAAAATCTAGTAACAGGTATACAAAGATCTTTCCCATCAAATCAGAAGGTAAAATAAGCACCGTGTTGTATTTGAGTTAAATAAATATAATGGGAAAGATATGGAAATAATTTAAGGAAGGGACAAAAAATATGATAGGAAAAAGGCTTAAAAGGGAAAAAATGGGTCGTTATCCTACTTCCACAGGTCATCTATAATCCAGCTATATTATTCCCTGTTTTCCAAAAGCTCTGATTAACTATGAGAAGCAGTTGAATGTTTTGGAAAGAATATTAGATGAAGTCAAGAAAGTCAATCAGATCTTTGCACTGATACTAATTATCTGAGCCCAGACAATGATCTGAGTATAAGTTTCTTCATCTGGAAAATGGGGATAATAATACTTCAATTCATTTAATAGGAAAGAATTTAAAATTGGGAGACTTGGGCTCAAAATCCCACCTTTGCCACTTATTACTTGTGTGACACTTAGTTAATTCACTCTCTCAGAACCATGAGTTTCCTCATCTGTAAAATGGGAGAAGAAAGGGCATGTGCATGATGGCTCTAAGGTCTCTTCTCCATCTAAATCTTGATATGGTGACCCTATGACTATGTTTGCCAATCCCAGCTTCTTGAAAGCTCAATTTATCAATGATCTTTATTAAGCTATTATGTTCTAGGCACTGTGCTAAGCTCTAGAGATACAAAAAGAAGCAAAAAATACTGCCTTCAAAAAGCTTACACTAATGGGGAAAACAATATGCAAACACACACACAAAGCAAACTAATATACAGAAGAAATAGGAAAAAATTAAAAGACAGAAAGTAATAGAATTAAAAATATTTGAAGAAGGCTTCTTATAAAAGGTAGGATTTTAGTTGGAATTTAAAGGAAGTTGGGGAGGGGGTGTCTTTAGGTGTAGGAGAGCAGGGAGGACAGTTCAGACATGGTGGACCATGAGAAAGAATGGCTAGTGCTGAGAGATGAGAGTGCCTCATTTGTGGCTTGGAGAGTATATGTTGGAGAGGAAGACGTAAGAAGACTAAAGTGGTAAGAGAGAGTTAGATTATAAAAGGCTTTGAACACTAAACAGCGAATTCATATTTTTTATTTCCAAACAAGAATGGAAACTCAGTTCAAGGCCAATCTTTGGTGAATAATAATTTATAGCTTTATGTTTCATTATAAGGGATCAACTTAAAATACAGGAATGAATGAATAAAAAAATATCATTAAACACTTATATGTGCCAGGCATTATACTATCTCTGGATTTGCATCTCAGAATATGAATATAAGCAAGATAGTTTCTGCCTTCAAGGAGCTTACATTCTAATGGAAGACAACATATAGAGGTGAGTTATATTTGTAAATGAAAGCAGGAGTTGAAATGGTCTGGAAGTATAATGGTAGGTAGGACAAGGTAAGGAATGTGGAAGCTCACCTATGAGAATCCAGGGTTTTAGGGTTCTGGTTACAGTTCTGGTGAGAAGAGGAGGACCAGAATATTGGAACCATGGTTTAGAAATGGTCAAGAGGTGGTATGATTGCCTGGTTCTGAGCAAGATAAGGCAAAAGCCAACTTTTCAGAACTGAGGGTTCCAAGGGTACAATCCAAGTTCTGATGGGATGAGAAAGAGGACCAGAGTACAAGAAAACAGCTGGGAAGTGGGTGACTATGGCTACAAACCATGTTATATTATTAAAGGGAACCAGCTTTCCCCCCTAAATAATAGATTTCATCCCTGTTATTTATACATACCCAGAAGCTATTCAATTCCTAGAATTCTTTAAAAACTCCAAATCTTTCAGCAAAACTTTTAAGTGTTCCTTTCCCCCTTCTAATAACTATCTACCTTCCAATCTATCATACTTATCTGTTTCTCTTCTTTCTGACTGTGTCCACTTACACAAAGCAATCTCAGAATTAATTGCATTTAGACAAATCATTGGTTATGAGAAAAAGAACCAGTTATTTTCAAAATAACTAATTATTTGCTAACTACAGCTGTTTTTTTTTTTATCTCCTTCTGGTCTAGTTTGGGGAAACTAGCTAGCAGCTATAACTAATTTCTCAACTTCTTCTTTCTCTCCCTCCTCCCCCTCCTCCTTTCCATCTGTCTCTCTTCCTGATTTTTTGCTAATTTGAAAAATTAATAGGTAAATTTAAAAAGAAAAAAAAGGCAACCATCCCTGTCCCGTAGCACCCCCATAAAACCCCATATAGCCAAACCAGAAACTTTCTATAAAAAAGTCATAACTGAGGCTGGCATTTAGAAATAAATATAGTCTAGGCTATTAATATGAATTTTATCAGTTGTCCAAGGCCATTTAAGAAAGCATTAGCATCATGAAAGAAGCAGAAAAATTTACTATGTGGATTTTCAAATATCTTTTGTAAATTCTAAAACCCACAAAGCTTGTTTGTTTACCTGCTTTCATAATGCAAATAAATGCTGCATTCTGGAAAACAAATGTGTCCAATGTGCAATTCTGAAATGAGGAAAAACGTGCCTTGAAAACACAAGATTTTTTTTGAATAAATAAAAATTTAAAATTCATTCCCAAATGAAATAATTAGTCAAAATATATATTCTAGACACCCAGAGAAATCAATGTATATGTACATATATGTATATGTACATTTAGGTGTGTGTATACATATTCTATGACTTAACATTCAACCTGATTCCTAACATATGCTAATCTTCATAACATATGTAATATTAAAAGAAAATTTGGTAATACTTTAAATGTTCTATCATTGTGAATTCATTTCATATTCATTGTAATAGCATTGATCAAAATGAATTCATTTGGTATTCATGTAGATGTCACATGTACTTCCATAGGTGTTTCATTGTAAATTAGCATTTCTCAGAGGACACTTAAAATAAGTGTTACTGAAAGTTCTCATTACACATATTGCTGAGATTAGTACATTAAGGATCATGTACTTACATAGTACTAATGCATTTCTGCCACTTAAAAAGCTGCCTTACCCATTTCTGATATCTTGCAAATATCTAAGGCAATTTTGAGAATTACTGACATCCTCAAGGAAGTGGTACTTTTATGATTAAGTGGGTTGCCTATATTTTGCTCTATTATTTTTTTTTAACTAGAGCTCTGTTAGATTCAAGAAAAATTTAAATGATTTTTGGAGGAAGACAATACCAACATTTAAATGACCTCTTTGCCCTGGTGAACACAAAGAAATGAGACCTTGTCACTGAGTGAAATAAGTAAATAAATATAAATCAGTGGCAGGAATTTGTGGAGCCAGACTGTAAGATTTGCAATGCCAATATTTAACTCTTGCTAGTTATGAACTTACTGATCCCTGGTACACAGGTTTTTAGCTTAGCTTTTTCAGCTACCGCACCCCCCAAATCCAATAGTGTCAGCTATCTTTGGTTTTTGTGCTCTCCTTCCGACTTGTCTTTTAATTTGGTGTAAGACTGGTAGTGTTGTTTATAAAGCTGTAAAGTATTCAGAAAAAAAGAATGCTTTTTTAACCAAGAAGTTATTTTCTAGAATTATATAAAGTAATAATAAAATTCATTTAGAAGAAGGTAATCAATAATTTCAAGGTACATAATGAGAAAAAATAAGGAAAAGAGGCCTCTGACAAATTATTTTCAAAAACAGTATTAATAAAAATAATGATTGTTGTTTACAAAATAGAAAAGTGGATCATTGGAACAGCCTAGACAAGTTATGTACAGAAGCAAACATAGTATGTTTAGAGAATACAACTTCCTTTGCTGGAAAATCTGGAAAACAGCATGGTTTAAGAGGAATTTAATAAAATGAATAATATGGAAATAGGTGATAACACATGTATAACCCAGTAGAATTATTTTCAGCTCCAAGAGAGATGAGGGAAAAGGGGAAAGAGAGAAAATGAATCATGTAACCATGGAAAATATTTTTAAAAAATTAAAATTTTTATAAAAATATATATTTCATAATATATCTTATACTGTATAGAAAATTATGCTCCAAGTAGTTTAATGACATATATAGGTAAAATCACAAAAATTCAAGAATAAAAACTTGTATCTTTCATTAGTGATTAGAAGAAAATTCATTATCAGAAAGGGAACACAGATGACAAAAAGTCAATATAGATAATTTTTAATATAATATTAAAGTTCTGCACAAATAATTTCAATGCAGCTGGAATAAGAAGCCACTCTATAGATTGAAGAAAAATATTTTTGCTTCATGAATCCAAGGGAAATTGACACAAATACAGACTAAGTAAGTTGACATATATTAACAATTTTTGAAAAATGAATGAGAGTATCAATGGCCATATTAAAATATTCTAAATGAATAAGAGAAATGCAAATAAAAAGTTAAAGAGATCACTTCATGCCCACAAAATTAACTGAGAGGAAAAGATAGACTTATTCAATGTTAGGAGATTTTAACAAAAAGATACACTAATATTCTAGTAGTAGACCTATAAATTGATCCAACAATTTTTGAAAAAAATTATTAAGAAAGTTATTAAATTGTTTGTGTCTTCTGACCCAACAATACTGCATTTGGTCATATATAAGTTGGGTGGTACAGTAGATGAAGCAATGGACTGGAATCATGAAGGTCTGAGTTCAAATGCAGCATTAAACACATAAATTGTAGGAGCCTGGGCAAGTTATTTAATCTCTGTTTCCCTTAGTTTCTTCAACTGTAAAACCAGGTTAATAATAGCACCCAAATCATAGGATCATGTTGAAAATCAAATGAGATCATATTTGTAGAGTGCTTAATACAGTGCCTGGTTTATTATTATTATTATATTATATTAGTGGATTATATTATATATTTGATCCTTACACCAACCCTGTTAGGTAGGTATTATTAATTTATCCATTGTACAGATGTGAAAATTGAGGTTAAGAGAGTTTAAATAATTTGCTTAGAATCACAAAAGCAATTGGTGGTTAAGCTGGGATTTGAACCCAATTCTAAAGGTCTAACTGCATATACAGTCTTCTTCCTCTTATGCTTGGATATAGTTGATATCAGAGTTCTGCTTAACTGACTTCTATTTTTTCTTGTCTTAAATGCTGTCATGGCTACAAGGGAGGATGTGGTGGTATAGAATTACTGAGAAGTGATAAAAAACAAAAACAAGAACAACAGTAGCAACAACAAAAAACAAGCTACATTTCTGTTTTCTTTTTTATTTTAGAGAAAAGTTGATTTTGCACAGAAGATGTGCAAATGGTAGCAACTAAAAGAGTGAAGAGTGAAGAGTGTAATGACAAGCATGGGTGAAATAAGTGTGCCAGGAAATCTGGATGCTTGGTGAGCTAAGACAAATAGTATTGATGCAGCATCCTAGGAACATGTGGGGATGTCACCAGCCCAACACTAATTACAAAAGAAGTCTAGTATTTCCTAATGTAACTGTGTCATCCTAACTGGACTAGCACATAGTTTGCATTTGTGGAAGAGTAAAATGCCTTCCAAAGCAAGACAGAAATCTAGAAAACATTCTCAGATGCCCCAATTAAAAGTATTTCCAAACCTTTTTTTATGAGTAGTACTTAGTTTCTATCTTCTTGAAATGTTAAAGGTGGAAGGATGGCAGTATTCCAAATATATGTATACTTACTCCACATAAACATACACATAGATACAGCTATCCCTTCCACATCACAACTTACGCCCTCACAGTTTCAATATATTGCATGTCGACATAAGACATTAAGTGGGAATTCTTGGGGAGTTTTGTGGAAGCCACAGATGATATATGAAGGCCAGCAAACAACACAGAAAAAATTTAAAACTCAAGAATGCATTATATATATATACATATATATAATATTGCATATCAATATATTTTATCTTTTAATACCAAAACATATACAATTCCTATAAGTAAAAAGTTAGCAGATAATACGCAGAGACTAGAAATGTAGGTATATATTAACATTGGCTTACATACAGCCTATGTCAAATACTTTATCCAGATTTTACAATAAGGTACTGTAAAAGCCCCATAAAAGAAAAAAAATTCAAATTTCTTCTCTGGTATGGTGGGAGGACCAAAATATTTTACATGGATTTTCCAGCTTGTGGGAATGCCATATCTCCAACCCCTATGATATAGAAGGAATACCTGTATATTATGTATATATCTATATAAATAAGTATATATACACACATATGCATATAAAACCCTGAGTCTGAGGAGATCAGGAGTCATTGCTGCTTGCTATGCTCTTTTTTTCTGTTAGGAATCTCTTGCCAATCAAGGGTTTGATACAATGATACAAGGAATGGAATCCAGTTGCAAAATCCAGCAGGTGAGGTTATGAGATCTACTTTGGATTTAGTAGATCTCAGTCTACACAGTGAGGATGCCTGCCTCACCTGCATTCATTTTTGCAAAAGTAAAACTGGTTACCTTAATGATGATATTTTTCTCTTTGAAAATTATTATAGAGGGTAGAGTCACAAATCCCAAAGTTCTTGATGTTGGCAGGCTATTGTCTAGAAAAATGAGGTTTACAAATTGCTTTACTTATGGAGTTGATTTCAAAAGTCCAAGGGTATGGGACTCTTTACTCTTGGTGGAGATCAATGCCCTGGGCCAGAAAAGAGTGAAAAAAAGGAAAGTTTTGTTCTTTTTAGATTCTCTTCCATCTCTTTGGTATTTCTTTGGGTTCCTCAGTCACTTCAGGTGCTTTTTGACTTCTGTTTTAAAAAAGATGGATGATGCCAACCCTGTTTCAAGAGGATGAAAGGAGAAGAAAACTGGTGAAAAGTTGGCATGAGAGCACCCAGCAGTTTCCATCATGTCCCCACCCCCAACTTACTAGAAACTTCAGAGAATTTCTCCTGAGATGAGATCTGTGTTTTGGGTTGAGCTCAGTTGACCTTGGTTGAGTTTCTTCACTTTGTATTGTCTAGCATGTATTCTCCTATGTATCTATTCTGTGATTTCTGTTTTAGAAGCAACTTGGATAAATTAGTTTCTTTTTGATTTGTCATGTTTTTCTTCATGGAATTGTTATTTGATGGAAAATGAATCAAGCCTGGAATAATTAAGCATGGGATTTTCCTTTCCTCATTAATGAATAATGATCAGAAGTTTATCTTGAACCTAAAAATTACATCCCCTAGCCTAACAGCATTTAAGGGGAAAATTAGATATAATTCTAGCCTGGTATCTCCTCATTGTGAGGGTAACAGAAAAGCCAAGATTCTGGCTCCAACCTCCTGCTTTCCTTTCTGGCAGGAATGAAAATCCCCCTGGAGAAGAGTTGGGGTAAAGACAAGGGTAGAGAAGTCTATTCTTACTTCCCTTCAAGCCATGCAATAACACTATATGGTTACTTGTGGGGGACAGACTTACTGTATATTACCTCATTTATCTCAACATTTTACAGAGGAGGCTCATAGAGGTCAAGTGACTTTCCCAAAACAAGACCTGCCCTTATCTTGTGTGAAGGAAATGTTTTCCCTTTTGGAATGGCAAGTGCTTAAGTGACTTTCATTTTTATCTTTTTATCTCTAAATTTAATCTCCTTTTACCAGCCTCTCTTTGTGGACAATGTTTCCTCTCTGTTTTTACACCTGTTACTACGTGGGATCCCCATCCCTGAGATGGACCTTCTTTCCTCCATCTTCATCATCAGGAGGTGACACCTAATTTGGAGCTGACACAGTCAGAGCCAAGTTTCCTGCAGGCCACCAGACTCACACCTGCAGAATTTGCCGGCACATCCGTTTTGAAAACACACAAAATGGGTAATTGGGCACACAAATGCCTATTTGCATTGCAATTTGGCATTTGTATACACAATGATGGATTTTTTTCATGTGCAAATTCAGGGTCTGCATGTGCAAAATGGATATGTCTTCAAGTGGGGAGGACTATGTTTTTTTAGAAACCTGATCAAAATTTGATAAATGCTAGGAAAATAGGTAATGTATATGAATGCAGTTCTATTGTTCATCTTGTCCAGGTAAAGGCTATGTGATAACACATGTAGCTTCACTTTAGAGAAGAATCTTCTTGGCTATTCAGAAAGAAACCAGATTTTCCCAGTGAGTAAGTAGGGTCAAAGAAAAGGCAAGTCCAACCAATGCATAGTCTTTGCTCTTGACAAGGGAAATAAATATTGACTGCTTCATTATTTTTCACATCTAAGAACTACAATGCTTTCACTATGTTGAAATAAACAAAAATGTTCAAAAATTAATTCTATGTTATGTAGTTTCTGTTGCATATAGTAGGTGGTTATGTAAATATTTATTGGTGACTGACTATCTAGCTTCAAATTCAGGACGATGTAATTTATATTTGCCATATCCATGTGATATTGCAACTGTTCTGATAAGATTAGTATGACCCCTAGGCTAAAATGGTGTGCACATTGTCAAGATGCTCCGTATCTCCCAATCCCCTTTTTCTCCTTCCTGTCTTCTTTCAGCTGCATGCCTCCACCCTGTCCCCTTTATTTTTTTCATTTTTATTTAGAATATTTTTTCATGGTTACATGTTTCATGATCTCCCCCCTCCCAAAGCTGACAAGCAGTTCCACTGGGTTATACATGTATCATTGTTCAAAACCTATTTCTATGTTATTCATATTTGCAGTAGAGAGAACATCAAAACCCTAATCACATCCCCCTCGAATTATGTGATCAATCATATATTTTTCTAATGCATTTCTGGTTCCACAGTTTTTTTCTCTGGTTGTAGATAGCGTTCTCTCTCCCAAGTTCCTCTGGATTGTCCTGGATCATTGCATTGCTGCTGGTAGAAAAGTCTACTACATTCCATTGTGCCATAATGTATTCGTCTCTGTGTATAATGTTCTCCTGGTTCTGCTCCTTTCTCTCTGCATCAATTCCTGGATGTTGTTCCAGTTCCCATGGAATTCCTTCTTTACTCCTTTCAGCACAATAATATCCCATCATCAACATATACCACAATTTGTTCAGCCATTCCACAATCAATGGACACCCCCTTGTTTTCCAAATTTTTGCCACCACAAAGAGCATGGCTATGCATATTTTTGTAGAAGTCTTTTCCCTTATTATCTCCTTGGGGTATAAACCCAGCAGTTGTATTGCTGGATCAAAGGGCAAGCATTCATTTAAAGCCCTTTGTGCATAATTCCAAATTGCCCTCCAGAATGGTTGGACCAATTCACAATTCCATGAGCAGTGTCCTGTCCCCTTTCAACAAACATCTCAGCACCATTAGACTGGAAGCTCTTTAAGGACAGAGATCATCCTTTACATTTCCTTGAACCTCTAGGGCTCAGCACAGTGCATGGCACATAGAAAGTGCTTCACAAAGGTTTATTGACTGATACCTTCTTGTGCAGGGCATTGTATCAGCTTCTGGAGCTATAAATATAAGGCTACAACAAGTGCTTTCTTCAAGGAAATGCTATTAGTATTGCCACATGTACACATATAAGCATATTAGGCAAATTAATTCCATTTTATTTTAAAAAATATTTTAATTTTTAACCAAGTACATGTAATATTGAATTTCCACACAGGTTTTCCTAAGTTACTAATTCTATTAAAAAAAAACATTGAGTGTATGATCCCCCCAAGTCTTCCAGGAAGACTTGTTCAGGAGGCAGTTGTGAATTTTTGAGCAGTTCAGGAGGGAAACAGGGATGCCTACATAGATTTGAGTGTCCATGGTATAAAGATGAGACTTAAATGCTTGAGAGCTGATGCACTATTCCAGAGAATACCTGAAGAAAGGGAAGAGAAGGGCAGTGAGTTGGGAGATACCTTTCCTAAGGGGAATCTCCTCACCTGTGCCCTTTGCTCCTAATTCTCTTCCAAAATGATATCTGTCTTTCTGCCTGACCCAACCTCATTGATCATTCTTCAAAGTCCCCCCTTAACCCTTCCTGGCTGCCTCCTCTGCCCACCACACATTTCCTGTCCTCTAAACCAACACAATGATGGCAGGTCGGAGCACATGCTTCCTACACATCACCTAATGCCCATCTCTATTTGCTTCACATACATCTATTTCCCCCTAAGTCTGTTGGCTCCCCCCAAAAAAAGGTTACAATTTCTACCCCAGACACAGTCCTGGGCACACCGCCCAGCTGTTGTTCCACCATACTCTTCCCTGAACAATACTCTTCAACAACAACAACAACAAAAACGACAAAAACTCGTCAACCTATTTGGCGACTCCGAGAGCTGAAACTCATCAGTGGAAAGTTTAAGAGCTGGAAGCTTTGCCAATGACATTGAGCTCCATTAGATGTTCTATATTTACAATGCTACAGGACCGCCGGGTTATTATTATTGTTTTTTTATTTAAACTCCAGTTCCTCCCCTTTCCTCCTCCTCCTTCAGCATAACAAGGCCCTAATGGGCTTCATGTCCAAGTGCCTATTTTTATTAAAGACAAGTGTAATCTTTTGTAGTCCAAATGTCCCTATCATAAATGCTAACGGAGAAAAATATTAGGACTCATTTATTTATGAACCTGTTAATAATGAGGTTCAGTTACGAAAAAGGCTTCCTCAGCAAAACCCTGCTGAACAAACAATGCTCGCTGGGGAAAAAAAATTAAAAAAAAAGAGCTAGTTAGCCTTTCTGACTTAGATAAAGCTATGGAGAAATGACAAGTGCCAGTAATTAGCGAAGCCTCTTCAACAAGATAACCCTATACATCTTTGTCTATTTCAATCACCAAAGACTCCGATTCAGTGTAAAATTAAACCTTGGATGCCATCAATTTCTGTTAACCTTTTTATATTGTTCTGTGTTCATGCCCATGTGATAGATAGGCTTTGTCATTATATTAAATGGTGACATCTCTGCAGACACGTGACCCCCAAACTGTTTGCTCCTTAGCAAAGTATTCTTAATCAGCTCTGGGTGACTTTCACAATTGGGGTGGGGGGATGGATGGATGGGGGTCCCCCATGGGGGACTTCGCCGGGAGCCTGGCTATTTTTGCCTTGGCATTTTGGCTTGGACCCCTGACTTAGTTGGAATTCAGCGTCTGAATCTAGACTCGGGGTGTGTGTCTATTCTTTTCATCCCTGGGTTTGGCAGATGGTGTCTGAGAGTTTGGAGCCATTTATTATATTCTCAGGGACATTGAGATGTTTGTGAATCCCTTAGAGGTTTGTCTTTCCTTCACGATTTCCTGCTGCCTTCCCCAAACCTTCAACTTGGTTTAAAGGACCCTCATCACTGGCTTCTGGGGCTGTTATTCTTAATAGGGGCTCTTTTTAAATTTTACTGCTCAATGTCCTTTGCTGCAGATAGGGTTTTATTAATTTATTCATTCATTATTGCAGGGAGCAATAATAAAGGGTATTATCCAAATTGGGAAATAATTGGAAATAATAAGAAATCACTGTTCATCTGTCAGTGTAAAGTTTCTCTTGAGTAAAATGCTGGATGTGAAGCCTGAGCGCGGGAGCCAACAAGCAGATCTGGACAAATAAACAATGATTGTTGAGATTCCTTGCTGTCAACTCTGACCTTGGCTGCTTCTTTGCTTTTTGTCACAAAAGGAAGCCCCCAAAGCAGGTTGCTCCATGGAGTCCAGGAAAGCCTCATCTCTGGGATCAGTGTCCAGGGAAAGTTCTGTCAGGGGGATGCTTTCATTACTAAGCTTGCTGCTTTCTTTTTGCTCATTCCATAATCTGTTTTCTGGATGTGCTTGCTTTCATTTTCCTCTTTATAGGTTCGAGATCCTCTAGCGTCTCCCACTCATCTCCCTCAAACATTATCTGCTCTACCGAGTTAAGCCCAACACACACTCTACCCCCAAACATTCTCTTTTCAATTTTGGGGTGAGGGCATGATAGTTATTGTATGGAGGAAGTATTTCACTGTAGAAAATTCACCTTCTGCAAATTCCTTCTCGCTTTAAGCCTATGGTAATAGGTCCCTGGGAAATTTTTACAGTCTACCATGTAAATATGTATTTACACAATATTTTAAGATGCACATTATCTAGTCAATAGAGCATAACAGCTCACCATTACAGCCTATTGAATAAAATGTATTTAAACAATGTTTAAAAGCACAGGTTACTTATGTGATGAATTGTGACAGCATCAGAGACAGGTGCTGTTTATCATGGGGACAGCTATATTTGGACTCCTTTTAGGGTTTTTGATGTGTTTGTTTTTCATGGAATGAGGTTGAGCCCCATGACATATGTCATAAAGGACCTGGGAATGGGGAGAAAGTCACCATTAGCTATGGGACTTCAACTCTTCCAAGTTTGAGTCAGTTGTTAAAAGAAGATCTTTTGCATTCTAAAAGATGTTGGAGATCCAAAAATGAAATAAAATCTGTCTGGTCTATGAGTTTAAATTATTTATTTTGATTTTCAAAATCAGAGGTGCAAAATTCTTTGGAAAAGTTGGACAAAATGTGTTCTTTGTCTATGACTGTCAAAAAGATGTGTTAGCCAGCATCATTCTAGTTATGGGCTCCTTCTCTTAGGAGTACGTATAGGATTTACATCCAAAATCCTGCCTCCCTAAAATGTAGGGCATCAGCAAAGACAGGAATCTCATAGGAAGAGTCCTTCCAAAAGAAATCCAGACAGAGAGTCTAAGCTGAGATGATTTTCCAAAATATAATTTTCAGATATTGAGAAGCCAATAATGCCAGGTTCTAAAATTAGCTAAGTTTTCTTTGGGTCCTCTTTTCCTCTGTTTACTACTGAAAAGGAGCTCTCCCAGGACCTACTGTGTCTCTAGGACTTCACTATCATTTCTAACTTCTCTTCTTTCTCTTCCATGTAGTCATTTATTCTCTAACCCTACCACATCAGGGTCAAAAGCTTCAGTTTCTTCCTTAGAAATTTCTCAACTTTTCAGGTGTATTCTGAAGTGCCCCTTTATATTTAAAAATAGCTTATTTGGTTTAATTTTCATTATTTTTAGGTGTTAAATTTTAGATCAGCCCACTATGTCTTAAGCCACAGTATTAGAATGCTGCTTGACTCACTTCCAAATTGAAGACCTTTTAAAAAAATTGAAGCAGTCCAATAATTTTAAATCACTCTACACTGTGCATTGCAATTTAAAATTATTGGAGTGCTTCAAATTTTTATAAGCCCTTGAATTTGGAAGTGATCAAGGTTCTAGGCATACTCAGTGTAGAGCAATTTAAAATTATAAGAGCTGTCAAATTTTTATATAAGCACTTCAGTTAGAAAAGGGATTTGGGTTCTGGGCATGTGCAGAGAAGAGCTATTTAAATTATTAAAAGTACTTCAATTTTTTCCCCAAGCACCTGATTTTGGAAGGGTTTTGGTTTCTGCAGTCTAAAGTGACAACTTCCTTTGAGAGCTTCTTTGTAAAGAGACTTTCAATCTTATAAACAGGGCCAGTGGTGTGGGCACATGAAGCAAGCAGCTGGTTTCTCTTTTAATTTGGAGGGCACCAGAAAGAGTCTGGGCTCTTCCCTCTCTTCAGACGCTCGGCTCGCCCCCTCCTTAAAAAATGTCCTTCCTCAATGGCCTGATAATCTACGAGTTGAGGCCTTTCCTTTGGGTTAAGACATTATTTCCAGAAGGCCAGGTTAAAATGCTAATCTCTTACCTAGGAGGTTTAACACATTAAACCATTAACACATTAGCATGGATTAATTTATCAGCAGAGTGTAGTCTCCTGAGGGAATAAGGCACGCGGTATGGACGTTTTGGTAGACAAAGTAGGCAGGCAGAGAGAGAAGGGGATGGGACGTGGGTGATTATCCTGGGGGGTGATACAGGGCACAGCTGAATTCCAGAAGGCGCCAGTGGAATGGGCTCCCGAGCTCTCACTTAGGAAGGGTGTGGTACCATGAGGAGTTCATTCATTCGGGAGTGCTGAAAATCAAGTATTCACCATTTGGCCAAAGACTGGCCCTGCATATAAACTAAAGGGATCCTTTTTAAAGGTGGCTTTTCTGATACTTCCTTTGCTTATTTGACTTGTGTTATGTCCAGGCCATAAGCTTTCTCTTTTCTTGAAAGTAAAATATTCTGCAGCTAAAAACATGTTATGGGGCAAATTGATCTTAGGGCAAAATCAATAAGTTCAGCTTTTAAAATTCCTGCTCTCAGGAGGTTAAAAGAAAAAGAAATGGGGGTTTTATTTCATTTTATGCGAAATAAAAGAAGTACTTCCCACCCCCACACCCCCAAAGTTCTTTCCTCCATAAAGCTCTCTGCCTTGCTCTGATGTGGGGAGATGACCCTGAACTTCCCAAGGGCTCCGCCAGTGGATTATAAGCTTGGAAAAGGCCAACCAGACTCAAGAAAAGACCCAGGATCAGACTGTTTATGTCTGTCATCTAAGATCAAACTAGTCCCGTTGGCAGAGAAGTTCATCTTTGCTGAGCCCTGGCCACCAGGTGTGGACTTGTTTTGGCCAGAACAACACACAAAGTAGACTGATGGAGAAGTGGAGGGAGTTGTGGTCTGTGTCAGGCGGTGCTCACACAGATGAAATCCCAGATCCTTGAAGTAAGAAGGGGAAAAAGTGTTTACTTTTCTAAAATAGAAAGGAAAGGTTGGCTATAAGATGTGAAACAGATACTTTGAAGGTATTATCTGCATTAATTTCTTAGTTTAGCCAAGTCATGGATGATCATTTTGAAACATTTCTCTTGGAAGCACTGGCTACGTTCTCATCTTGGAGTGACTGGGTCTTTTTACAGAAGGACCTTCTCCTAAACTGGAGGACTGTAGTGCATTTGGAAACCAGAGAACTCAAAATGAACTACTTTGAACTTCAGAGGCATTGTGGCTTCCTTTTAACAGTTGTGTTGCTGACTCTGAAAAATTCTGATGATCCCAACAGTTCACCAAGGTGATGGTGTGAAGCTTCCCTGTGGACTTAGCATTTTGCTATTTTCTCTCCTAGATGAACAAAAGCCTTAGTCTTCTCAGAAAACAGTAGAAAGACTATGGAGATGTCAGGAAGTCTTGAAGTCCTTGAAGTCTTCAGGTGGATCAAGAGAAGTGGTACCTTTGAACTGTGAGGCATTTTGGACCATTAGGGTCAGGGATTAAAGCTACCTCCAAGTTCCACCTCAACACCCATCTAGACATTGGCCATTCTACTTCAAGAGAGGTGTTATTCTTATCCCCTTTACAGTGAAAGCCCTCTTGCCCAGACGAGTCTAGGTAGAGAGAAGTGAATTCTTTTTCTTTTTAAAAATTGAAATGACAAGTTGGTTCATACCCCTGTCACTGTGTGAAACAACAAGCTTATTTTTGGTCTTTGGGGGTCTGGTTCATATTTGGCACATGTCTTAGAGATAGAATACATATCCAGCCTGGTGGTAACACAGATCTATTTCTTCTTCACTGAAGGACACTCATTTATTCCAGATTTAGTTAAGCAAGTGCTTATTGAGCACTGACTCCATGGCACTAATTTGTATTTATATAACACTTTTCACACATCATCTCATTTGATTCTTATAAAAGATCTGAGGTGGATACCAGAGGCATTATCATTCCCATTTTATGGATGGGAAAGCTGAGGTGCTAAAAGGTTAAACAAATGATTTTCCTATGATCATCTAGTTAGTGAAGCTATCTGAAGCTGAATTTGAACCAAGGGATGCCCTGTCTCCAAGTCTAATATTTTTCCATTACACCCCATTGCCTCATGAAAAGCATAGTGTATAGAATGAAAAGAATGGGCTGCTTTGCTTGCCCAGTGAATCAAACTTTCTATTGTTGTTTATCAAGTTGATCTGGAAATTGTGAGTAATTCATTCATTCTTCGTCAAAGAATTTTAAACGTGGAAAAGGATTTAGAGATGCTCTATCTAGTTTAACCCCTTCACTTTACAGAAGAAACTGAGATTTAGGGAAAAAAAAACAGATTGAACAAGTTTATGTTGTGAGTGAACTGGTTTGAACTAGAAGCTTGAGATCCCAATTTCCCAGTAGCCTTTTCATTATGGCAGACTTCATTCAGATGGACTCATGATTATAAACACATATCACAATATACATCTAGACACACACACATTTCCCTATACACATACAATGTACATGCATGTCTGCATAAAGCAAACATATATGTGTGCATATATACATACATGTAGTTATACATACACACATTTGCCTATCCAACATGAGTGAACAATGAGTTGCAAAAGGACATTATAGCAATTGCCAATTCAGGGTTGTTCTGTCTTTCAGAATGTTCCATTCACTTGCTTCCACTTAGGGCATAAGGAGGCCATTTGCAGTTCTCACACCTTCCTTAAAATGAAGGTTTTGAATAAAAGCCAGTCATAGAATTAAGTCAGGGCAAAGTAATGTCAGGGGGTGAAATTCAAAAGACAATACGTAATAATTGGTTTTAAAACAGGAGCCAGATGAATCATAAGGTCAGAAATGAAAGAAAAAAGCTTTTCAAGAAGACTTTGGGGCCAGGGCTGCAAAACGAAGCAACCAGGATGTCTGGGGAATCTCTAATGTGGGACCTTCTCTCAATGAACAGCCGACCATTTTTTCAAGATGTTTGAAGAAAGGGGCTGTACATTAAAGCCTCCGAGAAAATGACCTCTCCTTGATTGATTCATCTCAACTCCTTTTGGTCTTTGAGGAGAATAACTATGTGACCAAAGTCACATCACCCATCGATGTTTTAGATATACTAGCCCTAGACTAGTCGTCCAAACCTTTAAATTTAGAGATCAGAAAACAGAGATTTAGAGGAATGAAGTAATTTGCCCTAGGTCACATAGTTAGTTTGTCTCAGAGGTATAATCAGAACCCACTTTTCCTGACTCACAGTTCAAACTGCTTCAAGAGAGGGGAAAAATAAAGCTAGAGGGTCCCTTTGTTCAGCCTACATCTCCTGCCTTTGTCTTAGCTTCTCTGACCTCTGTTTGGAACATTGCTGTGGCCCAGAGTAGGCAGGTGTCTTTCTCTGATCAACTTTCTCTCTCAAAAGGGAAAGAAAACTTTCCCTTTCAGGGTGAGGGACCCCATTTTGTGAGTTCCCAGGTTAGCCATCTTTCTGTTATTTCCTGCTGCCTCTACACAGAGAGACACCCCACAACTATGCTACCTAATGAACTAGGAAAATGAGGAGATTACAAAGAAAATGAGGGCAGCAAAGATATATAAAACATCATCCTTGAGCTCAAGATACCCACATTCTAGTTAAAAGATAAGACTAAACTCCAAGGCATGGAATATATGAAAGAGTGGCTAGTTAAGGGGCAAAGGAAGAAGGTTGAAGAAAGAAAAGGTGAATAATTTGGTGAGATTTTTTATGTGACCCATGTTTTGTCCCCTAAACAACTGTCTTCTGACCCAGCTCAGGACTTAACTACATTTCATATGTGTTTGTACTTGCCTTGATTCTCTTTCCCCCACTGAGGCATTTGGGAGCCTTATCATGATTGAAGATCCCTTCTGAGGAAAGGAGGAGTGATATAGCTAGAGATGTGCCCAATCTCATTTGGATGAATGTGAACATTTCCATTACATTTCCTAAAAAATCCTTCCCTTCTCTCTTAAAATTAATACAAAGTATCAGTTTCTCCCCCAAAGTTCATGATTTTGATTTATTATTTTTTCCAATTAAATGGTAGATTTCCATATAAGTTTTTCAAAGTGATATGATCCCATTGGTCTCCCTCCCACTTTCTCTCCCCCTCCCAGAGCTGACAAGCAATTCAATCTGGTTATACATGTATTATCATGCAAAGTATATTTCCATATTGTTCATTTTTATAAGTGCTAATCTTATAAAAACAAAACCACACAACATATACCCAAATAAAGAAGTGAAAAATCGTATGCTTTCCTCTGCATTCCTACTCCAATAGTTCTTTTCTGGAGGTGGAAAGCAAGATTAGAAGGGAAACAAGAAACAGAAAAGAATTTTCATGAGAAATTTCTCTGATGAAGATCTCATTTCTCAAATATATAAAGAACCAAGTCAAATTGATAAGAATATAAGTCATTCTCTAATTGACAAATGGTCAAAGGATATGAATAAGTGTCAGTTCTAAGATGGAAGGGTAATGAGGGCTAGGCAATTGGGGTCAAGTGACTTGCCTATGGTCTCATTGTTATGAAGCTTCAGGTTCTCCCGGCTTGGTGCTTTATCCACTGTGCTACTTAGCTATTCCTTCTATTGACTTTTCATAACTTTGGAAGAAGTTTCTTTTCTTTTAAAAATATATGAATATAGAGTCTTGATTTGGATTTTTCAAAAATGGTGCCTTCATGACTTGATAGAGGCAGTGTCTTTATTTGTGGAAGCAATCTACCTGGCCATGTAAGATTCATCTTCCTAAGTCACTCACAAAATGACCATTTTTAGAGCCCGCTCTCATTTCCTGTTTGAAAAGATGATTTAAGCAAAAACAAAATATCATGCAGACTTCCATAATGTGGTTTATACCATCTAAATTTTCTCATCTTCTCCTTAGATAATTTTCCTCAACAGCTACCTGTGGTGCTCCAGTGTATAGCAGGCTTCCTCCAACCCACCCTCCTACTACCCCTCTGACCCTAAGTTTCAACTCATTGGTCCTTTTTTTACTTTCCAAGTTGTCACTCTTTCCCCTAGCATATGAGGTTGGAGAGGGTGGCTCCCCAGTTCCTCATAAAAATACACAAGTACCTCTTGACTCTCACTACCAATTCCCTAGGATAGTGCCTACAACACTTTAACTCTCTTCCCTCCAATTTATTCATCATGAAACTTCAAGACCAATTTTCTTTATGCATGTATTTGATGATTCACTCATTGGCTCAATAACAGTCAGTGGCTCTCTCTTGCCTAATAGATAAAATGCAGATGCCTTTGTTTAAACTTCAAGTCTTCCATAATCTAATGCTTTCCTATCACTCTCACTTTTTGTCTCAAGGGGGCACTAAGAGTGGACATTGACTTAAATGATACAATAATAAACTCCATCCACATAATCTATATTACAATTAAAACCCCAAATGTGTTTGAATTCCTCAGCCTCCCTGTCTTTATTCTTTTCGTGTAGCCAGAATATTCTCCTCTCTCCTTCTTGATTTCCTCTCCATTAGATTAAAACTGCAATGCAAATATCACCTCCTTGATGAAGCTTTTCCAGACTCCTTCAGTTGGGTTCATATCAGACTTAACAAACTACTTCATTTTGTATTTCTGTACTGAGCATATATTATTTTGTATCGGGATTTTCTTTGTGTAAGATGCCCTAATTGAAAACTCTGTGAGGAAGGGGTCAATTTGGCTTTATATTTTCCCCAATACCTAGCATAGCTGAAGTCAGGGGAGTAGAAGAAATTGCCAGAGGAAAGCATAGAGAGAAGAGAAAAGGAACCAAAGTCTAGACCTCAAATAGCACCCACATTAAAAGTTCAAGAGAAGAAGAAGACAGCAAAGACAGGAAAATAGTTAAAAGAGAGGAGGGAAAGAAAGGTGCAGTCTCAGAAGTCAAGGGAGAAGGGGGTGTCCAGAAGAAGTAGGTTGGTGTTATCAAATGTTGGAGAGAATGCAGAGACTTGTGGGTAGGCTTGGGAGTAGAAGTAAAAAAAAACAACATTGGAGGTGATTTTTTTTGAGACCATTTTCAGTAGAGTTATTAGGAAAGGATAGAGATTGCAATGATTTGAGGAAAGTAGGTTCCAGGAAGTGGAACTTTTAGCTTTAGGCAATTTCTCTTTCCTCACCTCCATGCTTCTAGGAGTTTGTCAGTGAATGGTGAGATAATGGGTAGGTAGCTGAATGGGTGGTTGTGGGGTGGGGATGGGAAGACAGGCTTACATTTCATGAACATTCCTTGAAGATGTCCACATGTCTGGTCTACTGACCTACCTTTGTCTTCTTGTTTTGTGTCTTAGTATGTCATGAAATCAATAACATTAGGTAACAATATGAGAGGAGAAAGAGAAGACAAAATTCAAGATGGCACCAAGGTTTCACAGACAAGGAACTGGCTGGCCAAAGCTATCCTTTGCCATCCTCAGGATGCTGTTTCTTCATCATTCATGAAGGAGAGTTTGGGTACTAAATAACTAGTATTTATCTCCTATAACTGTGCACCTTTATCATATAGGGATCCATCCCTCTGAAACATTTTCCTTCTCTCTAAAAGACACACTTTTTTTGCTTTTAGACCCCAAAGCTGGAGTTTAAATATAAGATGCCAAAACCATTTGTCTCTTACCCCATTTAGAGACTTTCTTGCTGTGGTCCTTGGTGACTGCCTCGACTCTCTGGTATATCTATTATTATCTAGTTTCTTAAGTATATACTAGAACTTTCCTTTGGCTCAGTCCTTAATGAAGATCCGGCTATATTGGATGAGTCCTTGCCTTGTAGATAGGTTCAATATGAGTAGCCTCCTGATCTATGTACAATTCAGGGGTTCTTCACATTTTTGTGTGTTATGGACCCCTTTTGGGAAACCTATGAACCTCATCTCAGAATACTGTTTTAAATGTATTAAAATGTGTAGTATTGCAAAGGAAAGCAATTATTAAAAATCAAATTCATGGATCTCAGGTAATGAACCCCTGCTAGATCCTAATTTCCTGCTAACTTTTTTTGTAGTTCTGAGCCCATGTTCCCATGTGGGTCATCTGCTGGCTCCTTATCATTTGCTAAGCAAAACTGACAGATTCATCTTCAGGCCAATAGAAAACAGGCTTTTGTTTGGGACCCATTCACATCCTTGCCTCCAGAAGTCACCAGCTCTTTGGGGCAACATCTGGCAGTGTGTGTATGTGGGGGGGGTGAGGGTAGAGGGGGAGAGGGGATGTGTCAGTCCAGACAAATATTTCAATCATGATTCATAAACCAAATTCACAAGGTTACAGAAGTATCAACATTGTCTCATGTTTCCCTCCCTCCCTCCCTCCCCCCAAGTTAATTGTCATTTCACCTCTGCCTCCCAGATACTCTGACACTACACACAAATACAATGCCCCATAGCAGGGATGCCCGACTTGCTTTAAAAATCCATTTCCTAGCACAGCACAATAGGAGCAAGCCTCCATCAGCCCCCACCTCTGTTGACATGTTTCACAGAGACACACCTACAGCCACCAGACTGCTTTTTTCAGAAACTTCTCATCTTGCTGATTTCACTTAAGACACTGCTTTCTCCAAACCTTGCCTTGAGTAGATTCATGCTAATGTTGACAGTTCTCCCCCCTTCCCCCTTTGTTACAACGTGGAAGCCAAATACAGTATGAGGTGAGCTTGTCTGAGGAGATGAAAGATGGCAAGAAATGGGTGTTCAGGGACCAGTTCCTTGGTGACATCGACTGTGCATTCTTTCCTCTCAGTATCTCTCTGTCTCTCTCTTTCTCTCGCTCTCTCCCTCCCTCTCTCTCTCCCTTGCTTCCCCCTCTCCCTCTCATTCTCTCTGAAATGGTCTGTGCCTCTGGTAATTTACATAATACTCTTCTGACACCTTTACTTTAGTCATCAATCACGGTACCTTCTCTCAGTCTATCTTTTGTCTGAGCATGTCTCTTCTTTATCAGGCCATGCACAAAAGATTAATTTCACAGTTTTTCTCCCTTCTTTCTTTCCTTGCAAGATACAAAGCTCATGAAATGACAGAAGCAAGATAATGAAAACAACAATGCAAGCAATTTTTTTTTGTTCTTGCAGGTTGGATCTCAAGATACTTTTTTTAACCTCATTGTGTGCCATCTGTCTCAGAAAAGGTCTGCTCGGTATTTTTTTTTTTTAATACTGTTCTGATGCTGCTCAGTAGACTACCTGGGGGAAAAAATTACATATTTAAATCAGGTCAGAGGCTTTGATTTTCAAACTCTTGCCGAACAATTAAAGTAAGGGGGCCATTTCTAATGGTGGCATGGACTACTGCACAGTGCCCACACCCCAATTAATATTAATGAGATCTTATGCATAGCCAATTTATGGCATTTGATTGACTCACCCAACTACCCTTCAACCTGTCTGGTAAAGTGAAATATATGGGTGCTGGGGTCTAATTTGCATATGCATATGTTCTTAATATTAATTAGGCTAATGGATCTAAGGACTTGGAGATAATTTGGGCTCTGGCAAAGAGAAGAAGAAAAAAAAACACCCACAACCTAAGCAGCCCCACAGTGGTCCTTGTCCTGGCCCTGTTCTTGAGAGCAAAAAGAGTGACCTGGAATCTAAACATGACTAGCCTTAATCCCTCCTTCCCCTTCCACATAGCAAAGGATTTACCAAATTGAAATTTTTGCCATATACATTAGGATGAATTATTTTGGTTCTGACTCCTCTGTTTTTTCATCTGCAATAATCAACCTGCCAAATAGATTGTGGAATGATGAAACCTAAAATCAAGTGGCAGAGTTTACGTATTTGCCTATGTATATAGGGAAAGCCTTCTAAACTGATTGCCCTCCCTGATGAGTCTGGTACTGTGACCTTGGGACAACTCCATCACTCATGAGACAGAAGGCAGAATTCCTAGGAAAGTGTATTTTTTGTGCACCATTATGTGATTTAAACTGGCAATAGAATTCAGTGGTGGAAGCCCCTTTTGATAATCACATGTAAATTAGGGGGTTGGCAAAGAGATATTTAAATTTTCCCATTTCTGCAGCTGGGGATTAAGGTGGACCTGTCCCTCATTCTTTAGATCAGAAGTGTCAAACTCAGGGCGCAAAACTCCCAAGGATGGCCATTTTCTAAGTCAATATAAGGCCCACAGGGATCCATTTCTATTTTATTTTGACACCACTGCTTTAGGCTAATGTTGGCAGTGGTCAGAGGCCCAAGTGATCTTTGACTTTTAGTGAGGGAAATTGCACTCTCCCAGAATTCTTAGTATGTCAAATGGGAATAAAGACAGGGTACACTATGGGGCTCAGACATTTTGAAAGAGATATAACCTAACCAGTCCCTACATCTTAGAGTGCTTTTCAAGGGAAATGGAAGGCAGCTTGAATTACTCATCTCTAGGACTATTTAAAAGCTTAACTATTCCTGTAATGAACAGCCAAAATTAAACCCTCTCTTTACTGAAGATAGATTCATAGCTCTAAGGGAGAAAATATGATTCCCATTTAGGTACCCAGTGATGTGGCTATCTTGTGATGTCCTAATAAGCAACTGAAAATTGATAATGGAAATGGTTGTTTGTGGTCAAAATGTATTTTAGAAAACCAACTGGTTATTTGAATTCAATTGGTGTTTTAAAAACCTAATTGATTCAAACCTCTTTGGGGAAAGAGATCAGGGATTTGTCCAGTAATTTTGTACTAATAGGGCTTATGTTAGAAATAGATACAAGGCATACATTAATATGGAGTTAGGAGGCCATTCCATGTTTACACCAATTTCATTGGCTATTCATTGATGGTTTTAATTGATTGTTTTACAATCCCTGGCTAGCCTGCTGCTGACTGGCAGCTCAGTCAACCTATAAAAAGGGACACAGGGATGCTGGATTCATTTTCTCTCTCTTTTATTCCACTGATATAACACAAGAAGCAAAATGACCACTATTACAAAAGAAGTGATTGATATCATCACATTCTCAAACAGCTGTGGTTGCCTTGCCAGAATGAAAGTTACTTATAGAGCAATCCCAATTCAGCTGAATTCCCCATAGCTGAATACAAATGGGGCAATGCCCTCAGATATATCATTTTGGCTTGTGTTTAGATCATATTGGGGAAAACTCCAGAATCAAAGGGATTATCATTTCAAATTTTGTTATGGTTCACTCATTCAATTGTATCTGACTATTTGTGACCTTATGGACCATAGCATACCAGGTCTTTCTATCCTCCACCATGTCCCAAAGTTTATCCAGGCTCAGGCTCATGGTTTTCAGGACAACATTTATCTATCTCATCCTCTGCTGTCCACCCTTCTCTTTTTGACTTCAATCTTAATTTCAGAATCTTTTCCGGTGTATCCTGTCTTCTTATGTTGTGGCCAAAGTATTTAGCCTCAGTATTTGTCCTTCCAATGGTAGTCTGAATTAATTGCTTTAAGTATTGACTGATTTGATCTCCTTGCTGTCCAAAGGTCAGCAAAATATGAGTGGATATAAAAATCAGATAGATGGGGACCAGCTGAGATAGATTTTTGTGAGTAAGAACAAGATAGCAACAGGCATCTGTAAAAACTGGTGTGAGATGCTGTTCAGAGAATATTCTATCCCACTCCCCCACTCCCTGCAATGAAGGTTCTTAGAGAGTAAAGAGTCTTCCTCCCTTCTTTCCTCCTTCCTTCTTCTTTCCTTCCTTTCCTCCATCCATCTTTCTTTCCTTTCTTCTTTTTTCCCTTCTTGCTTGAGTTCCCCTGTCTTGTCTAAACTGGTAATACAGGGATAACTCACAACCCTGTTTACTTCTGATTAGCACAGAAGTTTTGATGTACATAGGATAATGAATCTTCCTTCCTTCCTTCCTTCCTTCCTTCCTTCCTTCCTTCCTTCCTTCCTTCCTTCCTTCCTTCCTTCCTTCCTTCCTTCCTTCCTTCCTTCCTTCCTTCTTTTTGGTCTCTGTCTTATCTCTGCCTGCTCTCTGTCTCTCTCTGAGGCTCTGTCTCCATTTTTCTCTTTCTCTTTTAATTTTATGTTAAGCTTCTACTACAGTGCCTGATTCATATAGTAAATCCGTAACAAATGCTTGTTGACTCACTAAATGAAAATGAGAGACATGGTATGTATTCATCTTCTCCATCTTATAGGGAGATTCCTACTTCATTCCATGTGGTTGATCCCAACTGGTTAATGAATAATGTGCTAAGAAGGCTCCCTTGAGATGGATGACTGATGGGGATGATTCCCCCATTTCAACAGAAATTCTAGGACTTTCATTTCTCTTGTCAGTGTTTCTATATGGATCAGGAAGAGAAGAGAGCTAGAAATTCTGCTGAAAGGGGCACATTCTATTACCACAGTGACCTCATAATGACTAGGAGTCGCAGGAACTAAATGGAAAAATGAGGAGCATCTCTCTGATGAGCCATTTATTCCATTAGCAGAGGAATTAGAGAAAATAAGATTTGCAATAGGAGAGATATGAGTTCAAATTCTACTTCAGATACTTAATAACTATGAGACCCCAGGCTAGTCATTTTACTGCTCTGGGTCTTTGTTACTCACAGACACAAAAGCTTTAAGAATCTGGGTTTCATTTTCCTCATCTGTTAAATGGTGGAAAGAGTGTTGAAATCAAGAATGTCTAGAATTTCTCTCAGCATTAAATCTACAGTCCTATGATCTATCATAGCTTATACTTCCTTTCTCCTCATTTTAAACTTTTTCTTTGTTTCTTTTATGTTTTAAACCCTGCTGCTGAGAATGCTTTGACTATGTTGTAAAGATGTGACAGGTAGTGAAAGAATGTGGATGAAGCAATCATGTAGCTGAAATACTTTCTCTTCTTCTCACATTAAATACATGTTCATTAAACAGGGACTTGTTTGCAGAGAGACATAGAAAGGGAGAAGGGAAGAAGGAAGGAGAGAAAGAATAGAGGGAGAAAGAGAGACAGACACAGACACAGATGGAGATACTGGCTTTTCTACCTGAAGCCTGTCTATTGTACATTCCTGATAGCTTGTAAATAAGGATGGGAAACACAAAACAAAGGACTTAGCCAAAAATAAATGATGAAATGAGATAATTTCTGGAAGTCACTCAACATTGGGATGCTTTCTTCTCAACATTTTTAACCAACATTTTATTGGTGTTCATTTCTTTCTTATATCACTGTCCCTCCCAATCAACTTATTAATCAATGAGTATTTATAAACCAGGCACTGGCAATACAAACAAAATGAATTAAACAATTCCTCTTTAAGAGAGTTTACATTCTACCAGGGAAGACAAGTTGATATACAAGTGTATACAACTACTTATCTTGAATGTGGAAGGAAGAAAGGTCTCTCTGGGATGTAGCCTAGGAGAGAATGCATTTTGGGCAGAAGGGAATGTCCAGTGCAGAGCCTTGGAGATAGAAGATGAAGTGCCACGTGTGAGGAACAGAGGAAAGGTCCATGTGGCTGGTGCATAGGGTGTGGAGAAGGGACTCACAGTAATGGAACTAGAACGATGGGTGGGGAGGAGTGACAGTTTGTGAAGAACTTTAAAAACCAGAGGCATTCATATTTTATCTCAAATGCAATCATGAATTATTATAATGCCCTCCTCTTCTTTCTACTACCACAGCCCCCAGTATCTTGAAAGAAAGCGAATCCACTCAATTTTATATTGACACACAGCCCCCTCATAGTTAGTGAATATAAGCTGTGGGCTCGGAGTCACAAAGACCTGAGTTCAAATTTGGTCTCAGATACTTACTATGTGACTGTGGGCAAGTCACTTAATCTCTATATGCCTCCATTTTTAAAACTATAAAAAACAGAGATTAATAGCATCTGCATTTCAGGGTTGTTCTACAGATCAAATGAGATATTTATTAAGCGCTTAGTCCACACTAATGCCTGGCACTAAGTAGGCACTTATTAATTGCTATTTCCTTCCTGATTTCCATTTTATCATATACCTGCATCTTTATACATCTACCATATCCCCACCCCATTCTACTGTTCTTTACCTTTTGCTGTCAACAATAATCATAACGGTAATATACCATTTTTTGCTTCTTGAAAGAGAATTTCAGCTGATTGACCTATATATCAACTCCTTGTGATTTATATACTTCCAAGAAGTAAATCTGCTGTCTTTTTCAAAAGGAGGGTTTTGAAAAGAAGTAGTGTTAATGGTTATCATATCAAAAGAAAAAAAGAATATTGATGGATCATTTAAAAATACATATGAGAGCAAAAGAAAATGCAGAATGGGACCCAGGCAAGCGAAGCAGTATTGGAACTACCATGTTAAATGTGAAATATATGCGTTTAAAAGTTGTATGTAATGAAGATTCACAATTTCATATGTGACCCTCTTTTTCCTGTTCTTTGAATGTGGAAATATTTATGTTTGTTGATGCTTATCAAGTTCATAGTAATAAAAGAGAAAATTAAAAAGAAAAAGAATGTAGACTCCTGGAGGGGATGCTTTCTCTCTTTCTCTCTCTCTCTCTCTCTCTCTCTCTCTCTCTCTCTCTCTCTCTCTCTCTCTCTCTCTCTCTCTCTCTCTCTCTCTCTGATTTAAATCCCTATTGCTTAATACAGCATCATGTAGATAGCAAATGCTCAATGATTTTAAAAAATTAATTGTTCTTTGGCCCCTAGTTTCCTCATGTGCAAAAATAGGAATTGGATTATGTGGTTTCTCATATCCCTTCCAGATAGAAAATTTTATGTCACTGAAACTAGGTGCCACAATGGATAGAATTCCAGACCTGGAATCAGGAAGACTCATCTTCCTAAGTTCAAATTTGATCTCAGATGCTTACTAGCTGTGTGACCTTGGGCAAGTTATTTCATCCTGTTTGCTTCAGTTTCCTCATTTGTAAAATGAGTTGGAGAAGGAAATGACAAACCACTCCAGTATCTTTGCCAAGAAAACTCCAAATGGGGCCACAAAGAGTTAGACATGACTGAAAACAACTGAAAAACAAAAAGCCCGTGTTTAGAAACTGTTTTTTTTTAAACCCTTACCTTCTGTATTGGAATTAATATTGGGTTTTGGTTGCAAGGCAAAAGAGTTGTAAGGGGTAGGCAGTGGTGGTAAAGTAACTGATGCAGGGTCACACAGGAAGTGACTGAGGTCAAATTTGAACCCAGGACCTCCCATCTCTGGGCCTGCCTCTCAATCTACTGAGCCATCCAGCTGCCCACTAGAAACTGGTTTTAAGAGGAGACCTCAGGAATGAAGAGGCAGCATGATGTTGAGCATGTAACTGGGCATTGAATTACGAAAGACTCAGATCAGTCATGCTCTACCCTTCAGACTTTGCCACCCTGCTTCAGTTGTGGCAGTCACCTCTTTGCCTGTGAGGCTCCCTTCATACATCAGTGAGTTCCTCTTGAAACCTTCATTTTGAGGAAGGGTCTAGGCAAGCCACACTTCATTCAGGATTCTACCATCAAGTCACTGTGTGTGTAGCTTCTCTTATATATATATATATATATATATATTTTTTTTTTTTTCCCCGCAGCTCAATGTGAGATCCTTGAGGGTAGGGACTGGCTTTATTTTTGTTTGTATTTGTATCCCCAGGACATAGCAGGGTACATTGGACCTTCCTGTTCACTTGACTGGCTTTTCCTTCCAGTTCTTTCACTGACTAGCTGCATAGTTTGAGCAATTCTCTTTATTTCTTCAGTTCCCAGTTTTCTTGTCTATAAAACTGATTCAACAGAATACATATTTGTATCTTGGTGTCCACAATGCTTGGATTAGTAATCGGTACACAGTGAGTATTCAATAAATGATTATTGATTATTAATTGATTGATACGGAAGGTCAACACTAGTGAATCCCCAAGTTCCTATTTTGAATTTTCCACAACTGAAAGTTTTCATTCCTCATGGTGACAGTGTTTAGAACAGTGCTAGAAATATATTAGATGTTCAAGAAATATTTAAGTGGGAGGTCAGGGTGGCAGCCTGGTGGTGGATTAAAGCATAGGGGCTAGGGTCAAGGAGACTCATCTTCATGAATTCAAATTTGGCCTTACTAGCTATGTGACCCTGAGCAAATAACTTAATGTGGGCGGCCTCAGTTTCCTCACTTGTAAAATGATCTGGAGAAAGAAATGGCGAACAACTCCAGTGTTATTTACAAGAAAACCCCAAATGGTGTCGTGAAGAATTAGACACAACTGAACAATAACAACAACAATAAATACTAATTAGTGACAAAACTTGGTATTAAAAGCTACCTCAAACAAGAGTCATAGAATCTTAATAAGAGATTATCTAGCCCAACCTCTCCATTTAGACATGAGGAACCAAGACCTAGCAGCATTATATTGAGCTTCAGTCACTACTTTTTTTTAATTCCAAAGAGAGGATTTCCTGCCTTTCCTTGATAAAAGATTCTGTTTTCAGCATCATTAGTGATCATGACTGGGCTTGGAGTTCCCTGATTGTGATTTCAGTACATCTGGTGGCCTTGGTCAGGCTACAGCTGCAGAGCTGATGTTGGAAGGGGGAAGTGTTAGGTAGGGTCAGAGGCATGTCACATAGCTGTATTCACAATTGACTTTCAGGCTGCTGGAGTCCCCAGACTCCATCCTAGGATGCCATTCTGAGCCACATTTGGATAACAGGACACTTATGGAATCCATTTTGGGTTTGGCAACTAGAACAAAGAATCTGGGCTGGAACCAGTCAAAGAGGCGCAAATGTAGCCCAGATCTGGGGGTACTCTGGTGGCTTGTGGATGACCCCTAAGTAGTAGGGGGAGAAAAAAGCCAGTGTATGGGAAGGGGAGATCTTCAAAGATCCCCTGGCAAGCCAAATGGAGGGGAAAAACATGGCAGATATAGAGAGGAGAAGATTTCAGAGAAGATAGATTGAATGACTGGTTTCAGAGATGGGCAGATGCCAGAACATTCTCTCTAAGGGAGCCTTTTATTCTGGGATATAACATTATTCCAGATGGAAGTGAGATGAGTGTCTTCCAACTGCATAGGGAACCCACACAGTAGCCTCTAATAACAGTATATGTCACTGAGTGGGAAGTCAGGGTGGCAACCTGGTCTAATTTAAAGAGTGACCGCCTTGGAGGCACAGAAATTGGGAATAAATCCTGGCTCTGATTCTTTCTAGCTGTGTGAACAGGGGAAAATAATTTAACCTCAATGAGACTCAGTTTCCCCATATATTTAAAACAGGGGTAGGATGGGTGAGTGATACTCATACTTCTCTCCTCGCAAAGGAAAGTGCTTCTACAAGAAAGGACATGTTATTACCTGAAATATGGGGACAGCAAAGCAGACTTTTGTGTGGTGGGGTGTGCATAACTGGAGTCTTTCTAGGCTTTGTACCCACTTTCTGCACCTCCAAGTATCATTTGCCCAAATTATTTGCATCATGTTTAACCAACCCCCACTTCCCAAATAAACACCCTGGTGTACCCTGTTCTGCTTGAAAACACTCTAAAATGTTCCCTGTCCTTCCTAGATGGGGGGAAAAATCCTTTAGGCATTAGATGCTGCAGTAATTACTATATAATGGAGTAAATACTATACTATAATAATTAACTTGTAAACCTTGAAATAACATTTACTGTAATTTAGACCAAATATGAACTGTGAGTAATGAAGCCCAATCCTACATAAAATCATTCACAGTGCGCTTTAAACATATGCCTAGAAAACAGAAAGCAGCAGTTTCACATCGTTACCAAAATGGGCCCAAATGGTGCCCTCCCATAGCATAAGTGCATACAGCTGCTATTATTTTGAAATATCTTGTTAGCATTTTTCTTGTTCATTTTAATAAACCCCCTTCCTCTTCTCTCCTCCTAAATTTTCCTTTCAGACTGTTGAAAGGAATCTTAAACATTTTGTTTTTAATCTATTTTAAAATAGATCTTTGTTACTGTGATCTGTGTTCCACTAACTTTTACATCCTGGACAAGGGGCATAGTACACCATATAGCATCAGAGTATACCTAGTTGGGGGCAGCTAGGTGACTCAGTGGATTGAGAGCCAGGTACAGAGATGGGTTCAAAAGTGACCCCAGACACTTCCTTGCTATGTGACCCTGGGCAAGTCACTTAACCCCCATTACCGACCCTCTACCACTTCTGCTATAGAACCAACACACAATATTGATTCTAAGATGGAAGCTTAGGGTTTTAGGGAAATAAAAAGATTATTCCTTCTTCATTGGGAAGGGAAAGGAGGACATTAGGGAGGGGAAGTGAGGGAGGCTGTTGTTAGAACATACTACTAGCTTTTTGGGAGATGTGTTATAGGAGTAATGAATAAGGTTGTTGGTATCACTTGAGAAACACTAGTTATTTAATGAACCAACCAATGAAAAATTCAATTTAATCTTGGATAATTAATAAATCAACACGCATTTATTAACCATGTATTTATGTGCCAGGCACTGTAGTAGGTATGGAAAATACAAAGAAAACAGGAAAAAAACCCTCCCTTGCCCTTAAAGAGATAAAATTATATTGTAGCATACAACATGAATATATTTAGTATCTATATAGTTCCAAACAAAAGGGTAGCTTTGACGGAAAAGGAAACAGCAGCAAGGGAGAGCAAGAAAAGTATCATGGAACAAGTGATGTCATGATTTGCTTGAAAATTAGGCTGCTTCTCTCCATAGTAGTATTAGAAGCTCCTGGTATATAATAGGAGACTTAATTTTGGGGCACTAGCTTCATTGCTATACTCAGGATATCTTCAGGCAGTATTAAAGGTCAGAAAGACTCGGAGCCTTTCAGGCTGTGCTAGACTGGTCAACTAGACTGTGGTTGTTGAGCTATTTAGGAAAGAAAGACAGCAAGAGAACCCTGAGATCTCTTTAGAGTAGAATAGAGCAGAACAGCTCTGGGAAGTCCGGTTATTTGAGAAACTTTATGTATTGGTATTTCTCAGCCTGGGTATTTTATGTGTTTGTGGGGGGAAATCTTATGTGTTATGGATTGTGCTATAAATTGCCTGAGGTCTTAGGCATGGAACCCTCCAAAGGGCTTAGCACTGACAGACTTTGTCACAAGTTCAGTAGCAACTGTATCCTTGAAAACACCATCTGAGTTCTTTGTTTTCTCAGATAGACTTGTTTTAAAATCTTAGGAACCTTGAAATCTTTGCTGAAAGCATTCATTAGATTTTGGATGAAGGTTTTGACCAATATATTAGAAAATTATCTATTCTTTTCAGAATATGGCTTTATTCCATAACTATTCAGTACTAATATTTTAAAATTCAATTCAATAAATATTTTTAGTGTTTATTATGCTTACTAGGATGTGGATATAGATAAAACAATGCAACATTGCCCTAAAAGTGCCCATATTTTACTGGGGAAAACAATTTTTACCCAAAAAAGTAAATATAACAAATATATAAAGTTAATGCAAATCTAGTTTTAAAGGATTATAGAAGACAATGGCAATTGGAAAATCAGGGGAAGCCTCAGGATGGTTATGGCATTTGAGTTATTCTTCTAGGGAAGCTACAGGGTCTTTTAAAAAAAATTACCTTCTGCTTTAGAATTGATACTAAGACAGAAGAGCAGAAAGGGCTAGGCAACTGGAGGTAAGTGATCTGTCAAGGGTCACATACCTAGGAAATATCTCAGGGCACATTTGAACCCAGGTCTGGCACCTAATCCACCACACTACCCAGCTTACCCTGCTATGAAGTTCCAAGAAGCAGAAGCAGAAAATGTATCTCCAGAAACAATTTTTTAAAGGCGATAATTTAAAATGAAAATCATATAATCTAATGAACTCCACCCTATTTTTCCTCTTCCATTCAGTTAGCCTGGACTAAGTGTCAGAAGATGTGAGTTTAATGTCTGTTGCACTCATTTAATAGCTCTGTGTGTTGGGGGTTTAGAGGGAGAGGGGATTCATGTCCCCTCTGCGGATCTCCTTTTCTTTATCCAGAAGACAAATTTGGACCAGATGATCTATAAGTTCTCTCCCAGCTCTCCCATTCTATGAAAATAAATCATCTAACTCATTGTGGTTAAACAAAATAAAATTACCTCTCTCTATGCACTAATGAGTACCTTAGGAACCTGAGAAAACTCATCCCCCTCCTATAACTTAGCTATAGTTGGTAGGCTCTAAGCATTAGAAACAATTTCTTCACTCCAACATTGTAGACCTCCTGCTTCTGGGTGAGCTTCCTGGTACTTAGCCCAATTGCATTGAAATCGTATTTATTGTTTTCTGTTTCTGAGGAGGATCAGAGAGGAGAGTTGGATGCTTTTAAGCACTCCTCCCAGCCACCAAGGGCTACATTTTTGAAATTCCAGCTATTACTAGTCCAGAGTTCAAACTCTAGGACTCTCATTAGCGTTTCTACAAACCTATCGCTCCCTGGAAGCTGCTAAGTTAATGCATAGGAAATGCATCACTGAAAATTGACTCAGTCAATGCACGTAATTACTTAGCACAATAGTGGTTAATGTGCCCTGAAATATATATATATATATACATATATATATATATATATACACATACATATGTGTGCATGTGTCTGTATATATGCAGATATATGTTATATACATATGTATACATACATATTTTAATTAGAAGGTCTGGAATTGCTATTTGGTGTCTTTTTTTTGAATGTTCAGATTTCTCTGCTAAGAGTCAGGCATGTTGCTTCAGTTATTTTCCAGCATACCAGTGCATACCAGCCTAGTTGCTTTACTCTTCTCCCGACTCCCCAAACTCACCATGAAGGGAGACTTCAGATGCCAAAAGGAACACCTCACTAACCTTTAGTTTACTTTTCTTTTCTTTTCTTTTCTTTTCTTTTCTTTTCTTTTCTTTTCTTTTCTTTTCTTTTCTTTTCTTTTCTTTTCTTTTCTTTTCTCTTCTCTTCTCTTCTTTTCTCTTCTCTTCTCTTCTTTTCTTTTCTTTTCTCTTCTCTTCTTTTCTTCTTTTCTTTTCTTTTTTCCTTTCCTTTCCTTTCCTTTCCTTTCCTTTCCTTTCCTTTCCTTTCCTTTCCTTTCTTTTCTTTTCTTCTTTTCTTTTCTTTTTTCCTTTCTTTTCTTTTCTTTTCTTTTCTTTTCTTTTCTTTTCTTTTCTTTTCTTTTCTTTTCTTTTCTTTTCTTTTCTTTTCTTTTCTTTTCTTTTCTTTTCCTTTCTGTTAAATCCTTACCTTCCTTCTTAGAATCAGTACTAAATATTGGTTCCAAGGCAGAAGAGTGGTAAGGGCTAGGCAATGGGGGCTAAGTGACTTGTAGAGGGTCACACAACTAGGAAGTATCTGAGACCTGATTTGAACCCAGGACTTCCTCCTGGTTCTTGATCCAAAAAGTCATCTAGCTGTCCCCCACTAATCTACTTCTGTAAAAAGACTGGTTTTGAAATCAGAGCACCTCAGCTCAGTCATTTAGGAAAGAAAGTAAGAGAACCCTGAGATCTCTATATGACCTTAGTCAAGTAACTTGACCTCTATGAGCTCAAGTTCCTTTAAATATAAAATGAGAAAAGGTAGACTTCCAGCTCAGTGAATTTTAGTTTCCTTTTTGTGATTGAGTAATCTGTAAACTATAAAAGGGCAGCTAGGTGCCCCAGTGGATAGAGCATCTTCCTAAATTCAGACCTAGCCTCAGACACTTACTAGCTATATGGCCCTGTTTGTCTAAATTTCCTTATTTGTAAAATGAACTGGAGAAGGAAATGGCAAACCACTTCAGTATCTTTACCAAGAAAACTTCAAATGGGGTCACAAACAGTCAGATTCAACTGAAACAATTGAATAACAAAAGTAAAACACAGAGTGTCATACAAATATAAAGAGTACATGGAGATGGAAGACAAAGTTTCTGTACTCAAGCAACTCATGATTTGTTTGGAGAGAAAGGAGACACAAATGTGGCAAAAATGGGGGATACTACAAGGCAGTAAATCAGCTCAGCTTCTACCATCTGCTAGATTTTTCTACCTAAATCTCTCAAGAGCAGATAAAACTTAGACAAAAACAGAACCTTGCCCAAGAGGATCTTCTCTACCCCTTAACTCACTTCTGACTTCCTTATTTTCATAGAGGATACTACTATCCCTCTTCCATTCAATCACATTCACATCCTAGGGAAGATCTTTGACTTGTCACTCTCATTTGATGTTTTCCTTCCCATCCCCACCCCCTCTACCTATCCACATACAATCACCAAATTTTAATTTCTACTTCCTCCATATTTCTCTTATATACATATCTCTTCTCACCAATCACATAACAACCACCCATCAGCCCCATACCATCTCTCTTTTGAAGTACTGCAACAGTCTCTCTCTCTTTTTAACAGGCTCCTCACCTGCCATGTTTGGAATACTTTCCTTCATCATCTTCCTCTCTTAGAATGCCTAGCTCCCTTCAGTTCTCATCTAATACCACCTCCTTCCAGAGACCTTTCCTGATTTCCCCAGTTGTTAATTTCACCTCTCTCAATCACTTTGTATTGATTTTGTTTATATTCTATGTTTACTGATCTATGAATATATTCATAGGGTCAGAGATCTAGACCCTGAAGGGACTTCAGAGGCCCTCTAGTGCAACCCTTTCATTCTATAAATGAGGAAACCTAGGCCCAATGAGATTAAATGAATTGACTCCCCAAATCACACAAGTAATATGGATCTGAACTTCAGTTAATGGTCTTTCTAATCCCCCTCCCCAATCCCTCAAGAGAATGGAAACTCTCTGAGACCATTGATTAAATTTTATATTTTTATATCTTTAAGTGCATTTTTACACTTAGGGATAGCTAGATAGTGTTGTGAACTAAATGCTGAGCCTAGAGTCAGGAAGACTGTTCAAAGCCAGTATCTGATACTTCTTGTATGACCCTGGGCAACTCACTGAATCCCTATTTGCTTCAGTTTCCTCTTCTACCTCATGGTTGTTGTGAGGATCAAATGATGTAATATGTATAGAGCTCTTAACACAATGTCAGGCACATAGTAGGTCTATAGTAAATGCTTATTTTTTGATTTTTTAAAAGTGAGTCAGATTGTGGTGGTACATGCTTGTAAATCCTAATACTGATATGAAGGCTGAGGCTGGTGGATTATATCTAATAACAATTTTAACATACATTTTCCAAAATCATGAGATCCAAATTGTCTCCCTCCCTCATTTTCTTTCCCCTCTCTGAGATGGCAACAATTTGGTGTGAGTTTTGGTCATACATCTGGATATGATTCTGCAAAACATATTTCTATATTGGTCACGTGAGAGAAAACTCATATAAAGTCAAAACCTCAAAATAAACACACATACACACACAAACACACACACACAAAGTGAACAACAGTATGCTTCAGTCTTCATTCAAAATAACTCTATTAGTTCTTTCTCTGAAGGTGGAGAGCATTTTTTCATTATGAGTCCTTTAGCATTCTCTTGATTCATTGTATGCTGAGAATAGCCAAGTCTTTCACAGTTGATCATTGTGCAATATTGCTGTTTTTGTGTGCAGTGTTCCCCTGGTTCTGTCCACTTTACTCCGTATCAGTTCATGTACGTTCTTCTGAAATCATTTTGCCCAACATTTCTTATAACACAATAGTATTCCATTACAATCATATGCCACAGTTTGTTCAGCTATTCCCCAATTGATGGACATCTCTATTTCCAATTCTTTGCCATTACAAAAGAGCTATAATAAATATTTTTGTGCAAATAGGTCCTTTCCCCCTTTTTTCCAAATCTTCTTGGGATAGAAATCTAGTAGTGGTATTTTGCTGAATCACAGTTTTATAGTCCTTTGGGCATAGTTCCAAATTGCTTTCTAGGATGGGTGGATCAGTTCACAACTCCACCAAAAATTCATTAGTGCCCCAATTTAGAGTTCAGGAGTTTGAGTTATATAAGGCTAAAACCAATAGGGAGGCCTCACTATATCTGATATCAATAGGGTAAGCCTCCACAATGGGGTTCAGTAGGTTGCCTAAAAATGGGAGAACTGTCCAAGGTCAGAAACGGTGCAGGTCAAAACATCTGGGCAGATCAGAAATGATTAGGGTTGTGAGTAGTCTCTGTACTTCTAGTTTAGACAAGATAGGGGGAATCGATTGGAAGGAAGAAAAGAAGAAAGGAGGTAGGAAGTGAAATAAGGAGAGAAGTAAAAAAAAGGAAGGAAGGAGAGTAGGAAGGGAGGTAGGAGGGTAGATAAATTTATGGGCTGGATATATTCAGAGAATAAAGAGATCATCATAAGCTAAGGTGATCAGAGGTTTCACAGAGGCGATGAAGCCCGAGTTAAGCTTGCAAAGTAAGTAAGATTTAGCTAAAACTCAGAAGGGAAACCTTTCTTAGGTAAGGGGCACAGCATATACAAATACATAATAAAGCTGGAGTGAACAAGCTCCATTCAAAGTACAATAAGTAGAAAAATCAAATCACAGCAGAGGATTTATGTAAGGAAATATCCAAAATTATTCTCCCCTGCATATTGTTACCTTGGCAGCTTACTTTACATACTCCAAGCACTGGCTTTGGCTAGAAGTCAGATATTGTGATCCTTGGTATTATATCTCCACTCTTCCCTATCCCCCAACCATATTGACTCCTCTCTACAATACTTTACACATAGTAGGTACACTATAAATTTTTGGTAAGTTTTATTTGAAGAAGGTCAAGTCTGTTCTGAAGATCCTAGAGGAGAATCTGCACCCTAAATAAATATTCCAAGTGTTGCACACCATATGTCCATGGCTTTAAAAAATAATTTTAAAGGGCAGGAAATGAGCACATGTGTGTGCGTCTGTAGACAGCTGTCTGCTGAAATCAACATGTATGATATATTTATCACCAAGGCAAACATACTTGTGAGTGTGTATGTGTGTGTATGTGTGTCTGAACACCCAAAAAGGAAAAGCAAGGAAAACCAAATTCCAATGGCATCATGTGTTTGTCATTTTGGAATAAGGTTGTATATGGTGAAAGCTTCTGTTATGCCTGGAAAACTTTAAGGAGTTGGGGAAAATGATGTATTTAAAATATTTTAATGATCATGAAAGACGCTGGATTAATAGGGCAGGAAACTAAGGTTCTCTTTTTAGTCCCAGAAGGGAAATAAAAGGGCTGTAGTTCAGCCTTCCCTGAAGTGTCATAAACTGGATGGAGAGAGGCAGCCCCTAGAGATGCCCATTCTTAGTCTCTGTAGTCCACTTAACTGTTGGTCTGCCTGCCTAAGTTTCCAGTGTACTTATTAATTAATGATAACTGTATGGTGCTTCAGTAGCAAGAACCTCTAAGGACCTCTAGAAAAAGACTTTCTCTTTATAGGCTTGCATATGCAAGGATATTATGGAAACTAGTCTGTCTACTACAGAATTTTCAGGTTGCCTCTCCAAGTCTAAACAATTTAGTTCCATTCTCCTCATCGCACATTACCTCCTATTACTTCTACATTCATAGCCTATGTTCTATCCATGTGCTTTGTTGCTTTTAACAAACTGTATACTCATTCTAGCCTTAGGGTCATTGTTCATGCTATTTCCTCCTCTATAATGCACTCTCCTTACCCTCTACAAATCTGTTTTGCCCATCTCTGAATACTCACCTTAAATACTACCTCATCTTTGAAGGCTCCCTTGATTTAACTAACCTCACTGATCTCTCTTCTATAAATTATCTATAGCAAAAATTCTGACACTGATTATATTTGATTGTGCTCTAATAGTATCTTCTGCATATGTATCATTTTGCTGTTGTTGCTTTGGGATTTTTTGTTTTGTTTTGAGTTTAACTATATTGAGGGAAAGAAAAGATGGGGATAAAAGAGGGAAAATTGCTATAGATAGGTTAAATGAAGATAAACTATGGGGAGAAGGCAGACCTATAAAAGGCTGATTTGTAAGTGGACTAGAAAGGACAGAACAAAAATGGTTAATAAGGAGTTGAAATCTAAGATTACTGAGGAGATAGTAAAGAATAACCAGTTATCTTAATGAGTTGGAATAACCGAATCCAAATGAACTCTTTATTTTAGGGTTCTAAAACACTTAATAGATAGAACCACTGGTCCACTGGCAGTGATTTTGGAAAGAGAACAGAAGATATATAACAAGATTAGAGAGGCAAAACAAATCTTGACTTTCAAAAAAGAAAGAATGGATTCTAGAAAGTATAGGCCAATAAATTTGATTTTTATTCCTATTAAAATTTTTAACAATGTTCGATTAAAGGGATGGTTAATGATCGTTTAGAAAAGGTAACAGTAATCAAAAAGGACCAGGATAGAGGTCATATGAAACTAAACTCATCTGTTATTTTTTGATAGAGTTAGAAAATGGAAGATTAAGGAAATGTTGTACATATACTTTTCCTGATTTTAGCAAAGGACTTAGCAAATTTCTCTTCTTCTTGTGACCAAGTTGGAAAGGTGTGTGCTATGATTTCATACTATTAAGTGGTTGGATGGCAAAACCTAAATAATAGTCATTAATAGTTTAAAATCAACTTGGAATGAGATCTCCAGTGGAGTGCCCTAGAGATGTGCATTTGACCCTCAGCTATTTAACATTTTTATCAGAGACTTGGGTAAAGGCAAAGAAGGCATGTTTATTGAATTAGCAAATTACACAAAGCTAGGAGGCATTCCTAACAGGTGGGATGATAGAGACAGGATCCAAACAGAACTTGACAGCCTAGGCTATGGGGCCAAATCTAATAAGATGAAATTTAATAGAGGTCTTAGTCTTAGACTAAAAAATTAATTTCTCAATCAGTCAGCAAGAAATTATTAAGTAACTGTGGTAGACACTGGAAATCCAAAGAGAGAAATGAAATAATCCCTGCCCTCAAAGAGTTTACATTCTATCAGGAAGAAAAACACATATGTATATTAGTAAATAGAGCACACACACACACACACACACACACACACACACACACACACACACGAATAAACCAAAGTAATTTCTTTGGTTTGAGTAGTCAGGAAAGGACTCATATAAGAGATGGCTCTTGAGCTTTGAAGACAGCTAGGAATTATAATTGTTAATCAACAATCATTTATTAACCATCTGTGTGTTGTGTCAGACATATAATGAGATTAGGATGGGGTGGGATTAATGTCCTTTAAATTCATTATGAGTCAACAGTATGTTATGACAGTCAAATAAAATTTACACCATCTTAGACTGTATTAGGAGAGGTATGTATAAGATAATACCATTGTACCCTGTTTCAGCAAACAAGACACTTTATTTTATTTTATTTATTTTATTTGATAAACTGGAGAGTATTGAGGACACCAGTGACCCTGAACAAGTCACCTAACCTCTGTCTACTACAGTTTTCTCATTTGTAAGATGAAAATAATAATAGCATCTGCTTCCTAGCAGTGTTGTGAGGATAAAAAGAAGCATTTTCCAAACCTTAAAGTGCTATATAAAATGTTAAATTTTACTTTTGTCATCAGCATTCAAAACTTCTCATTATTTATCCTCTTTCCCCCTATCTCCACTTTGAGAATCCTTATACCTTACTTTCTCTTTATCCCCTACCACATATACTGTGAGATCCAGAATCAGTAACCTCCTGTTCCTCTAATAAGATACCATCTCCTGATGAGCAATTTTTCTCTCATTGTTTCCCTGGCCTGGAATATTCTCCCTCCTTATCTCTGTCTTCCATAGCTTCCTTGGCTTCATTCAAGTTCCAACTAAAATCCCACCTTTTACAGAAAGCCTTTTCAGATCCCTCCTAATTCCAGTGCCTCTTCTATATTGATCAGCTCCTGTATTTGCCACAGAGCTTGTTTATAAGTAGTTTTTAGTATATTGTCTTCTCCATTATGGGGTGGCCTCCTTAAGGGGAGAGACTTTTGGGCCTTCCTTTGTATCCCCAATGGTTAACACTGAGGTTTGCACATGGTAGATACTTAATAAGTGTTTACTGACTGACTGATCAATATGATTAAGGTTGGCATCATACTGTTCAATTATTAGTTCCAGAGAGAATAACTAATAGCGAAAGGCAGATATTTCATTTTTTTAACTAAAAAAATTTAATCCCATTTTTTAGAATATTTTCCCATGGTTACGTAATTTATGTTCTTTTCCTCCCCTTTTTCCTTCCCACCCTCCTGGAGCTGACAAGCAATTCCACTGGGTTATATATGTATCATTGTTCAAAATCTATTTCCATGGTATTCGGATTTGCAATAGAGTGATCTTTTAACACCAAAACCTCAGTCATATCCCCATCAAACTATGGGATCGATCATGTTTTTCTTATGAGTTTCTGTTCCCACAGTTCTTTCTCTGGATGTGGATAGCATTCTTTCTCCTCTGGATTGTCCTGGATTGTTGCATTGCTATTAGTAGTAAAGTCTATTACATTTGATTGTCCCACAGTGTTTCAGTTACTGTGTACAATGCTCTGGTTCTGCTTATTTTGTTCTGCATCAATTCCTGGAGGTCGTTCTAGTTCACATAGAAATCTTCCAGTCTGTCCTTAAAGGCAGATATTTCAAATAGCCAAATGTAGACTTAAAATAAGCAAAAGTTTCCTAAAAGTTAAAGCTACCCAAAAGTTTAATGGGATGTCATGGGGTGGCATGGATTCCCCTTCATTGGAAAACCTCCAATAAAAACAAGACAAATACTTCTTAGGTATGCTATAGTAGGGATTCTTTAACAGGTATGGGTCAAAACTTCCTCCAACTCTGAGACTCTAATGTTGGGAGAAGCTTGCCAGATTCAATTCAGACAGACTTGTCTGGTTTGCATCTGACCAGTTTCATCATCACTTTTCTTTATTTCTCTCTGAAATTTGACTCATGTCACCTTCTTTCTGATCTCTCCAACTGCTAATACTCTCCAAATAAATTTGTATCTGTATTTTCTTTGCATTTATTTTACACATACTTCATGTGTACACATTACCTTCCTTGATAGCAGGCAATCTCGAGAGGAGGAATTGTTTCAGTTTGTCTTTGTATTTCCTATTCCGCATATATAGGACAGGACTTGGAATTATGGTTTGCAATTGCTAATTATATGCTTATTGATTGACTAATTCCCATTTCTGGTGAAATCCATATTAACTTTTTTGCTGCAACAACAATATTACCACTATCATCAATGTACCCACATACTGACCTCAGTGAAGGGAAAAAGGATAAAGACCCCAAAGCTATGTAGTTACACTGTTTCCCCCAGATTAATCTATCTCTCTACCTTAAAAAATTCACTGCATTCTCTACTCATGACTATGTATAGGATGGTCTCATCCTTGATACACCTACCCTATTCCCACTATCTGGCTTCCCTAATTACCTAGCTGAGTCTCTGAGGCAGTTGAACTTCACCATATTCAGTAGTGCCTGGTAAACCTGGCACAACAAGTGCATTTCTTGCAAGCCACAAAGGGCAATGCCAACATCATGCAACACCCCACTGTACTGACTGTATTGACAACTGGGCTTCTGCATTTCTGACCTCAATTTGGGTCTGGTGCATTTGTTTGTTCCTGAATCATGATTTCCATGCTCCTGACCTCTGCCACCTAATGTGACCTCACACCCTGCTTGTCCCTTTTATTTGATGGTAAAATATCATCATCTAATTATTTGGGGTGTTTCACCCTGACTGATTAAGTTCACCAGAGCAGCTGGGCAGCAAGAGCCCAAATCCTTTTCTCTGACATTTTTTCAGTCTGGGCCAGATTTGAACCACCCTTCAAAAGTGCTGTGTGTATATTCACCAGCTCCTAAAATATCCAGTCCCCATGGAATGGCTTTCTCTATTAAATAAAAACCACATATTTGAGCTGCTGTGATGCCCTTAGGCCAGCTTGTTAAGGACACATGTTATGGACACACATCATGTGGAGGTCATCAATAGGGAATGAACCTGAACCTCATTATCCCAGAGTTCCAGTCAGCCATCTCTATGGCCAATCTACCAAGGGGCATAGTTTTTCGAGAGTGAGTGAGAGAATCTGACTTTTAATAGTATGAGTTCTAACTCAAATAGCTCAGGTACAGAATGCTAGGGCTAGTTTACAGAAACAACCAGGCACCTCAAAGGCACTGGAGCTCAAAATAAAATGATAAGAGTATTTAGTGGAGGACACCCTCCAAGAAACAAAACAACCATTTCTGGAATGGTAATTTACTGAACTCTTTTAGAAGAATTTGTGGTTTGGGTTTTTAATAATTCTGTGCAAGAAGTATTTGGTGGCTTCTCGGATAATTTTTTGAGGGGTTTGAGTTTATGTATTATGGTCTCTATGGCTTAATTGCATCTGAATTTTCACTCCCCATCTTCAGTCTTTTTCCACATCATCTTAGCTTTCCAAACACCCCACAAATCTGACCACAGGCTGAAATGCCCCCTGAAGTCAGTCATCAACAAATTCCCTTCAAAGCTGTGGGAAGTATACTCTCTCCATAGTGACCTCAGGTAGTGCTTGGCTTTGAGGGGAAGGGAGCCTGGGTGTTTTCTTTCAGTCTGAGAGGAAATCCTAAGTAGAGGTGTTTCTTTTTTTTCCTTTTTCTGTAGCTTGGAGGGAATCTCAAAATGACAGCTCAAAACAAGAACCCCACTGCCCAACACACACACAAATGATAGTTTCCTCTCAGGAAAGCCTAAAGCATTGTTCCTCTTTATAGAAATCCAGGTATGAAGTGCTAATTAACAGGAAAATCACGTGACTTGCCTCAACATACACAGTGATTCTACTATAGAATTGGGGGCAAAACTCAAGCCTCCCAGTTTGAAGTCACATACACTGATTCAAAATTCTTGTGTGCTTTACCATTGTATCATTGATTCAATTTATGTTAGTAAAGGTTGCCCTTTGAATGAAAAAGGCTGTTTATTATTTCCTAATAAAACTTTTGAGAAAAAACACTGTCCAAATCCAGAGAAAGAACCGTGGGTATAGAAAGGCAGAATAAAAACATATGATCAATTATATGGTTTTGATAGGGATATGTTTAGGATATTGGAATTAAAAGATCACTCTATTGCAAATATGAATGAATACCATGGAAAAAGGTTTTGAACAGATACATGTATAAGCCAGTGGAATTTCACACACACACACACACACATACACACATGTCCCTTGCTTTATCCACAGGGAAAAAAAAATCCATATAAAGCTTCTTAGGTAAGCCTAAGGACCCATCCAAGAAAGGCCATATAATCCTCTGCCAGTTTAGATGGTCCCTGTGCTTGTTAATAAATGGGAAAATCACCAATTCTAGTTAAAGAATCTATTGTCAAATCCCACCCAAGACACTATCTGTCTAACTTTGATTTTTCCTATCCAGGCCTCAGTTTCTTCATCTGTCAAATAAGGAGATTAGATTAAATAGTCTTTCAAATCCCTTCTTGTTCCATGTCTAAGAGAGCATGATGGTACATCTCTGCAATTATGGAGACATGGCAAATTAGACAGGAAATCATCAGTGTGTGTAGTGCCTCTTTACCAAAGCCTTGTGTAGAAGGGTTAATGTAATTGGATTATAGTGTATGCATATTTTTAAGGTATATTATGATAAATACGGCTCTATGCAGCAGGAAACCTTTTCTCTGACAAAGTGCTTGCCACCTCCCACTTCCCCCCTGGCCTCTGTTTTCTTAATTTTACACTGAAGGCTCAGCATGCCCAGGATACATCCATCTCTCTTCCCCTCTCTTTGGCTGCCTCTCTCAAAGGAAATGAGTGCGCCCTCCTTCCTTACTGCAGGTGATATGGAAGAGGGAGGGAGTACACAAACTGATTTATCTCAGCCTGTCAGTTGTTTTGAGGACATCAACTACTGAGGGTGCCCGCTCCTCCTTGATTGTTGGCTGGATCTAAAGAAGACCCGGCCATCCTTCATTAAAAGAGCACTGGGTGGCACTTGAAAGTGACCTTCACGCCCATTCTCCTCTTACCAATGCAGCCGCAGTCTTGTAGGCTCTGTTTCAAAGAGGTAAAATCTCTGGGCTGGAGTGGAGGGGGCTGGCTTAAAAAAAATCCATCTCCTCTGGAATGGTACTTGATGGTGTTGGTACCATCCTGCAAAGTTTCATTTGCGGTATAAACGAGAGGCGATCATTGCAGGTGACAGTTATAGCAAATCAGCGTGCTGTGGACGGCTCCAACCTTTATTCGCATTATGTATCATAATAAATGTCTCTCCAGGAAAGACAGTGTGTTGAGAGTCAGACTCAATATCCCACTATGCCTCTCAGCGAATGAATATGAGAAATCACAGTTGTAAGAGCAGGGTGCCACCTGAGAATGAATCAGCATCTCCACCTGCATTTTAAAAGTTATTTTCTTTTCCCCATTTCTCCAGGAAACATTGAACATTGGGCTTCCCTGGATCAATAACTTCTGGAGTCGGTGGCTGCATAACATGGAGGCAGAGTCCGGTATTTATTTGTGCCAGCTTTTGATTTGGGTGCAGTGGGCGGCAAGAGATGTGCGGTCCCTCGAATTGCTTATAGCATCTTTTTTTTTTTTTTTGCTGAGGAGTTCAAAGCTGTTTACATGCATTGCTGTCTCCTGTCTCCCACCAACTCTGGGAGGCAGGGAGGAAGACAGTGTTATGATTCATATTTTAGAAGTGTGGAAGCCAAGCACAGAGGTTAACTGATTTGGCCAAGTTCCCACTGCTAGTGAATGGCAACCGTAGACTGGCTACAGATCCAGTTCTTTTGCTTCTTCCTGGGTCAGTGTGCACTAGTTGTAGTTGTGCTTTTTTTTTTTCACTAGTGTGGACCACACTGAGCAAACTAACATGCATCTCCTTGTAGCCTGAGGATGCCAGGCGGGTGGCATCTGCCAGCCACTGCTTATGCCTGAGATGCCTCCTGTGCCATACTAAGGGTGGAAAATAAGGGCACCAGACTGGATGATCTAGACCATCAAGCCCTAGGCTCACTCCATGGTGGTTGTCATGTCATCAGTGACATTTTCACTTTTTTCCTTTGCACAAAAGTTGTCCCATTTGTCAGAAATATTTGTTTTTCTTAAATCTCTTGAAGTCTGTACCCAAAATCTAAGCCCACAAAGACAAGGACTGAGGCTTATACCTCTTCTTCTCTTGCAAATACTAAGAATATTTTTGAATAATTTCCAAGATTAGGGGGTCAGCAATGAACACTAGAGATGAAGAAAGGCATCTGGGTGGCCCAGTGGGAGTGCTGGGTCTAGAGTCAGGAGGACCTGATTTCAAGTCTGACTTCAGACACCTACTAGTTGTGTGACCCTAGGTAAGTCACTTAACTTTGATTGTTCTCTATTCCCTTCATTGTAAAAGGGGGACCAAATAGCACATACCTTGAAGATTTGTTGTGAATATCAAATGAGATATTTGTAATGCACTTAGCTCAGTGCCTGCCTGGCATATAGAAGGCACTTAATAAATGTTTGTTCTCCTTCCTTTCTTCCTTCCAATATTAAGGGCTCAATAACTATTGTCTGATGAACTATCTAATTGCTTTTAGCACCTGAAATGATTCATACTAAGCTCAGGCCAAAGTAAGTTACCTAGTCACTGATATTGAAAGAAGGTGATGAGGAACAGTGGATAGAGCACCATTAATGAGGACATGGATTCAAATCTGATCTCAGATACTTCTTAACTGTGCGACTCTGGACAAGTCTCTTAACCACAGTGGTCTAGCTCTTCTGACTTAGAATTGATCAATCAAGTCGTTCCCTCCCTCTCCCCAGGACTCAATGTAGGATGATGTGGTCAATAGAAAACCATACTTGGAATTGGAAAGATCTAGGTTCAGATCATGTTTCAAATATTAGCTGTGTAACCTTCACCACATCATGCCGTGCCTCAGTTTCCTTATCTATAAAGGGTAGGAGGAGGATATGCTCAGTGACATCGATGATTCCTTGAGTTCTAAATCCTAGGATCTTATGAATCCTAGAAACATAAATTTCTCAGCAATTTAACAAAATTTCATTCTTGGTTCCCCTCATTCACAAGGCAGCATTATTTCTGAAACATTTTTCTTTTCTCTATCAGCCATCTTTGTATTGCTGCCAAGTTTAGAAGGATCTGACCACCAGAGAAATCTCTCAACATTATAGACAAAGGTCTGCCATACAATAATAATAATAATGGCATCTGCATTTTTAGAGCTCCATTTCTCCAAGGAACATTAAATATTTTCCCAACTGATATTGGGAAAATAATTAATTTGGTTAATTAATAAAATTAATCCCCAAACTCTTTAGGAGTGGGCGCTAGAGAAAAAGGCCAGTAGGTGGTGCAGTGAGTAAGAATGCTGGACTTGGAGTCAAGAAAACCTGTGTTCAAATTTCCCCTCAGAAAGTGATTAGATGCATAAACCTAAGCAAGTCACTTAACCTCTGCTTGCCTCAATTTCCTCATCTGTAAAATGGAATGAATAATAGCACTTGAGGCTCAAATGAGGTAATATATGGAAATGTTTTGCAAACTTTAAAATACTATATAACACAAGTTAAGAGGAAGATGATAGGGCTCAGCTGAAGTATAGCAATTAGGCTGGGCTCATGAATTTTACCTTCTCTACCTTCCCTGAACTGTAACATAAATGCCAGAAGTAGAGATCATGATACTAGTCTCACAGGCCCTTACAGACCCCCTGGCCAGATTTCAGACCCTAGCCTAGGTTCTGTAATTCTTGGTCCAAGTGCAACTTAAGCTGACCTCCCAAGGCTGGAATAATGAAGTCATGGCTAATCAATACTAGAGAGAGCTTTGCGTATTTCAGTGGAGGAGATTATGGAACTTTCCCATGTTCCTGTTCAGTTGGTTAATCCGTAAGCACTCATTCAGTGCCTACTCCATGTGGGCACTGTGCTAGGCACTGGCATTCAGAAACACAAATGAAACCCTGTAGAGGCTTCTGTTCTATTGACGAAGACAACTGGAGGGCATACAAATAAATACACGATACATATGAGGTGTCCCAAAAGTCTTAGTGTCCTGTTTAAGTTTTAAAGGTATCGATAGTTTAAAGATGCACTAAGCCCTTTGGCACAACCTGTAAGTGAATATAATACAATTTTAAGATAGAGAGACACAAACAGCTGAGGGAGATGCCACTGGGCTTTAGGATGAAAAATAGCAGCACCATGCAGGAGTAGCAATGAAAAAAAAAATTAACTATTTATAAGAGGAGCAAGAGAATGGATGCTGAAAAGGGAATGGTTGGGTTGTGTGGCTCCTAATCTCCAAACCCAACCTCTTGCCAAGGGGGCCCAGAGCACCTCAGGATTCAAACTTATAAATTTAGGGACAAAAAGCCTACCTAGTATCTATAGAATGCTGCTTAGTCCTTTGTAGGGGGAAGATGATAGTATAGTCAGGGCCATTAAAATGAAGTGTTTTCTAAATTGTATAATATGGAGGGAAGAATGAGTGGCAAGGTCTTGGGAAACATAACTATTAAAAGTGTCAATCCAGCAAGAGTCTAGAGGTGGGTAATGCCCAATGTCTAAGTTTATTAGTCTTGGCATCTCTGCTTCCTGGGGATAGAAGTGGGAAAGGCCAGACTAGTCAAACTGGTTTTCACTGGTTCACAGGGGATCAGAAAAATACTCCTATAGAAGGTGACAGGAAATTGATCTTTGAAGGGAACTAGAAATTCTAAGAGATGAAAGTGAGGATTCCAGACATGATGGACAGTCACTGCAAAAGTAAAAAGATAAATGTGGGCCAGGAGCAGCAAGCAAAAAGATTTATTTTTTTCTGGAATGAAGAGTATATGAAGGAGTATGTTTAATAATTAATATATAGTTTATTTTAAATTTATGATGTATTTACATATAAATATATGATAACACATAATTTAATTCATATTGTATGATTTAATAGTTTTTTTAAAACCCTTACCTTCTGTCTTAGAATCAATACTGTGTATTGGTTCCAAGGCAGTAAGGTTTTGGCAAGGGGAGTTAAGTGACTTGCCAGCTAGAAAGTCAGCCAGCTAGATTTGAACTCAGAATCTCCTCTCTCTAGGCCTGACTTCCAATCCATACCTAGCTGTCCCGGTAAACTTTAATAATTAAAAAAACATATCATTACTAACCTGAGTGGAAGGGTAAAGTTCAGGTAGTTGACTATTTTGTTGTTTTAGTCAGGAAAGCTCTCACATATTCCTGGTCACCACTGGGGTTCAGGCCCTCATCACCTGTTTCTTTAGTTATTACAACAGCCTTCCAAATGGCCCCACCTGCCTCAAATCTCTCCCTCCTCCAATCTTACCTACCAAACTAATTTTTGGAGCACTCAGGAAACTCCAGTGTCAACCTGGAGCAAATATCAACTGCTCCATTTAGCATTTAAAGCCTAGCCCCAACTTAGTCTTATTAGGAAATGCTGATTTTCCTTGCATTCCAAAAAATACGACCTTATTGCTTTTTTCAATGGTCATTAGCCTTTCTTAGAAACACACACATTAGCCTAGCAGTACCAGATCTCAAACTGTACTACAATCACCAAAACAATCTGGTATTGGCTAAGAAATAGAAAGATGGATCAGGGGAATAGATTAGATACACAATTTACAAGGGGAAATAATCCTAACCACCTAGTATTTGATAAATTCAAAGACCCTAGCTTTTGGAATTAGAACTCACTAACTGACAAAAACTGCTAGGAAAACTGGAAAACGGTATGGCAGAAACTAGGTATAGACTAGTATTTCATACCTTATATTGAGAAAATGTCAAAATGGGTATATGATTTAGATATAAGGAGAGATATCATCAGTAAATCAAGGCAACATAGAATAGTCTATCTGTCAGATCTATGGAGAAGAAAGAATTTATTACCAAACTAGAGACAGAATTATAAGATGTAAAATGAATAAGTTTGATTATATTAAATTAAAAATATTTTGTACAAACAACACCAATATAACCAAGATTAGAAAGGAAACAACAAATTGGAAAAAAGTTTTCTCTGATGTCTAGTTTCTCAAATTTATAGAGAATCAAGTAAAATATGTAAGAATGTAAAACATACTCCAATTGACAAATGGCCAAAGGATATGTGAAAGCAATTTTCAGATGAAGAAATCAAAGCTATCAATAATCATAGAAGAATGTTTTAAATCACTCTTCATTAGAAAAATTCAAATTAAAAGAACTCAGGTACTACCTCATACCTATCAGATTGGCTTATATCACAGTACAGGAAAGTGATAAATGTTGGAGATGTGGCAAAATTGGGACACTAATGCATTGTTGGTGGAGTTGTGAACTGATCCAACCATTCTGGAGGGCAATTTAGAACTATGCTCAAAGAGCTATAATACTGTACATACCCATTGATCCTGTAATACCCACAACTGAGTCTATATGCCAAAGAGATCATAAAAAAAGACCTACTTGTATAAAAATATTGATAGCTATTCTTTTTTGTGGTGGCAAAGAACTAGAAACTGAGGGGATCAATTAGGGAATGGCTGAACAAATTGTGGCATATGCTTGTTATGTAATACTATTGTGCTATAAGGAATGATGAAAACAGGATGATTTCAAAAAATGCTGGGAAGAGCTACATAAACTGATGCAGAGCAAAATAAGCAGAAGCCGGAGAATATTGTACACATTAACAGCATTATTGTGGAATGATCAACTGCGAAAGACTTAGTATTCTCAGCAATACAATGATCCAGGGCAATTCTGAGGAATTTATGACAAAGAATGCTATCCACCTCCAAATAAAGAACTGTTGTAGTTGGAATATAGATTGAAACATACTATTTTCCACTTTCTTTTATTTGTGTGTTTTTATTTTGGGGATTTGGTTCTATATAAGTATTCTCTTACAACAATGACCAGTATGGTTTTGCATGATAATACATGTATAATCCTGATCAAATTGCTTACTACCTTTGAGAGGGTGGAAGGGAAGGGAAGGAAGAAGAAAATTTGGATCTTATAATTTCAGAAAACATATTGAAATATTGTTATTACATGTAATTGATAAAATAAAATATCTTTGAATAATAAAAAAGAAGCATACTTCCCATACCTGTTTTCCTTGAAGACTCCTCACAAGTACCAACTTCTATACACATATTTCCTGACTTCCCCAGATGCTAGTACTCACTCTAGGACTTTGTATCTTTTTAAATTTATATATGTATTCTCCTGATAGAATGTAAACTCTTTGAAGACAACGACTGTCTCATTTTTCTGAATATACCCTCATAACTGGTACATAGTGCCTACCCAATAGTAGCATTTAACAAAAACTTTTCAACTTGACTGAGAACTGAGGGGCATCGAGGCAGAAATGTGGCCTAAGCAGAAATCCAAGAAAAACAGGTGAGACAATAGAAAGAATCAGACAATGGAATACCATGTGGTAGGTATGATCTTGGGGCATTGGTTGCAGCTCAGCTAAGGAGTCCTGAGATGCTTTCTTTCTACTGCAACTAGAATCAAGAGAGTAGACAACCTGAACCTAGAAGCAAGAAAATACTTGACTGGAAGGGAAAAATTGGTAGTTGATTTTCAATGGTAAATATAAATAAAGAGATTGGGGCAGGTCATTTATAACATCAATAGGAACCCCATTCCTTATTAGTAGGAATTAAGAGACATAAATGGGATAGTTTACTTAAGAATGCTAAACTTTCACATGTTGAGCCATTTAATTCTTCCAATCTTTTTGTGTGTTAGTCTTAGCTTAAATGAAATGACTGGAAGTGGGAAGTGGGCACGAGGTCTTTGAGAAAAGATGAGACGTACTGGTTATGGGACTTATGACAAAACTGATTCAACTTCCTGTTTTGTTTATAGATTCATGGGATATATTCTATTTAAGTGAATAATTTGAATTGTGTTGGGAAAAACTCAAGCTCCAGACTCAATGCTAGTATGGCCAGGGGTCTCTTTTCTCAGTCTCTTTTCCAGTTAGGCTGATAGAAAAGGTCCAGGGTCCTGGAGTGGGAGAAAGAGATGATTGTTTTGTTCTTGTTTCTCATCCTGTAATCTTTCATTAACAAGGCCATCACCAGGGAAATCTACCCTGACTAAGAAGGAACAAGTTGCTTTTTAAAGGAAAAAACAAAAACAACATCCCTGGTTGCATTTTAGTTGCCCTGAAACCCAGGGAGACTCCAGACAGAGGCTTGACCCCAATCAAATTCTCTCCCATTGGATGGATATTTGAAAAGAATTTCACTTCACCATGTATAAACACAGAGTACACATGTATGCATACATATGGAGAGATCAGAATTTCATAGACAGACACAGATAAGCCCAGGTACATCTGAGCACAACCCCTTCTCAATTCATACTCACTGACAGCTCCCCTTTAATCCCCACTCTGACACACATGCACATAGTTGAATATTACTCTAGAATACATATGGCTCTACTCACAAGTTGTGAATTCTATCTCACTCTTTAAAATACCAGATGTGCTTAAACCGCTCTATTAAAACAAAAAATAACATCCTTGGATGCATCTTGGTTACCCTAAAGTCTGCAGAGACTCCACCTAGAGGCTTGACCCAAGTCAAATTTTCTCCCATGGATCTTTGCAAAGAAATTCACTTCTCCATGAGTATATGCCAATGAACGAACTTTGATAACTCTAGAAGATAGTGGAGGCAGATGATTTTGTACAAATCACATTTATTTAAATCCAATTCTTGTCTGACATCACCACTAACCCTCATTCATTGGTCCTCTTCTTTCTTTTTTTTTTTAAACCCTTACCTGTTGTCTTAGAATCAATACTGCATATGGGTTCTAAGGCTGAAGAGTGATAAGGGCTAGGCAATGGGTCCCTGTTAGGGACACTGTTAGGAAGTGTCTGAGGTCATATTTGAACCACAAACCTCCTGTCTCTGGACCTGGCTCTCAATCCACTGAGCCACTCAGCTGCCCCACAATTGGTCCTCTTCTAAATGAAAGACAAACAACAATCCAGAGTACAGATGTGCACACGCATGTGTGCATGCATGCACGCACGCGCACACACACACACACACACACACACACACACACACACACACCCCCCCCAGAATGTCCCCTACCTGAAATTCAGGAGTGGACATACAAACCTGGACACAGACACACAGATAAGGCCAGGTAGATCTGAGAAAGTTTCCTTCCTAATTCACACCCACCCATACTCCCCCTCCACCCCCAGACCGGCACACATGCACATAGTCAAATATTAGTATAATACATATGGCTCTACTCACAAGTTGTGAATTCTATCTCACTCTGTAAAATACCAGATGTGCTTAAACCGCTCTACCAGAGAGGCCTTTCCCCTCCCTATCACCCTTTCCTTATTAGAAGGAAACGAGCAAGGCCTGAAACAGGAAAGGGTTCTATAGCAGACCTTGATGTTTCTTTTTAGCCATGTTATGTTCAGGGATGAAGAGTAAAGAGGCTGGAGGGAAATAGGGGCAGGGTCGGGGTAGGGAAATTTTTTTTTGTAATGGGGCCAATTTTGAGTCTCTTACAACCAGGATCCAAACCCAGAGGGCTCCCCCTCTTTGTGTCATTTTCACAATGAGATGATTATGGCAAGTAAAAGGTTCCAAAATATTCATTTCATTGTTAAACATTTCACAGTTCAAGCAAAGAAATAAAAAGTACATTTTGCCACAAGTTTATACAGATAGCAATGGCCTGCCATGGGAGTGAGCTTCCCTGGGCAAGGAGGCAGCACAGCCTGGGGAGCTATTGAATACATCTTCAGAGCTCAGGACCTTTTCCTAAATTCTAGGAGAACATTGAAGTTGTTGTTGTTCAGGTGTTTCAGTCGTGTCTGACTCTTCATGATCCCATTTGTATTTACTTGGCAGAGATACTAGAGTGGATTGCCATTTCCTTCTCCAGCTCATTTCACAGATGAGGAAACTAAGGCAAGCAGGGTTAAGTGATTTGCCCAGAGTCACACTAGCAAGTTTAAAGCCAGATTTGAATTCAGGAAGATGAGTCTTCCTGACTCTAGGTCCAACACTCTATTCTCTACATTTCTTAATTTCCCCAGATAATGGGATACTGATTAGTGGTCAGAAATGAGTGGTGAGATGGTTAACCCTTGAAGGCCATCTGGCAGAATTACTATGATTATTATGTTCCCTCCTGACAGTCTGTCAGTCAATCAAAGTGTTTAGTAGCAATACCTACTCTATGACAGATGCAAAGATAGGCAAAAATCAAATTTTTCCCAGGAGTTGCCCTTCTAATGGAGAAGATAATATGCAAACAAATCTGTACATAATATATAAATATATATGTAAAATATGTGTATATAATTTGTATCTATATTATATACAAATATATACACAGAGTATTACTGTATAAATGGGATACAATTTCAGAACTCTAGCAGTGGGAGGGGCTGGTTCAAGCTTCTTGCAGAAGGTAGGTGTTGAGCTGAGTCTTGAAGGAGGGCAGGGAAGCCAAGAAGTGAAGATGAGGAGAAAGAACGTTTCAGGTATTGGCTGATGGTTGGAAGTGTTATGGTAGAAGTTACAGAAATATAAATGAATTTAAGTATAGTAAAAAATAGTTAAAAGTATAGTTAAAATTTGGTTTGAAGAAGCATGACTGCATGCTAGGAAGCTTAGAGAGAGATTCTGGAATGTGGAAGGAGACACTTTGAAGGAGGAACTACCAATGGAGCTCTTCCTGTCTTGGAGCTGAGAGAGGAAGGAGCTGAGCTCTGCTGATTCTGTTTCTACCAGACTGTGAGTGAGAGAAGGGAAATCTTTCCATTTCTTTGGGAGTACCTTTCCTCACCAGGAGAAACCATCCTGAAGAAGATCCTACAGACTCTCCAACCTGACAAAGAACAGTGTAGTCCAGAGGCAGTTGTTGCTGTGAGGGCTGAGGATCAGCCTCAGACCCAACCCAGCTGGGTTGAACTCCAACATCCAGAGTTCATCTTTTTTCATCCTGAAACTGTCACATCCTGATAAACCAATCAGGGAGGATTTATAGTGTCAGGAAGAACAGAGAGGGTAAGAAGCAGGAAGGGTTTGTAGGGAGCCTCAAGAAACAGAAGTGTCCACCTGGCAGTGAATTTAGAGGGAAATGGAAAGTGAGAGAATTAGTGATTAGGGCATCCTCAATCCTGAATCCTCTCTCCCTACGTCTTATTTACCAATGAACCTGTTAGTTTTTACAACAACTGCTTGGAAGACTTAGTTGCGGCTGGCCCAATGTAGTAAGGCACAGACTGCTTTTCTGCACTAAAGGGGGGCTGAGGTATCATCCACACATCTCAGTGTACCCCCTATTTCAGTCCACTATTTCAGAAAAGGGAATGAAAGAACAGTAAGCAGGCCAGTGTCACCAAATGGTACAATATATAGAGGGGAATGAAATATAAGAAGCCTAAAAAGGTAGGAAGGGGCCAGGGTATAAAGAGATTTAATAACCAAAAGGAGGTTTTTATTTTGGAGGTAACATGCACACACACACACACCCACATACACACAAAACACACACATATTCAGAGAGTACATTTATTGAATAGACCCCCAACAATTCAATGATTAAAAAAGCCTTATATTGACTGAATAGTTCTTCCTTGATCCAGTGGAACATTGTCTCAGTGATTCCATTATCTGTACTGTGAAAGAAAATCTGTGATTAATAATTAGTAAGCAGACAGGTCTTAAATAAAATCTCACAAATAGTTCACTGGGACACTGGAGGAACAGGAGAATGAACCTTCCCCCTTCCTCTCTCCCTCCCTCCTTTCTTTTCCTTCCCTTCCTCCTATCCTTCCTTCCCTCCCTCCTAAAAATTCCTTCCTTCCTTCCTTCCTTCCTTCCTTCCTTCCTTCCTTCCTTCCTTCCTTCCTTCCTTCCTTCCTTCCTTCCTTCCTTCCTTCCTTCCTTCCTTCCTTCCTTCCTTCCTTCCTTCCTTCCTTCCTTCCTTCTTTCCTTCCATATATAGAAGTTTTAGTAGCTTAAACTTATACTAAGACTTTGGAGATACCCACTAAGGTACTTGAAACTTCAATAAAAAATATATAGTTTTGAAGTCTATTAGTTCAGAAGAGAATTCTCTATTTGCAGGGGATCAGGAAAGGCTTCATGAAGAAGCTCACTTTTGATCTAGGTCAAACTTAGCATATGAAAGTAAATAATCCCTTAACCCCCAATAGCTGACATTTATATAGTGACTTTATGCTTTGCACTTCACTGCACCTGATTCCCACAACAGCTCTATGAAGTGGATCCTGCAGGACTTGAGTATGATCGTACAAATAAGATTAGAGATAGAATTCACACCCATGTCTTTCCTGTTTCCTTCCATTTTACCAGCTTCCTCTGAGGATGGGGTTGCAGTAGTAGATTCTAAGTTGGGGAAGATAACTTTGGATGGGGACTTCCATGTCCTTCAAGTCCCCTCAATGATTGTCTATTCTGCCTATGGAAATGGATGTACCTGGTCCTCAGAGTTCCTTATTCTCAAAGCAGTACCTAATGAAGGAAGAATGGAGGCCAGCCACCTTTTCAGTCAACTAAAGAAGCTAATGATTGGCCAATGAACATCTTTATAACTTCTTATGGAAAAAAAATGTTCATATTTTTAGTTTTATAGATGTAATTTTATTTTTATATTCCAAACATTTATGAAATATTCTACTTTGTGAGACATCTTTTATAACAAAGTAAAATAACTAAAATAAATAATACAGTGACCTCATCTGAAACTGCATTCAGTATTTCACATCTATAATGACCCCTTCCTTTTCTACTTAAAAATTTAACAGAACCTCCCTCTCAAGTATTTTAGAAAAAAAAAAAAAACTTTCTGGGCTAGAGGGCTTTTATCCTCAAGTCCTGAGCTATTCTTCCCATTGAGACGAGGCCCTTTACATATAGGTTGCCAACCAACCTGAACATGGATTTCAAAACTAAGTCCAGAGCCGGAGACTATAAATGAATGTGTCTTTACAGAGTAGCACACATCTCCTCCTTTGATGACCTTCCTGCTTGTGGCTGGCTCCCTTGTCGACTGGCCTGCCAGCTCTCTGCTGCCTGAGTAATCTCACAATGACACGCTCCTTGCTGACTGCCAGAGTTACTGCCCCCAGACCTCATAGAATTGCTGTTTGGAATGCCAGGCAAAAGCTTGAAGCCCAGCTTGGCCCACAGGCCACCCCTTTAGAGGCTCCGCCAGAGTGAAATCCATTTTTTCCTTACTGCAAACGCACTGTGATACAATGTACCATTTTTCTTCCTAAAATTTTCATTTATATAAAAAAAGGCTAAAGACTAAGACCAATGATGGAAGTAAATAAATACTGGCTTAAGATATGGTATTAGTCAAAGAAAAGTTAAGAGTCAATGTTTAGTAAAAAACACCCAGTGGAGAATAGAATGATCCCTTGACTGGGAAGCAGAATTGCATTATCTGTGTGACCTTGGGAAAGTCCCTATGCTTGCTGGGTCTCAGTTTCTTTACCTGAAATTGACTAAATGATCATTATAGTTCCTTCTGGGCCTATAAACCATTAGATATGGATATAATGAATATTCATTTAGTTTCTCCTGCATAAAGCATTTCACTAGAGAGCAATTGATACAAAACTTGGGCAAGACATGATCCCTGTCCTCAAGAAGTTTTGTGTATTGTAGGGGGGATGGGACCCCAAAAGCCAGGGGATATATTGGAACCAGCTTCAACCAGCTCTCAAATACCAACTATTACAGTATCAGTGTGAACATTCACATGTAGGAAATCAGAAAATACTACAAATAAGGGCTTGGTTTATTGTTTTGTTGATTTTCTAGACTTAAGAAAGTAATGGAGAAAATGTTAATAATGAAGATTAAACTTAAAAGGGCATCATGTGTACCTACCCCTCCCCAAAATCTGGTTGATAAACATTTACAACACCCCTATGTCAACATCTGATATGCAATATAAGAAATCAGAGGGCTATAAAATAAAGGTCTGTGGGAGGACTCAAAAGGAGTTGCCACTCAAGAATGAGATCTGAGAAAGCTTCATGAAGGCAGTGAAATTTGTGTTCTGAAGAATGAGTAATTATAAAATTGCAAATGAAATCAAAGTAGTAGAACTCAGACAAAAATATAGATTGTAGGGAAGGGAACCCTTTGAATTAAATCTCTCTAGTAAAAATATGACATGCAAAATTTATAACAAGTTGACAAAATATATGGCATTAAAAGACTTTTCCTAATAGATAAATGGCTAAAGAATATGAGAAAATACTCCTTAAAAGAAGAAATATAAGCCATTAGTAATCACATGAAAATGTTTTAAAGCACACATAATTTGAGAACTTCACATTAAAATAGCTCTGAGGTATTTTCTCATGGCTACCAACATAGCAAAGATGTTATAAAAGATGGGAAAATCCAGTGTTCAAGAGTCTATGGGAAGATAGGTGCATTTATTCTCTGATGGTAAAGCAGGAAATACAATCTATGAGTTGATTCAACAATTAAAGTTATAAAACTGTGTATGCCCTTTGACCCAAGAATATCATTATTAGCTTTATTTCCTAGGTTATCAGGAAAAAAGGAAAAGAAGCTATGTGTCCTAAAATATTTATAAAGCACTTTTGTGGTGGCAAAGTACTGGAAGTAGAGAGAATGCTCACCAATTAGGGAATGGCTAAACAAGTATGATTGTGATGGAATACTACTATGCTATATAAGAAATGATAAACAGGTTAATTTTGGAAAAACACAGAAAGATCTACGTGAAATTATGAAGAGTGAAATGAGACGAACCAAGAGAACATTATAGTGGACAACAGAAATATTCTTTGAGGAATGACTTACATGAGTACACCTCCAGAGAAAGAACTGAAATAGGCAAAATATAGTTTTATATATACTTATATCATTTTTTGTCAAATGATGCCTTCTTTAGTATGGGGATATGAGAAAGAGAGGGAGATACCTGGGGATTTTAATATAAGAAACAAATTAATATTTTCTAAAATGTTACTAAATTCTTTGTACATTTTGACCTAGATATTCTACCAGCTCTATGTCCCAAAGAGGATTATTGATGATAAAGAGCTGGAGCAACAATACTGTTCATTGAAGTATTGTTTTTGATACCTAAAAGCTGTATAGTGCCACCCAAAATGGGGAACTGATAAACAAATTTTGATATATGATTTATTATATCCTAAAGAATAATAATGAAGTTTTCAAAGAAAAATGGGGAGATGAATAAAGTGGTGAAGAAATCAGAACCCTAAATGAATGAAATATATACTACAACAACATAATTAAATCAACACAGGGGAGGCATCAAGACTCTAACCAAATACAATGGGCAATGTTGGCGCCATTTTGCCAAAGTTAAAGGTCATAATTCTGTTATAAATTGATAAACTTACTGTTTTATAGGGAATACAGTTTGTTAGGAAGTTCATTTTAGAGGGCTATTGGAACATGTCTATTCTGTCTAAACAAAATGCTCCAGTAAACTGTTAAAAATAAAAGACGTCTGATTTCAATAGTCCAAGATAGGGAGGGAAGATTTTCCAGACATAGAGGAACAAGGGGAATAAAATCAAAATGGCATGAAAGCAAGAATGATAAATGTTTTAACTGGTAAATATTTAACAACCAGCGATGGCTGGGGAAGAGAAGATATGAATACATGACACTTTTTAAATTTAATCTGCATTAGGAGTATTTTTTCCATCACTTTAAATTTATCAACAAAATATGTCAATAAATCAAGTTCTAATTAGTATCATTTGCTGATTTTAAGGTATAAATGTTTAGCTAGTTTGAGCTGACTTCAGCACATTCCTTCATGAAAGAATAGTGGTATGTACATGTATGTGTGGGCGCTATGGCAAAAAAAATAGTCCAGTTTGGCTCAAACAGAAAGTTAAGAGGAATGATGATGATGAGGATGATGATGATAGCTAACACATATAGTACTTATTATGTGCCAAGCACTGTCATAAGCACTCTATAATTATTATCTCACTTGATCTACTCAACAACTCTGGGAGGTAGGTGCTATTATTTATTTCTATTTTGCAAATAAGGGAAATGAGGGAAACAGAGCTTAAGTGACTTGCCTTCCCTCCCTTCCACCACCACTCCATTCTCTCAAGTGGAGAACCTTGCCTCATATTTTACAGAATAAATTGAGGCCATCTGCTGTGAGCTTCTTTTTGTCTTCTTTACCTCATTTTCTATCACACAGGTCCTTTTACCATATTATCCTCCTTTACCCCAGTTTCACATGTGTTGTTTTTACTTTTTTTAAACCCTTATCTTCAATTTTAGAATCAATTCTATGTATTGGCTCCAAGGAAGAAGAGAATTAAAAGCTAGGCAATGAGCATTAAGTGACTTGACCAGGGTCACCCAAGTAGGAAGTGTTTGGGGCCAGATTTGAACCCTGGACCTCTCATCTCTAGGACCATCTACAGGTCTAGCACTCTAGCTAGCTGCCTCAGTCTTACTTCTTGTCCAAAACCAGCCCTTTAATTTGAGAGATCCCATTCTAGCCTGTTTCCTCCAACAGATTTCCTTTTCTGCTCTCACTTATCATTTGAAATAGATGGGATAGATGAAGGGAAGGGCTGGAGGGAGAGAGACTAGGTAAAAGTTTCCAAAACTCAGATGTGAGATGTGATGTTAGCAAAAATTAAAAAGAAAATAGTACTTAAGAAAGACACTAAGGAAAATAAAATCTTGGATTTAAGGGCTGTAGTGCATAAGGGAGAAGTAAGAATGAATGATGACCCTAAGCACTGAAACCTGGACAACTAGAACAATGATGGTGTCTTCAGCTGAAAAAGAAAAAATATGAAGAGTAGGTGGGGTGGATTTGGGGCTGAAGAAAGAATATAAATTTGATTTCAATCAAATATATAAATAAAAGAATTTAGAGTAGAATGAGTTCTAGAGACTATCTCATTCATACTTATTTTAATAATAGCTGACATTTATATTTGACTTAAAATTTTAAAAGCAATTTATGCCATTTCATTTGAGCCTCAAAGCAACCTTATGAAGTTGTTATTATGGGCATTATTATCCCCATTTTTCAGATGAGGAAACAGATTCATGGAGATTGAATGATTTGCCCAGCATTACATAGCTAGTGTTAGAGGTAGGTTTTGACCCAAATGTTCCTGCACTCATTATGTACTATAACATATCAACTTTAGAAGAGTAAACTTAGGCTCAGAAAAGGCAAGTGACTCAACCAAACTGATTCGGCAATGTCATGTAGACATTAATGTTGAAATGCCTAGAACATGCTTCTTGAGGCAGCTACAAAGTTTGGAAAAATCAGTGACTAGGAGACCATTCTAAGCTATCTCTATTAAGATTCTGGTCATAAGTTAGCTGACAATTCAGACCCTGTCAATGTTCTCCATTATCCCACTGGTTTCATGAAGACCTTCGTGGACCTCATTGCTTTTTCTGACGATGGTTTAGGGTTTTGGGGTGTTGGTAAGAAAAAATAACTCTTGTAATGGTTAGTGGAAACTTTAGCCACTACCCCCACCCTGTAACAAAAGAATAACCTTTTCCGTATCTCTGTCCTATAACAGGGACTAACCACCTCAACTCATAACTGAGGGGTATAGGGTTTTCAGGGTTTGAATTTCTTTTGGTCCCTTTCTTTGGCTATACACTATTAATTAGCCTATAAGCAAGCTTGAAAATGGAACAAGCGCATCAAGTATAAAGTAATAAGCAGTACAGTTTGGGGAAGATTTCCTCTATATTATCTATGCTTTATTTATTTATTTACTTGCCTTTCAAAGAGTGTTTTTACAAGTTAGTATTCTATATTGCTTTCTCTGTACACTAAGGATAAATATTTTCATTGTATGTGTGTGTTTTTAGGCACATGTTCCCCTCGAGAAAATATATCCCTTATGCACAGAGCTATTTTGACCTCATTAGTTGGGTAGATGAGAGGCAGTTCGACAGAGACCCCTGTATGCTGAGAATCTATTGGCTTGTTCCCAGAGAAGCCAGGGAAATGGCACTGCAGAAGGGGCTACCTTTGGGTATCCCACAGGGCTTAATGCAGAAGCAGAAGGGCCCAAAGTGAATAGGCCCATCATCGAGGGATGCTGGGGAAAGTGACCTTCCTTGCCAATACTAACTCCAGGGTCCCATTTAATGAAAGTGGTGATGAGAAACTGAAGAGAAGGTTTAGAATTCCATGGGGGCTCCTAGACCTCCCCCCGGGGAAGTCTACACAGAAAGAAAAACTTGAAGAGGTAACAACAGCTTCTTCCTCCTAGAAAAACATTCTGAGGAAACCCTTTCTAGGGACAATCAATTTCCAAACAGGAAGGAAGGCCATAGGTGTTGGCAGAGCAGGCCACTGCCAAGACGAGAGTGGAGGGACATTGGACAGATTCTCTTTTCCAAAAAAAAAAATCTCTTCCACTGGTCTGTCACAGTATTTGGAAATCCTCTCGTTATATATGTAATCTTTGATACCTTCAAGTCTGTCTGTCTTTTTCTTTCTTTCTTTCTTTCTTTCTTTCTTTCTTTCTTTCTTTCTTTCTTTCTTTCTTTCTTTCTTTCTTTCTTTCTTTCTTTCTTTCTTTCTTTCTTTCTCTTTCTTTCTTCCTTCTTTCTTTCCTTCCTTCCTTCCTTCTTTCTTTCTTCTTCTTTCTTCTTCTTTCTTTCTTTCCTTCTTTCTTTCTTTCTTTCTTTCTTTCTTTCTTTCTTCTTTCTTTCTTTCTTTCTTTTCTTTCTTTCTTCTTTCCTTCTCTTTCTTTCTTTCTTTCTTCTTCTTTCCTTCCTTCTTTCTTTCTTTTCCTTCTTTCTTTCCTTCCTTCCTTTCCTTCTTTCCTTCTTTCTTCTTTCCTACTTCTTTCTTCTTTCTTTCTTTCTTTCTTTCTTTCTTCTTTCTTTCTTTCTTTCTTTCTTCTTTCTTTCTTTCTTTCTTTCTTTCTTTCTTTCTTTTCTTTCTTTCTTTCTTTCTTTCTTTCTTTCTTTCTTTCTTTCTTTCTTTCTTTCTTTCTTCATAAATTCAGTACCTCTGGGAAGGCTAACTCTAGAAATTATTTTCAGTAAATATTGGAGTAGGAAATGTAGCTAATGCAGGGCAAAGTCCTATGGGAGTGTCATATGCAAAAAGTACTCTTAAGAACTGTATATGTTGGGACACTTGGTCTGACAGAGAAGGGAGCCAAAGAAAGAAGTAGAAGGGTAGCAAAAAATAATCTTTTTGCTTCTTAAAAATTGACCTTGAATGGGCATCATAAGCAAGACTGAGATTAATGAGATATGGGAGTTGAGAGACTGTAGTAAGGGTTAATTGGCATGTTCCTACATCCTTAGAATTTTCTCATAACATAACAGCATTCCTTATTAAGTCCCAAATATCAGTAAAATAATACCCCAGCAGTGCTCTGTAATGACTCATAGAGTACTTTATTCTTTGACACAGCATAAGCCAACCATAAAATGCTGGCTGCTAGCAATCTGCGTCAAATTGTGTTTTGCCTTTTGAGACAAGCATTGAGAGGTCCCCAGGCATCCTGTGTTGAAAGATGTGGTGGGCAGCCCTGGCTCCCGGGGCCGTGGCAAGGATTAGTTGCTCATGTATTCAATCATCAACGACAATGACTTCTTTCTTTGGTAGCTGACGCCTTCATGATGTTAGAGGAGGTGTTTTCAAGGTTGATTACAGATGAAGATGACCTAGTCCCAGCCTTGTAAGCACTCAAGTGGTGACTAGCCCTGATATCATTAAAGGATTGTGGGATCCTTAAAAGAAGTCAGTAGAAACAAAATTGACCCTGGTTGTAAATTTAAATTTGTCTTTGTTCTTGTCTGGGAAGACCCATCAGTACCTGTTTGTAACTTCTGGATGTTATTCATGGGATCATAGTTTTAAATAAGGCATGGAATCCTTCCTCCTCTTTATTATAGATTAAGAAACTGAGTCCTACCTAAATTAAATGACTTTCTCAGGTTTATGCAATTTAATATCTGAGAAAGGATTTGAACTCATAGCTCCCTGACCAGGAGCCTAGGACTTTCTATCCACTCTCTCACCTAAACTTAAGAAAAAGAGGGGGAGATTGTGATGTGATCTTTAGGGAAGGAAGGAGAGAATGAAAACAGCTTTGCTAGGTTTCATTGTTGGACCCAACATGACTATTATATGATTGGGCTAGCCGACTTGTCCCCCAAATCCTACAAATCCACAAATCCCCAAAGATTCCTGGTTGAACTCTTTATCATTGTTCTTTGTTCTCGGGCCATTCAACCTCCAGCTGCCTCTGGACCAGTCACCGGGCCACATGGCATCCCTAAACCAGGTACAAGGTCAGAGCTGAGCCAGCAACAAGATTGGCTGAGGCTGAGTCCCTGAGCCATGGATCCCAGACTTAAATCTCTCCATATTCTCTCTTTTTTATTTTTTTTTTATTTTCATTTTAAATTTTTTTTTTACTTTTTTTCCCCCATTCTGTCTTATTCTCTACCAAAGAAATTTTCTTAGAGTCTAAGGCTCTATGTTACTACCCCATCACCTTTGCCTCCAGGGTCAAATCTCAAATTCTCCTTTGGCATTTAAAGGCACTTGGTCCCTTTTTATCTTTCCAGTCTTCTAGTGGGTGAACCCCTTCCACACACTCTATAGAATTCAGCTTCCTTTGTTTGCTTACTGATCTCCATGCAAGGGAATGTCAACAGCTGTCCACATCCCTAGATGGAGCTCTCCTTGCCTCTGCCTCTTAGCTTTCCTACCTTGAGATCCAGCCAAAATGAAAACTTCTTCAGGAGGTCTTTCCCTATAGCTGCTAGTGCCTTCTCTTTGAGATTACTTTTCCATTTGATCTGTAGACATGTTGAATATATAGACATACCGACAGACCCATTGTCTCCTCTGTTGGGATATGAGTTCCTGGATGGCGCAGAGGATTTTTTCTTCATTTGTAACCCCAAGGATTTTATCCAAAGCTCAGCACCTGGAAAACATACTAATGTTTGTGATTGCTTGGAGTCTGTACTTTTTTCTGTCTTTGGTTTGGATTGATTCTAGGACACGTGAAAACTAGTTTTCTCATCTTTAAAATGGGGATAATATTTTTACCTGCCTCCTGGGGTTTTTGTGAGATAATATTTGTGAAATGCCTTGCAAGTCTTAAAATACTACATAAATGTTTGCAATTAATACAGTTGTTATTATTATTAAGTAGATTGCCACCTTGTCCCTGGTGACCTCTTCCCCATAACTAAATGCCTACCTTTCTTCATACCTTGTCTCATCCTCATTCCTCTGGGACTGGAGCCTTGATTTTCTTTTGTTCTTCCTTTTCAGAGGTCTCTCTTCCTAAATTGCAACACCTATGACTGACTCCCTATTACCACACCACAGATTTCTTCATATAGACTGCCTTGTTTGACCTTCTAGCTACTGCTCAATGACTTCACCCAAGTATTCCCCTGTTGTCCACAGATGGACTTCTCTAATGTTGATGGACTTTTCCCTCCATTTTACCCATCTCTCCAAGCTTCCTCCTATTGTTCATGATTGGAACCTTCTTGGCAGGTCACAGGTCTCTCTAGTCCCCTTGGTCTTCCCTGTCCTGCTACTTGATGCATTCTAGAACTGACACCTGGAGCATACTTACTCCAGGACATGAGTCTCTTTATGTGTAATGGAAGATGATTATTAAGAAGCTTTATATGAAATGAAAGAAGATTAAGACGCTGGTGTCTAAGTCTGAAGCCCTACTTTCATCCTTACTACAATACTTCGAGGTACATAATACATAACAGGTGCCCAATGTTAAAAAATTGAACTAAATTAATTTTTTTTCATTTATGTGGACAATCTTCCCATCAGATTATAAGCCTCCATGTTTTAGAAGTTAATAATTTTTTATATAAACTGAGGACTCATCACAGAATCTTTCAAGATTGTAGTTTTAGGGCTAGAAGGAATAGTAGAGATTATCTAGCCCAACTCCTTTATTTCATGAATGAGGAAACTGAGGCCCAGAAGGGCCAAATCACTTGTGCAAGGTCACCAGAGAGTAGTCAATAAATATTTTTAGGTGCTTACTATGTAACTGGCATTTGACTAAGTACTGAAGATACAAAGAAATGCAAAAAGATAGCCCCTGATCTCAGTCGATATGCATTTATTTAGCCTCTACTATGTTCTAGGTGCTGTGTGAAGTGCTGGGGCACTCCAGGTGCTTCTCTCTTCCACTATCCAAACTGTCCAAGCTCATGTTCATTGCTTCTACATCATCATTATCTATGGTTGTGAGACCCTGGATAAGTCACTTAACTTCACAGTGCTATAATTCTTCAAGACTCTAAGTAGCAGAAAGGTTACAAATTACAATGATCAAAGTTTCTTTTCTTAAGATTTCCTTATATCAAGGAGATCACAGGTCCAATTCTTATCTCTATCCTAGGCATATATGTATATAAACACATACATATATATGTATATACTTTATATAATTTATTTATAATATAAATAATAATTATTAATAGCATAATTATATGTATATTATTATATTTTATTGGATTTTCTTGGCAAAGATACTGGAGTGGTTTGCCATTTCCTTCTCTTGCTCATTTTACAGATAAGCAAACAGGTCAACAGGGTTAAGTAATTTGCCCAACGTCACACAGCTAGGAAGTATCTAAGGCCATATTTGAATTCAGGTCTTCCTAACTCCAGGCCTAGTACTCTATTTCTATATCTATATTTATATTTATATCTAAGTCTATCTATCTATAAGAGTATGGATACAGACATAGATATATCGATCACTATATATTGCTATAATATCACTATATATGTTTTTATATATCTATATCTATATTTATAGATATATATCACTAACACAAGGCAGGTCCAGTGCCCACCCTTTTATATTTGTCTTTATATATGTACTTGCCATTCCTTTGGTGGAATGTATGCATGATCTTTTAAGGCAAAGAATGCTGTTTTTTCTCCTATTCTTATCAACTCAACCTAGCAAAATGTTCGACACATAGCAGGCAATTAATAGATAAATAATGATTTCTTCAGTCAATGGTTTAATTGAAAGATATGGTCTGCTCCAAAGCATAATTCATGAAAACCTGCTTGGTTTTTTGGTTATGATTTCATCAAGGATACTTTAATACATTTGTAAATTATTCACATTGAGGTTTCAGAGAGGTGAGAATGTAGGAAAAAGTGTTGTTATCTATTGATAACTTTTAATGACATTTTCGCTTTGACAGTTTGAAGAACACATGATCTCATTGATACAATCTCATGGTCCCAGTGATGATCATAATGTATTCCTGATTAGCTATATTGTATGATTCTTTTTCATCTTCTCTCTCCACATATGCATACATGTATATATGAATGCATGTATGTATGCATATCACATTCTCTACACAAGGTACAAGGGACCTTCCTTTAGATTTCTTGACAGACACCATTGGAGTGTGTTTAGAGTTATAATTGGCTCTTTTACATGACCATGACTATCTTTTTTTCTGTAAAAAAAATTATTTGATGAATCCTTTACATATCTTCAACTGCTTATTCTTGTTGACTTGACTTTCAACTGCACAATTCCTCAGTTATAATGTTACTTTCCCTGTGCATGCTTTTTATGAATCTCCCCATGTCCCTTTGCATAATCTTTAACTTCAGTTCTTTGGAGGCCATGATGATCTAGGAATATCAGCATTATAACTTCACTGTAGGAATAGTGTTAAGAAGACAAACCTTTGGGAGAAGATTGAGTGGTATTAAAAAGACTGTTCAGTTTCCTAAAGGTAATTCACCTTGATCTCTTTTTCCTGTTTAGTTCTACACTTAGCTCAGTGTCTTCTTCTGATGCCTCATTATGTCATGGAGATGAATTGGATTCTTGAAGGCTTTGTCAGTAGATCTTAATCCCCCATAGGCTCTACTATTCTGATAAAACTTCAACTCCAAGTCCTAACAGCAGGTTACCAAACCTGCCTGTGTAATCTTGACCAAGTCACTTAACCATTTGCCTTTCCTTATGTCTTTACCATTTAATACAATATCTAGCTTATTTTAAGCACTTAATATTTGCTGACTGACTTAATCTGCTTGTGCCTCAGTTTCTTCATCTATAAAATGCTTGGCTTCTGAGGTCCCTTTGAAATCTAGATATTTATTCCTATCATTCTATGTCAATTTTTCAAAGATTGACCTAATCAGTCAGATCCATTGAACTATCAAATTACCTATGTGCATGCATTTTTGTAGATAGAACTACAACAATGAGTTGGACTTGAGAGGTTAGGTTAGAAGGACACCCAAAGAGATGAAGAAGAAAATCTAACCCATTTAGAATTCCTCAACAACAGGTAGATGGTGCTGGGTGAAATTGGTGTTTGACTCCTGGCCCAGACAATTATTAGCTGTTTAATCATGAACTTACTTAATTGCTCCCAGTCTCAGTTTCCTTCTATACAAAATGGAGATGACAATAGTACCTCACAGGGTTATTGTGATGCTCAAATGAGATGACACATATAAAGTGCTTCACATACTTTAAAGCTAATTCTAATGAGTTAATTATTATTACGTAGACAATGTTCTTCATAATACCATGGTATGTCTCTCCTCTTGGTCTCTTTAGTGAACCTAAGGGGAAAAAAATAACAAGAACAAGACCAGCAGCTTACATTGATATAATGAATTCTGGTTATGGAGCTTTTAATTTACATTATCTTATTGGATCCTTTCAAAATCCCTGTGGGGTAAGGAGTGTTAGTGTTATTTTACCCCACTTTATACATGGGAGAAACAGAAAGTAAATGACTTACCCAAGATGACATAGCTAGTAAGTGGTAAGACCAGTTGTCCAACCAAGGCCTTCTGACACCATATTAGAAAGACTTCCAGTCCTCCCACTGTATATCACCACCCTACTTAAAGTGGGGAATGAAGAAGCCTGTGAATACCTCTGTCTATTTCTTCTCCATTAAGAATCCATCTAGTACTATAACTCATATAAGCAAAATAAAGATAGGGAATATCCTCCTTTCACATTCTCTCTTCTTTTTGTCTGCTTCTCTCTCTTCTTTTCTGTGATATTCCTCGCTTCTGTCTCCTCAATGACAGAGAGTTGTCAGAATCAGTCATCCACATTAATACTAGACACACCACCAAACAAAAACTCACAGCGAAGTGTGAATTTGAGGGCCATTTAACACTGTAAATTTTCCCCTTGTATAACAATTATGGAAGCAGGCATGCTAATTGACATCACTGAGCTACACTGTGCATATGTGAACAGTGCTCAGTAGCCCTCATAATTCCTCCTTTTATTGCTGGTGGCAAGCTTGTCCAGACTCAGTCTGTGTGCCAGGCTGAGATATTCTGGAGTCTACATTCTTGGTCTCCAATGTACTGGTAGAGAGCTTTCCCCCCCACTTTAGATATTTAGTGATTATTGATTTTTTATCATCCCTGGAAAAAGTGCAGGAATCTTCTAGCTGAAACCTTAACTCCTGGGCTATCATATAAGTCTTAGCCTCCTAGTACTCAGGACCTTAATTTCTCCATCTGGTCATTTTTATTTGAAGTGATCAGACAGGAAAGTCCTCTTAGAAGGAAAACATTTTTATCCTTGCATCCTTAATATACCAGGATGGCATCATCTTGGACAGTCTAGAAAATCAACATCCCAGTCATTCTTTTGATCTGATAGTGTGAGTGTATGTTGTATATTGTGTTGTTTCTTTAACATAATCTGGCAATGGGAGTTTCTGTTTTTATCTAATTCCTGCTTTGGGTTGGAGTTTGTATCTTCCTTGAGTATTGTGTGTGTGTGTGTGTGTGTGTGTGTGTGTGTGTGTGTGTGTGTGTGTGTGATATGCTATACATGCAAGGCATTCTGGACTAATGTGATAAACCTACTTTAAAGGGAAGAGACCAGCTATTGGGAAAGGGATCACTACAATGACAATCCACCTCTCTTCCGCTTTAAAAAAGTCTTTAGTCTCCCAGAGAGGCACTCTCCGTAAGAGATATTTTTTTTCCCAACAAGCTGGTCAGGTTAAAGGGGAGAAAGGGAGATGGATCTAATTTTGAAAGTGAGGGTGGAAGGGCATTTTATATTTCTTAATCTTATTTTTATAAAATGATTAAAGGATGTTATCAGAGAAATTATATGGCTGAAAAAGAAATCACCTGCTAGATTTGGTGGTTGCCATTATCCCCCACCTGAAACAAAACAAAAACAAAAAAACATGAGAGAGCCCGTCCACATGTTAGGTGAAACTCCTTTGGACAAGCTTACAGGGAGACATGGATCAGAGTTGCAAGGGATGCACAGCTACAGATTCATATTCTGAATCACTGGAGGGAAAACCCATGTCAATGAGATGTTATATCAATTTTTGTATATCAGAGTTTCTGAACCAATTTCAAACTGACTTTAGAGGCTTAATTGAATTATAATATCCAAACTGACATTTCCCTTTTAATACTGCAGGACACATGATAGGTCTTTTGTTTTAAAAATGAATTTGGAAATGAAAGATGACATATTCGGAGCTGCTAGAGCTCTCTCCATTGAGATTACCTGTATTTACCCTATATGTAACTTATATAGATGCTGTTATTTATATACTGTGTCCTCCCTTAGAATATAAGTTCCTTCAGGGTAGGGGCCATGTATGCCTCTTTTAGGTGAGTTGGGAGAAATTCCCAGTGCCTGGCACATAGTAAACACTTAACTCAATACTTGTTGACTGACTGACTGAATGAATGATTGAGTAGGCTTGTTTCTATGGCCATTTGGCACAGGTCCACATGCACAATGGTACTTATTATCTCTGCATCGTGTGTGTTTCTTGGATATTTCATCTCTCAAATGTGCACCCAGACTCTTCATTTTAACCATTCATCTTGCTGCACCCTGACTTCTCCATCCCCCAAACTTCGGTTTTCAGCTGAGCTTTCACTATGGGGAGAACTCTTCCCCCCACCATTATTAGATTATAACATTTGATAAGTTGTCAAAGCTATAACGATATTAGCCACCTGACTGAAGGGTAAAACAAGCTTTGCAGTGTCTTATAACAGGTTGCAATGGGCTTGGCAAATCTCTATGAAATAAACAAGAGAAAAAGGGAAACACACACACACATGCACACACACACACACACACACACACACACACCAGTGCACACAAAAACCCACCCCGAGTGTGTATTGTCACCCATGTTCATACCTTCTTGCTTATTAGCCCCTGGAGGGCATTTTCTATATAAAATATATATAAAGTCTTCCCAAATCAGAAAGGTCTCCAATTTAATTGGAATGGAAAATGCTAACTAATTGGCATCAAAATTTGATTTGTGGGAGAAACCGCCTTTTTGTTTGAAACACAACAGTGTGTCTGGGAACACAAGCTCAGTCCTTCAAAAATCATCCATGGGCACCGCGGAGGAATCAATTAAAGTTGATTTGGCATATCTGCTTTTGACAAATATAAAGAAATCTCTGATTAGGCAAAGAAGAAAAGAATTCCTCTCTTTCGAGCTCTCTCTCACTCCCCCTTCTCCCTCTTCCTCTCTTCTCTTCTTTCTCTTTAAAGGCAGTAGATGTCAGAAGGGGGTGGGTAGTGATATGCAAAACACGGCCTCCATAACCAAAGTAGCCTGCAAAATTAGGTGTCAGCATGCAAAGCTTATTGATGTATGAATGCGGAAAATGAAAGCCGGCAGTAGACAGACGGGGCTAAAGGTGAGACAGCCACAGTGAGAGCAGCTGTAGATTCACGTCAAGGTGTTGCTATATGAGCTGGGGTTTTTTCTGGAGGGCCACAGCCTAACAAGCTATGCCTGGCCATAAAATGATGAAACAATACAATGTAGGCACACGCTATGTGAATACCAAATAAATTGACTTGGTGTCTCCCCCGGCCCCAGCCCTCCCTCCCATCCGACGCCAACACCCTCCCCTTCAAAGTAGGCCTGTGTATTCATTAATAAATTCATATTCTCAGTTTTCAATAAAAGAAGAAAATGCAGTGTAAACTGGAGTTACTTAGTGACACCCAGCTCATTGCTTTTTATTGTAGCTTGCAGCTACGAAGCCTTCACAGCGCACTAGCAGAATTTATTACTGTCTGTCTTTGTGGCAAGTTGGCGAAGTGCGCCTTTTGAAGAAAATTGACCCACACTTCATGAATATGATGAAAAATGCCAATAACACTACAAAGACGAAGCTCTTGACATTAGTCTGCAAAGAGCTAAAAGACAGTAATGAAAGTATTGCAATTACAAATCATTACCTCCTCTCCAGCCAATCATCGCTGCTCTCTCTCTCTCACTCTCTCTCTGTCTCTCTCTGTCTCTCTCTCTCTCTCTCTCTCTCTGTCTCTCTCTCTCTCTCTCTCTCTCTCTCTCTCTCTCTCTCTCTCTCTCTCTCTCTCTCTCTCTCTCTCTCTTCTTGGTTGGCCCCCAGGTGCTGTCTTGAACAACGTGATGGGAGATGGAGACTATGATGGCTTCACTTGACTTCTTAAAGAAGAGGAAAAGAGAGAGGAGGACAATTTTGGATGCAAACATCTCTTGGTCCACTATATGATAACGAGTGATTGAAAGGTTATGGACTTTTAAGGAGTATTCCTTGTTTTGCCCAGCTGTAAAGTGGGATGAGAAATGGCCTGTCTCCTGTGGCTTGGTGTTCCTGTGCTAGGCAAAGATTCAAATGACATTCAAAGGTTCCCATTAATTGCACAAACTTGATTTTTAGATGCCTTGGAATAAATAAAGAAAATAAGAATGCATTTTGCAAGTTAGAGATTAGAGTGTTTTCTTGTCTAAATGGCAATGTATAAGAAAGAAAAATGAGATGAATAAAATAACTAAGAGCATCATATTGATGGGTAAGTGAGTTGTACAAAAAATATCTTGAGGGTCCTCAGTGGAATCAGGAAAGTAGGTCTTTGCTTGGACCACTCTGCCTGTTAAAAATTGCATTAATTACAAGGGCATGCTTGATTTAAAGATCTCCAAGTTGTGATGATTGTTGAACATCTATGAAAAGGTTTACATTGCTTTTTCTTTATCTCCCCTTCAAACAAAGGTATTTTCTGGTTCATAAACAATCTGTTTAGAAATGGAATGGTTGCTAAAGTTACAGACCCACTCCTCCATTTCCAGTGTTGTCACTGATAGACCCTATGATGGGGAAAAATGAAAAGAAAATTAAAAAGAAAGCCTAGCACTTCTACATTATCAGTGAATTAAAATTGGGGGAGGAGAAGAAGCTATGGAAATCAGAACAATTTAGGAGAGCTGAACCTGAGGCAATCTCCTAGGCAGGGATGGCCTTCCTACAGTGTGGCCTCTCTGCCCAAAATGATTTCTCCTTACCCCTTTGGAAATATTCATTTCAATTTGCTACCTTGGCTATAATATCATCAATTAGGGATTCATTTGTGTTCAGTTATCCTCTTTTAAAAATGCAAATACATCAGGGGAAGGGTTACAGGGATGACAGTCATTCATACATTAATGTGAATTAGTTCATTCAGATTGCTCGCCTCTGACACCTACCAAGTTGAAATCAGTTGCATTGAGGAAATGAGAGTTTTGATTTGATGGGAGAGGAGGTAATTTGGGAACATGTAATGCACTATGGGAAAAGCAAACCTGGGTTGGGTCTTAGGGCATCTGAGAGCCTGGGGCAAGGGACATTAGAAAGTAGACAATGAATAAAAGGAGATGGGAGCATGCCATAGGAAAAGCACCTAATTCACTTAGGACTGGACCTGCACCCACAGTGGGATGTAAGCTCCCTAAATGAAGGAACTTGTGGTTTTTTCAGTCTCTTCCTGAGTCTGACATAGTGCCCTTCACATAGAAAATGCTTAATAAATTATTATTTCATTGTAATCAGAATTGAATTGAAGAAAAAAGAAAAAGCACTGGTTTCATAGTTCTAACCCAGGAATTAGGAAGAATCATTTGACCTGGGCTTAAATCCTCTGACAGTCCCTTGTAGGATCCTGTGGCTTTGATAATTTACTCAAACTCTCTAGGTCTCCATTTCCTTGTCTATAAAATAGAGTCATAGTAAAGGACTTCTTGGGTCCCTGTACAGTTGAGATGTAAGGACAGAACTCTATCCATGAGTGAAGAAGCAGTAATTAAACATTCCTGTTTGGCAGGTCCTGGACTAAAAGCTGGAGATGCAGATGTAAAACTGAAACAGTCCCTGCCTTCAAGGAACTTATATTCTAATGTGGAGCCATGGCTACTGTACATGTATATGCACAAAATAAGTAAACATGCCTCCATATATACATCTATACACAGATGTATATCTGTTTATATACATATTTTGCACAAATACAAGATACAAAGTAGATGCAAGATGATCTTAGAAGGTACTAGCACCTGGTGGATGGTGATGGCAGTGGTAGTGATGGTGGAAGGTCTCAGAAGAAGACAGGATTTAAGATGATTCCTGAATCCTGGGATCCCATGAGATAGATCAAAGAAGGACAAACCAATCTAAATATGGAAAAGAATTAGTGCAAAGATCTATGCCTGCAAATGGAGAGTCATGTGTGAAAAATAGCAAATAAGTCAATATGGCTGAATTATATACGAAAGTACTCTATATAAGAAGGCTGGAATAGTAGGAAGGGAACAGGTTATCAAGACCTTTGTTGTTATTTTTGTTATAATTGTCATCCAGAATTTTAATAGTGATTTATGGTTTACAAACCACTTTATAAGTATTTTCTGATTTGATCCTCACAATAACCCTGGGAGCTAGAGATTATTATTATCCCCATTTTGCAAATGAGAAAACTGAGCCTGAGAAAAATTTATTGACTTTCCTTGGGCTAAACGACTAGTAAATGTTTAAGGCAGGACTGGACCTTGGGACTTCTTAACTATAGATTTAGAACATTATTGACTCTAACTTTAAATGCCAAAAATGGAGTTTATATTGGTCATAGAGGAAACAGGGAATTACTAGAATTTTTGAGCAGGAGGGCAACATGGCTAGACCTCACCTTTTGGAGAAATAATTTTGGTGACAATGAGGGGATGGATTAGAATAGGGAAGGACTTGAAGAATGAAGACTCATTATGAGATACTATGATATTTCTAACTGAGAAGTGAAAAAGATCTGAGTGGAAAGTGTATGAGTGGAAAGAAGGATGCACACACATTTATATGTAAATATACTTCTCATCTATATCTATCTCTCTATCTGACTATCTAAGATGGATATTATAGAATATAGAAAATATGCTCATGGTACATGGAAAACATACTAGTATTTCCTCCTGGACCTAAGCTATATATCCTACAGCTGAGATATTGAGACTAGCCCTCAATACTTTGTGGACAGAGAGTCATTCCACACATTGAGAAAATAGAGGAAGAAGTTATGATTTTTGTTGCAATGAAGCAACCTAGCTTGAATGTCTGTGGTCACTAGGTGGTTGTGAGTGCAGCAAGTAGACAATCCATTTTTAGGAAGCATCCAAGATTGTGTGGGTTGGGCTTATTTTATGGCTGTCATAGACGTTTGTGGCCAAATTGTCCCATTGACTTGTGGTCTAGGCACAGTTAGCACTATTAAGGAGCTGGTCTAAGATGATTCCATGCTGTCAGACTTAATAGAAGCCAATCCTGATTGGTACCTTCTGAGACCAACTCCTTAGTTCAAAACATATCTAGTAGGACCAGCAGGAATGTGACATCATGATTCTTTGCTGTTAGTTAAATGTGAGCCATCTTCTAAAGGCCCCCTTTTAAGGCTAAAATGAAAAGAGAGCTGAAAGAGGGGAAAATTCCAAAAGAATGTAAAAGACCACAGATGACATTATTTTGATCTGATAGCCTGAAGACTTGGTAACCAAGAAAAAGGCAACCATGAAAGCTTCAGTTAACTATTAACCCTTATTCCTTCTTTAGCATCTTCTCCACAAGTCTTTGTGTGAACGATCTGTGCATTTTCAAGGATACCCTTGATGAAAAAATATGAGAAAAGAGCAGGAAGGCTTTAGCAGATGAATCTCTGTGACAGACCACATCTCCCCAGTTACACAGATAACCCGAGGTGTCAATAATATATGATTTCATTCTTTTGATTATTGATGACAAAAATGAATTTGACACAATAAAGCAAGACACAGACCCAAAGTCTTTCCTCTGGAAAAAATTCAACCATTGAGATAACTTTGAGGATCATCTGATTGTTAATATCCAGCAAGGCATAAAACTGGGAGATAAATGCTTGCCAAAGGTGTTTACTACTGTCATGGAGAATGATATCCTTAGTAATGTTAAAAAAGAAAAAAGGATGCTCTATAGATCAAGAATTTTTAACCTGGGATTCATGAATTTAAAAAAAATGTTTTTATAACTATATCTTAATATATTTTGTTTCCTTTAGAATATAACATATTTTTCTCTATGCATTTTAAAACATTATTTTTTAAGATAAGAAATAGCACTTTTATTAATATTATAAGTTGGTAGTATTTAATCATTTCTGTGCTTTTGGTGCACTAATGAGGCATTAAACAATGAGTAGGTTTGAAAATAAAATTTTTTTAATTTTATAATATTTTATATGATCATTTCAAAGCATTATTCATTAAAGACAAAGATCATTTTCTGTTCCTCCCCCTCAACCCCCCCATAGCTGACACGTGATTCCACTGGGCATCACATGCGTTCTTGACTCAAACCCATTGCCATGTTGTTAATATTTGCATTAGAGTGTTCGTTTAGAGTCTCTCCTCTGCCATGCCCCCTCAACCGCTGTAGTCAGGCAGTTGCTTTTCCTCGGTGTTTCCACTCCCACAGTTTATCCTCTGCTTATGAATAATGTTTTTTCTCCTAGATCCCTGCAGATTGTTCAGGGACATTACACCGCCACTAATGGAGAAGTTCATTACGTTCGATTATACCACAGTGTAGTAGTCTCTGTGTACAATGTTCTCCTGGTTCTGCTCCTCTCGCTCTGCATCACTTCCTGGAGGTTGTTCCAGTCTCCATGGAATTCCTCCACTTTATTATTCCTTTTAGCACAATAGTATTCCATCACCAACATATATACCACCATTTGTTCAGCCATTCCCCAATTGATGGGCATCCCCTCGTTTTCCAATTTTTGGCCACCACAATGAGCACAGCTATGAATATTCTTGTACAAGTCTTTTTCTCCATTGTCTCTTTGGGGTACAGACCCAGCAGTGCTATGGCTGGATCAAAGGGTAGACATTCTTTTGTCGCCCTTTGGGCATAGTTCCAAATTGCCCTCCAGAATGGTTGGATCAGTTCACAACTCCACCAGCAATGAATTAATGTCCCTACTTTGCCACATCCCCTCCAGCATTCATTACTTTCCTTTGTTATCATGTTAGCCAATCTGCTAGGTGTGAGGTGATACCTCAGAGTTGTTTTGTTTTGCATCTCTCTGATTATAAGAGATTTAGAACACTTCTTCATGTGCTTGTTAATAGTTTTGATTTCTTTATCTGAGAACTGCCTATCCATGTCCCTTGCCCATTTATCAATTGGAGAATGGCTTGATTTTTTGTACAATTGATTTAGCTCTTTATAAATTTGAGTAATTAAACCTTTGTCAGAGGTTTCTATGAAGATTTTTTCCCAATTTGTCGTTTCCCTTCTGATTTTAGTTACATTGGTTTTGTTTGTACAAAAGCTTTTTAATTTGATGTAGTCAAAATTATTTATTTTACATTTTGTGATTCTTTCTATGTCTTGCTTGGTTTTAAAGTCTTTCCCCTCCCAAAGGTATGACATGTATACTATTCTGTGTTTACCCAATTTACTTATGGCTTCCTTCTTTATGTTTAAGTCATTCACCCATTTTGAATTTATCTTGGTGTAGGGTATGAGGTGTTGATCTATTCCTAGTCTCTCCCACACTGTCTTCCAATTTTCCTAGCAGATTTTATCGAATAGTGGATTTTTGTCCCAAAAGCTGGGATCTTTGGGTTTATCGTATACTGTCTTGCTGAGGTCGCTTTCCCCCAGTCTATTCCACTGATCTTCCTTTCTGTTTCTTAGCCAGTACCAAATTGTTTTGATGACTGCTGCTTTGTAATATAGTTTTAGGTCAGGGACTGCAAGGCCCCCATCATTTGTGTATTTTAAAACATTATTCCAAGAAGTGGTTCATCAATGTTATAAGACTTTCAAAGTAGGTAGTTCATAACACAGAAAACATATAGTGCATTTTCCTATAAATGATGTTCTATTTAAGATGTGTTCCTGATAAAGACAATGTACTGATTGCATCAAGTCTTTGAACACTATAAATTTTTCTCAAAGAATCACACTCATCTAAAAAAATAAAAAGGTTACCACACAGGAAAAACCAAGTAGATAAAGAATATATATTGGCCAGATCATAGCATAAAATTGAAAGGGCAGTCCCCTGAGCTAGTCTCAATTCATAGAATGATGTATAGAGATAGATTTGATATGGATTTTACAATAGTTATAAATATATTTCAAAGGAACTATAGATTCACAATGGATAGGACCTAGAATTGAATAAGAGAATTAGATTGAATCTGGCAAAATTTGTAACCTTTTTAATGATCCCAAGTAGCTGTGGTATGGTTTTATCATCAATTTTCCTATACAACTGTAAATTTTGAAATATACATCTCAGAAAATAAAAATTGCAGGTGCCACAATGGAAAAATAAGATGTGTGATCATTATAAATAGATTAAGACATATTCCTTATGTCCACAATATGGGATAAGACCTTCTTACATCAAAAGCCAAAGATACCATACAAATGGTTTCCTTATGTGTTGTCTCCCCATTAGAATGTGAGCTCCATGAGAGCAAGGATGGTCTTGCTTTTCTTTTTGTTCCCTCAGTGTGAGGCATAGGGTTTGGCTCATAGTCAGTGGTTAATAAGTGCTTTATTCTTTCATTGATGCAATCATGTTGTACTACTCTCTATGAAATATGAAAATACCCAAAGGAAGGTTTTTAGTGCACTGAGCAGAGGCTTTATAAGTGATCACAGATAAGACAAGATGAAAAGGCATGGGTAGTTTTTAACCTTCATGGATAAATATCAACACCAATATTAAAATAGGTTGAAGATCCTTCTTCATACACAGAATTAGGTACTAACATCAGCATAGGAGGTAAAAATTCACAAAGTCAATAGAACTTTCCATAGCAAGTCTCTGAGGTGTCTTTGACATCTTGGAATAATCTAGGTAAGGGAAATCAACATGTCAGAGACATAATTTTAGGGTGAGAACTAATTCTGAATGTTGTGCCCTTTGGGTTAGGGAAAAAACAAAGCTATGCTTTGCTTAGTTTGGGCAGCTAGCTGTTCATTGGATAGAGTGCTGATCTTGAACTCAGAAAGATCTAGCTCAAATTTTGGCTTGCACATTTACTATCTGTATAAACTTGTACAGTTCTATTTCCCTCAGTTTCCTCAACTTTAAAATGGGGATAATACTAGTACCCACCTTGGAGGGTAGTTGTAAGGAGCAAATAAAGCAATATTTGTAAAACACTTAGCATATGCTTGGCACATAGTAGGTGCTGTATCAGTTCTAGCTATAATCATCATCTTCATTAGAATGAGCTACACAGCATTCTCTGCTCCCTCCACCCTTTACTGTTGAGACTGGACATGAGAGTTGGAAAGGGGAGTAAATTCATATCTTTCATCTCACACTCGCTCCATGGCATTCTTGTACCGAGTTGACTGTCAAGGGAACTTCCAGACTATTTAAATTATCCATTTCCCTTCCCTCTCTTCTCCTCACACAGTTGAATATGTTTAAGTTAATTGTGCCAATGATTACCCCAGTGTATTAAAATATGAGTCTTAGGAACTTGAAATATAAATCAAACCCCTCACTGTTGCCACTGGTTCTGAAGGGTGTATGGTCTCTTGTAAAACAAACTACATACAACAAAAGCAAACAAAGTAAGTAAAGAAACAAACAAAAAGGTATTGGAACCAAATGCAGATTCAGGAGATGTTTTCCCTTAAGCATCAGGAACAGGGTAGGAGACATGGAAGCAAATGAAGTTGTCCATTGCAAATCAAAACTGACATTTGACTTAATATTGCTTTTTAAACTTTACTTTTAAATGAGCCAAAAAAGTAGGGGGAAGGGAGTTACTCGCAATAAATTACTATCAGGAAAAGGACAATGAAAGAAAATGAGAAACATCCGCCAAGCAGCAGCCTGGATTGCATAACTAAAGATAAACAGGGTGCAAATTGTCTACTAGCATACATCTAAGCTCCAAATCATCCACACATCAGAAGACTTTGGATGCACTTGCTTAGTTAATGAAGACTGCTTGTTCTCTGAGCAGGGAAGGGAAAGGGAGACAGTGAGGGAAAATGGGAAAAAGGGTAGAGAATTAGGAGAGGAAAGAGAGATTAGGTGAAGGAGAGAGGGAGAAAAGAGGGAGAAAGTGAGGGAGAAGAGAAAGGGGGAGGAGAATGGGAAGGAAAAGAAAGAAAGGGAATAAAGGAAAGGGGCAAGAGAGTCTTAAGAGTCAGGAGAGAATGAAAAGAAAAGGGGGGGATAGGGAGAAGGGGCATGGGAAAGGAAATATCCAGCAGGAGGAGTGGCTAATAAGGAAGCTCTAACCCTTCACAGAGGTAAGAGCTAAAGGAAGTAACTACAGGGGTTGTGCCTATAAAGAACAGGGGAAAGTCACTTGGGGGCAAAGATCTTTAGATTTTACTAGTGTTGGTCTGCCTAGGCAGGTCCTGCATTACATGGAATTAGTGGTTGTTTATAGGGTGTGATTTTAGGGGCACCTTCCTTACAGCCCCTTCTTCCCCTAAATATATTTGCATGTTCCCTGATACTAGAAATTCATTTCACAAGGGAAAAAGTCTTTCATTTAGCAATTATACACCAGGCTAAAACACTCTAGGGAAAGATAGCACAATTACCTTAATTTACACTCAAGTGTAAATGGCTAGTAAGTTAGTATGACATAATGCAAAGAGACCTACGCAACCTATATTCTAATTCCAGCTCTGTCAATGATTAGCTGTATGATTCTCATTAATCTAGACCATTTAGTTACCTTAACTATAGCATGAAGGAAATTGCACTAGACTATCTTCCAAGTCCCTCTCATCCGTAATATTTTCTAATTCCATTATTAAAATATTGTATTCATTCCCTGAAGCAAGATTTTATGGGGAGAAAATAGGAGGTGATGCCTTAAAGACTGGGAGGAGGAAAAGGAGCAGAAAGAGAAGGTCAGAGATGCAAAGTTAAGTCTGCCAGCTTTGTAATTTACCTTTGGCCAGTTTTATGTCCAAGAATCAGATGCCAACAAAGAAGCATTTATAAACACACACATATATAGTTAGCTTGCATGTATATGTGTGGCTGTCTATCTCCCTCTCACACTTGCATGAAAGAAAGGATTATAGAATATTCAGATTCTCTGGGTTTATAGGCTCAAATCTGATTTTCAGAGTAATAAAAGGCATCCCAAGTATCTGGAAAGCTCCATTCAGGTTGACAGTTTCATTTTTTGAGAGGAAAGTCCTGTACTTACTCTCCCAAAATGCTTTCAGAATGGCTATAAATTAAACTATTATAAATGTCCATGATAAAAAAGTCAGCTATAAAAAGTAAACTAAGACTACTAAGACACCAGGAAGGTATAATAGAAAGAAGAGGATAGCCAGGCATGGAGACCCAGGCCTGCATTCCCTGCTTTTGGGGAAGGTTGAGGTTTGGTGGATCACATGAGCTCAGGTGATCTGAACTGCAGTAAAGTGAAAGTTTTGGGAATCCATACTGAGTTATTCAATAGTATAATGAACTCTTTGGAGTTGAGGGTCATTGAGTTGCCCAAGGAAGGGTAGCAGTGGTCAGAAAAATGGAGCAGGCAAAAGTTTCTGAGGAAGCTAAGAGAGGAGAAGAACTTGCAGTGTCTTGAGTTCCTGCTTTTGTCTTTCTATGTCTAGTGCTTAGCACAATTCTTTACACAGAATAGATGCTTAATCAATGCTTTTTTACTGATTGACAGGAATAACAAATGCATGAAGATGAGTAATAATATGTATTAAAATGTAGGTTGGAGTCATACTTTTGGATGCTGCATTTCTCCTAGAAGCAATGTAGAGGCATTGAAGATTTCTTTTTTTCTGTTTTTTTTTATTTTATTTTATTTTTAGCATTGAAGATTTTGGAATAGGGTAGTAACACACTGAGATCCATTTGACGGTTGTGTGGAGACTGGATTAAAGAACTTTGAACTTAAATCTTCTGACTCCAAAACCAAAGTTCTTTTTCAATGTATAGAACTATAGGGTGACAAGAAGTAGTAGTCCATTAACAATTGGAAAGCATTTTGTTGTATTACAAAGGTCATTGCTTTGGGAGTTCTCTACAACTGCCCATCTATCAGGAGGAAAGAGAAACTGTTAAGTCAATACCACTTTTGTATGAATTACTTTCATGTGTCCCTATTTTTTAAAAATGGGGTTTACAAAGAGATGAAATCCTAATGTAAGAATTTCAACCCCAAACATTTATTAAGTGTCTGCTGTATTTAAAGCACTAAAGTACTAGATGTGAATGATCAAGGTAAGATAAGACATAACACCTCGCTGCTCAAGAAATTGAGCAATCAGCTTTTAGGGTTCAACAACCAGGGCCAATCATCCCTTGAATCCATAGTTAAATTTCTTCTCTGCTTCCATTCAGGTGCCTTGAATCTACTTCCTGCCCCCACTATCTCTCTCAGCACAAGAGAGCTAAAGAAAAAGATCCTTTCCTTTTGCAAAATATTATCTCCTGTTGGCAAGTAGCTTGGCTGCAAACTAATATTGTGAATGGGAGGAGAGGGCAAGAAGAGAGACATTTTCTTCTCAGTCTTAATGTTTTCTGGTAGAAATGAAGAGATTGCATTTCATAAAACTATTTCCTTTCTGGAGTGTCCCAGTTAGACTGGCAAGCTTCCTTTGGAAGGGTCACAGGTGGTATGACCAAGTCTTTTGTCTACTTTTATCAGGGAAACTTCTTTTTTACCTAAAGGAAGTCTCTATAGGGCATAAAGGCACAGGCTTATCTTTGTGCTTTGAACAAATTGACACCTCTTATCTCTGTTATTTACCCCCTTATTTTCTTTTATTACATCAATTTGGGATGGGGAGTGGAGTGAGTGGAAACAATTCCCACCCTGCTGCATGTACCCATACATATGGGGATAAGGACTAAACCTGTGATTTTTTTAAATATAGGGAAGTCTTGGATGAGTAAGTACTCTTTATCAATGCATATCAGCATCTTCATATAGTCTTCAAGAGTGCCTAAACTACTGACTTGCCCAGGGTTATACTGATCGTATGTCAGAGGCTAAATGTGAATTCAGCTCTTCTTGGATCAGAGGTCAGTTGTCTATATACCATGTCATGATATCTCTCTATATACATATATACAAAAAGACAATATATACAAAAAAACACCCATCCATATGTATATTTATAAATACATACACAAAGTATATTATTTAGTTATATTTTTCTCCAAGTTGAGTCAGAGTTAGAGACTTTTTTTCTATTTGGAATTACTCTGGAAGAGAGTCTGGCCTCCATTTCAATGAGTAGCTATATCTGGATTCTAATATTTCAAGCCATTGACTTCCTTGGTAAATAATCCTATTTTCTTCCTCCAATTTTGCATGTGCTCATGACTCGCTGGCCATGATGGCTTGGCTAATGCTTTTTAATATCGAGTCTAGTACATCAAGTACTTGGTTAATAACATAAGAAAAAGCTTTGGTGACTCACCTTGACCTAAATTGGGGGGAAACATCTTTTTAATAATCTGGGAGTTAATTTCAATTGGAGGGATGCTGCATGTTGCACAGTCTTCCCTCGCAGTCACATCAGTAGAGAAATATGGTCCTTTTTATTATTATAAAGTCAGACAAACCATGAAGTGAGCTGGATTTACACCTGCCTTGTGGGCTTGATCATCAAATGTACTTTTAATATGGTACCCACTAGTCCTTAATGGGTTTAATGGGCTTTAATCAGAGTGCTTTGCCCAGATGGAACCCTTATTGTTATTAGGGTGGTTTTCCTGAAGTGGATGAAAAAGGAGGCCACACCTGGTTTTTAGGAGTCAAATCCTATTGTGCTGAATTCCACATGTTTAGTCACAATGAATGATCATGGAACCAAATGGTAATTTGCATCCTTGAAGAGAACAAACATTCAGAATCATCCAAGCCATTGCACTGACACACCTTCATGGGAATCATAGAGGCATAGACAGATGCAGAGGACACTCTGTGTGTGTGTGTGTGTGTGTGTGTGTGTGTCCTACATATGTGGAGCCTAGAACACAAATCCTGCCAATCCATTGTGACTATTCTTTACATGTTCCTTGACAAGCTAATATCTCATATTTGACTTCTTAACTCCAATTCCTTATAGTTTTGGAACAACCCTACCTTAGAATAATCATACACCTCACCACCTTTCAGTCTCCAACTATCTCTGGCTAAGGAATCTTTGTGGTATGGCTCCACAAAGTCCCTACTTCCAGTTCAAACCACTGACATCCTCTTCTCATCACCATGTTCCTGGGATTTATCAAAAGTCAAAGAAATGATAGTATAAGGATTGAAGTCAATTAGATAAATTAATCAAATAGCCTTACCCTAGTATTAAGTTAAGTGCTGATACTTTAACCAGGTGAGAAGACTCCTCTATTGAATCAATCAATAATAAGCTTTAGAAGTCTTTGATCAACAGGAGCTATAGTGCACCAGAAGTTAGTTCAGATTACTGGAAGAAACTTGTTCTTGTCTCATGGGTGGATCATCTATAAAATACCGAGCCAGGTTAGGCTCAAGAGATTCCCATGCTTAGAAGTGGAAAGGACAGCATACTCTAGCTAAACCCCTGAGAAGGTGTTCTTTGGGGAGAGAGGAGAAAATATTTTATCATCCCCATCCACTTTTGCTAGAGGAAGATTCTGAAAGTTTCTGAGAGATTGGGGAATCTTGTACTTTCCATTTTTTCCATTGGCATCCCTAAGATAGTGTTGGTTTATAGTAGTATTTGCATTTGGAGCCTAAAATACTTTGGATAAAATGAGGAAACCATATTCCAGGCTCTACAAAGGACCCAGCATATCTAAAGAAAACATTTTGAAGACTACCAAAACAGGACTTTTAGGAACTATGTGTTAACCCTTTCACATATGTATTTCACTTAGACTCTGTACTTGTGGAAAAATATGTTACAGACTTTAGAGAATATATTTTGTAATTTTTTTGTATTACTTTTAAAAAACTAAATAAAGATGGCTCAGTGGATTCTAGGCCATGTCTTGAAACAGGAGATCCTGCATTCAAAGCTGGCGTCAGACATTTCCCAGCTGTGTGACCCTGGGAAAGTCACTTCACCCCCATTGCCTAGCATTTATTACCATTCTGCATTGGAACCAATATACAATATTGATTCTAAGATGGAAGGTAAAGTTTTTTTTTAAATAAAACTAATTTAAATCTAGCTGACCAATTGGTATCAACTATTAGTTATTGCAAGAAGCACACTGGTAGGGATTCATAGAATTCTCTCTTATTAGGGGAAAAACTCACCCCTTCTCTCCAAGACTCACAACTTGCAGTCATTCTTGGAGAACCAACTTCTCAGTAGAGTTGGGGTTTGAGACAGTGGCTGCAAAGCATCTGACACAATTGAATATTAATTCATGAAAACCCTGATAAAAAAGAGAACCAAATGGAATATATTTACAGAAATCACTCTTTATCACCTTCCCTTTTTATTCATCCTTTTTTTGTCCCATCACCCAGTGGAGAACATGGAAGGGGTTGGGGGGCAAGGGTAAAGCTTGAAAAAGAAAGCAATAAAAATCTAAGGTGGTAAATGAATTACATAGTCTTTGTGGGTGTCTCATCTTGAAAACAGATATTGAAGTTTATTCTTGAAAGTTCCACCCTCACAGTTTGGAAAAACCTTTGGAGATGAGCACTGAATGTATAGAAACAAATCAGAGAATGTTTACTCTAATGATACTCTCAGAAGCATTTGGGATTTTTAAACATATGCTTCCAGCTTATCTCCCTACCTTCAAAATGAAGACTGAATTATAGAATGACTGTAAATAGAAATAATGAAATTAGTTTATTTTTAATTAGAAGAATGCTGTTCAGAGCTGAAATCATGATATTTCCAAGCATGTCTTACTCTTATTTGGAAGGAAAGAACTTGCGTTTCTTACCATACTGAGTTTGAGCCAAGCATTGTGAATCTCTCAGTCTGGGAGCATCATAGGATTTAGTGATGGAAGGAACTTTGGATATTTGGATAGTCAGAATGCCAATTTAGGTCCTTTGACTAGGACTAGGACTGTCATTGTGACTACTGCCACTACCACCATCATTATCATTATGGCACAACTACTATCATCAACACTAGCATTACTACTACCACCACCACTACCACTACTACTTCTTGCTACTACTATCACCATTTCTATTACTACTACTAGTTCTACTACCCCCACTATTAGGGTTACTATTACTACTACTACTACTACTAACTACTACTACTGCCACAATTACTACTTCTACTACCATTACTTCTATCTCACATCTATTCAGCACTTTTATATTTACAAAGTGATTTAAATAAATATACATATATATATATATATATATATGTATAATTTCACTGAACTTCCACACCACTCCTGTGAGGCAGTTACTCAAATTTTATCAATTTCATGGATAAAAGCCCTGTAGTTAAGAGGAAGAGAGGTTAAGTGGCTAACTATGAATTCAGAAAACCTGGGTTCAATTCCTTTCTTTGTGACATGGTAACTAGTGACATGGTTAAGTCACTTAAGGGAAAGTGGGAGGTTTAGCCTTCGTCACCTTATACACTTAGACCTAGTCAGCCCTGTGATCTCATCTGTAACATGAAGGGTTGGGACAAGAGGATCCTCCCATCCTGAGAAATTTGGGGACAAACTCAAGAAATTGTCATGATGCAATGAAAAAAAAAAGTAGAGAATTGAAGCCAATAGAATTGATCTACTGCTTTGCCCCATTCTTTCCCTACTATTAAAGATAAAGAATTGATTGCTTAAGTGGGAAGTAATCAGAGTTCAGAATTATCTGTGGGATGCCACTGTAAACTTGAAGTGATTATTTCTTTAAAAATGACTGTGCTGAGTTGAAAGTACAAGCTGTTTCTAAAGCCTACAGCAACACACTAGACTAGCAGTAGCCACAGGCAGAATTGGCTGTCCTTGGTCTGTTGATCTTGGATTAACCCTTTGAATGCCTGGGTGATTTTTAGTGGATGTGCAAAGATGTGACAGGTCCCATGCTTTTCAATGGATGTATGCTTTCTGTCAGATCACTCAATTAATTATAATTGTCCTGCCTTAAAAGGCATGGCCCTGGGCAGACCAGGGGGTGTGGCACTCCAGGGGTTTTATTTCAAACCATATTTTACTGATGCCAAGTCAATGGACTCTCCTTCTCAATATTTAATCAAGCCTGCCCAGCTTCCTTGTCACAGGATCTGACTTTCCATCCAGAGTGAGTCTGTGCCTTCCTGGCCTTGCCTTATGAAGAAGAAAAGCAGGTTTTGTTCAAAGGTCAAAAGGAGCAGAGGTGACATTTCCTTGTTGTCATTTTTCTTTACCTTCTCCAGGGAAAAACCAGATTAATTCCCTGGGCAGGTTTTAATTGATAAACTGTACAGACCTGGTAATAGGAGGAAACTTAACGAGGAAGATCTACTTTAGGATCAGATTATTAGTTGGGAAACAGCAGTCATTTAAAATACAAGGATGTATTTTTTACTTATTGGTTTACTTATTTTTTACTTATTGGTTTTCTCTAGTAGAACATATGCTTCTTGAGGGCAGAGGCTGTTTTACTTTTGCCTTTGTATTCTCAGCATTTTGAATAGTGCCCAGACTTGTTATTTCATTAGTATAAGGAAACTATAATGCATATCTTTAAAGATTTGATGAGAACATTGAAAGAGTCACATAACCAGTTTGTATAATTCAGAGCCTCCCATTCATTAAACAAATGCTTAATAGAATTTGCTGAATTGAATCGTGGAGGATAAGAATAAAGATGATGAAAATTAGTATTGCTGGGGAAAACTTTGCCCCTTCCCAATTTGTTATATGGGGGAAAATAGCATAAAATGAATACCTAGTGTAGTCAGGTAGGAGCAAGAAAATATAAAAAGATAACACGCAACCAAAAAGATGTTGAAAAGAAGAGGGGACTTTGTTGAACTTTCAGGGAAAAAAATGAGGAGGTTTCAGAAAAGATATAGTAACAAAATAGTCCTTACTTCTCAGTTCATAAGAATTGCTTTTTAGTAGAACTACTTCCTAATATGACGATTTTGTAATGCTTACTATCCTAAAACAGAACCCTATGTACAAATCCTTTTTTTTTCCTGATACTTATTCCTATGCACTTATCCTTACTAATGAACTCAGTAGAAATTATGCCCCATCACCTTTTCATGTTTGTACTAGTTTACTATTGCCCTTAGAACCTCTATCCTAATATAAAGTTCTCTATTCTTCTTCATTTTTTCTCACAAATATACATTCAATCTCCTAGAATAATCTGAAAACTCAGTTCTGATAATTACACCTTCATTCCCCCTTCATTCTTCTAATAGTCCCTCCTAGTATACCTTCATTTTATTATACATTATATCTATATCTATATCTATCTATCTATCTATATATATACAGTATATCTTCATTTTATTATACATTAAGTTCCCTATTCTCCATTTTGTTATAAATGCACATCCAATGCTCTAGAACTAATGAAAACCTAGATATTCACCAGAGGATACCACATCTTCTCCATCCAAGGCTGTTTAAGCTAACTTTCATAGAGGGTTAAAGGGATTGACCTATTTCTTGATCCCTATGACTGTTTCTAGATCAATGTTTCATTATGATCATTCAACCTCTTCTCTTTTGAAGTTTAGTTTTATTAAAGTAAATTTTAACAATATATGATTTGATATATTTCATCTCTATTCCCTCCCAGAGAGACTTCCTTTGTAAAAAAGGGAAAAAAAAGGAAGAAAAAAATAAAACCAGTTAAATCAATCAACTCATTTAAAAATTCTGATGTTATAATAAATGTTCAACACTAGGAGAGATCATTTCCCTACTTTGCAAAAAAAAGGGGATAGGTGTTTTCTCATTTTTCTTCTTTAAGTCCAACTTTGGTCATTATGATTTTCCAAGAATCAATTTTGATTATTTGGTTGTTGTTCTATTAATTTAGGAAAGAACTATTTTTGGTCATTCCATATATTTTTAAACTTTGTTTTGTTTCACTTTGCATTAGTTCCTATAAACCTTATCACAATTCTTCAGTTTTTCTTACAGTACATTAAATCCCCATTACTTCTGCATTCTATACTTTTTCAGTCATTCACCAATCAATGGGCATTTATTTTGTTTCTAGTTCTTTGCCATCACAAAAAGTCCTACTATAGACCATATATTGTAAACAAGAGACTTACTTTTTGTCACTGACTTCCCTGAGGTTATATGCCTATTAACTATAGGGATATATATATATATATATATATATATATATATAAATGTAGGGATCAAATGGTATGAATGTTTCAGCTACCTTATTTGGATAATTACAAAATTATGTCCTGGATGGATTACCAATTTACCACCAGCATCTTGTATTAATGCATCTAACTTTCCACAGCTCCTTCAACACTGTCTATTATACTCTGTTGTCATCTTTACTAATTAGTTGAATATGAGGTTAAATCTCAGGTTTGGGGATTATACTTTCTTATAAATTGTTAATAGTTGGCATTTTTTTGTTTGAAAACTATTCTCCTTTGATATTTCTATACCAGGGAATAATTTTTGGTCTTATATATTTGTTAATTTTAAATATAGTTTGGGTGTCAAACTTTTATCAGAGATATTTAATTCATTTCTCCCCATAACCACTTCCCTTCTTATCCTAGAATAGGTATATTAGTTTTGTTTGTGCAAAATATTTTCACTGACATGTAATCAAAACAAGTTTACCTTTAGCAATTGTCTCTTTGCCTTGTTTGGGTAAGACTTTATTCCTTCCCAAAAGGTGCGTGTGTGTGTGTGTGTGTGTGTGTGTGTGTGTGTGTGTGTGTGTGTGTAATTTAAAGGAATGATATTTAATCCTCAGATTATATATCCATTTCAATTTATTGTGAAATATGACATTGAAATTGGTCTAAGCTTGATAACTTTTTGACTACTTTCCAGTTTTCCCAGTAGTTCTTTTCAACCAGGGAGTTCTTTTCTAATAATGAATATTTTTGAATTCATCAGAAACTAGGTTATTGAGTTCCAGATTCTTCCTAGCCAAATCTTTTCCATTGATGTATTTTTCTATTTTTAACTAGTGCCAAATGGTGTTGGTGATTGTTGCTTTATAATATGTTTAGAAATCTTGAAGTCCCATTATCTCTTTAATATGTATATTAACTATTTTCTTGATATTCTATATCTATTTTTTAAAATTGATTTAGTTAGTTATTGCATTGGAAAAATATCATCTCTTTTGTAGTAGAATTGGTATGACATAAATCTGTAAGTTATATTAGTTACTATTGCCATTTTAATTGTATTTGGATGGGCACAACAATGAGCACCAAATAATCTTCCATCTATTCAAGCTACTCTTTGTTTCTTTAAGACACTACTACATTTATTCTCAAACTTCCCTGCCAGTTCACTAAGTTTGCAAAGTCATATCACCACTCCTTTTTCATACTTTCTGGGACATGTATTTTTTGGGATTGTATTTGGAATATGTCTTATAATTGAAGCTAATTGGAATTAAGTACACTTAGCAGATTGACTCCCATATATTTTGTGCAGTATGTAGTTATTTTAAATGGAATTCCCATTTCTAGCATTCTCTTGGATTTTGTTGTTATTAATATAGTGTTCAAAAAGTTTTAGTGCAGTTTTGAGCTATAATAATTTTAAATGACTATTTCACTTTAGGATATCTTATATAGAGAATGCTATTGAGTTTGTGGATTTATCCTATGGTCTACAGTTTAGTTAAAGTTATTATCCCAGTTATTTTCTTTGCTTTTCCCTAATGTTTTCTAAATAAAGAATCATATCATCAAAAAATAAGGATAGCTTGTTTACTTTTTAACCTATCTTTATTCTTTAATTTCTTTCTTTTTTAATTATTATTAACATTGCTACAACTTTATAAAAAATGGCAATATCTTTGCTCTGATATAGATATAGCTTCTTATGTTTTCCTATTGCATGTGATACTTGTTCCTTGTTGTAGATAGATACTTTTTATTATATTAGGAAAAAAGATTCCTCTATGACAATTTTATAGGATTTTTAGTATAAATGAGTGTTGTAATTTGTCAAAGGATTTTTCTTCATCCAGTGTAACAATGTGATTTTGGATAGTTTTATTTTCAACATGATTCATTTTATTGATTTTTTCCCTAATGTTAAAATTCCTGCATCATTGTCATCTATCCAGCTTGATTATAAAGCTTGTCTGTGAATAGCTTAACATATTTCAAAACATTTTTCATAGGATTTTATTAAAAATTTTGTATTCCTATTCATTAATGATACTTGTCTAAAATTCTATTTGCTTCACCCTTTCCTGATTTAGATAATAAGGCTATATTTGTTTCATAAAAGGAGTCTGATAAAGTGCTTTCTTCAGTTTTTGAGAAATGGTGTTATGTAATTATTAGTAGTTTTTAAAGTTAGATGAAATTCTCCTATAAATCCATCTGGACCAGGAATTATCCTCTTTTAGTGGTTTCTGAACAGTTTCATTTCCTTTTTTGGAGTACATAAGATCTTTAATTTATAATGTTAGTTTAATTATATTATATTTTTAAAGTTTATTTTATATTCTTTTGCATGATTTTTTCAGTTTTGCTGATAAATAACTGTGTATTTAGTTTTGTTGTTGCTTTTCCCTTTTGGTTAGGTCCTTTCTTCATTATTATTATATAATTTGATTTTTTTGCCTTCCATTTAATTATGCTCACTAAATATCTGTTATCTTGGGCTTTCCAAAGTAATACATTTTTAGTTAATAATTTTTGTAGATTTTTATGCCAATGATTAACATGGATTTGTTTTATATACTGAAATATCTATGAAGTTGTTAATTGTTTAATGAGTTTTTTAGTTGATACTCTAAGACTGTAAGTATAGCACCATATCATCTGAAAAGAGTGATAGTTTTCTTTCCTCATTACCCATTTTTATTCCTTCAGTTTTCTCTTTATTGTCTCATTACTATAGCTAGTAATTCTAGTACAATATTGAATAACAGTAGTAATAATGGACATCCTTGCTTCATTCCTGATCTCTCAGGGAAGGTTTCAAGTTTATCCATGTTATCAATAATTCTTGATCTTGATTTTAGATAAATACTGCTTATCATTTTGAGAAATATTCCTTTGATTCCTACCCTTTCTGGTATTTTTAATAGGCATAAGTTTTGTATTTTGTTGAAGGATTTTTATGCATCTGGTGATGTAATCATGATTTTCTTATTTTTGTTATTGATAGAGCCAATTTTTCTGATACTTTTCTTAATATCAAACAAGCCCTGCATTCCTGGTATAAATCCCACCTGTCCATAATGTGTGATCTTTATGATATATTACTGTAATCCCTTTGCTAGTATTTTGTTTACAATTTTTCATCAATATTCATTAAGGAAACTGGTTCACAGATTTCTTCCTCTGCTTTTGCTTTCCTTGGTTTAGCTATCAAAACCATATATGTGTTATAAAAAGAATTTGGTAGGGTTTGTTCTTTACTTACCTTTTTTTAGTATTGAGATTAATTATTCCTTAAATGATTGTGGGATTTACTTGTATCTATCTGGTATAGATTTTTTCTTAGGGGGCTTGTTTTTTTAAATTAATTTCATTTATTTAATTAATTAACTTAGAATATTTTCCCCATGGTTACATAATTCATGTTCTGTCCCTCCTTTCCTCCCACCCTTCTCCCATAGCCAATGAACAATTCCATTGAGTTTTACATGTATCATTGATCAAGACCTATTTCCATATTATTAATATTTGTACTAGGGTGATCATTTAAAGTCTATATCCCCAATCAAATCTCCATCGAACTATGTGATCAAACAATTGTTTTTCTTTTGTGTTTCTACTCCCACAGTTCTTTCTCTGGATGTGGATAGAATTCTTTTTCATAAATCCCTTAGAGTTGTCCTGGATCATTGCATTGCTGCTAGTAGAGATGTTCATTAAATTTGATTATGCCACAGTGTATCAGTCTCTGTGTACAATGTTCTCTTGGTTCTGCTCCTTTCAATCTGCATCACTTCCTAGAGTTTGTTCCAGTCCCCATGGAATTCCTCCAGTTCATTATTCCTTTTATCACAATAGTATTCCATCAGTCATTCCCCAGTTGAAGGACATCTCTTGATTTTCCAATTTTTTTTGCCACCACAAAGAGCACGGCTACAAATATTTTTGTACAAGTCTTTTCCCCTATTAAACCCAGCACTGGTAGGGCTGGATCAAAGGGCAGGCAATCTTTTAAAACCCTTTGTGAATAGTTCCAAATTGCCTTCCAGAATGGTTGGATCAATTTACAACTCCACCAGCAATGCATTAGTGTCCCAATTTTGCCACATCTCCTCCAACATTTATTACTTTACTTTGCTGTCTTATTAGCCAATCTGCTAGGTGTGAAGTGGTGCCTCAAAGTTGTTTTGATTTGCATTTTTTCTGATTATAAGAGATTTGGAACACTTTTTCAAGTGCTTATTGATAATTTTGATTTATCTGAAAATTGCCTATTCAGGTCCCTTGCCTATTTATCAATTGGAGAATGGTTTGTTTTTTTGTACAATTGATTTAGGTCCTTATAAATTTGAGTAATTATACCTTTGTGAGAGGTTTTTGTTATAAATGTTTTTTTCCCCAGTTTGTTGCTTCCCTTCTACTTTTGGTTGCATTGGTTTTGTTTGTAGAAAACCATTTTAATTTAATGTAATCAAAATAATTCATTTTACAGTTTATAATATTCTCTATCTCTTTCTTAGTCTTAAAATCTTTCCTTTCCCATACATATGGCAGGTATACTATTCTATGCTCACCTAATTTACTTATAGTTTCCTTCTTTATATTTAAGTCATTCACCCATTCTGAGTTTATCTTGGTGTAGAATGTGAGATTTTGATCTAAACCTAGTCTCTCCCATACTGTTTTCCAATTTTCCCAGCAGGTTTTGTCAAATAATGGGTTTTTGTTCCAAAAGCTGAGACCTTTGATTTTATAATAGACTGTCTTGCTAAGGTCATTTACTCCAAGTCTATTCCATTGATCCTCCCTTCTTTTTCTTAGCTAGTACCATATTGTTTTGATGACCATTGCTTTATAGTGCAGTTTAAGATCCGGTAATGCTAGGCCCTCTTAGGGTGCTTATTGATGGCTTGCTCAATTTCTATTTTCTAAGATAGGATATTTAAGTATTCTATTTCCTCTCCTGTTAATCTGGACAATTTATATTTTTGATAATATTTATCTACTCCCTCCACTATAGAAGGTCTTCCTCAGCTTCTTTTATTTGAGATAATTTTCCTCATTTTCCTCCCTCTTTCCTTTTCGCCTAGGAGATTCCTTTTTCTTGTTATCCATTTTTTTTATCTCAACATAATCTACTCATTCCCACATATTTTTTCTATGTAAAATTCTTCTGTCTTAAAAACAAAAAAAAAAGTTCTGAGAAGGTACATGTATTATTTTCCCATAAAGAAAGGCAAACCATTTAATGATACTGAGTTGCCTTTGATTTTTCTTTCATATTTATTTTTTAATTGTTCTTTTGAGTCTTTTATTTGAAAGTCAAATTTTCATTTTTTCTATTCAGTTTTGGTCTATTCATTAGAAATGCTTGAAACCCCATATATATCATTAGATATCCTTTTTTCCCCCTTGAAGGATTATATTTGGTTTTGCTGGGTTGGTTACTTTTTATTTTTTGGTAATTCTACTTTTTTGCCTTCTGATATACAGTAAATTTTGGATTAATATAAATAGACCATTTAGAATTGTCCTCCCCCTCTATGGCTTTGTGACCCCAAAGCCAAAGTGGCTTCAGTTCCTGTGGCTTCCACAGTTAGAGAAGCTTCAGTGTCTTGAGTAAAATATGCCTCATGTGGGGAAGCTGAATAAGCTCAATTACCACCAGTGCCACTGCCACTCCTGCCATTCTCCTTCCAGGGGGTCAAATTTGTGTACAGTGAATTAATAAAATGTGAGAGCTATCTGTATTCCAAGTCCTTTTCTCTTTTAATATGGTAGTTATTAAATCTTGTGGGATCCTAATTGTGGTCCATGGTATTTGAATTGTTTCTTTCTGTCTGAAGTATTTTCTCTTTAACCCAGAAGCTTTAGAATTTGTCTATTATATTCTTCAGAGTTTTTATTTTGGGATTTCATTCTGGTGGATTCTTTTAATTTCTTGTTCAAGGATATCTGAGTGGTTTTCATTGAAAAAAGTTTGAAATATATCATTACATTCTTTCCTTGATCATGGTTTTTAGGTTATCAAATAATTCTAAAATTATTTCTCCTCAATCTATTTTCCAAAGCTGTTTTTTTCTGAGTTATTTCAAATTTTCTTTTCTTTTTTTTTTAAATTCTTTTGTCCTTTTTAAAAATTTTTTTCTTTGATTAACTATAGAATCATTAGCTTTTACTTGGCCAATTCTAATTTTTAAGAAATTATTTTCTTCAGCAAAATGTTGCACCTTCTTTTTCATTCTGTCAATTCTACTTTTTGAGTTCTTTTTAGTGAATTTTTCTACTCCTTTTTCCATTTGGCCTATATAGCTTTGTAAGTAAAGATTCTCATTAATGAATTTTTGTGCCTCTTTTACCATTTGGCCAATTCTGCTTCTTAAGATGTTGTTTTCTTCTGTAATTTTTTTTGTATTTTTCTAAGCTATTGTCTTTTCATAATTTTATTCCTTTCTTTCATATCTTTGCATAATTTCCCACTTATCATTCTTATTAGTTTTAAAATTGATCTTTTATCTCTTCATGGAATTTTTCTGGGCTTGTGACCAATTCATATTTTGCTTTTGAAGTTTTACTTGAGCAGTCTCAAATTCATTATTTTCTAAGTTTATGTCTTTATCATCTCTATCACCACAGTAGCTTTTTATAGTCACATTCTTTTTTGTTGCTTTCTCATTTTTCCAACCTATTCATTGATTTGGCAATATATGTTAATGTTGGGTTCTATTACCAGAGTGGGGAAAAGGGATACTGATCAAACTTCACGCTCTACCCCATTGCTATTTTCAGAGCTACTTTTTAGGGTTTTTGAAGTTTTCAGTGTTTCTGAAGTGGTATAATGGGGGGGGGGGCGTGTAGTGACTGCTCTCCTGATTGCACTCTGATCCTTAGAAGGGCACCAAATTCAGTGGGATTGTAACTGATATTACTCCTCAGGGTCTCTGGTCCCTTGGCAGTATAAATGATACTGATCTTTAGGGCTTCCAAATCTCTTGACTGAAAGTGTTCCTCACTGACCTTGAATTATGCTATGAATCAGAAATGGGTATCAATAATGGAAGTGATAAACAGTGTCTGGACCTGCATTGAGTGCTACCAAATGGATCCCTCTTTTTATGTCCTTTACGGGTTCACTTATCATCTCTACATTAGGAGATTCTGAAGTTACTTCTACTTCTGTCACTACTATGTAGGACCACTATTGGTGTTTTATCCATGTGAACTCTAGAATAGCCTCATATTCTGAATTACAAATCTCTCTTTCCAAACTCCAAAGTTGTCTTTGGTTGGAAGAATGATTCTGATGTTTTCTTGGCTCTACCACTGCAGATCTAGATTTGAAGCTTAATCATGAGAGGGCATAGCTGAATGCTTGCTCTACTCCATCATCTTGGTTCTAGCCCTAAAAACCTATCTCTTTACTTTTTAAGATATATTTCTCTTTTCCACTTTATATTTGTTCTAGGGTACAGAATAGTCCTGTGTCATTTGAAATTTCTGTCCTTTATATTTGGTTGTCTTGGCCTGGATTCTTGTAGAATTGGTTTACTATTTGACTTATTAAATTTGGCTAATATTTGTATTGAAATCGAAGGTATAGGTTTTTGTTTTTTTATGAAGGCAATATGAAATGTGTATTTTTTTCAATGAGTTCTTGGTTTCTATAATCAGACAATTGGGAACTTTTGTCACATTATTCACTGTAATGTGTTAGTCAGATTTTTCAAATTGTCATATGTGTCTGAGAGTCCTATGATTCTTATGTATCTGTACATTCTATATTTGAGGTTAATATCTTTTGCTTATATGGAAATCCTTTTTTTTTCTTTTACCATTATTGTTTTTTGTTTCTCTTTTGTTGTTCATTTGGCATTTTCATATTGAAGATCTGTTACTCTATTTTTTACTTCTTTGGAGAAACTTGCTACCATAAATTTAAGATTTTTTTCTACCTAATTATTCCAGCAGTGATAGTTATAAATTATGGCAATTGTTCCTTTCTAATCCCTCTTATATTTTCTCCTTTTGGAACCATTTTGGAAGGTCTTTTGTTTTTTTCATTTTCTCTTAGGGTTATATGTTTCATTAGATGGTTGTTCAGTTTATTTAGACATACAATATTTGTTCAGAACCCTTTGTCATCTCTTTGAGAATTTATTATTCATTTTCTTCCAAAATTTAGTATCCTGTGTTTTGTTTATGGATTATCCTCTAGGTTTTTAATTAAATTTCCTTTCTATTTCCCATTGTTGCTGACTCCCCACCCTTTAATGGTAAGAATAATCCTAGGGCTAAACTGAAAAACTTTCTCAGTCTCTTCCTCATGGAGGATTTCCTCTTCACCAGCCTCAATTGTTAAAATAAGGAACTTCTGAGAGGTCAAGACTAGGCACAATTGGAATTCAGTCCTCTTTCCTTCAAATCTAATACAACTGCTCATACTAGATTATGCAGCAGTTCCTTCCATGGATTTTTTTTTTTGCCTTGGCTGAATTATACTGGGTGACTTTTTGTAGGATTAGAAGTAAATGAATTAATGTTTCAGATACAGAATTTGCAGGTCGGAGTTCCTAAACCTAGGCAGGACCCAGGGCTTACAGTGATCCAGGGATCGCTCACACTTCCATAATTTGCCATGCTGATCTCCAGCTATGCATTACACCTCATCATTTGCTTAATCTCCCAAACCCCATGTACTATAAACTTCTTGAGAAAGAAATCAGTAAAGTGCTATGCTTTTTTAGTCGTTATAAACTCATTCTACTTAATCTCAGCAGGATAGTTCTTCCTCTCAACCGTTTTGTAATTCTTGTATTCAACTTTTTATTCAACTCTTTTATTGATGCCTATCCCTTTCCTCATAATGGTAATTCCAAACTCTTTTTACTCTTTAGGTACAGAAAATTATAAACAGCTAATTTAAGTGCCAGCAACTCCATTCTCATCAACTCAAAACTTTTCATTATCTTCACTCATCATTTGCTTGTTATTTTCTCTCTGCAAACCTGTGAATACCCTAAATCATGGGACATAGAAAAATTGCCCAATTTTTCTATACCCTATGCAACTAGGTCCCAATTAGTGCAAATAAGGAATTCCTTGATGAGGCATAATATTTGAATTCACAGCATACTTTTCCTTTAGCCTGGAATAAATTATAATATTTTATATAGTTATAACTTTGATTAGTGTGAATTTAAATATATAAGCCTCTTAGGAGGATTCATTCTTCAAATTAATTTGAACCTTATTGTAAAAGGTTCTTCTATATACCTATTTTGCTAAACTTGTCAAATCAAATCAAGAAACATTTTATTAATTGCATAATATGTGCTAGATCTATGTAGTGTTAAGTGTTGTAGGTTCAAAAAATGGTATACCATGCCCCCCGCCCCCGCAAATTCCACTACTGCCAACAATGACAAAATATCTTCTGATCTCAAGAATCTTTCAGTCTGATGGAAGAGATAATATAATAGCTGTGCGCTCTCTCTCTCTCTCTCTCTCTCTCTCTCTCTATATATATATATATATTAGAGATAGAGATAGAGATAGATATAGAGGTATAGATAGAGATATGTGACAGTCTTAGAGGGGAGGCACTAGCATTGAGAGGGATGAAGGAAGAAGTCTTACAGAAGAGGGATTTCTGTAGTGCATATTACTTAATAAATGAAGGGGGGGAATTCGGTTAGTTTCATATTGGATTGAATTGTTAAGTTAAGCAGTATTTCCTAAGATTCTTCTATGAATTCAGATCTGTGCTAGGTGCTTTAAGGCATATGGACAGAATGTAAGATATTCCTTGCCTTCAAAGAGTATAACATCTAGCTGGGCAGAATAAATTAAGATAAGATCATACTAGTGACCACACAGGGTTGAAAATAAGGACTAAATTTGATGGGATAGATTATAACTGACATTGCATAGGTGTTACAAGGAGAGGGAGATCTATTAGACTTAAGGTGATAAAGGAAGGCTTACATGAGCAGCCCAAAATAGCATTGAGGGGTGGGAGGAAGAGACTTTTATAGCCCATGCCCAATTACTTGTTTTAGTTAGTGAAAACAGGAGGTATAGAGAGAATACTGGTTAATAGATACCTGACAATTTATTTATCTTATATTTTGGAATAGAAAGTGTTTCAAAGAAAAATGCATGGTTATATTCATACCAACTTCTTTTGATGTTCATGCCCTAAATCATTTCCTCCTGGTTTGCCTTCGGTGGTCCAGCAATTGATGTTTGTGTAAGGCATCATTTCAAAATAGAGCACTTTCAGGTAACTGAGTCATAAAGTGACTTGCAGTCTAGGGGGTAGATCCTGGTCTCTTCTCTGTTCTGCATCCCGTGCTCTTAACTATTGTATATACTTCCCAAGTCTGCTTCTCTCTTGCTATCATGGCCACTGATTCATGAGACACATTCCATGTCTTCATATGCCTGGGTCCTGTCCTGTCCAGCTCTAAACTTCACTTTGTAGAGGAAAGATGCCTACGGTCTGTGAAGTATGTACAACTCTCTTTCTTCATAATGAAAGATATTAGGGAAAAGATGACTTTTTAATGGCACAGGACAGGACAGGCACCTCAGTTATCACATAATAACCATCTGTCCAAGGAGTTAGTGCCACTAATTGGTCTCTCACCTTCAATCTAAAAAATGCGCCTCAGACTTGAGGTTACTTTACAGTTCACCCATCAAAATCTACATTAAATGAACCTTCAAGTCGTGGCACAGACCGCAACTTTTTCTGTCAGGGAAATTGAAATGACTGCCAGGAAGGCATTGAGAAAGTTTGTGCGACAGATGGAGCGGTTTCTGAGGCCAAAGGAAGTCTGTAACTGAAATTCCCCAGGGCTAGTTTAAATATCCTCCAAAAACCTATCCTGGGGCAGGGGTGGGAGGGGGCATAGCGGGGTTGGTCAATCAATGAACAAATATTGAGTGTCTAAGGGTGAACAGCAGCTTACTAGGTTTGGCATACTTATTAAAGAATATACAAAATCTTTGTCCTTATAGGGTTTGCAACCTAATGCCATATAGATGGGCATCAGAATCATTTTTACAAGTAGTAAGGTTAGCCTACTGTGGTATAAATCTAGGGGAGGTTTCTACCCAAATTATGATTTTACTCCTTTTTACTAAAATTATTCTCCCCTTAATCTGCCTGTGTTTAAAATTTTATTATTAGCAATTCTTTACTTTGGATCTTGAAGATTATTTGGTCTTTAAGAGTCTTCTGTTAAAAAAAATACATGTTAAGAATAACTAATACCTTAAATCATTATCAGTTAGGAAGCATTAATTCATCACAATTTTTTTTTTTGTGACAGCTGGACCAGAGCAATACCTTTTGAGAACTGGAGTGTTCCCAGGGGGGGAGGAACACTAAAAGGGGAAGTGGAAAAAGGTCAAGCACAAAACTCCTTACTAAAACTATGTCTGAAAAGCACAGTTATCACTACTGTTACATATAATTCAATCTTCCAATCTCATAGATGAAACTGAGCCACAAAGTCTTTCCTAAGATCATGTTGGTAGGAAATTTTAGACCTGGAAGGGGACTAGCAACCATCTAGTCTAAGCCAAAACCTCCAAAGAATTTCCACTATAACATTCCTAACAAATGGTCATCTACTGACTGCCTGAAGATCTTTAATAGTGGGGAAATGGTGGAGTCAAGAATCAAATCCATCTTCTGATTTCAAGCCCACTTCTATTTGTACTACATCATGCAATATACTATGTCTCCCTAGTTCCTAACACACATATTTATACACACACATTCAGATACATCCATTGATCCTGGAAACTCTATAATTTTTTAAAATTTTATTTAATTGATTAATTTAGAATATTTTCCATGGTTACATGATTCATGTTCTTTCCCTCCTCTCCCCTCACACCCTCCAATACCAATGAGCAATTCCACTGGGTTTTACATGTGTCATTGATATTATTGATAATTGCACTAAGGTGATCATTTAGAGTCCTTATCCCTAATCACATCCCCATTGAAACATGATCAAGCAGTTGTTTTTCTTCTCTGTTTCTGCTCCCATTGTTTTTCCTCTGACTGTGGATAGCGTTCTTTCTCATAAGCCTCTCAGAATTGTCCTGAATCATTGTATTGCTGCTAGTAGAAAAGTCCATTACATTCGATTGTACCACAGTTTATCAGTCTCTGTGTATAATTTTCTCCTAGTTCTGCTCCTCTCACGCTGCATCCATTCCTGGAGGTTGTTCCAGTTCACATGGAATTCCTCCAGTTCATTATTCCTTTTAGCACAACAGTAGTCCATCACCAACAGATACCACAATTTGTTCAGTCATTCTCCAATTGAAGGGCATCCCCTCATTTTCCATTTTTTTTTGCCACCACAAAGAGTGTAGCTATGAATATTTTTGTACAAGAATTTTTCCTTATCTCCTTGGAGTATAAACCAAACAGTGCTATGACTGGATCAAAGGGCAGACAGTCTTTTAGCACCCTTTGGGCATAGATCCCAATGCCATCCAGAATGGTTGGATCAATTCACAACTCTACCAACAATGCATTAATGTCCCTATTTTGCCACATCCCCTCCAACAGAAACTTCATAATTTGAGAAATGACTAAGGTCAATTTCATGGGGAGGCTTGTTATCCAAATATTATCCAGCATGGATCTATTATCACTGTCTCTTAATCTCCCTATTTGATGACCTGAGACCAGAGGAGGTCCAGTGCTACTGGATGTGAGTACCCTGAAACCTAGCAGCTTTCAGGAATTAATTGTCACAGTGATCACGTTTGACTTCACCACAATGGCACAATTCTTAATAGTTAACAAGCATTTATTAAACATTTTCTATGTACAAGGCACTGTGATATAAAAGGCAAAAATCTCAAGTCCTACTTTCAAGGAGTTCATATTTTAATGGTTAAATAACATGCAAATAACTATATAACATAAGATATATACAAGCCAATTAGAAAGTCGTTTCAAAGGGAATGCACTATTGGGGGGAAAGAGTGGGCAGACTTGAGAATGGCCTTTTGCAGAATGTGGAATTTGAACTTAGTCTTAAAGGAATGCAGGGAATCCAGGAAGGAGAGCATCCCAAATATAGGGGACAGGCAGTAAAAAAGTCATGAGAGTGAGGAGATTGAGTGTTTTGTAAAAAAAAGAACAGCAAAGAAGAGCAGAGTTTTTGTATTTGTAGACTATATTGAGTGGAATAGTGTAAGAAGACTGGTGAGGTTGGAAGAGGCCAGGTTGTGAAAGACTTTAAAAGCTAAACAGAGGATTTTATATTTGATCCTGGAGATAATACGGAGCTACTGGAGTTTATTAAATACGGAGATGACGTCATTGGGTCTGTGCTTTAGGAAGATCATTTCTGCCACTAAGTGGAAGATAGGTTAGAATGGTGAGAAACTTGAGATATGGAAACCAACCAGAAGACTATTGGTATAGTTCAGGCATGGGGGTTAATTAGAAGTGATAGTAGAGTTGGTGGGAGGTCATGAAGATTCAAGTATTTCAAGTCTTTGCTGAGGCACTGAACATAGAAATTTGACTCTCCCCTTCACCTCCTTATCCTCTACTTCCAAAAAAGAAGGAAAAAAAAAGTTAAAAATGCTATTCCCTCTGACTTTGAGCACTCATTTCTATAGGAATGTCTACATTTCTCCCATTCTTTGAATTGTAATAGGCATTCTGTATGCAGTTTACAGCTGCTTAGCACTAACTGGTAGGGGAAGGGATTCCTTGTGAGCAGTGGTCATTCATTGACAAAAGGTGGCACAATGGAAGAAACTCCAAGCAAGGAAAACTTGGTGTGTTCTCACCCAGTGCTGTTCATTGGCCATTGACTCATGCTCATTGACTTTGATTGCTCCAGCTTTGGGTTTCCTCCACTCTAGTTTATCTTCTCTGTGAACAAATTGCCCTCGAAAGACTTCTACCTATTCTTCAAGTGCTTAGCACAATGCTTGGCAAATAGTAAGTGCTCACTGACTGACTGCTTCTCGTTATAATATTGGTATTGAGTTGATCACTCCCTTCTTTCACATAAATGCTAAGCTTATAATTGCTTCATTAATAACATTGTTTTCTCTCTGGAGTAGTCTTTTCCTTGTGCCCAAACCAAAGCATTTGCCAGAGCTAAGGATTCTTTTCCCTATAGGTCAGGGAATAAGATCGAATCCCACCTATTTTCTCATTCATCATGAAGTTCTTTACCCTACATTAATTTTCTTTCTTCCATCTTCCATAGCATTCACTTTTCACATGATTCACTTCAATATTCCAGCAAATACTGCCTTACATTGTTAGCTGACTGACTCTTCCATATGTGTTATTCTTGGCTTTCCATTTGAACCCCAAGATCCTTAAGAGAAAGTCCCATGTCTCCTTTTTGGCTGCCCTCACACTTCTAGTAAAGGGCTGAGTGTATAACAGTCACTAAATCCTTATTGAATGAAGTTGAATTAAATAGATGACTATTTCAGGTTTGAGTGGTGACCCAAAGCCAGATGAGTAATTTTAAAATGAAGGAAGAAAGGCTTAAAGCCAGGTCTTCTGCAAAACAGACCCAATAGAAACACAAGGTGATAGACAACAAACAGTGTTAGTGGTTGATGAAGAGCAGGCTTCAAATATGTAACCATGATGAGCAGAAAAATGCAGGTGAAAAAATGTCAAGTATGTTTTGAGAGGGGAAGAGTGGAAAATTAAAGAAAATTGGGGAGTCTGGAGAATATAGTTTGATGTTGTGACCAACAGGGCAGTTAATCAGCATGTGTTTTCAGGGTAAGAAACTTGTCATGAAATGTAGTTTATGAGGAGAAATGCTAAAGCAAAGGAGAAGAACAGCTGTGTAATATTTATGGGCTATTAAGGAGGACCTAAAGAGGAGGAATATCTAGAGAGCAAATCAGCCCAGAAGAAGCACTTGTAGAAGGAAAAATTCATACTGGAAGGGGAACCTTATAAATTCTGGCTAGAAGGCAAGAAAATGTGGCAAACAGTGGGTAATGGACAAGTCCTATAAACATTGATTGGAGTTTGACACTGGCTTACATAATTACTCTTTGCAGTTCCTAGGACTATTGGACTAAAACTTTGGCCATCAGGACAGCAGTCTACACAATTTTGATTTGTGAACATATACCCTACCCCAATATGTTTATATTTATTTCTTATATGCAAATCCTATTTAACTCAAATTATGCATATCAAACAACTCATATAAATAGAAATTTTTAAAAAAATGATGAGATAAAGATGAAATAGTATTTGAACCTAGAGTTAATAGTAGCCCTGGAGTGTATAGAGTAGTAAGTTCAGACCCAAGATTTAGGAAAATCATTCTGGCAGCTGTATTGTATTATGTTGAGGATCAATTAGAGTCTGGAAGCCAAGGCAAGGGGACCAACTAGGAGAATATTGTGATAGGTCAGGATAATGGGTCTGATATGGAGTGATGGCTGAGGCTATGGGATTAGGGAGAAAGGGTCAGATAAAAGATCTGTGGAAGAAAAAAATGACAAAATTTGTCAGTGGATGACATTGAGGTGGGATTGATCATGTAATGAGACCTGTGATCTATAGAAAGCCATTCATGCCTATTCATCTTTTGTGACTCACTGCAGAGCTCTTCCACTGAAAGGTGTTTGCCTAACTATAAGATGATCTCAGGAGCAGGAGGTAGGTATGCCAGGAGAGGCAATTTTTTTTCCAGTGGCATTTGCCTAGTTGCTATTGTGGGTGTCCAACTAATGGTTATTATTATTGCCTTGAGATACTGGTTTGGTTTAGGAAGAGAAGGGGAACTGTAGCTTGTATAACCTAGGAAGGAGATGAGGGAAGCAGTCTTGGAGGACAAAGGTAGATGTAGTGTTGTAGAGAAGTCACACAGGTCCCATCTCTTCACCCTTTCATTGCTTGAAGTCAAACCACAAACCCTACTTTGGAAACCATTGCATTAAAACAGGGGGGCTAAACCTTTTTTGTGTCATGAATCCTTTTCACAGTCCTGTGAAGACTATGGACCCTTTCTCAGAATAATATTTTATTAATGCTTAAAATAAAATGCATTAGATTAAAAAGGAAGTTGATTATGGTAAATATGTGAGTGACACACACATTTCTCTATGCCTCTTTCCAAATACATGGAGGTCAAGCTCACGTGAAAGGATAACAAAGTTTTAGTCTTTGCTTTGAAAAACGTGGATCAGAATCCATGGGGAATGATTCTCTTCTAGTCCTCCTCTCTTCCACATGGAAAGAAGTGGGCTATCCAAAAACCAAAGGATGGCACATAAATGAGTGTAAAGTTACAAGAAAGAATAATGCCTTCTTTACAAGTTGGTGACTCTCTCTTTGTTTTGACTTGAATCTTTTGCCTCAATCACCTAATCCTTGGCTGGGATCACCTACCAACTTAGAACATATCTAGTTGTTTATGTGTTGTTTCTCCTATTAGAATGTATGCTCTTTGTGAGCTAAGACTAGTTTCACCTTTCTTCATATCCTCAGTATTTCACATAGTGTCTACCACAAAGGAAAATATATTATAAATGATTTCTGAATGGCTGACTCTTGACTTGGATGCTCTAGGATGGAGGGCTACATGGGCTACATGTGACCTATAACATTTTTGAGGGCTTCCCCAACCACATTAAATTGTAATTGGAAATTATTTAACAAAATAAATAAAACCCTAGAAAAATATAGAATATTACATTTGAAAATTATCAATATGCAGCCCACATTGATCCTTATTTATGATTTAATTATTCATCTTTTTATTTGAGTTTTCCCCTATTCCGATAGAATATAGAACATCACTAAAAGAAAGAATCATTAGGGTGGGTAGGTGGCTCAGTGGACAGAGCAACAGACCTGGATTTAGAAGGACCAAGATTCAAATTTGGCTTCATACACATTCCTAGCTATGTGATCCTAGGCAAGTCACTTCTTAATTGTCAAGCCATACCAATTTTCTGTATTGATTCTAAGACAGATAATAAAGTTGTTTTTTTTAAAAGGAATTTTAAATTTTAATTTTAAAGGAATTGTAGATTGAATAGAGGAAGAGGTAGAGAGCTAGTTCTCCATCTCTGAGGAGGTGGTCAATAAATACACAAATACTTAGTACCTTTTCAGTCTATGTCTTGTGATATGAGCTTATTCAATAAACTGTCCATAGTTACTCTGTATTTTGCTCATTTCTTGCCTACTGGAGGGGTAATAGTCACAATGGTGCAACTGCTGCTTCTACTATTGTTTTTGTGACATGGAATGAAATAAGATACAGAGTTCAGAAGTCTACCTCAGCTTTTTTCTATGTCATATATCTATTTGTCCTATTTAGGGATAGGGATAGGAACCAGGTCTGTGGTTCTTTTGCATAAGAGAGTTCAAAGGTGAGGAAATCCCCCCTACTATTGTGGATTTACACCTTTTCTATAGCTTAGAATTTTAGGGAATTGCTTAGAGCAGTGAGAAGTTAGGAGACTTGCCCAGGCCACCCAATCAATATACATCAGTAGCAGAACTTGAATTTGGGTCTTCTTGGCTTCAGGACTTACTTTCTTTTCACTACCTCTCTTCCTCCATTTTTTTTCTCTAAAATGGGATAGTAACTATTCCACTGCACTCTTCTGTGAGTTAATCAGACCATTTGAATCACTCCTTTTGAAGCTGATGAGGGCAAGTCTTATTATTAGAATCATTTTAACATTTTCCCTTTGTGAACTTCCAAGCAGATGCCCAAAGAATGCTTAAATAAATTTAATCAGATTTGTATCCTTCCTGGGGAATTAGCATATGCAAAGTTGGCAGGTCAAGATGAGGAGTGTGAGGCATAAGTGGAAAAACACCTAGGGATAGAATCAACAACTTGAGTAGTAATAACCCACATAAGGTTTATGTCAAGGCATCGGAGGGTCATTTCTGGCTTGACGTGGACAAAATTGTCTAATTTCAAAGCCCGGTACCCAGAAGTCTTCCCATCTAGCATGTGAAGCTATGGAGCAACCCAATCCATTGGTGGAGAAAGGGAAGATGGCAGAGAAGGAGTACACGCCTGTCTTAAACAAGTGAGGAAGGAAGTGGAGAGACAGAAGTCTCTCATGGATGGCCCAGTTCTAAACGCGCCCTGCTTTCTATTTCGGTAGCCAAACGATGATTTCAGGGATAATTTAAACCTTTCTATGGGGCTTTGGTTATCGAAGAATCAGCCTCAGTGTCAGACATGTGGGTGATTTTTTCCCTTTCTGCTCTTTCCAGGCTGATTCTATTAATTTTCCTTGACTTCACGTGCAGCCCTGCACCAACGCAGCATTGATGATCTCCTTATTCATCTTGTAGCGGAGAGGACATTTAGATGAATATATGTTCCCCATTTTCTTTGCATTATAAATTCAGTGTTGTGGGAAAAGGAGTATAATGTAATGGCAATGCATCCACAGAGAAATGTCCCTATTTGAGAAGTAGAGTTTGAGAGGGGGGAGCAATTGACAGCCTCTCAGTACAGTGGGCACATTTTTTCTGTACAACTGAATCGCCGCTAATGATAAATGAGGAATGTTTGATAGCTGGCTCTGTTGTCTGACAGCTACAGTTTTGGCCAGAGGGCCGTGGCAGGCTTTAGACTTCTGTTCAAAATGAGTTAAACATATTAGGCATTATGAAGGCACAGAAGCCTCGAGAATGAGTGCTGAAATGAGTTATCCGGGTAGGCTCCTGGGTACACAACTTGCAAAGCAGATGTCATTCTAATAATGTGTGATATAGAACATGCCTGGCCTAAACCCTGCCGGATGAAATATGAAGCCCCGTTGGTGATATTTAATACCATTTTATGAGGTGCCATCTTATAAAGACAATGCCCGCCGTATGTGGAATGCTTAAGGTATTTTGCCAAAGGCACCGGGAGGTATCTGAAGTAAGTAGAATTTTTATTATTTTATAAGCCTTTACTTTGTAATATTTCTGTTTCCACATTATTGTGGGGGCTTGCTGCACTAACCCTCTGTCGAATGAACTTCATGAGCAGCTTGCCGCTAGATTGACTGATCGCCATGGCTGTTTCTGGAAGTAAAGGCTGGTTTCTTACCTAAACACATTCTTTAGAAAACCCTCAAAGAGAAAGGAAAGATTTGCTACGAGCATTCTTAGAGCGGGAGATTTTGAGGCCAAAATGCAAAAATTTTGCCATTTTCCCCCCCAAGAGGACAATCTTGAAAGTGATGAAGGATTTAGGTGGTTTCCTCTGATCAGAATCCCCACCGCGCTATCTAATATGGACTTATCGCCTACTGACTTTGGGGTCTCTTTCAGGGCTTGAAATCCTGAAAAAAAGGAACTGGCTCTGGGTGTAGATACTGGCCTTCCCCCCTCCCTAGTAACCCTGGAACTTCTGAATGCAAAAACAGGGATTGGTCACTAGATGATGAGGAAAATGGTGATGAGAGCATTTAGAAAGCTCTTTAAAGTTTCACAAAGTGCTTTACATTTGATCATCAGACAACCCTGGGAGGTAGGTGCGATTATTTTTACATTTGACAAAGGGGGAAATAGGTGAAGTGACTTGTGTGGGGTCACATAGCTAAGAAGTCTGTGAGGTCACATTTGAACTCAGGGCTTCCTAATTCCAGGCCAAATTCCTATCTTAATGGGCTATGTGACTGCTTAGATGATATTAATGATAAAGAAGACAGAATCATAAGATCATAGAATATTAGAGATTTTAGTGTCTTTTGAGTTTCTCTGTTCCCTCATTATGGGATGAGATTAGGATACTCTCTCATTTGATAGATGAGGAAACTGAGACTTTGAAACTGAATTGTCTAAGATGATATAATTGGTAAATGTTTTGGGGGACTAGAAGTCAGGTCTTTTGAATCCAACTTTGTTTATATTTATTTTTCCACTCCCTCTACTACTTTTCACAATAACTTTCATTTATAAATATTGGCATATTTATATTAATGTTATTATATATATAATATATATAATATATTATATTACATAAATGTTATTATTCAAGTCTGAATGTTGTTATTTTAAAATAAATAAATTGCGACCCCAAATTATATGATTTGTCACATTGTTAGTGAGTGTTAGGTCCAAGAATCAAACCCCTATTTTATGACTCTAAAGCTAATATTCTTTCCACTATAATATATTATATTTTTACTGACAAATTTTTATCATTTTTTCATTTTCATTCAAAGCTCTTCCATTGTTTTTCACTTTTCCTGTTTTGAAGATCCCAATGGATAAGGAGTGTTTAGAACCCCAAATTCTTGGGGGAAAACTATACTCTGAAAAAAAAAAACAACTTTTCTTTTCTCATGCAGATGATTTAACTCTGTCTTTGACTCGTATACTGGGTAACTTTTATTTTATTTTATTTTTAAAAAACCCTTACTTTCTGTCTCAGAACCAATACTTAGTATTGGTGATAAAGGCTAGCAATGTTCATGGTCACACAGCTAGGAAGTGTCTGAGGCCAGATTTGAACCAAGGCTCTCCTGTCTCTAGGCCTGGCTCTCAATCCACTGAGTCACCCAGCTGCCCCCATTTATGTATCTCTTAACAAACTGGACTGCAAACCAGATGTGCTATTATTAGTCATTATGCCAAAGTGACTGTGTGTGGTCATAGGGGTTATTTTTTTTTAAAAGAGCTATAAGGGGGCAGCTGGGTGGCTCAGTGGATTGAGAGTCAGACCTAGAGATGGGAGGTCCTGGGTTCAAATATGACCCCAGATACTTTCCAGCTGTGTGACCCTGGGCAAGTCACTTGACCCTCATTTCCTAGCCTTTACCACTCTTCTGCCTTGGAACCAGTACCCAGTATTGACTCCAAGATGGAAGGTAAGGATTAAAAATAATAAAATAAATAAAATAAATGCAACATAGAATCAGTCACCAAAGACTTGCTGGAAGAAGAGAGTTCTGATGGAGGTTTTTGGGAATATTAGAAACCTGGGTTGGCTGAGAGGGTTCTTTATAATCATACTATTCTGAAGGAGATAGCACTACTTTGGTGTGATGTTCCCCTATAAAATAAAGTGGGGAAAGTTACTGTAAGTGGTTCATTCTAATTCAACATGCCTTTGTCTGGAGTGGTTAGTTTAGCTTTGAGGAATTATCTCCTTCCTGTGATCTCCTTAGAAGCCAGGTATCCCTCTAGATAATGCAATGGACATCAAGTCAGAAAGACCTCCATTCACATACTGCCAAGGCCACCTGCCACCTGACAACCCTGCCACCTGACAACCCCTGTCACTTAGCCTCTGCTTGCTTCAGCTTCATGATAGCCCCCATCTCTCAGGGGTCTTGTGGGGACAAATGAGATATTTGGAAAGCGTTTTTCAAACTTTAAAGTGCTATATAAATACTTGCTATCATGGTGATTATGATGAACTGGATGTGTTATTCCACATTCAGCTACCAGAGGCAGAGAAAAAATAAGAAACAGATTGACCCAATAACCAGTCTTTTCTCAAGTGTTAAAGTACACATTTGTGGAATGTGGACTCGTCTGACTAGCAATGGTGAGCTTCCAGCTGAGACAGGATGGCTCTAAGTGTACTTGTCATGAAGTCAGCAAACGTGGGGTAGTTTTCAGAAAGCCTAGTAAATGTCTGGCTTCAAATTCTGGCCCCAGGAATTATTATCCTTTTGATCTTAAGCAAGTGGCTTGATATCTCTATGCCTTAGTCTGAATGTGTGTGCAATAGGGGTCATAATAATACTTGTACCAACCATAGCAGGAGCTAAAAGCATCAAACAGTGGGAAAAATCCAACTGGTCTAAGTGTCAGAAGACCAGAATGTAAATCCTTGTTCCCACATTTATTACCTGTGTGATCCTAGGCAAGTCATTTTATCCCCCCATCTCTCTATCTAAAATAGGAACAACCATGCATGCATCTGATATATCCAATCCTACATGTATGCATAGGTATTGATATATTTATAGAAATCATAAGATTCATATGAAGAAAAGGACTTTGACTTAAATGATCTTGTGGATTGGTCATTTCTTCAAGGTATATATACATCCCACAAAAATCCAGATGGTAACTTCTCATGCATTGCCATCTTACATACTTCTCCGCCATGTTTTCCAATAATTCCTGCATAGGTGATCTATCAAAAACAGTAGATGACTCCCTCTTATTATTTTTAACATTTCTAAGACAATTGAATTAATTTATCTTTTGTCTCTTGTTCTCACTGCATATTTTCCATTTTGTCTTTCTTCATGCCTTGCACAGTGCTTTATATCTGGTCAGTTCTTAATAAACGTTCAATGATTAAATAAAAAGAAAGTCTTCCCTTATCTTTGTCCTCTATCCAGATACCATTCTGCTTGTCTTCTCCTCTCACTGGCAAACCTCTTGGGTAAAAAAATAAGTTGTCTATACTTACCTTTTATAATTTCTCACCAGTCACCATTTCTAACTTGTTTACTGAAATTGTTCTTTCTGAAGTCACCAATAGAGGTCTAATTGCTAAATTCAGTGACCAAAAAAAAAAAAAAAGCTCTTATCCTCCTTTGCTTTAACAATTGTTAATTGTGACAGGGTTGTCCATAATTTCCTTACATTCCTTGACATTTGAAATGCTCAACTTTCTTGGCTAATTACAATTCACATTTATAAATTTTGCAAAATATTTTCCTTCTAATAATTTAACGAAGTAACTAATACAAATATACTTATCACTATTTTACTAGTGATAAACTGGAGGGTCTCAGTGAATATAGCTTATTCATAATCTAACATCTGGTCAATATCTGGGTTTGGATTTGAACCCAAGTCTCTTGATTACAACTCCAGTCTTGTTTTCATTAGAGCATACTGGTTCTACTCCTCCATCTTTAATTGCTTCAACTCCCTGGTCTGAGAGTTTTCTCCCTCTTGAAATGTGTAACTATATATGCCCTTTGGTTTCCTTATCTTTGTGCCTGTTATAGACTCCCAGGAAAATGTAAATTTCTTGAGGGCATAGAGTATTACATATTCATTTTGTACTTCTAGCACCTAAGAGTGCCTTGTTCCTACAATCAAAGAATCATAGAATTTCCAACTTAGAAGAGACCTCAGTGTCTATTATAGCCTAATGCTTGCTCAAAGAATTCCCAGTACAGTGCTCCCAAGAAGATGTTAATTAGCCTTTGTCTAAAATTTCCAATATGGAAGAAACCACTTCCTCCAAAGGAAGCCCATTCTACTTTTCAGATGACTCGTATGGTTCAAAAGTTCTGCCTTATATTAAGCCTAAAGTGTGTTTCTTTGCAACTTCTAATAGTTTTTCCTAGTTAGATCCTCTGAAGCTAAATGCATCTTGCTTAAACTGTCTAAACCCTCTGCCACTTGCCAATCTTTCAGGAAAGTACTTGGAGATTGTCTTCATGTCTTCTTCACTATTCTCTTTCCAGGCTAATTTCCCCCTCTTCCTTCAGTGGGTCCTTACATGGATTGGATTTAAAGGTATTTTTGCACTCCTCTGGGCATTCTTCAATTTATAAATTAAAATTTTATTTTCAGGAAGATCTTCCTTCTCTCCATCCTCACCCCCAATGAGAAGCAAGAAAAACAAAACCCTTGTTACAAACATAGGTATAGTCAAGTGAAAAGAATATAGTGATCATTTAAAAAATATCTGTCTGCTCTGAGGCCATTAGAACTTTTATTATTTATTATTATTTATTTTCAGTCCAATTATTTTTAAAATACATTTTATTTTCCATTTTTTAATTTATCATTATCCTTTTTGAAACTATGTTATCCAGAACTAATCCCCAAACTCCAGATATGATATTATCAGGGGAGGACATGAAAAATCTCTCATTTTGGTGTCCTTGAAAGTTATGCCCAGGCACTCAAAAATGTGTGTAACTGATCACAAAATTTTAAATTGAATCTATGCAGTTAGCATTTTCTCCATCACTTTGTAAGTCAAGACAACCAAAACCCAATAATCAAGTCCTCAATTGTAGCATTTGCTGGCTTCTGAGGTAAAACTATTTCCACTGAAAATATAACAAATGGTCCACTACTTATGCCTCTTGGTATAGCCTGAGATCGTACTAACCTTTTTTGGCTGCCATATGACAGTGTTGACTCATGTTGACTTTGCTTAAGCAGTAAAACCTCTCTCTCTCTCTCTCTCTCTCTCTCTCTCTCTCTCTCTCTCTCTCTCTCTCTCTCTCTCTCTCTCTCCTCCCCCAACTGCTTAAGCATCTTCCACTACATTGTACTTGTGGTGAATCATGTGAAAGACTTTGTATTTTTTACTACTAAAATTCATCTTAATTAATTTTGCCCAGTGTATTTTTCCATTAAGGAATTTATTTTATCTTTTGAATCATGATTGTCAGTACATTAGCTTTCCCTGCCTGTTTTAGGCCATTTTCAGATTTGGTTAGATTCTCATTTCTGCCCTTATCCATGTCATAATATATTACATATCACAGAGTCAGAAAAGATCTCTTGGATACTCTCCTAAAGACTCCCTCATCCCAACTCCATATAATAAACATTGAATCTTTCATAAATGTTTTTTTATCTCAGTAATTAAGTCAGTTTCAAATTTGTCTAATTATGTGATCACTTATGCCCCACTTCTCTATCTTTCTTCATAAGAATATCATGAGATACTTTATCAAACATTTTAACAAAATCAAAGAATTACTTTCAACAATCAGTTTAGTAACCCCCTCAAAAAGGGAAATATGATGAATCTGGAATAACTTTTTCTTGAGGAAACAATCTTGAAACTTGTCCATTGCTTCCTTTTCTAGATATTCACTCACTAAGCTTCTCTTTCAAAAAGACTGTCATTTCTAGGAAGATTCTATAATTTTAGGAATTTAGAGGTTGCTTATTCCATTATTTTCAATTTTTGAAAATGATAGTTCCACTCCTGTTTTCCATAAGCTTTCAAGTAAAAACTCTGCAACCACATACTTCAGGTTTTTTTCCAGAACCCAACAAGGAAATTTATCTGAGCCAGGTGACTTGAATTCATCAAAGGCAGTCATATGTTCCCTTACTATTTCTTTCTTAATTCTCTTTACAATTTCTCTAGCCATAATCATGCCCCTAGCATATCTTGATCAGTCTGTTATCAATCTTTTCTAGTGTTGGCAATTTTTGTGAGAGATATCCTCAGATTACAGGAAAGATCAAGGGCCCATTTTTATCTGTAATCCATCACATTTTCATGTGTAAACTGGTATTTGAACTTATCTTGAACAAAACTTTTGTATTCCTTAAAACTGTAATTGAGAACAATTTTTTTTTTCTGATACATCCCTTGAGCACTGAAGAATTGTGGGTTCTTTATAAGGGATAAATGGAGAACTAATGAGGTAAGTAACTAAAAGAATAGAGCCCAAGTTGTTTATTATGAAACTCTTTTCTTTAGTAGCAGAAGTTAATTTCCAATTCTAAATTTGCTCTTTCCCTTGATTCTTCATGGTGTAATCATCAGTGATGTTGGCTTCTTTTTTTTTCATATCCCATGGTGTCCCCATTAGCCTCACTATTCTCAAAGCAAAATGTGTAAGCTTCACACTTGTATTTCAGATCTGTCACTTATCATATGCATGTTCTTGGGCAAATCACTAAATTTCTCTCGTCTTCAGTTTCCTCATCTATATGTGGAGGACGTTGAAGTATATACCCTTTATGTATCCTTCTAACTATACACTTGTCTTAAGATTTTATGAAACATATGCTTCAGCTGACAAAAAAGCAGTGGTAACAATAATGATCTCAAAGTTAAGCTAAAATAGATTTAATTAAAAGAGATAAATATGGAAACTACATTATGTTAAAAATTACTATAGATAATGAAGAATTATTAATACTAAATTTATTTGCACCAAATGTTTTAACATACAAATTTCTAAGGGAAAAACTAAAAGAGTTACAAGTGTTAATACATAACAAAACTATAATAGTGGGGGATTTTAATCTTCCTCTTTCAGAACTAGATAAATCTAATGAAGAATAAATAAAAGAAATCAAGGAGATAAATATGTATGTGTATACAAACACATATACACCTTATTTCATTTTTCAAAAGTGGGTATCATTACTCCCAAAGAGATAGGTGTGATTGGATGGTATAAATTACCCAAACAAGTATGTATATCCATAATTCTCACATGACTACATAAGTTTAATATAGTGTAAACCTCTTTTACTTAACCACAAATTATACTACTGACTAGCTAATTACCTTACAAGTGCATACCATTTGATGGTGAGGTAATATGATGAATAGAGTACTGGACCTGAAGTCAGGAACATGTATCTTTAAATCCTGCCTCAGACAATTACTAGCTATTCAGAAAGTCACAAGCTCTCTCAGCCTGTTTCCTCATCTATAAAAATAAGGATAATAGCCTCTTCCTCCAGGAACTGTTGTAAAGATAAAATGAGGGTATATATGTCAAACGCTTTACAAACCTTAAATTTCTATATGAGCTAGTTATTGTCGCCATTGTCATCTTCATCATCATCATCATCATCATCATCATCATCATCATCCCTTTGGTGACATTAGTACAAAGTATGTTTCATTGGCCACAAGTTTATCTCAGCAGGATGTGAGAGTATCTTGTTTGTGTGATCAGGAAAGGAGTAGCTGTGGCCAGTAACCCTGGGATGTATCCTAGCCTTCTCTCCTCTTTGGTGTTGCCTTCATGTTGTAATCTACTTCTCATGCCAAATACTTAAGGAATCAAACAGTAATAGAAGAGATCAAAAGAGAAGGGTAGGATTTAGTTATGGTAGGATAGCGAGAGTGTAGGGAAGATCTGGGTGGCCAGGTATTTCTAGTCATCCTTCCCTTATTTTCCTCATCTCTTAATTGTTGGGGAAGGGGATGTCAAGGAGTCAACTCTGTGGACCTGTGCATGCTGCCAAAGCACCCCAATATCTAAGCATATGTTAGGCTACTAGGAACTAGCCTGTGATTAGTTTGTACTGAAATGCCCCCAAAGGACACTGAGATTTCAAACAAGAAGAAATCATAGGACATATTTGGTCCCTTCTTTTGCAGATGAGAAAGCTGAGACCCAAAGAAACCTAAATGTCTTGTGGAGGCTAATACAGCTAGGAAGAACCAGAGGTAAAATTTAAACCCAGGTCTTGAGGTCAAGCCCTGCTCTTTTCCCATTAAATTATTCTGTCTCTACAAATGACAAGAAATATGCAAGACTAAAAAAGCATCTTCATACCTTGTCAAAAATATAATTCTACTTTGGGCAAATTCTATGCATTAAAACAATCCCGAGCCACTCAGGAAAATACTGAAATTGTTCTATTTCTGAATAGAAAGAACATTGCAGGGAGGGCATGGTTCCACCTTGGGCTCATATGCCTTTGAGTCTGTCTCTCTCCATTTTCTGAACTGTATATCTTTAGTAAAGGGACATCCATTCTGGATCCCTTTCTACCTCTCTCCCTTTCAAGCCTAGAAGGAATCTTGGTGAGTGTAAGAAATAAAGCTAGAGGTTAATTTATGAAAAATGAAAGGAAATTTGTCTTTATGCTGCATTGATAAATCTGTGGTTAGGCAATAATTGAAAAACAATATATGAGTAAAAATGGAAACTGACAATTTGAAGTAGCAAACTGATTGCAGTGGATTATATTAGGAACTGTGACTAGTCTGCCTCCCTGTCTGGTACACACTTCCTTGAGAAGACTTGGCAACTAGTGGCAAATTTCCAATTCTATTATTTAGCTTGTACTCATAGTTCATTTATATCAGGCCTTCCCTCCCTCCAAAAAGTCAGCACTTCCCCCTCCCGTGGAAGTCTGCATCATTCCCATCATATCTCTGTGGCCCTTGTTTCAGGCTCCATGAAGTTTATTCCTTTTTCCTCCCCTCTCTGGATATTGTTCCACCATCAAAAAGGAAATACAAAGGAATGAGAGATTAAAAATGTAAATTTTATAAACAGAAATCAAAGGTCCTAAATCCTTAGCAAAGAAAAGCCAACATAAGTATGAACATTAAAAAACACACATAAATAGTGCTTCTAGGCTGAATATGTTAAATAATTCAACAGTTAAGTCATAAGCGTTCTTAAACTTAAGTATAAAAATGCCCTTGACAATATTTCACAGCCATGCATTTCTTTAAAATATTTAGCATTCTCATTAAAGAGAATGACTTTAGTTTATATATTAGTTACACTCCTGCTTGTTAATATGAAAGAATTTAGGAGCAAAAAGCATTCTTATGTATATAAGCAAAAGGCAATTTACATATAAAGTTGGACAACTATTCACTTTTTATTTATTTCTGGATCATCTGCATCTACATATAGCCATACAGCATTTAAACAAATTTGTTCCTTAATGTGCAGTATTAATATTCCCTGCCCCAAAGTGCCATTTGCTAATGCCATCATGAAGACAGGTTCATTCAAAGCTACAAGGAAGTTCCTGCCTTAGAAAGACTTAATGAACCTTACATTTTTTGGAATACTGCACAGTGTAATGCCTATTACATATTCATTGCCAGAATGGAAGATTTCCTTTAACTCTGAGCTTCCTGGTCTAGTTCTCTGTAAAACATTGTCAAAAGCCACCAGAGACTTTCGTGGAAAATTGTGACTCGATAGCAGGATGTAATAGCGAGGCCCTGAGTAGAGAAGCCAGTGGTATATAGGCCCACAGGGAGAAGTTCTGACAGACAAATGGATGGATAATGCAATTTTTGACATAATGGGATAAAAAAGTTTATGCCAGAAAGAACCGAATTAAAGTTATTACTTGAAAAGAAAGTCTGAAGTTTTCAAGATCGTCAGAATTGCCTGTGTCTGCTTTATTCTACTGCTTATATGCATAACAGCTTCTAAAAAAGAGAGATGCTGTTGATTGATTTATAGCGACTAACAAATCTGCCGTAAAATTTTAGTGACATCTTTGGAGGAACGACTCTTTGGAGCAGTTTAGATATTGTTAATAACAATAAAAATAATAAAGTGGCAATGATAATAGGGAGAGGGATTAAACCTGGGGTTTCACTGACAGGGGATTGCTGAAGGAAGAAGCTACTCCCTCTGGCCATGCTGGTCAACACCTTCTCCCCAAAATATGGTCTCAGAGAGTTTCCTACATGCTGAGAAATTCTGTGACCTGTCCAGAGTCCCACAGCCCATGGAGGTTGAAGGCTCAATTTGAAACCAGGTCTTCTTGGCTCCTTGATCTGGTCTCTATTCACTATCCATAGTGATACATAGTCTCTTGTAATAAAAATTAGGGTAAAAATTAAAATTTGCTATTATGCCCCCATTTTGAATTTTTATTATTGTACAAAGTCCAGGTCAATTTTCAGTGGGGTAGAAGGGTGATGAAATTAAAGGAAGTGAGGGCTGGGGAGTGGGACAAGAAGTATAAGATGGCATGGACTGTTTTCATCTCTCATTTTTTAAAAGCACATAATTAATTATATGATTACAGGTTCAGAAATCCACAAAAGGCTCAGTTGTTTGCAGGTCACCACTGATGGGGTGGGGAGTGATTTTATTCATTTATCACCAATCAGGTGACAATCATAACAGTCATATATCAATTAGCCTTCTGGGACACCAGCACCTGAGAAATACCCTCAAATAATTGGCAGCTTCATGTGTAGTAGGTCATCTCCAACCCCATGACCCTAATAATTTGGGAATTTTTTATGAATATTTCCTCTGTTGAATTTAAGATACTCAAGCTTTCACATATCCTCAATAATTATGTTCTTTTGACCCTCACTTTTTCTGATGCTTAAATCAGTTACACCATTGAAATTACTTTTTTATTTTCTGCTTGGACTTATCATTTCCTTTATAGGAGCAGGTTGTGGTGAAGAACTTTCTCTCCAAATTCAAATGGGCACTAGTTCTGCAATTTATCATCTTAGAGAAGATACTGAGACACTCAGAGGTTAAAGGACTTGCCTAGGGTCCCATTGCCAGTTTGTTTCAGACTTGGATCTTGAACCCAAGACTTTTTGACTCTAATATCATCATGATTGTACAAAAGAGTTTGGAGTACGGTATCCATCAATGAGACAAAATATGATAAAATTATTTTTATTTATTTTATCCTGGGACTTCTGCTTATTCAACAACCAATACTGTTCCATATACCCTACCCATCAGGATTCATTTTTGCATTTAAGATCTCTTTCTTGAAGAAAGGAAAAGACCTTCAGAAAACTGGCTAAACCACTGATCACCATTAAAATCCTTCAGACTCTCCTTTACTCTACTACCTTCCTTTACCCCAGGGAAATGTATGGACATGACAGTGAGTTGGCAACTAGAAAACGGGAAATGTTCTTTTTCCCACCGCCTGGGCTTTTTACTTGCTATCTGGCACTCGTCTGGCACCAATGATAGCTCCTTCATTACCCAGAAGCTGTATCTTCATGGGGCCAAAAGAAAAGGTTGAAAAATGAGAAATTTACAGAAGGTGATTATTAGGAATCTCATAAGCCAAAATCCAAAATAAAAGATGAAGAATTCAATTTGGGGCTCAAATTCCATCAGTTCACCCCCCACCCCCTTCGTGAATTTATCCAGATTGGGTTTTGTGTATGTAGGTCTACAGGGCCTTGTGGTCGGAAAGAGTGAAGGCCAACTCCAACAGCGTCTGGGCTTTGATCAGGGAGTACCACAGGGTTTTTTCTAGGACTAGGCCGAAGCAGATTCAAAAGAGTGATTTCTTTTGATTTTCTCCTTGGGGTTGCTCAAAGCAACCCCAAATTGTCTCTGCACTTGGCATAGCCCAACTCTAGCTTCACAGCCTCTGGGTGCCTTGAAAGTCACCACTGACATGACTATGCTGTGCATCTCCATGGTGATGCTTAAGAAAGTGTGTTTAATCAGTCAGTGGAATCAGGAAGAAGTCCATGGGCATGTTTTAGCCAGCTTTTGTCTGTTAACACGGGCTATATCACACTATTGGAGCCACCACCAGGTTGTCCCAGAAAGAATGCCAAGGACTACAGGCTTGGCTCATGATATTTTAAATGTTTTTGGCATTCACATGTTCCTATTGAGTTTTTACCTTTTTAGGGCCATTTTTATGTTTCTCAGTGCCCCTTCTCCTCCAAAGAGACCCAAACTGTGTGAATTGAGCCCACACCAATGTACGCAGTGACAGGGGAAAAAAAGATAGTGTAATGCAGACTCTTGCTCTATGCAGAAATACCATGCTCTCCTAATTATGATGATCACAAAAACCACTGTTTTTATAGAATACCCTGGAGCTTCACAAAGGAATTGAATGGACAAGCCGGCACCTACCAATAAGTGGCACTGAGCATCTACTAGGTCTCCCAAACAGGTTGGCACATCTCTCAATGGTACATCTGGTAGATTTGGATGGCATTTATCAGGAAATAATCCAATAATGACATGCCAAGGCCCTTACAAAAAAAAAAGTGCCTGTGCCTAATGTCAATCATTCACCCTCTGACAGTTCAATGAACATCCTTTCTGGGATGGCTCTCAGCCACATCGACACCCCAATCGTAGCAAACAATGCTTCAAGACTTGAGAGATGAAAATGACAATGCCATAGCAAAGCATCAAAAGGAAGTCGCACAACATGGGCAAGAGGTTGCCAAGTGTTGCTTAGCAATACAATACATACAGGCCACAGGACTGTCGATATTACTCACAAAGGGGATGACATTTGCCACCCACACTGAAAATACATCATTCCAGAAAACAAGAGCCCACTGCAGCAGTAATAGAACAAAATATCAGCGTCTCCATGTGGAGCTGGCTTTTAGGGGCAAAAAATACAATCAGCTAATGGCAGACATGCTCTCTCTCTCTCTCTCCTTTCTCTCTCTCTCTCTCCTTTCTCTCTTTCTTTTTCTCTTCTCTCTCTGTTTTTGTCAGTCTGTTTCTCTTTCTCAATTTCCTTCTCTATTTCTATATTTGACTCTATATTTCTCTGTCTCTCAAACTCCTCTGTATCTCTTTGTCTTTGTCTCTTTCTATCTCTCCCTTTCTGTCTCTATATATCTTTTTTTGTGTGTCTCCCTCTGTTTTTATGTATCTCTCTCTCCTTTTCTTATTCTTCCTTCATATTTTACTGTCTTTCTGTCTCTTATCTGTTTCTACAACTATCCATCTATTTTTCCATTTCTACCTCTTTGAATCAACCTCTCTGTGTCTCTCTTTCATTGCCTCTACATCTCTGCCTCTCTGTCTCTTTCTGTCACTGCATCTCTTTTTCTTCTGTCTCTCCCTCTTAGTCTTTGTCATTCTCTCTCTCTCTTCCCCTCTTTTTGTATTTTCTACTCTGACTCTATATTTGATTCTCTTTCTGAATCTAGCTCTTTGTCTCTCCAACATTGTTTTTCTCTCTATCTCAATATCTTTTAATATTTGTTTGTCTCTCTGTCTCTCTCTCTGTCTCTGTCTCTCTCTCTCTGTCTCTCTCCCTGTAAATCTCTGTCTCTCTTCTGTCTCCCTTCCTCACCATTCATGATGGTGTCTGTCTCTCTTTTCCTCTTCCATTTTCTCTTTATTACTATGGCTGGCTTCCTCTTCCTCTTCCTCACCATCTCTACATCTGGCTTTCTCTGACTCTACATTTGTCTGTCCGTGTCTGTCTCTGTCTTTCTCTCTTTCTGTCTCTCTATCTCTCTCTCTCTCATTCCCCAAGGCATACACACTCAAATAAAAGAAATGGTATCACATACATAGACTTAAGTAACCATTCACCACTGGAGAGTAACTGTATATCAAGAGAGTTACATGGAATGTTCTTTCAAAAGGACCTCCTTGGTATAGGATGGGCTGGTTAGTTTTGTCTGATGGTGTGGGACACAGGCATAAAGTTCCTAGGATGTTCTGTATGCTAAGAATCAGACCACCTTCTTCTAAGATGGTTTGTCTGCTTTTGTCTTTATCTAGCTGACACCTTCCTTGCAGCGGTTTGGTCTTCATTCCCACACATTTCCAGGGAATGAGCTACTATTTCCTTTCCTGGGCCAATGATTTCAGGCACTGACTCAGGACAAGGTTGCCTCCTCTGTGTCCCTGAAAAGAATATGGCTCATTATGTGTGACTGTGCTGCCAAAGGTGAGGAGGTCACCACATGATAGCATCTTAGTAGGAGGAATAGATGCCATAGAGAGGTGATTGATGATAAGGTCTGACTGATTCCCTTTCTGGTGCTTGAGACAGAGCTATTGTGAGATTCTACCTTACTTGTTAGCTTTTGAATAAGAGGAAGTTTATCAGTACTATTCCAAATGCCACTCTAGGTCTAAATCCAGATCAATGAACCTAATTTCTGAGGGTGTGACATGCTTAGAGAAGCTAAATATTGAGTCTGTAAGAGAAGTGACTGCCTTTTGCCTCTTTTTGTATCCCCAGCGCTTAACATACTGCCTGGCACATAGTAAGACACTTAATAAATGCTTATTGACTGACTAACTAGGCTATAAAAATAACACTGTCCTTGGAGCTAAGAAAAACCAGATTGGAAATTCAGATCAGTATATTCCTTGATAAAACTGTTAAATCTGTCTGGGGGGGGGCATATAGATTACATAATAGAGAACATACTGGACTAACTAGCTGTGTAACCCTGGACAAGTCACTCATCCTCAGTTTCCTCATTTATAAAATGGGGATATAAACACCTACCTCCCAGGGTTGTTACCAGGATCAAATGTGATAATATTTAAAGTGTAAAGTAATTTGCAAACATGAAAACATTGTGTAAATGCTAACTATTATTAGTAGTACTAGTATCAATAATCTATTATTACCCATACATTAAGATTTTCAAAGTAGAATACTACTACTGTAAGAGGATTGAACTTCAGAGTCATGGCACTTGACCTTAGGCAAATCATATAACATTTTGTGGGTCCCAGTTTCATCATCTGTGAAATAGATGACTTCTAAGATCCCTTTCTGATCTAGTTCTATGATCACATTCTCACCCTTTGACATGGTATATAGGCAGTAGCATGGTCAGAACCTTGCCAGATGCCCAGACTCCCATAACAGTCCCTTTGAACTCTGGACTCTAAATCACAAAGAACATGATTGAAGCTATATAAATCCCTAATTGGAATGGTGCCCCAGAGTATGAGGTTGCCATTAAGGGAATGTCCTTGGGGGTAAGCATCCCTTTCCTCCAAGAAACAGTGTTCCTCCTTTGTAGGGAGCTGGGGTTCTTATGAAATTGTCTTTTGGTTAGTGGTTCTCAAGCAAATTGTTCTCAGGATCCTTTCATGTACTTTAAAAATATTGATGTCCCTCTCTCTCAGAGCTTTAGTTTATGTGAATTGGTTGTGATCACGTACACCAAATAGCCATACTATTGACAATTTTAAGCTTACTCTCTTAAATGGGTGAATATATATCCTAAATTTAATCTTGTTAAACAAATAAGTTTTAAGTGTCAGATTCCAGTGTTTGTTTACTAAACAAGAGTTCACAGTACTTGAGAGACAACATGGTGAAAATAGATTGATAGTTGAACTCAGAAGCAGGAAGACTGAGATTTAAGGTCCTTATCTGACTATTGACTGTGTGACTTTGAGCAAGTCACATAACCTCTCGTTCTTCTAAGTAACACTCTAAGACTATTAAGTTACTGGTTAAAGGTGGATCTGCTTTAGTAGAGGGATTTTCCTCATCTGGGAGTTCTCTCTATAACTCATCCAGTACAACTGTATTTCACGTCTTCTCATAAAATCCTCCACAGAGGACCTACCCAATGCATTTTAGATCTTCTAGAACTCTCGAATTGTGTGAATAACAATATTTTTGTTATTTCTCATTCTTCCCATGACTGTCTCATCTTCTTTCATGTCATTTATTTCTCTGATGACTTCCTTTACACAGCTTTTTCTTGCACATTTATTCATTAGTAATATGTTATATCCTTCATTGTCGATTCTATACGTCTCCATTATCCCTTGGGTATCTCTCAATTTGAATTATTTATTGACTATCTGTGGTATCCTATAACTTGTAGCCACATAAGCATGCTATTGTTTAAAAGATGAGCCATTGTTTAGGGAGAATATGGGGGTCATTAATAATTCTGGGAAATTTTCCAAAGGCAACCCAGTCTACTCTTCTTCTCCCATTCAATGTTGGTTTAGCTACATTTTCCATTTAGTTCTTCAGTACAAAGGCTGGCAAAAATAGGTTGGAAAACATGGCTCAGGAGGGGAAAAATGGGAGTCAAAGTTAAATAAAATATGTGGAAGCCTCATGTCTGCATATCCTGCATAAGTTCTTTGAGATGTGTTGATTTAACATGGTGAACATAAATTGACATGAAAAATTAAAGTTATTATATTGTAATAGAAGCAGAATCTTCCTGTCTTTAAACAGACACTTGAACAACATGATGACAAATGGATAGTTCAGTTAGTTCAACTGACATGGCTCATCGTAGATATTGTGCATATCATTTGAAAAGGGAAACTGTCCCTCCTGAATTCCTTTCATGTGTTTCTCTATCTAGATGAGCCCCAGAAAACAAAGTTGGCCAAAACTTTTGGTACTGTTCCAGTTGCTATTGGCATATAGGCATGACCAATGGCACTTAGAGAAGGACATTGATTTCCTTGAGCCATTTATTGAACAATGGGTCTAATGTACTAAAAGAAAAACAGCCCTTAGGGTGCTAGATAATCTGTACTGCTGCACTCAGAAATCCCAGAAGGAGGACTTATCCTTCTTTTCAAGTCTGGGCTTTAAAAAGAATAAATATTCTGCTGTGCTTATGTAATGATCAGTTCTCATCTGCCTTTACATCTCTGTGACATTATGACATGGTTGGCCACTCCCTCCTTATTGACATCCTCTCCTCCCTTGGCTTCTGAGACACTCTATTCTGGTTTTCCATGGGCTTGGCCACCTGGCTCATTATGCCTCTGAGGAAGGAGGTGGAGAGTTGGGTGAGTGCCTGAAGGAAAAGCCCATCTAGACAGAGGAGCAGCCAGCTGAGTTGAGAGAGTTCATCTCTTTTATATTCACATTGTGGAATTTACCTGGATACCTGGCAATCAGTCACATTTCTTGTTCCACTCTACCTATTGTCAACCCCAAAAGTCTCATCCTCCAGCTTTACTTGAGATTAGATTTCTCATCATTCTATGCCTGATCTCTATGGAACTATTCTCAGTCTTGTCTCATCTGTCCTTAACTGATCCTAATCTTTAACTAGTCCCCAAACCAACCTCAGGTGGAGAGAATTTGCCTCTCTAACCACTTTTCTCTCTGACTTCTTTGCTGACATCTCTTTCTCTTCCTCTTCCTTCCTCAAGGGATCCCCCAGAGTTCTGTCCTTAGCCCTCTGCTTTTTTCCTTGAGTTTCCTTCAAGAAGGACTATCAGCTTTTAGGGGTTCCACTATTATCTCTGAACTCATAATCCTAAAACCCATAACTCTAGTCATGACCTCTTATTTTGTGCCTCATCTCTTATATACAATTGCATATGTGATACTGAACAAAGATTACATTTCTGTTAAATATTCTGACTTGTTAAAAAAAACTTATTATCTTCTGCCCACTTATGCCTCTCTCATAATTTACCATTCATATCACTAGGTGCCACAGTCTAGGAAGGAGAGTGAGGAACTGGAAACTGTTCAGAAGAAAGAAAACAGAATACTGAATCTTCAAATCCATTCCATGTGAGGATCTGATGAAAGAACTAGATACATTTGGTTTTGGAAAAGGAAAGACTTGGGGAGAAGAAATAATGACCATCTTCAAGTATACAAAAGGCTGGACAAAGGAATAGATATTCTGTTTAGGAGTAGAGGGCAGAATTAGGAGCAAAGGAGAAAATTCACAAGAGCTATATTTGCAGTAGACTTGATGTCATAACAATTAGAGCTACCTAAAAAAGTAGAGTGGAGGTGACTAGATGATTCATTGAATAGAGCACTGGGTCCTGGAATCAGAAAGACTTGATTTCAAATCTAGCTTCATATACTTTACTAGCTGTGGGACTGTAGGCAAGCCATTTAAGCTCGGTTCGCATTAAATGTCAAACCACTCCAGTATTTTTGCCAAGAAAACCCCATGGACAATTGGTCCATGGAGTCACAAAGAGTCACACAACTTAACAATGACAGTAATTGATCGGCACCAATAATATAAGCTCGGTATATACATGTTGAATGGTTTTTTTGAATGAATAATATAAAAGCATTTTTTCAGCACAAATTAAATAATTACTTCTTAGGTATTTTCATGTATTCACTATTGAACTGGGGAATATGAAGGCTATGGACTGGCTTACTGAAAAAAATAAAAGTTCCTGATACACTTTAAAATTTATTCTGTATTAACATTTTCTCCATCACATAAATTTAGACCTCAATGGAAAATAAATTATCCCTTTTGTTGGCAGCATCTGCTGATTTCCAGGATACAAATACTCACACTGAAAATTTAACAATTGACTCAGGGAGTTAGTTTGATCTAGCACCTCTGGATTTGGAGCAATATAGAGTATGGTCCAGGCTCTTGAAGATCTCATATTATTGTTGGAAAAACCAGATTTGTAGACATGAAACAATCAGCGAACAATTAAAAGATGGCACATGATAAATCGAATCTCATCATGTGTGGTATAGACAATTAATGATCAGACAGGTTCAGGAGAGGAGATGTCAGGTGAGAGCTCCTGGAGTGATATGACTTGTCATAGGCATTGATATTCAAAAGGCTATACTTTGTCCTCCATTCTATTTGGCATTCATTGACCATCTAGAGGACAGCTCTTTTGGAGTGCGACTTATCCCACAACCTTTTAAAAGCAATCTAGTAAAAATGAAATCTTGTTGGTTGATAAAAGCTATTTAACAAATGGGTAACCAACCTTTCACCTAGGTGCTCAAAAGAGGGCTCACAAACACCAATGAAGACTTCTGAAAATCTAATGGCAAACGAGCTGGAAAACCTAGCCATTACTTGGCCATACTGTACAATATGTGAAGGCATCAAAGTTAACAACATATGCAATAATAGTAGATATCACACATGTGCAAAGGGGCTAAGAGAATGGTGTGTGGGGAAACCAATCCACTAAAATTTTCCAACTGTGGGGCTCCTAAGAGAACAGCGGCGGCAATGTTGTATGAACAGAGCTTTTTGCATTAAATAGAGCTAAATGTTCTACACTTTGCCTGACATTCAGAGTTCCTCACTGGAACAAGTGGTGCCCAATTTCCCTTTGTCTATGTATATTGCCCCGACACTTATCACACTGTGATGAATGGATACACTAATGCACGGAGATCTGAGGCTGGATAGATTCTTCTGTGTGCTTATGACAGTTTTCTAGAAAGAAGTCGTGCCTAACTCCATCAGTGCCTCTGAGCTTAAACTGTTAATTGGCATTATTTCTTAATTCCCAGCTATATTTTAAGGTATGAACCTAAGGAATTTTAAAGTCATTATGTGGGCGAGGGACTGATAAAAATAAATCCTTCAGGTTTAAAAGTGGTAGAGAGGGAATACATGGTGTTAAGAAATCCAGGGGTTTTCAGCCAATTGGTTCAAAAAGCATCAGGGTGGGCTACAAGTCTCTGCAAAAGGTCATTGGTACCACTCTGGGTCCTCTCTTTTATGTACTTTATGCTTCCCATAAAATAAATTTAAAGCAGTTTAATTTAACAGTCTAATTAGTAATGGATTTTTCATTTTGTCTTTTTAACTATGTCTGATAGAAAATGATCCCGATTTGACTTGGAGCAGGCAGAGACATTCACGTATTAATAGTTTAAAGATGAGGCTTTCCAAGCAACAGGAGTTGTGGTTTAAAAGAAACAAAACGAAAAGAAAATCAAAAAGAAACAAAACCCTAAAAGTCGATTGCTGAAGACATAGAAAAATGTCCTTTGCTTCTTTTTCTGATAAGAAGTACAGGCAATGGGGAGGTTATATTAACATTCCACCCCTCACCCCACCATTAACTTGATCCTTAGAAAGGAGAGAGCAGGTCCTATGCAATAAGGACATGCCACTAAGTGAAACAGACACTTTGGATATTTTAATCTAGTATTTGGAATATCTCAGCCTTGATTCTTTGGTAACAGTGGCCCTTGTGAAACGAGCACAACCTCTCTCTCTCTCTCTCCCCCCCATATCTCAAATGAAGAAGAAAAAATTGCCCAGTAGATCTAGAAATTCAACACCTTGGGATTCATTTTCTTAATTGGTTTTACACCTCTGAGCTACACAGCACGTGTGGCTAGAGCATAGACAAAAGAGGAGCTTTCTTGAAACTTGACCAAGAACTGAGAAAGAATTCACCAGAGGCAGGAGAGTAGAGTAGGCTTGCCCAGGTCCTGAAGTCTGAATTTCAGAGAACTGATGGAAAGGGAAGTCGTTTTCAAATACCTGTCCATTCTGCACCCTCCCTGTCCGAAGTCTGGAAGCAGACACATCACATTTCAATCAACTTTTCTGCTAATTTGGGGCTAGCTTAAAGCATAAACATGCCATGCCTTTAATCATCCTAAAAGGAAATAACAACAAAAACATGCTGATGAAATATTCAGCAGAAAATCAATTTTTTTAAACCCTTACTTTCCATCTTGAAATCAATGCTGTGTATTGGCTCCAAGGCAGAAGAGTGGTAAAGGCTAGGCAATGGGGGTTAAGTGACTTGCCCAGGGTCACACAGCTGGGAAGTGTCTGAGGTCAAACTTGAACCCAGGACCTCTCATCTCTAGGCCTGGCTCTCAATCCATCGAGCTACCCAGCTGCCCCCAGAAAAACAATTTTTCAGAGAAGAAATATCACGCCTATGAACAATTTCATCAAAGCAGAGAGCAAAACATACCTTCTACCTTACCCAAATGAGGTCTTTAAACCACCCCTTATTTTCTTTTGGGGGATTTCTAACGTTTCTTTAAATGAAATGCTTCTTCCCATATCATTCTATGTCAGTGCTTTGTTGGTTGCTGGTGTCTGTTTTGTGAGCAGCTCTAACCCACACATTTCATGCAACATTTTTTTTTAAATTTTAGAAAAGACAACCTGTGTTTCCTTTGGAAAACAAGTCATTTTCCTGTAAACTTACATGTGGCTTAAAAAAAAAGTAAATCCTAAAAAGAAGGGTCTCTGTATATGCATCTCAGGGGAATGCTGCCTATTGAAAGAAAGAGTATTTCCTTTGGCCTTGTTTCAGCTTTGCTTCTCTCAGAGATAGCTGCTCCAACCTTTAGGCCAAGTGGGGCGAGTTCCGTCGAGCACTGCTTTTGCTCCAACTTTCAGGCAGGCTTTATCTGCTTCAAAGGTTTGTAGCTCCAGAGTTGCTTGCAAGCAGACAGCATCTGAGATTAATTGTAGGGGGTTTTCTTTCCCCACCCACAGAGATAAACGCAGAGAAACCAATTTGGTAATTACTCTGTGTCCTGGTGCCCTCCTGAATTGTTCCAGCGCTAGAATAAACTAGGGCAAGGGGATATTTACCCAAACATTGGATGGAAAGATCATTTACATTTGCTGACTGGTCCAACAGTTCTGATTTTCCCTCCTCTCAGGAATAGAGGGAAGGGAAGATGAACTGGACAGGGTGTGTGGCCTTGAGGCAGGATGCTTGGGGAAGGGGGTGCTAGGAATGGGGTGGGGGGGGGAAATGAACATGTGCTTCCAGGTGAAATTAATTGAATGATTTTGCAAATGGCAGAGTGGAAGTGCTCTGATAGCTTCACCCATGCTAGTTTATTCATTTAATTAACTTTGAAAGGAGCCGCCACAGTGTTCTTTCTATCATTCACCTCAAAATGCCAGGCATTCTAGAGTCAATCAGCTGGGCTTATTTGGGGGCCCTATTTGTCTATTGTGCTCATGAGTAGTTCTAAAATGTGGAGACTCTGAAGGAAAGTCTGGAGAATGAAAGAGGGATTCAATAGCTGTGAGGGTCACTTTTGGCCAGGGTTGTCTCAGAAGCTACTTCTAGCCATGGATTGTGGGTGCTGAATACAAAGGACTAAACCAAAGTAAAAAGAAAAGAGGGGGAAAAAGATTAATTGGAAAGGCTTCTCCCATTCTTCCTAAGAAGGCATATAAACAACAACCAAAAAAAAAAGTGAAAAGAACCTCTGGCACCTGTTAGGGGTCATTAAAAAGCGACCATGTACTGCTAATCTGTGATCATAAAAAGGCCATCTGCTAATGCTCAAAGGTCATTAAGATACCAGCCATGTTTACTCTGTTTTCATTGGCCCAGAAGATCATTTCAGAGGAAAGAGGGCTTAAATGGTTATTATGGTGGCGCCTGCTAATGCCCCTCTAGTTAAGGGTCTGTCAGTGTTTCCATTATAAACCCTTTACTTTCAAGGGTTTATAAAACAGTCATAAAAAAATCAGACTAAGGTGGTAGATGCTTTCTCACTCGGATGAAGGATGATTTCTTCTGGGTGTGTGTGGGAAGTTGATACAACCAATTTGAAGCACTTCCGGTGAAGGATTTTTTGTGTGACGAAGAGACTATATTCTTCACCTTCTCCTATTAGCCTCATCCTACAGTATTTGTTCATCAGAGACTGATGATGTGCTTGGGATAAAGCTGTTAAGGGACCTCATGATGTGTTTTTGCTAGAGATAACCAACATTTCCCTGAAGGTATGGATGTTGACTCAGCTGGAAGGTGATCTCCAGTCTTCCTAATGTAGTTGAAGAGAAGAGATCAAACTTTGGCTCACCAAGGATGCTATTACTGCAAGGTTGGCAGCTCAGCAGACAAAGGCAAGGAGGTTAGAGATGCTTGATCTATCCTTTGTGGACTCAAATAGACTTGGGATAAAGATGTTCAATTTAGTCAAGAACTACCTTTAATTGAGTAAAACATAGATCATTACATTATTTAGTTAGATGCACATTTAGAGTACCAATTATCAAGTTAAAATTTATATCTGGTCCAAAAACTGTGTGATTCTTAATACCCTCTGCTCTCTTTCTTATCCTATTCCCATTGTCTTTGAAGAAGGTGAAGGGAGCTACCTAGGACCAAGGGTCATTTTGTATTTTGTTTCATGGGTTGTTGAACAGGCTTCAATGTATAACTAATAAGAAGCTTTGAGAAAGGAGTAAAAGATGTCATCAGGGAAATGTGATAGGCAGAGATGATGAGCTGATTCTATGATGATGGCTAGGGATAACAATTGGACAGCCAAAGTGCTACACTGGTACTCTTGTGATGTCAAAAGAAAGAAACTCAGTCTTTTTGAGGAACTTGACATTGGTCAGATTGCCAGGAAACTGTGGAGAACTTGAGGGTATTAAGAACAATAAAGCAAATAGGTAAATTCATTTCTATGTTATCCAGCTGAGAACACTTTGTTGTTTATCCACAAAAATGTACTTTTTTTTGTTTTGTTTTCTTATCTGCATCATCTTATTCCTTGTTTGGAAAGGAAAATCAACATGAATTTTCTGTATATAAAACGTCTAACTGAGGCACACAAAAGTAAGTTATGTAACTAAAATTCCAACCATCCCAACACTATCATACTCGGGTAATGAAGAGGTTTCTTATCAGTGGGTAGTCTGACAGTCCATATGTTCTGCTACCTGGACACAGCAGGCAAGGAAAGAACACAGCCAAATGCCCAAAATATGCATTTTAGTGATTGTACACATGTACATGGGTAGGTATATATATAGAGAGAGAGACTAAGACCCATTTTTAGGGTTAACACTGTCTTGTGTGATTAAATTGGACTATCCAAAATTTGGATTTTTTTTCCTTCTGAGATTTCTTATAGATAAAATGATAGAATACATTTTAGATTTAGCCTTCATCTTTGATAATACCATTATCTCATCAAACTCTTCTATGCCTTCATCTTTGCCAATTAAACCAATTCATTATTTTATGGTGAAAAACCCCAAGTATTTAGTGAGCCCTTTTCTGAGACCAACCAAAGCACCCACTGGTGACCTTGGAATGTCATGATTGGTCACTGGACCCATTTCACGCTGTCTTTAATCACCAGTGAAAATGTGTTGCTTTTTTTTTTTTCAGGATTAGGGCAGAGAGAGATTGCAGGTGACTGAGAAATTGAAGAATAAAGTCGCATTCCAGAGATGTCAAATGTGAGTTTTTATTGTGAAATTCAGCTCCTGTCATCTTGTCATTATGTATGTTATTGTTCTGTAATCTAAATTGGATTCTATTGAGTTCTATCATTAGCTCTGTTGCTGAGTGGCATTTGATCAGGGTCTTTTTGGACCTTTGAGCTGGGGCTTAATCACATCATCATTTCATAGAAATGTAGAGTTTGAAGGAACCTTTGTAGCCATCTAGTCTAACCTATACCTGGAAATGAATTTTTTTTCTATACTTTATTTTAAGATCTACATTAAAAGACAATTTATTATCTCATGAGGCAAACCATTCTAAACTGGGATTATAGACATTTATCTGTTAAAGATTTCTTATCCCCACCTTCCCTCCCCCCCAAGAAGAAAGTAAGCTGATAGAAGCAGGATCTGGAAACTAGTAAGGACTTAATAAAGTACACAGCCAACACCTGATATCTGCTGCTTGACAGGCTAACATATTCTTTTTGTATATAATTGATTTGAACTGAATACTTTTAATTGATTCAGGGAAATACTTTCCTACATCAATATTGTCTTAAAAAAACTACTAGCTTTTAGTTACAATTACCTCCTGGGGGCAGCTAGGTGGTTTGAGTGCCAGGTCTAGAGGCAGGAAGTCTTGGGTTCAAATCTGTCCTCAGACTCTTCTTAGCTTTGTGACTCTGAACAAGTCACTTATCCCCCATTGCCTAGCCTTTACTCCTCCTCTGCCTTGGAACCAATTTACAGTATTGATTCTCAGATGGAAGGTAAAGGTTTAAAAGAAAATAAAATGACCTCTTGAAATTGTAAACAGATGACTGGTTCATCTAATGCCCATCATTCCAGGGATACATCAGAATTGAACATTTGGGGAAGTATATGGACTATGCTGTTAGTGTATTGTGTGAAGACAAGAAAGAGAAACAAAATCCAATGAGTCTGGGGGTAGGTAAATTAGAGGATGAGTGAGAGGAAGGGGAGACAATATTAGATGGGCATTTAAAACCCTGGTCTGTGCCTCAGCTACAGATACACTGACACAGAGCTTTTTAAAGTCCTTATTCCAGTGTTCTACTTGTAACTATTTTTAACCTTATTAAAAAGGAGAGAAATGCTTGGGCTTCACCAGCAGTCACTTGATTCTTGCAGTAAATTTCTTTAGTTTATAACCTTACCTTTGATATCTAAGGCCAGTGAAGGCCAGAACTTGGATAAACATAAATCTCACACAAATCTGCCCACGGTAACCACGTACTGGTAGGGAGGAGCTGGGGACCAGCCCCAGGTCTCCAGCTGGAGCAGAGGGGAAGGTGATGTTCCCCTCTTTGGAGTTTCAGGCAGTTCAATCTTCAATTCAATCTTGTAAAGACAGAATTTGTGGCATTTGTGTAATAGAAATACAGACAAAAGTCAGAAGAATGCACCCAGGCAGGTGATGGCTGATAGCTTCAGCTCCACGTGATCAGCTTTCCAGCACAAGGTCAACGGGCCTGCAGAGCCAAATGCAGGAACGACAGGCAGAACTGGGGTGTATTATAGGTTGGAGGGTTTTTTTTTCCTTTCTTTTTTCCTTTCTTTCCCTTTCCCATACAGTAACTCCTTTTATATCAGTGGCAGGGGCTAAAATCTCATTTAAAACCTCTTCACACTTTCTACTTTGGGAAGTCTCTGTTAACTTTTGAAAGAACGCATCTTTGGTCCAGGCTTAATCTTTCATTTTGGGAATCTGTTCCTGCTATGGTTTCTTGGGTTTAGGCTCTTGTCATGTGTACAACAGGTGGCCCACATTGGAAACAATATTCAGAGAGATGTCCAAAGAAGTTGAGAGGTTGAAATTGTAGTGGGACCCTCAGAATCCTTCCTTCATCCAAACAATGTCATTCTGATATTGCACTTCCAAGCACTAAATTAATTGCAAATGAAATGTACAGCGTGATTCTGGACTTCTTGTAGCTCAGATGTTTTGTTGGAAAAATAGCACACATAGCATAGCAATTCAGTAATAGGACAAGATAGTGATGGTGGTGTCCATCCTACTTGAAGAGAACTGAAATGACATCGTGATGTTGGGGTTGATGAACACTGTGTCCAACTGTGACTGATTGATTGATATGAGCCTAGAAGACTCTATCACAGGTTGAACACAAATAACCCAAATGAATATTTGGGATGGGGATGTCTCTATTGACATGAGTGATACAATGAATAATGTTAAAGGAACTCAAGGGAAAGGATAAATATGGATTCAAGAAATCAAGAAAGGCTTTCTGGAAGAAAATCAGACTGAAGTTCTACTTAACTTTTAATGGGAATTAAATGGAAATAGCAGAAATTACACAGTGAAATGTCACCATGGTCATCTTTTTTCTTGATGCAAGTCAGGATGATTTATTATTTTTAAAAATGTAGCATGGCATTCTTAGATGAAGAAGAGAAATATTTCCTCCTGTTTGGACTCATTTTTTTCTGCCTTAAACTTCTCTCTCACTGGCTACACCATCAATATCTCCCAATATGCACCTGCTTATATGTTTTTAATTTGTCATCTATTTACTACTTTTTCTTATTTCATGAACCTGCTTAGGACTCATCCAATAGTGGTGGCTCCCTATTACCTCTTGAATCAAATATAAACTATTGCATGGCACTTACAACTCTTTACATGCAAGTATCTTTTGGTCATTGAGCATAACTCCTCTCTATATACTCTTTGGTCCTGTCATACTGGCTCATTTTATATTCTTCCCAAATGATGTTCCATTTCTCATCTCTTTTCTATTGTTTTGGCTGTTCCTAATGCCTACCATAAAGATCTGCTGGATCACAGCTTCTTAGAATCACTGACTGGTTTACTTCATGACTCAGATCAAGCACAATTTTCTCCAAAAGACTTTTTCTAGTCTTCTAGATGATAATGCCTTCCCTTCCTAAGATTACCTTGTGTTTGCTTTGTATATGTTTTGTGTGATAATGTATAATTTATACAGCATCTACTGTATGCCATGTACTATGCCAAATGCTTTACAATATTATCTCACTTAATCCTGCAACCCTCAAAATCAAGGAGGAGATGCTATCATCATCCCCATTTTATAGTTGAGGAAATATGATGAACTGAAGTTAAGTGACTTGCCTGAGCTAGTAAATTCCTGAGCCTCAATTTGAACTTGAATCAGGTCTTCCTGATTCTAAGACTCCTACCCTATCCATTGCACCAATCAACTGCCTAATATAGATATAGTAGGCTGCTGCTGTTCAGTCATTTCAATCATGTCTGACTCTTCATTACCTCATTTGAAGACACTGGAACAGTTTGGCATTTCCTTCTCCAGTTCATTTTACAGAGGAGGAAACTGAGGTCAAGAGGGTGAAGTAACTTTCCTAGGGTCACATTGCTAGTAAGTATCTGAGGCCAAATTTGAATTCAGGAAGGTGAGGTTTCCTGACTCCAGGCCCAGCACTTTATCTTATATGCCACTAGATATAGTAGGCATATATGTGCATTTTGCCTTCTACATTAGAAGATAAATTTCTTGAGGGCAGGGACTGTTTCATCCCTATCTTCCTATCCTTAGCACTTAGTAGAGTGCCTGGAATACAACTGAGACATAATAAATATTTATTGCATGATTAGTTGAATGATGCATTGACTTTATCTCTGCTAGAATTGTCTAGTGCAATTCTAAGCTTAAGGACTAGGAACTCACTTTGCATAGTCCTCAGAATGGCATCAGACTCTAATAATTCATGATATTGGATGAGATGGAACTAGCCATTCTGTGTTATGGAAATTCTAAATGTAGATGATATTGTCCCTTTCTGAAGCCTACCCACCTTCCTTCCCACCTTTCCTGATCATTATGCCATTGTGCTATGTAACTCTGAAGAATTTTTGCCATTTACATCCAAGGTTATGGCATGGGGTATACTAATAATTGTTCTCTGAGTTATTGAATGCAAATAGTTATTGGGGATTTTCTGAGGGAATTTTTAACTTTTGAGGGGATGGTTAATGAAAGTGTCTAGTACTATTCTTTCTTATTATCATTAATGAAAAGGAACACAGTACAGAATCAGAGGAATTTGATTCAAATCCTGTTCATATCATTGGTTTTAGTTAATGATTTTATTTCATTACAAAAGACCTTTCATGAAATGAGAGTAAGCTGTAATTGTTTGCAATGTAAATTAAAATATATCAATAACACTTGAAAAAAATCCTCCCACTGAAACTTATGACCTAGCGAAGTGAGGTTGGAAAAAGTTATTTAACTTACTTTAGCCTTGATATTGTTAGTTAGAAAAGGAGGGAGTTGGTCAAGACAGTCTCTGAGATACCTTCCAGCTGTAAATCTATGATCCTAGGGATTAAAGAGACCATCAGGAAATCCCCTCAAATCTGGGCCAGCAAATGAGCCTGACCATGATGGAAGTGAATTCGGTTTCTACATACTCAGGCACTAGAGGAAATCAAGCTGCTATGGGCGTCCTTCAAGCATGTGCAGAAGAAAGCACTATTTTTACAGGGGTGAGTAGGAATCAGTCAGTAAACTAATATTTACTAAGCATTGGCTATCTGTCTTGTACTAGGTTAAGTGCTAGGGACCCAAAGAAAGGGAACATAATGAAACAAAAACTACACAAAACAAACCAAAACCCAAAGAATCTCTATTCCCCTTTAAAAAAAACACACACACAAAGGAAAAAACAGCCCCCATTCTCAAGGAGCTCACAGCCCAATAGGAAAGGCAACACACAAACAACTATGTACAAACATATTTTATATAAGATAAATTAGGGTAGTTTAAGAAAGGAGTCACATGATTAAGGAAAATTGGGAAAGACTTCTGAGGAAGCCAGGAGGCAGATGAGCAGGAAGAGGATAGAGAAGAGCAAAGGAAAATCCTTGGAGTTGAAAATGACTCAAAGGTATGTGAACAGGAGTGAGTTGTGACACAAATGGAAAAGTATGGAGGGGGCAGGTTGTAAAGGTCCTTTAAGGTTAAAAAAAAACCCAATTATATTTGATTTGGGAGTTTATTTTGAATGGGGGTAGGGTGATTTGGTCAGATATATATTTTAGGTAGATCAATTTGACAGCTGAGGAGAAGATGGATTGGAATAGGGAAAGCTGAGTGCTAAGAATACTAGTATTAAGAAGTAGGGGGCATCTAGGTTGCTCAAGGTGATAGAGATCCAGACTTGAAGTTGAGTGGATCTGGGTTCAAATCTAGCTTCATAAACTTGGCTGTGTGACCCTGGGTAAGTCACTTAACCAATTGCGTAACCATTACTACTCTTTTGCCTTGGCATCAATGCTTAAGATCAGTTCTGAGACAGTAGGGATTTTAAAAAGGGGATTAAAAAAAAAGAAGATAGACTAAAATAAAGTCTTGAGTCAAAAAGACCAAGTAAGAAGATATTACAATAGAATAGGCATGAAAGGTTCGGGACCTAAACCAGGATAGTAACAATGGCAGAAGAGAGAAAAGGTTATAAATGAAAGCTGTTGCAAAGATACACATTTTAGAACTCAGCGGTGACAATAGTCGTAGCTGGCCATTACTCCCTAAACTTTTTGTGGCACATTAGAATAATAGGTAGAAATGGTGCCTTAAGAATCAGGAGTCACAAAAGCACATAGATTATCATCTTCCTAATGGGGACAGTCTTTTGGAGTTCTCCCATGTGCTGGGGCTATGCAGATTATTGGAATAGACACAGGACGAACAAAGTTAGAGGTACCAGATAGTCAAAATGGGTCTGAAGCCTTAGTACAGCCTGCAGTGTGATAGCAAGAGAAATAGACCAACCATCTACTGGTGGAAGCAACAAATGTTAGAGTACCTTGTGTCTTCATTGCTGTGGATGTGTATTATATGGAGGAGAGAGGGGCCATGTTTGTTGGTGTGTCTACCTTGATTGAGTCATCCTGGATTGAACTGTTCTAAAGTCAACACACAAGCATGCATTTGAATTGCAATAGTAAATGATGAGCCATCAAACCACCAATCAATCAAAGAAGTATAAAGATACAAAAGGAAATTATCCATTCCCTAAAAGATTTTACAATAACATAAGGCAACCTGTAATTGCATATATATGTTTTCATATGTTTATGTAAATAAATACACATATACTCATACATATACAACTATATGAGAGGGGACATGACTAATGTCAATCTTGTCCATACTCGTGATTTTATTGATTTACAGAAATTTTGGTAAGATGCTACCTCTGAAAATATAGATCACAAACTCCTGCAACTTATAGATTTGGGGCAAGTGACTTGCCTAAGATCAAAGTGTGTTAGGGGCAAGACTTGAACCCAGATCTTCATGACTCTAAGGGCAGTTCTATATCCATGCTTTCTATATAATTAGGAAAAATTATGGATTATAAATATGGACTTTGTTAGATAGATTACTAGTGAGATAAATAGACATATAAAAAGGCATAAAAAGATAGGTAATAGATATTTATTGACTGTATGCCAAGCACTGGACTAAATACTGGTGCTTAGTACATCTCTATATATCTTAGTACATCTCTATATATCTCTATGTAAGGAGAGTTAAAGATAAATAGATACAGAAAAATATAGAAATATGTATACATATATATAGATATATATATAGAGAGAGAGAGAAAGAGAGAGAGAGAGAGATCCTACCCACAAGGTATTTACATTCCAACAGGGGAAAATAAAAGAGATAGATTGACATATATATATATATATATATATATATATATATATATATATATAAATTTATATAGAGTTCCTACACAAAAAGAATTTTCATTCTAATAGGGAAACATAAAAGATAGATAATAGATAGAACTATGTATAGATAAATATAAATATACACACGTACATATATATATATAGAGAGAGAGAGAGGAGACAGAGACAGAGACAGAGACAAACAGAGACAGAGACAGACAGAGAGAGAGAGAGGCAGAGACAGAGAGAGACCGAAAGAGAGAGAATTCCTACCCACAATGAGTTTGCAATCTAAAAGGGGAACATGAAAGAGATGGATAGATATAGATATATGTATATACATAAATTTAAATAGAGTTCCTACACAAAAAGAATTTTCATTCTAATAGGGAAACATAAAAGATAGATAATAGGTAGAACTATGTATAGATAAATATAAATATACACATGTACATATATATATAGAGAGGAGAGAGAGAGAGAGAGAGAGAGAGAGAGAGAGAGAGAAAGAGAGAGAGAATTCCTACCCACAATGAGTTTGTGATCTAAAAGGGGAACATAAAAGGGATAGATAGAAAGGTGGATAGATGGATAGAGAAAGTTTATATATATATATACATATATATATATATATATAAATGTATATATACATATATGCATGCATGAATATATATATATATATACATACATATATATTATAAGCTGGAAAGTTGGAAATAGGCAGGGAAGAGAATGGAGACAAGGTAGGAAAGTCCTGAGGTGGGGAGAAAAGGCAAGAGAGAAGTGAACCCGGTAGGAAGGAGGTGACAAATTCCAGAGTATGACCCAAAGGGAAGATCTGCCTTCATATTCTGTAATTGCAGTATAAGCGAACACCAGATTCAATATTTCTATCATGCTGGGAATGAGGGGTTTAGACTTGCAAAGCTTGCATTGCGAGAGAAGTTACTACTACAGGGGGGAAAGGACACTGGGAGTCAACGTAGGGACCTTGTTCCCTAGAGGAATAAAAGAGGCTGAAACTCTGAAGAGGGTTAGGCATATTTTGGATCCATTTGGCTAAATTACCACTTTGGAAAAGTAACTCTTCTCTCGAGTTGTTTAGAGAAACAAAGGCTGTTTAGAGGTCAAGGCTCTGAACGTGGAGGTGGACCTCAAAGAGAACTATGTGTTTTGAAGTACCCATCAGAAATAGAACTGGGCTGGGCAACCCCTCGCTCTGATTCAGTGTGGCACTGGGGAGGTTCGGAATCTTAGCCATTGATTTGTAGCCCCTAGCACACCGGTGTTCAATAAATATGAATCGATGGTGATGATTGCACAAGGAATACTGTGAGGTTAAGAATAAGGAATTGTCATGCATTCTGCAAATAGAAAGTGTCATAAAAATGCTAATGGAAGATAATGCTCAGCCACTCCTTTGCACCCTGGCTCAACAAGGCCAACTATAATAGAAAAGGAGACTGACTTTTCAACACACCCAGCACTCACTGTCTATTCATGAAGCCCCGCTCCATCCAGGCTACCATGGGAGCCTACAGCTCAGTGTTCATTATTCACCCAAACAGCTTCTTTTCGTCTGGAAGCCGCTCTCTCTGTGAAGAAAGATTCACTAAAACCCTTTGGCGTCATTGACAACTGCAACAACAAAAGTTTGGCTTGAGAAATTCATTCAAGGAGTAAAATAAAACAATGGGAATCTATCATGTATGTTTCAGATTCAGAACTGGGCTTTGTTTTGCATTTTTGTAAGAAATGATGTATGGCTACATTGTAAAACAGTTATATTAAAAAGATCTCCTCGCCCTGAATTCCAAATACATATTGTACTCTCTTATCATCCAGTCACTTTAGAGTGAAAGTTAAAAATGCTGATACTGGGGTACTAGCCTTTGGTATTCTATCTCATAGCTGATATATTTGTCTAATACTTTTGTTTTAGAAGGCTCATTACTCAGGGCTGGTGTGTAGGGCTGTTCATTTTAATTTCTTCTAGTTACTTAAAATGATAATATTGGGAACAGTTTCTAGGGAAAAGGATACTCTCAGCCACCACTGGCTTGTGCTATGTCATAATCCAGATATCCATGCAAAATCAGGGTTCCACAGAAACAATAATGGTGTTCCTTTTTCTCATGTGGCCCATAGGGAAACATCTTTATCAAAACTAGAGACATTTATTGATTCAGGGAGAGTAGAGATACACCCACACAGATACACATATATTCACACACATATATTGTTCAGGCATTTCAGTTGTGACTTGGTTATCCCATTTGGGGTTTTCTTGGCAAAGATCCTGTCATTTCCTTCTCCAGCTCATTTTATAGATAAAGAAACTGAGGTAAACATGGTTAAGTGATTTGTTCAGGGTCACACAGCTAGTGTAGTTCTGAAGACAGATTTGAACTGAAGAAGATGGGTCTTCCTGGTTCCAAGTCCAGTGCTGTATTTATTGCATCAGGTGATTACACACACAGAGACGCATTAAAAAAAAAAAGATCTAGGGATGCTCAAGGATACTGATTTCAGTGCCAGGAGAGTCTCTGACCTTTATTAGCTATATGACTGTTAACAAATAATTTAAATTCTTAAAAATTCTTTAAAAATTTTAAATTATTTAAAATTAAAACAATTAAAATTATTTTAAATTTAAAATAAAAAAAATTAAAAAAATTTTTAAAAAGCCTATTTCTTTATGTATAAAATGGAAACAGTACCTGATCACACATCCTTCATTTGTGAGGTTCTAATAATAAAATGTATGGAAAGTATTATATAAATGTCAGCTATTATTATCATAATTTAAAATTTAAATTTAAATCATAAAAATAAATAAAACATAAAACTAAATACATGTTGGCTTCTTCAGTAATAATATGAGGTCACAAGCAACTTATATATATGTATACACATATATTTGTATATTATATATGTGTGTGACACACACACACACACAGAGATCCACTCTGCTAGCATGAAAAGGACTCTTCATCCAAAGGAAATAAGCTTTCACAAGTCAAACAGTAGGCAGTGAACTTGACAGCGGGTCCTGCACTGTGGAAATGATGGAAATTAAGGAGTCTCTTTGCTTAGTGGTTACTTTTGAGCTCAAGAATGATTCAAAGAGGGGGTGGCTAAGTGGCCCAGATTAAGTTGTTTAACAGGACTGATATTTGCTTGGTTTACACAAAGGCAGTCCAGCAATTATCCTGATGCTTGACAGTATTATCATCATTATTTATTTTGCTATAAGCTAGATTTATAGAGATTTGTAGCATTTGTAAGACTAAGCATAAGAAACATTAATAGCTTTACTAATTATATCACTACTTTACAGATATAAATAGTGATAAAAATGCCAAGTAAAGTGAACTAGTAAAACATTTTAAAGAGAATTTTAAACCCAGTTGCTGATTGACGATGCCTTTGGCAAGTCTTTGGTTTTGAATGGAGAGTGAAAGAGCCTTCCAGGAAGATTTAAATCTTAGTCCCCCCTAACCCCCCAGTTCATAATAGTTAAGAAAAGGATTCTGACCTAACCTGGCCATACACAGCTATAACGTGAATTCATGTTGAGTTCAAATAAGAAAGAGCCTTTGTTTTCTATTAGACTGGAATGGAAGTCACAAGCAGAAAACCCTCATGCACACACAAGGGGGAAAAATGAACATCAGTGGAAAAGGGGGGAAAGAGAAAAGCAAAGAAATTGTAGCTTTGTGCATCTCCCCATTTGATCTTGGCTATTGATCTGCCTTGCTCTGTGTTCTCCAGTGCGCACCTTGTTATAAATGAGGATATTGAGTGAAGAAAAAGAGTTAATAAATCCACTGCCTTTACCACAGTTGCTAATGGAAATCCATCAGCAGTTTAAGTGCTGCACAAGTGAAAAGACCAAACTAGAAGTGGAAGGCATGGTGGATGAGGATGGATAGAGTCTGTCTGGTCTGGGAGCATAAGAGGCTCATGTCAATGGAGACATAAAGCAGCACAATGTTTAGAATTGAGAGGGATTGAGGATGTTGCCACCCATATCATATGGGTGATATCTATTGGTATACCATAACACCGGAGAATGGTAGCACCCAGGAGCAAGGAACTCTATTGCATATACATCCTCTAAGACCCTGGAAGCACCTAGCAAATATAAAAAATTGTAAAAATAAGTGGAGAAAATCTTACTTCTTTAAATGATTAAAAAAATTTGTTACATGAAAGTTCCCAGGTATTTTCATCTTCTCCTCCTTTCTCCACACCAGAGAAGGTATCATTTGATAATATATATATTAAACTATATTTTGCTTGTTTCTCTTTATCAGTATTTCTGGAGATAAAGATATTCTTCAAACAGCATTTCTGTTGTTGCATATAATGTTCTTTTGGTTCAATTCATTTTGCTCTTATAATTTTGGATAGGTCTTTCGATATTTAAAAAAAATCAATCTGCATAATGCATGATTTTAGCTCCTCCCCACTACATATGCATTGATGCGTAATTATCTATCCATTGACCTATATTTCTATCTTTTCATTTCCAACTTAAGGTTCTGCCTAACCTAAGCATTATTTTTTTATTTTTAGAAATAGCAGGAGAAGGAAAAATAGCATCTGATAAAGAGTAATTCTTCTGTCTTTTGAGAAGAATAAGGTGACCTATCAAAAACAAGCCTCATTTAAAGTTGGATTACACTAAATAGCTCTTTGTCAGCACCACTTCCACCACCAACCTTTCTTCAAATTGATTTGTGATCTCATTAGTGTGGATATTCCCTGTACAATTCTTGTCCACGTGTGCCACAAGTGGTCCACCGTTGTGTGCCAGAGGCCATCCTAAAGCTCTCCTGACATACCTAGGATGGCAATAGAATGGGTAGGCAGTCCATCAATTATCCCTCACTCTCCTCAAATGACCTACTCATTTTAGTACATAATTTCTTTGATGACATACTTTATTCTGCTTTTTCCTAATCTTTGATTTTAATGTGTTGTTACTTGTTTAAAATTATGATGAAGTTTTACATGATTGAACATGTAAAATCTATATGAGATTGCTTGCCATCTTGAGAGGGGTGAGCAGTTGTGGGGGAGGGAGGAAGAGAATTCAAGATTTAATATTCTTTGAAAAATGTTGGAGACTATACATAATCAAGGAAAAAATTAAATTAAAATTATCATGAACTTCTCCTTTACCATTTGGATAAACCACAATGCCTATTTTTCAGAGATTATTTTGTTCTATAACTCACAGCCATGAAATATCACTAGAAGAATATCAGTATTAAAAGAAGTTGGGGCACCTAGTGGAATCTCGTTCGATAGAGAACCAGGCCTGGAGATGGGAGGTCCTAGGCTCAAATCTGGCTTAAAATACTCTCTAGCTGTGTGACCCTGGGTAAGTCACTTAACCTAACTGCCTAGCCCTTACTGCTCTTCTGTCCTACCAATTTTCTAGTATTTATTCAAAGACAGAAGATGAGAGTTTTTGAAAGAAAAAAATAAGTGCCTTTATTTCATAGAGAAGCTTGGGATCATTAAAATAATTTTAATTTCCCCTAGACAATATGGCTTTGTTTGATCTTTTCTTATTCATTTGTAGGCTGTATTTCATGTCAATTTGTAGTATCTTTACAAATATTACATGCATGTTAGTATATGTATCTATTATATACGTACACATGTACTCATCATATATACATATATTCATATGCATATATACCTATATATGTGTATTATATATAGTTATACCTTAAAAACTTCAAACTATACTAACACTTTTCAAACATGATATATGTATACATATATTTGTATATATGTATGTATTCTAATTAATTTTTCCCTATCTCTCTATAATTAGAGAAGCTTTTTAAATTGTGCTTCATAATCTGTATAGTAACATTCTTTATACACTTGGATTTTTCTATGTGGATAGAAGAGATCTTCTCTAATGTCCTCAATATTAGTACAATCAGCCCAATGTCCTTTGCAAACAAATGCATCTGGAGGACTTCACCTTGTTAGAGAATCCCTTTTCAAATCAGACTCCAGACTAACTTCCCTCCAGGAAAATTATTGCAGATCCATTTTTGTTTTTATATCTTTCCTGAATGTTGTGTCATTTGGGGCTTTTTTCATAGAAGGAAAGGCTTTACATTTTTCCCCCTAATATATCACATGGATTTTATAACCAATAAGATAGGATCTTATATTTTTTAAATATATTTAATTCAAATGTGTGATGTTAAAGGTGTGGTTTTATCTGTTTCCACAGTCTCCTTGTCTCCTAATTCTCACTATGAAGGATACCCTTAATAAGTATGTACCCCCAAAATCATCCATGCTATTTTCAATTTGATAAGAGATCAAGTTTTTGCTTCCAACAGTACAGAAGGTAACCTATCCATGTCCCCTTTTAAGTTTACCATTAGCATTCCATTCAAAGTGGTAGAAACATTTCTTTCTTAATCATGGCATCATAAATATTCCAGTTCAGCATGTGGGCTGAATTGATTATCCATGATTTTTACATGTTCAGGCTATTTTTTTTTCTTTCTTCGATAAGTCATTTCCCTCATGAGATCTTTTACTCATTATCTTCCTCATTTGTTAAATATTGCAGCCTATTCATGCTTGCCAAATTACTGTTATTCTAACCAGGACCATAGACATAGATAATGCTCTTCCCTTCTCTTTCCCTTCCCCTTCCCCTTCCCCTTCCCCTTCCCCTTTCCCTCCCCTTACCATTCCCCTTCCTCTTCCCCTTCCCCTTCCCCTTTCCCTCCCCTCCCCTCCTCTCCTCTCTTCTCTCCTCTTTTTTTAGAGGCCCCAAGTCACATTTTTTTCTTGTGTTCAGCTAAATTATTTTGAATGGTTATAGGTATCTTTCAGAAGGCTCAGCTTAATGGATGCAATCACTATGGCATTATCTAAAAGCCATCATATATACAGGACCTCACCATCCATAAGAAATATTTCTTTAACTTTGACTCTGTTAGATCTCCTCTATGATAGATGTGAGCACCTATGACAAGCACACTGAATTAACTGTGTGACCCCAGACAAGTAATTTAACCCTGTTTGACTCAGTTTCCTCATCTGTAAAATGAGACAGAAGGAAATGACAAATCACTCCAGTAACTTTGCCAAGAAAACCCATATGAAGTCAAAGTAAGACATAATTAAATAACAACAAGAATCAGGCATGACTGAAATGACTGAACAATGCATGTCTATATATACACATACATAAACATATGTATCACAGATAAACAAAGAAAACATTATACTATGTATAGTTCATGAATTATTGCCACATCAGTAATAAGTCATTTCCTGTCTCTTAAAACAGAATCAATTTAATTTTATGCTGTCATTTAGTGCTTACCAAATTCAGGGTCTACAAATTCTTTTTTTCAAACAAAATATTCATGAATTTAAAGCAACAATAAAAAATATTTCAATTTATACAATATAAATTTGCAGAGATGACAAAAAATGAGATTGTGGGAAGACAGTCCATCTGTTTTTGAAATTAATTTGCAATTACACAAGAGCAGTGATTAAACTTTCCATACCCTTTGACCCAGAAATCTCACTATTAAGCATTCACCTGAAGGAGATCAAAGATAGGACATTTTATTTTAGGGGTAGGGGCATTGTTTTAGTCTCATGCATGAATTTAGAGGATTTTTTGTTCTTTATTTAATATTAACGAAATTGTCATAGCAATGTGACTACAAACATAAAAAGCAGAAGAAAATAGGTTCTCATATTTGGATAATGGAATAAAAATAAACTATTGTATATGAATGTAATGGGATTATTATTGTATAATAAAAAATAAAAAGAGGAGGAATTGGGAGAAACATGATGGATGTGAATGAACTAATACTGAGTGAAGTAATCATAGCTAGAGGAATAAAAATGACTACAAACAATTCTCTTCCTTCCTTCCTTCCTTCCTTCCTTCCTTCCTTCCTTCCTTCCTTCCTTCCTTCCTTCCTTCCTTCCTTCCTTCCTTCCTTCCTTCCTTCCTTCCTTCCTTCCTTCCTTCCTTCCTTCCTTTCTTTCTTTCTTTCTTTCTTTCTTTCTTTCTTTCTTTCTTTCTTTCTTTCTTTCTTTCTTTCTTTCTTTCTTTCTTTCTTTCTTTCTTTCTTTCTTTCTTTCTTTCTTTCTTTCTTTCTTTCTTTCTTTCTTTCTTTCTTTCTCCCTCTCTCTCTCTCTCCCTCCCTCCCTCTCTCTCTCTCTCTCTCTCTCTCTCTCTCTCTCTCTCTCTCTCTCTCTCTCATACACAAACATGCATCTATTCTATCCTTTTCTCAACTATTCCAACTTCTCATTGAGGTCATCAAGTGTCTAAGTTATGTGGACTGAATTGAGGCTCTTATTGAGTTTTTTATAGACTCTACTTCATCCTCTGCAGCAGATTTTGTTGTCTAAACTGCACAGGCAAGATGCTACAGTTTAAAGAACACTGGGCTTGGGGTCAGGAAGACCTCAGTTCAAATAAAGCCTTGGACACTAGCCAGATGACTCTGGACAAATCTCTTCATTGTCCTCATTTATAAAATTGGGATAATAGCATCTAGCTTCCAAAGTTGTGAGGTTCAAATCAGATAATATTTGCAAAATGCTAAGTATAGTTACCTGAAACTATAGTAGGTGCTTAATAAATACTTCCCAGTTGTTTTTATAATGAATTTTTGCATTACTTATGATGAGCATTACAATAAGAGATGACCAGATATTCTATGAAATGATGTCTCTTCTTGCCTTTGGTTGTATGATAAAACCAGTTCCACCTAGAAAAAAACCAACCTCATCCACTCCTTTATATGATTCTCCAAGGCAATTGACTTAACCATTCTTCCATTTAGTAGCAAATTTTTTAATTTCTCTTGTCACTAGTTTCAACTTAGACTGAGAAAACAGTGAAAATGGCAAGATGGATATGATTTCGTTCTTTTGGTAATTGTATGTTTTTCTTTGGTTTCATACTTTGCATAACAATAACTAAGTTAATATTTATAAACAGTCTAAAACCAGCACCATTTTTCTTAAACCCTTACCTTCTGTCTTGTCTAAGTATTGGTCCTAAGACAGAAGCGGGGTTAGGGCTGGGCAATGGGGTTTAAGTGACTTGTCCAGGGTTGGGCAGTATCTGAAGCCAGATTTGAACCTAGGACCTCCTGTCTCTAGGCCTGGATCTCAATTCACTGAGTCACCCAGCTGTGCTCTACCTATGCCATTCTTGAGCATTCTTTGCCTCTCCCAATTCCCTTAATGTCACTTTGCCACCCTTAACTTCTGGAGTGGAAAATGTCTCCTCTCTCTCTCTCTCTCTCTCTCTCTCTCTCTCTCTCTCTCTCTCTCTCTCTCTCTCTCTCTCTCTCTCTCTCTCTCTCTCTCCTCTCTTCTCTCTTCTCTCTTCTCTCTTTTTCTCTCTCTTTCTCTTTTCTCTTTCTTTTCTCTCTTTTCTTTCTCTCTCTCTCTTTCTCTCTCCTTTTCTCTCTCTTTCTCTCTCCCTCTCTCTCTTCTCTCTTTTCTCTTTTTTCTCTTTCTCTCTCTTTCTCTCTCTTTTCTCTTTCTCTCTCTTCTCTCTCTTTCTTTCTCTCTCCCTCTCTCCCTCTCTCTCTCTCTCTTTCACTCATGTGTACATATGTAAAAAGATAGATGGGGGGGCAGCTGGGTAGCTCAGTGGATTGAGAGCCAGTCCTAGAGACGGGAGGTCCTGGGTTCAAATCTGGCCTCAGACACTTCCCAGCTATGTGACCCTGGGCAAGTCACTTGACCCCCATTGCCTAGCCCTTACCACTCTTCTGCCTTGGAGCCAATACACAGTATTGACTCTAAGATGGAAGGTAAGGGTTAAAAAAAAAAGAGATAGATGGACTCTCACATCTGTGTTCCATTTCCCCCACCCAACTGCCCTGCTCTTATGTCTGCCACATGCACAGCTCTGTTGGGGTGAGGTAAGGGATATTCATGTGTCAAGGTCTGATGAAGGTAACAAACCCCATTTCCCCCAGTTATGCAGACATATAAAATATTCAAAAGAGAAATGCATTTGTATCAGGACAGATAGGATCCCGAAATACTTGGGCCTTTCAGGCAGAGTCTATAAATTTGGGAGTAGGTATTCAGCATTCCCTCTCTTTACTTGTAGACCCTTGTAATGTAATCTATTCACAAAATTAATTACTCCTTCACTTTGGAAGATGGAGAGCTCTGAGATTAATCTATTTATCTCTTATCTATCTATCATTTCTCCCTCATTCTCCACCAACCCCCCCACCCCCAATCCAGAGAAATGTATTACTGTGGCAAATAGGTACTTTCAATCATACGAGGAGATTTTCTAATGCTAAAGTTACTCAAAACCATAGATAATCATGAATTTGTCCTCTGAACAACTCACACATAGAGACATCTCAACTCTATTGCTTGGGAACTGTGAATGAATGAATGAATGTCCAAGTTTCATTTGACCCTCAGCATAAGGAATTCTGTTAGAGATCTTCACACAGTCAGCCCCAGGCCAAATTTAGAGGTAGATGAAGTTTATCCTCAGTTCTTGTCCTCTATTTCTGAGCTAACTCAGGTCTGCCAACCCTAGTCTCAGTGTTTACCCCATGTTGATGTCTTTGTTTGCTTCTTCAAAACTTATCCGTCTTTGTCTCATTAACTCAGGGACCAGCTTCTTCCAGAGAAATAATAAACTAATCTAAATACTTAATTAATGTAGGATTACATCAATGAATTTTAATGCCTCATAGAATCCAGGAATGATGTACAACTTAACATGAGTTTTCAATAGTGATTGCCCTCGATTGCCTCAGTTTCCCCATGTATTAAAAAAGGACCTGGAGAAGGAAATGGCAAACTATTCCAATATCTTGGCCAGGAAAACCCTTTGAAGAGTCAGACACAAATGAAAAGTGACTGAATAACAGCAATAACACATAACCCCAAAGACTGAACTAATGGCAGGATCTTAAGACATGGAGCCAAGCTACTGGGATAGATGAGCGAGTCACTGGAGATTTACTGACAGATGGGGGTTTTTGGTCCTAAAATCACTGTATCCAAGTGGCAGCTCAAACCACCTATGGGTAGGACTGGCCCTCGCCCTTAGAGTTTTAATATAAATTGTGTTTTTTCCCCATTTTACTTGGTCAGCCCTTCACCAGACACATGCATCATTCCCCAATGGAAATAACTTACCATGAAAGAAGTCTAAAGGGACCAGTGAGAAGCGACAACAGTGACAATTATAATTTAATTTAGATATACTGTGTGACTTTCCATGGAAGGAATATGGCCTAGAGTTAGAAGACCCATTTTTAGTGTTTGTAGCCTTGGGTAAGTGAATGTCTTTCTTTAGACCTTCGATTCTGATAACTATAAAAATGTCTTAGTTGATATTTATATAGGACTTTTAGGTTTTCAAAATGATTTACATGTATTATCTCAGTTTATTTTCAGGACCACACTGGGAGGTAGGTGCTGTTATCCTCATTTTACAAATGAGGGAACTGGGGAAGGCAGAGAGAGACTAAAACACCAGAGGAACAAAGCTATTAAGTGTCTGAGGCAGAATCTGAGCAAAGGTTTACCTAACCCTGAGTCTAGAACTCTATTCACTAAGACACGTAGCCGCCATTATGAAATGAAGAAATTGTAATATGTGATTTCAAAGGGCCTTCCAGTTCTGGTGTTAGATGGTCCTCTGATCATGTTTCTTTATAAGTAGTCAAATATCCTTTGTTAGATCACAGAACTTCTACTTGAACACTATAATATTTAGGTTTAGGTTCAGTTATGAACCCTCTTTTGGGTCAACCCAGAAATATATTTTCCCTGTCTTTGCTTTCTGTTATTTCATATCCTGGCAGGACTGTTAAATAGAAGGTTTAGAGTGGGAAGCAGGGTGGTGGGAGAGGGCTAGTAATTTTGCTTTAGCTTTTTCAGATAGATACACAGTGCCAGAAATAGTCTGTTGTGGTCAGTCATCTCATCAAGTCTCCTGCTTTCTGAAAGGTCAGTGTCTAAAATTTCCAAAAAAAATTGATTGGTTATTTCTTCTTCTTTTTTATCCTTCTCTTCTTCAATAACTTTTTAAAGGTCTCTGGGGCCAGGATCCTAAATACATAAGTTGTCATGCTTAAAAATAACTTATTATAGCATATTCAGAAAAAGGTTTCTCTAGTTTTTTTAAAGATCTCTTGATCTAAAGGGATAAGTCAAGTTATTTTTCCCTTCGAGGGGTACTTGAAGACCTAACTCAAGCTTAGGTATGCTCAAAAGGAGACCTAGATAGTACAGGCATTTTCTCTAAAAGAAAACAGAGAAAAACAAATTGTTTTTGAGGTCAGGTATCTCAGGCATATCTAACAAAATAAATGGCATATAGAAATGATCAGTTTCTTTTACTTCTTGCCAGAAATCTGATTCTTGAACAAATTTCCAGTTAGTTTCTTCCCCTCCCCCAAATTATAACTGTTGGGAAGAAGGAGAAATAGTAGAAGCAAAAGGAATGACCATCTCACTGTCATATTCATGAGGAATAAGTCTTTTATCGTCCCCTCTGCTCATTGCTTCCCCTTGCCAACAGAAATCAAAGTGGGTGTTATAGAGAGATCACAGGGACACAGGTGTGAAGGTTTTGTTAGCTTTCCTCTTGGGTTAAGTTCCAATGTGAAGAATAGCTTGGCAGACTGTAGTTTTTAGAAATAGAAAGCAGGTTCAGAACTGATCTTTGCCTCTGCATTGATCTTAAGCAAAATTATGAAAATCCTCTGAATCACTGGATTTTATGATGCCAAGAAATACCGACAGTGATGTTTCTGGAGGTTAATGATGGTCTAATTATCTTGCACCAATAAGGAAAAAGAATCAGCCTTTTGGCAAGATTATGTCAGGACTAGTCAGCTAATACAGACATTTCTACCTCTTACACATTTTCTGAAGGGGGGTGTTGCAGCTTTAATTAAATGTTATATGAATACATTTCAAATAGATCCAAACATAGGGCAACTGTGTTTTAGAGATGCTGTTACTACATTTAAAATGTATTTGAAACATAATTTAAAAAAAAAGATAATGGAAAAAAAAAACCTAAAATAACTTGAAACAAGCCAGAATATAGTAGCTCATCATTACACTAATATATCAAACAATATGAGCTTAGCTTAATTATCCCCTTTGAGAGTTGAGAAAACTAAGCACAACCTTCAATTTACAGCTGTTTGGTGCCGGGAACCTGAATTATTATTTAAGAAGAAGGGAAAAAAAGTTTATTTATTGTGACCTACACTCAGTTTTTATTCATCATGGAAAATCTGTATATTCACAAATGAGGGCTATTCATCTGTAGACCGCGGCATTCTTCAGCTGTCCGGGCCTGCATCAACTGCACTCCTTCAGCTTTTGTGTTTGTCTCGAAGGCTCTTCATCCAAATTGTTCATCATCTTGATGGTAGAGCTTTATCTTGTTCTTGTGCAGCTGCATTCTGCCTATCCAAAGTGCTGAGAGATTTGGGGGGGGGCAGCATTGGGGGAAGGAGTGGGGAGAGAGGAGGTGGGAGGAAGGGTGGGAGATAGACAGACAGCAGACAGGAGGGGGGAGAGAAAGAGAGAGAGAGTGAGAGAGAGAAGAGAGAGAAAAGAGAGACAGAGAGAGAGGAAATGGAGGAAGGATATGGAAGAGAGAGAAAGGGAGGAAAAGAAGAGCGAAAAGAAAGAAAAATCAAGGAATAAAAGGAGATAAAGAGAGGAAGAAGGGGAGACAGATGAAAAAAGGAGGAAGGGGGAGAGAGAGAAAGAAATAGGGAGGCGGGAGAAAGAAGAGAGAATGAGAATAGAAGGGAGAAAGGGAATGGCCAGTGCTCATATGAAGATAATTTGTAGTTTCTCAATAATAATAATAAAAAAGGAGGACAGGCTAATTACTGGCTTAACTAGGGCAGCCTGTGGATCCTCATGTCAAAAGGACCGCCGTAATTATTTGCCATCAAAGCACATTCATATTGTGGCACAAAAGAAGGGCCTTTTGCAAATGGATCTCGCTAATAAACAGGGCTGAGAGGAGCATTATGTGTCTCCCTGGTTGCAGGCACATTAACACAGTGACATGGAGCATAACTCTGAGCCTGGAGGAAAAAAAAAACCCAGAATGATAATTATCCCCCCTCCCCAGCCTTCCTCTCCTTTCTCTTTGTGTTGGAAGAGCAAGGCGAACATGACCTATTTGAGGGCCCAAGGCAGGCTATTAGTGACCCTGGTGCACTGACAAGGTGGCCCTGTTCTTTTAAAAGCCTGTCTCTTGATGTCAGGAGGGTCACGTGAACCAGCCAGTGGAGCCCGAAATGGTCCAGCAAACACTTCAACCTTAAAGACACCTGGAAGGTCATGACCAATTTAATGTAGATGAAGACAGCAAAGACAGTGCTCTGTTGAATCCCCATACAAAAGTTTTTTTTTTACCCCTTTTCTTTTTCTTCCTCCAAACTTGTCTAAATGCATGCATTATATCCAGTAAAATTAAACCTGATCAAAAAGTTCTTTCTTTTTATTTTTTCCTTAATAGCAGATGCAGAGAGGTACTGAAAAATAAATTGGCAGGGCCTAGAAGAATTTATTGTTGAAAAACTCTGGCATATTAACTTGCTGAGAGAATACTGTATGGGGGGGAAGGATAAAAGAAAATGTAAATTTAATACCCTGGATTAACCCCTTCCTTCCCTTTCCCAAGGAACTGATGAAACCTTGCAGATTTCCCACAGGATGGTACTAAGGAGGTTCACTGGGAGAATGAGACCTTATCTCCAGCCTAGAGTTGTCAAATATTTTTTTTTCCTTTTTTGCTTTCTTTCTTAGAATGTGATGAGCGGTTCATCAGCGATTACAACTCTTGCAAAAGAACGCTAGTGCTCAGCTTGGTGTGTGCAGTTCATTGGGGGGACTTGGGTCTGCCAGACACTGGAGATTGCCACTCCTGCAGAAAATCAGGTTGGAAGGCTCCAGTCTGGTTCTCTGCTGTACTGAACCAATTGCTGTTGGAGAAGAGGGACAGCAATCAACTTGGAAATGGTACTTGGGAAGATTGAGGCTGTGTTTTCTTCCTTTATACCTTTTACCATTCCCCTTTAACCCAGGTAATATTTCAGTTTGTGGTGCCATGTGATGTAGGATGGACCATTAGAGTCCAGGGAAAGTCTGCCCCTCTAGACACAGATCTGCCTTGCCTTGAGAAAAAGGCTAGCACGTGGAGATAGATAGAATCATCATACTATCTAACATGTATATAGCACCTGAAGGTTCACAAAGTGTTTTCCATGCATTATTTAATTTGATCCTTCCAACCTTGTAAGTTTTACATTTCAAAGAAGAAATTAATAGTGACTAGTTATTTTCATTCTGAAAGGTTGAAATTACCAAGAACCTTAATGTTTATTTATATTCCATTGGAGATCAATCAGACATGTCTAAGTAGCTATGAAATGATGATGTATGTGGGAAGTTGTGGGTTTCAATGGAAGAAATTTCACATGAGATGGCAGCTACTAGCTACGTGACTTTCCCTTTCCGAGTCTCAGTTCCCTCATCTAAAAATGGGTACACTGCTTGTGATGCCTTCCTCATGAGGTTATTCTGAGGGAAGAAATCGGTAAACCTTCCAGTGGTATTTGTAGCTATTGAATGATAATTGACAGTAGTTATTAGTCAAGGAGCAAAGTGAAGCTCTTGGTAGGGGCCCAGTGCTGTGCCAAGCGCTAGAGACAAAGAAACTAGTCCCTGTCCTCAAGGAGGCTATAAGAAAATAGGAGAGAAAAAACATGTAAATCTCTAGGAACAGAAGAAGCATTAGAAGGATGGTGGTGGTAGTTGGGAGCAGAGCTTTCAGAGAAGGGCTTTTAGGGAAGTCTTGCAAAAAAACTTGGGGCACTAAGAGCCACAGGTGAAGGGCTGGAACCTTCTAAACATGGGGGACAGTTATTTCCAAGGCAGTGGGGTGGGTGTTAGTGTGTCCTCTCTGAGAAGACTGGTAAGCTTGAAGGAGGGCAGGCCAAGATTATGAAGACCTAAGAAGAGAAAAGAAAAGAAAAGAAAAGAAAAGAAAAGAAAAGAAAAGAAAAGAAGAGAAAAGAAAAAGAAGCAAGTCGGGCAAAAGGTGATGAGGACCTCATTTAGGGTTGTATATGTATGAGTAAAGAGAAAGGATCCTATAGGGAGATGTTGTTAAAGTAGATATATATTATATTTATATATATATATAATCACATCTTGTCATACACATGCCATATAAAGTGCCCATAAAATATAATGTATAAATTATATATTGATCAATATCATACACAGATTTTAAAAGAAAATCAAATGAGACATACACATATATTTGAGACACACTATCTTTACATATATGAAACATCTCATTTGATTCTTTAAAAATCAATATATACTTAGTGAATATTTTCAAAAACATGCATTGTCTAAGGCAAATATGGAACCATGTAGAGAAAGCATTAAGATGTGGCCGAGTCACCTCTTTGAGCTATCTATGGCCATGTATAGATATTGTCAAAAACTAGTAGGATAGTGAAAAATGTGGTCAGCCAACCAAGTTATTGTTGTTGTTGTACTCATACTAGTTGGGCTGGTTTTCTTGTTTACTGATAACCTTTTGAAAACTAGCATAGACCTGCCCCCTCCCCACATACTTCTAAAACCCAGCTATTTGGACTGAATCGAAGCAGAAAAACAGCGTGATGGTGTCCAAAGTTTTTAAATTGTTCACCCATATCAGTCTAAAAAAAAAGGAAAAATTACATTTACTCTCCAATGAATGTATAATTGCTAATTTATAAAGATATGCCTATATCACTACACTAATTATGTACATTATAAAACTCACAAAATAGGAATTTTAAAAGGAAAAACTAAAGATGAAACTATATTTGATCCTAGTGAATAGGGAACCAGTGGAGATGATTGAGTCGGGGAGTGACATGGTCAGACCTGCACTTCAGGATAATCACTTTGGCAGCTGTGTGGAGGGTGGATTAGAAAGGAGAAAGACATGAGGGAAGGAGGCTAATTAGGAAGCAATTTCAGTAGTCAAGGGGAGAGGGGATGAGGGCCTGAACTAGAGTGGTGACTGTGTGAGTAAAAAGAAGGGGGCAGATGCAATATGAGTCGTGGAAATAGAAAGGACCTCTTGATTGGGAATGGGGCTGACTGAGGGTAAAGTGTGTGAGACTCAGGTAGAGAACGCCTGAGACCCTGGAGGGATGGGGCCCCTCTTGAGAGCAACAGAGAAGTTCAGAAAAAGGGGGATTTGGAAGGAAGGATAACATAATGACGTCTCCGGGAGAGATGGCAACCTGCTTACATTTGCCCATTCTGTAAAATTCATCTAGGAAAACTCAAAGAGGAGGGGACCTGCTTTTATTCATCAGTCACTGCTCCAGAGTATAGAGGTGCCGAGGAGCAGAGGGAGGAGGAGAGGCAGGACAAAGAGTTAGTTCAGAAGCATCTGCTGTAGCCAGGAGGGGATGGGGAAGGAAGGAGGTGGTGATAGTCCTGGGGAGGGGAGGGAATTTCCCAGTGACATCTCTGCATCTGCTAGCAAAGGGGCCCCATTAGCAATTAAGTCACAGTCATCACCAGGCTCATGCCTGCTGTAGAGAAGTTGGGAGCTGGTCCAGTAACAGGAGGGAGAGAGGTAAAATACAGTAGTATTGCACTGGAATGCAAGCCATCTTCCCACCCTGACCGGTTGACCATGCCTAGCCTACCATGGTGCCACCGGCTCCCCCACCCCTACTACACTTCCACTTTGGAAAGCCGAGTCCAAGGAGAAGAGGTCTAAGTTTGGAATTAAACAGCCTGCGGACCAAACCCATCTCCCAGACTTACTAGCTCAGGTAGCTTGCCTCAGTTTTCTTGCCTGCAATAAGGAGATGATATCTAGCTCTTTGTAAATCTTAAAACACTAGCCCAACACCAGCTATTACCTAGCTCTCACAAAGACCGTGCTAACATGTAGCAGGTAGGCTATATTCATGGCTGCTGGACCAACGAGCCATGGCCAGTGATCAGTGCCTCCTTTCTTGGAACCCCCTCTTCTCTGCTCTCTTGCTCTCACTTATTCCAGGTCTTCCAGCAAGGCAGTGGCTTCTCCATGGAAAGTCCCCGGTACTCAGTCCTGTACTCGAGTCAGTAGACTATATATGTATATAAAAAAGAAATCAATATCCTAATCAAGGATTGGAGAGGGATTTGGCAGCTGGGAGGGAGCATGCAAAGCAAGATAACTATGTTTATTCAGAATAAATCAGTTTGTTATTCATCACAGGATGCTGCGAGGGCAGAGACAGAGCAGGATAAAGGGGAAATAGAATTTGATAAAACTGCCACTTTTGAGTCAGTCATCTGCTCTTATTCTAATGTTGGGTTGAACCCCTGTGAGGCCACTGCTCAAGGAAGAAGAAAGTCACTTTTGCTCAGTTTGCCCAATTTCTCGGGTCTGGAAGGCTCTTCAGGGCTGCTCTCTTGGTTCAAAGAGCCTTTAAGGTACAAAATGGGGAGAAAACTGCATCACTAGCTCAGGCCCCCCCCCCCCCCCCGACTTATAAAGGGCAAAGAGAATGTCAATTCTGGGACACAGCAGCAGCAAAGCCCTTTGGAATATCCAACAAGGACAACTGAGCTCAGCTCTGCTCTTTGGTCTGAACTAGAGACTCTACTCAATTTCCTTATTTCTGAAGGGCTGAGGAGGGCTTTGGAGCTGGTGAAAAGTGGAGGTGCCTTCATTAGCTTTCACTTTGCATCCTTTTAAGATACCCTGTAGGCTCCGAGTCAAGCACAGGGGATGGACGCTGGACACATTAAGGCCTTAGCTTGACTGAGGTCCTGACAAATGACAGCCATCATGCTAAAATATTGGCTGAGGGGCATCTGGGTAGCTCAGTGGATTGAGAGCCAGGTCTAGAGATGGGAGGTCCTGGGATCAAATCTGGCCTCAGACACTTCCCAGCTGTGTGACCCTGGGCAAGTCACTTGACCCCCATTGCCTAGCCCTTACCATTCTTCTGCCTTGGAGCCAATACACAGTATTGACTCCAAGATGGAAGGTAAGGGTGTAAAATAAATAAATAAAATAAAATAAAATAAAAATATTGGCTGAGTTTGTAGCTTTGCTATGAATTCAGAACTGACTCAAATGTACACACAGACTTGTGAAATGCAACGTCATTAAACCCTTTCCTTCCAACAAATGGTTACAGTTAACAATAAATGTCAATTCATGATTTTGTTCATCTTCTTTCCTGCTGTTTTTCTGAACAGTAATGGAGAACTGGGAAAACCCACCTTAAAGTTACTTTCTTATAAGGCTAATTTTTTCAAATCTGTTTTAAACTCATTAGATTTTATTCCTGGTGACTGTGCTGCAAAGGTTTAGAACTAGAGCCTCCATGGACCTTGGGTTAGCATCCTAAGGCAGTGATATTTATAGTGGGATGCAACAATAATATATATTGACCCTTGAATTGTTGAATTGAAGGTGATAGGAATTAGCCCATGTTTCTGTTCCTTAAATAAATTAGTATCCATATATTTTGATTTCCCTATAATAATAGAGAGTGTGATCCCTGACTCAGAAAACACACATTAATTTAGAAAGGTTACTAAGCAGAAAAAGTCCAAAGACATGAGTTCAAATTCTAGTTCTTACTTTTTTTATTTTTTACTTACGTAATCTTTGGGCAAAGTCATTTCACCTATCTCCTCAGATCCCAGGGTGGTTTCTTATCTATAAATGAAGGACTTGGACATGATGACCTTTGTGACAGGGGCTAGAGAAAAGTGCCAGCCTCTGTCACACCTTTGAGGTCCTATATAGGACTAGATCTGTGATCCCATGATTCTTGTATATACTTTTAGAAAGGAAGCATAATACAGTACAAAAATCACTGGATTTAGAGTTGGAGGACCTGGGTTCAAATCCTGATGATTTAACTACAATTTCTCATCTGTAAAATTAAAAAGTTGGACTAGATTACCATGGAGGTTGTTTCTAATTCTAAATTTATGGATGCTGATGTTTCATTGAATAATATGGTTTATAAAAAAGTATAAAACTATAACTAATCAGAACACTATTTAGAAACAAAAAAACACTAAGCATTTTAGTGGGAATTGAATGGTATTCCCATGTTTCATTTATACTTTCCCTTCCTGCAAACAAAAGGGGACTTCCTTCTTCCACTTTAGTGTAGTTCTGAAGACTAAGTAGAATCTGTCTTATAATTGTTTCCATAAGGAGAGGCCTCATTCTGAATCTTTTATACCCTCATGGCCCTGAGCAGGCCTTTCCAATGAGCAGTGCTTAGAAAGTCAGCAGAATGAAAGTCTCAGGCCAAGACCATGGACAAAGGAATGAAAACAGGAAAAAAATAGAGTCTTAAGCTAGTGCTTTGGATCCAAATGGAGATAAATAGAAAATTTTTATTTTGAAAGTTTGCATTGGGCCAGCCATTTATTAATATCATCAATTAATATTGATGAGTTCAGTCCTTGAGAAATGCTGACCATTTTGCAGAATTTGAAAAAAAAGAGGAAGACTTTCATAGATCTAGAGGTTGTTAAGTTAGGGTTTTAGTTATCATGAGTATAATTTCTAATATTATTAAATATTTACCATTGATCTGAAGATCATAAGAATGTGTTAGAAATGTAAATGTAGATGTACATGTACCATATATACTACATAAATTCTATAAATTCTCCTTTTGGCTTTTAAGATGGAGAGAGATGAGGAAAGAGAGAGAAAGAGAGAGAGAGATGGAGAGAGAGAGAGAGAGATGGAGAGAGAGAGAGACAGAGAGAGAGAGAGAGAGAGAGAGAGAGAGAGAGAGACAGAGAGAGAGAGACAGAGAGAGAGAGAGAGAGAGAGAGAGAGAGAGAGGGAGACAGAGAGAGAGAGAGAGAGAGAGAGAGGGAGACAGAGAGAGAGAGATGGAGAGAGAGAGAGAGAGATGGAGAGAGAGAGAGACAGAGAGAGAGAGAGAGAGAGAGAGAGAGAGACAGAGAGAGACAGAGAGAGAGAGACAGAGAGAGAGAGAGAGAGAGGAGACTTGCAGATATTTGTTATCTTACAGGTGGTTAATCCTGAACTCTCCAAAATACTGTTAGTATGTATGTTCAGTGTACATAGTACCTAGCAGGAACTGAGTGAATATAGTGTGAACTATGCCAATACTTCTGATAGGTGACCTGGGAACTATTTAGCTTTGGTTGGAAGGCTTTCTGGGAATGAGGGAATAGCCCAGCCAAAGTGAGGCTTTACAGATATGACTAGATACTGGAAAACTCATAGTCAGAGATTGAGTGTGCCCGCTATAAGTTTTAAATATTTCTAATTTTCTCTCTCAATTATTTAGACTACGTCTTTTAATTTCTTGACTAGAAATTCCTCTCAGACTATTGGATGGTAAATAAATTTCTGACTTTTCTAACATGCCAATTCTATCAATTTGGTTTATATTTTAATTATCTGGATTCCATATATTAGATTTTAGAATATATGGGAATATTGTATGGGAGGTAGCATGGTCCACTGGAGAGCACATTGGGTTTGGAGTCAGAGGACCAGGGTTCAAATTCTGACTCTAAAGGTACTCTACTTTTGTGACTTGAGGATAAGTTATTTAACCTTTCTAGGCTTAGTTTCTTCATCTGTAAAATAGAAATTGTGGACTGGATTTCCTTAAGGGCCTTACCAACTCTCAATTCTATGATATGTGAGCTTTGGTCTTTGGTTTTGTTCTGATCTTTATTTTAAAAAATTATGAAACATCTAATACTTATTTTAGGAAGCACTATCTCTAATAATGCATTACCTTTAACAAACTAAGAGTTAATATTTATATAGCATGCTAAATTTTGCAAAATGCTTTACAGATATTATCTTCTTTAGTCTTCACAGCAACTCTGGGAGAAAGTTACTATTATTATCCCCATTTTACAGAAGATGATATTTTACAAGATGCTTTGACAAAAACCTTGTTAATATATTACCAAATAAGATTTTTCCATGTTTTTAATCTGGATTTTAAGTGTCTAGATCTAAGCAGCTCATATCTTTTGTTCTGGTAGGCAATAGCAGCCACTGGAGAAACATTGCCTTAGAGATTTAATTGTCTTCATGTCTTCTAGGCTTAGTTAAATCTTGGGAAATTCCTAAACTACCTGGAAAAGCTCTTAAAAATATCCTTCAAAAATCTATATAAAATATATTACAATATGTTATCAAAATGGCTCATGGAATATATTTTTTCCTGTTCTGTACTTATTTTGGGGCAAAGCTCCAGGATGTATATGGATTTCATAACAGTCCAATAGCCAGAGTACAAGAAGCATAGCTGAAGTGTCCTTATCGCTCATCACTATGTACCTTCTGAAATGCAGAGCACCTCACTTATAAAAACAAAAAAAGATGTAATGTATTATCAGTACAAGAAGAGATTGCACAGTATGTTTTGACACTGGTGTTGTTGCCGCATTACAAAACATTAGTCACTGCCACAAGGTGGTAGTTGTTTTTTTAAACCTGCAGTGAGAGATATAACCAACCCAGAGCAAGGTGCTGGAAAAAGTAAGGCTACCTGTTAACATCTTCCTCTTGGTAGCTCTGAACAAAGGGCAGCATTATCAGGACTTTCTGTGGCTGAGAGGAACAGCCACCTCTGAAAAGGCAGCACTGGTTTGACAGCTTTACCTCTCCATCCACCTTTTATTCTGGTAGTCTTCATTCCCTTCTCTTTTTTAGCTTTTCTTCTCTTGTTTCCACCTTGGGATAGACCTGGGAACAACCTAGGCTTATTTGTTTTTTTTAAAGCATGGTTTGTTTGACTCTGGCCAATGGGAGTCTGGCCATGATTGGTTTAGGAGGGCATCTGACCTCATGTATTGGCTATTACATGAAATTGAAGTATTCTGGTCATGTGATAGCTTTTCAGATGTCATTGACTCTATCCCTTTGCATCTGGCCTCAAAGCCCCTAAACAGAGATTCCCATCCCATCAGGCTTATGAAAACTTAGTTATCTTGTACTAGGCAAGGCTGGTACTTGGTAAAATTGGGATTTGGGGAAAATTTGTCACTGGAGAACCCAATGATCTTTTCCTTCTCTCTTTCCTTCCCCAACTCCAGTCCTCTTATAATCTTTTCCCTCATTCTCACCATCAAAATATTCTCCAAAATCTGATAATCAGGCTTAAAACTTTACACTTCCAAGAGGCATTTTAAATAAGGATCAAAATTTTTAAATTTGAAGAGATAAAGCTCCTATAGGTGAAATTTCAGACATTCATGAGTATTCTTCTTTTTTGTGTTGTGGCCCCTTAGGCTGTCTGGTGAAACCTATGGAATCTTTATCAGAATAATGCTTTAAATAATTGAATGAAATGCTAAATTTCAGTTAGAAGTTAGGGAAAATATATTTCAACTAAAATGATGCATTTTTTCTCCACCAATTTCTTGGACACCCAGAAATTTATCCATGGACTACTTGGAGGGAAATTCTTCATTATAAACTTGTGATTTAGGGGATGATTATTTTGAGGGAAGGAGAGAAGTGCTCTGCCTTGTTGGCAATCCCATCTGAATGGATACGGTGTCCTTTACAGTTCTAGGCTGACTTGAAGATGATGCATTTTTTGAGTTAAGACTGGACTAAGGACATATATCTCTATGACATCAGGCCCTAAACATGAGGTTTGTGTGCTCCAGTTAGGGGGAAAAATCCTGAGTAATTTTCCCTTTATAGAGACTTGTAGAAAGCAATTTAGCACCAGATACTTCCAACCTAGAAAGAATGTAGATTTATGGCCTTGATTTCTTAATCATGGTGAACTTTTGTTAATGTTTCATGGCTTGAATATATGCGGTCATGCCATGGGCCCAGTGGTGATATTAGCAATAAGGACAATATTATTAATAACACTACATCAATATCAAGAGAGTTATAGAGTTAACATTTGTAAGGGGAAAGAAGAAGCTGGGTTAACAGTTGCTTTTTCCATAGTTATCTTACGCTCCCTCAATATTTTATGTGCTCAGAGTTTATGGACTTGGATCTCTATTTGCCAGGCATAATCAAAGACCTAAAAACCCCAAACAGTTGTGTTTTTTCTCCCCACCCCCTTTCTTCCTGATGAAATTTTATTGCTTCTTTGAAACTCTGAATTGGCCTCCAGCAGGGGACTGTGTCCTTTTAAAGCAGAAATGCCCCATTTGAACTTAGCTATCACATAACACTTTCTAAGGCTGCTTGTCTGCAATGACTTAATTTGCACGGCAGGACCAGCCTGGAACCCACCAATACTCCCCAAAAGTCACCGTGAGCCAGAGAAGCCTGGCTATTACTAATTTTTTATTAAAATCCCTTAGGCACCCCACACAGGGCCCAAAAGCAGCTTTAATAATAGACAACATACAGCACATTTTTCTTGTATTGCCGTGTAATCAAATCTAAGGCTGCTGTTCACTTTCTTTGTTTTACCTAGAGGACCAGCTTCCAATTTAGTTGTGGCCTACACTAAACTGATTTTTCATTGTAATTAATGCCTACTTTGGCCTCAGCCACTTATACAACTTTCCATTAGAGGTTTGCAGCCTTCCACAGAGTATTTTACTAAGTTACCCTTACAGACCTGCTACAGCTGCAATTTTGTTAAACTGTTTTTTTTATTATTTTTGCAAAGAATTTTTAAATTGCTTAGCTAAATAGTTTTTTCCCCTTTCTCTCTCTCTCTCTCTCTCTCTCTCTCTCTCTCTCTCTCTCTCTCTCTCTCTCTCTTTCTGTCTCTCTCTCTTTCTGTCTCTGTCTCTCTGTCTCTGTCTTTCTCTTTGTCTGTCACTCTCTGTCTGTCTATCTGTCTGTCTGTCTGTCTCTCTATCCCTTATCTTTCTGTCTCTCTGTCCCTGTCTCTCTGTTTTTGTCTCTGTCCCTGTCTCTGTCTCTCTGTTTTTCTCTGTCTCTGTCTCTGTCTCTCTCTTTGTCACTCTCTGTCTGTCTGTCCCTCTGTCTCTCACTGTTTCTCTTGCTCTGGCTCTGGCTCTCTGTCACTCTGCCTTTCTGTCTGTGTGTTTCTCTCTCTCTCTCTCTCTCTCTCTCTCTCTCTCTCTCTCTCTCTCTCTCTCTCTCTCTCTCTTTTCTTCTTCTTCTTCAGCAGCACCTATTAAAGTGTTTGGGCAAGGGTCCAAGGTGGAAAAACACCCCTCCCCATCCCCCAACCACCTCAGCCTTTAAGTGATTTCAGAAAGGCTAGTGGAACTGATTTAGGCCGAGGGTCTGCTGTGGTTAATTCTCAGACTGTGTTTTGTACTGTCCATTTCCTCTGAAATAGTACCTGAGGTTTAGGGTTCCTCGGCACAGGATGTTAGCAGACCTCTGCAAACATTCAGGAGGCAGTTTTCCCACCACTAACTTTAAAAAGATTATGGCAGTGGGCCCAGGGTCAGATTGCATAGATGAAAAAGTATATGCTGTGTTTTTGCTACTCCCTGGACCTTTCTGCGTCGGACTGGCTGACATTTTCAGTGACTTTTCTCAGGGCCTTGTTTTCAATTGGCTTCCTCGAAGATCCTGGCTCTGCTTTGTGCCCCTCCCTGCACCCAACAAGCATTACTAAATCAGAAAGAACAACTATTAGTAATTAGAGCCCGCTGGCTCCTTGGATGTTTCCCTTTCAACCTGAAGGTGCTGCTTTCAAGAAGACCCAATGAATCAGCAAGGTCCCTCAACACATAATCAATAGAGTGTAGCCACTACAAAGAGAACTCGATGAAGGCCATTCTGGAACATTCCCTTTGAAGGTCTTTGGGGGTGGAGGTGGGGGCATCTTGGTGAAAGGAAACTGAGTGTGTGTGTACGTGTGTGTACCCAGACAGGTTCTTTATTGTGCTCTTTTTGAACTATTAACTTTAAACTGTAATACCGTAAACTATCACACCTTGGATTGCAGGTACGAGGAAAAAGAGGTCTGTTTCTTTCTGGTAATGAGCAGTGCTTTTCCTTCTCACAACTAAAATAGACCTACGTCTATTTGCCATAGAAAATGCTTTACCTTCTCAGATGTAGGCAGCTTATTTTAGTGAATTGGAGGGATGGTCTGTCATCAATCCCTGCCTCAAAAAATATTGGTGTTGTCACCCTGGGCATGTTCTTTAACCCTACAGAGACTCAGGTAGCTCTTTAAGACTCTTAAAGACAGTTGAGTCATCTGCCTTGATGGAAGGAGATGCCATATCTGGAATTCCCTATAAAGATGAAATCATAGGTCTGCAGCTATAAATAATAAATAAAGGGGCCTTTTTTGACCTTGAAGCTTCCCCCTACCTCCTAGGATGAGAAACAACACATTGGATCAAGGGATAAATATTTCTGGATTTCTGGCTAGCTCTGTACCAGGCATTTTCCTAGATAATAGGGAGAGATAGAATGACAAAAATGATGATGCGTGTTCTTGAGAAGCTTATCATTTAGCAAGGGGAGACTACATGTATACATTTAGGTATATACTAAGTAGATACAAGGTGATTTTGAAGAGAAAGTACTGGTGAGGGATTAAGGGTATAAAGACTTCTTGTAGAAATTAGCTCGAGCTGACCTATGAAGGAAGCTAAAGAATCTGAGTCAGAAAAAGGAGTTCAGCTAGTACAAAAACATGGAGATAGGAGATGGAGTTATATGTGTGACAAATAAGGTCCATTTGGTCAAACTTTAGTGTGTGTGAAGTTAATAATGTGTAATAAAGCTAGAAAGGTAGAATGGCATTAAATTGTGAAGGGCTTAATACACCAGTCCAACAGGTCACAGAAAACCAGGGGAGTTTATTTAGTGAACATTTTAATTTAGTGAACATATACAGTTGTTCTTAAAATGAGTGCTTGCCTTTAAGTACACTCCCCACCCCCACCATAGAGATGCACAAAGACTTTATGGAAGAAATGTTTACATCTGTTGGGGCTAATTCCAACAACTGGCTAAGTGTCTGAAGAAGAATGTATCTCTAGCTTGAGGATTTGTTCAGCTTGTTTTGTTTTCAAATCTCATAATTGAGTTATTGAATAAATTAATATTAAGCATACCTCATTATAGACCTCATTAGGTCTATAATGGTATATACATATTATATATATATATATATAATATGCCATTATACCATTAAACCATTAGCAACTATTGGGTCAGGAAACCTCATAAAATGTAACGAACTTATCATTAAACATTATTGAGTCCTGCTAAAGCTCTGCCTTGTTTGGGTAGGAGTCTATAGGACACTGGCAATTGAGCTATTTTCTTACCAGGGAACCAATAACAATTTCATCAGAGGACTTTAGTTTCTATGAGGAGTTATAAAGGACAGACCATTGAGAAAAGGGATCTCAGGGGATCTTGTGAGTCTAGTAGTACCTACCTAGGCTCTTTTGGCAATCTTTCTAGGTGATTGTGAGTCAGATCAAATGGAAACCATTGGAGTTGACCAAGCTATCAGGTATAGTTAATGATGTCAGATTGAAAGATATTTTCTTTCTATTTTTAAATTTTATAAATCTGATTTCCTATCTCATTACTGAACTGAAATGTTTTTCTCCAAAGATAGCATATTTGCTGAATCTGATGGTCTTTTTGGTCAGTTTTTATTCTTGATCTCTTGGTTATGAAGAGCTGAAAAAAAAAAAGCTATCTGACTCTGATCTTTCAAAATTTATTGTAAAGAAAAAAATGGAGTTTCCTTAGCTTGAAATTGACTACCCATCCCCAGCCTTGAATACTGTGAGATTCAAAGGTTCCCTCCTTGGCACAGGATAGGTCCTTATATAGACCAATCCTGTGCCCGGAAGTAAGAATGTGTGGCCCCTACCTAGCACGGGATTGGTCCAATTCAAGACCAAGCCCACACCAGGAAGTAGGGGTGGTGGTCCCTCCCTTGGGGCTTGCTGGGGGATGCAGTTCCCTTGGCCACAATATTTTAAAACTCACAGTTACATTGGACATCTTTAACCACCTTTTCTTCCTGGGTAGTCTCTTCTTTCTGGGTGTTTGTGATACTACTTTGCCTATTTGCCTCCCACCTATCTGACCATTCCATCTTAATCTTTTTTGCTGGCTTATTCATATATAAACCCTAAAAGTGAGTATTCCTCAAGCTCAACGATATTCCCTTCTTCCTCTATATTCACTATCTCAGGGACATCATCATCTCCCTCAAGGTTAACTATAATTTTTATGTAGATGTGTCTTAAATAGGTATAATCAGTCCAAGTCTCTCCCCTGAGCTTTGGTCCCAGATCACCAAATATCAGACATCTTCTACTATCAGTCCCATCGATATTTCAAGCCCAACATGTCTAAATCTGAACTCAGTAACTTTACCCATAATCCTTCCTCTTTCTTCTGTGTTTTTTCCCCATTTGTCAAGGGCACCAACTTCCCCAAGTCCATAATGATACTATTATCTTCATCTTCCCAGCTGTCAAATTTACAGTTTCTACTTCCACAAGATCTCTTGCAAACCAAATCCTTTCTACTCACACAGTGACTGCCTTAATTCAGGCCCTCATTACGACTTGTCTAAATTATTACAGCAGTATCCCAATTCATCTTCCTGCCTCTGGTCTTTTCCCACTTCAGTCTACACTACCTATTGCTACTAAAGTCATTTTTCTTAAGGGTAGATTTGAACATATTTCCCTACTCAGTTAACTCCAGTGTCTCCCTGTTCATTCAGTGTTCAAATGTAAACTATTCTTTAGCTTTTACAAGCCTTTCTACCCTAAACTCTGATCTACCTTTCCAGCCTTCTTGGATATTACTCTATCTCTAACACGCTGGTCTAGCTAACTGGCCTCACTATTCTTAAAACAAACATTTTCCCATCTTTTAATACCATATCTTTGAATTGGTTAACCTCCTCCTTCCATGCCTGGAGTACAAGTGGAATTCAGCATCCATTCATCTAATGAGAAAAGTCTCTTGTCCACTCGTATTGTCACTGGGGCCATTTTGCATGGCTCAACTCTTAATAGCTGACTATGGAACCCTTTGGCAGTGTGGTGAAGCATATGAGAGTCTTCTCAGAATAATGTTGAGGGGCAGCTATGTAAGAACATTGGATAGAGTACCAGACCTGAAGTTAGAAGAAGCTGGATTCAAATTTGCCCTCAGACACTTCCTAGTTATATAACCCTGGTAAGTCACTGTACTCCAATTGCTTAGCTCTTGCTACTCTTTTGTCTTAGAATCAATACATCGATTCTAAATCAGAAGGTAAGTGTTTTAAAAAAGAATAATATTATTAAATACATAAAGTAAAATGGTAGGATTACAAAGCGATTGAATTGAAATGAAATATCATTTTAGAAAGATAAATAGATAGAGATATAGCTTATGGACTTTAGATTGTAGACTTTTGTCCTTGAAGGAGGACAGAGATAGTCTTTATTTAACCTTTTCAAAAAAGAAAGCAGTCCTTTGACAGATTATTAAAGGTAGAGAAATTTGTAATTATTCCTTTCCTCCCTAATAGGCCCCCCAGTAAGGGTGTTATTCTGCTTGTTGTACCAATGAACATTATGATGTTGATAGTACAAGGTAAGTCATTGGTGGCAACATTGTCAGTGGGTCATTCTAAATTTAAGGGGGCAATGGTCTGTTATCTATATTATTTCAGATGACCCTAACCAGAAATAAAGAATTAGTGACTGTGCCAGAGTTGTGGTGCTCTGTACTACAGAACTAATGTTTCTGGTGTTGCTCTGGATCAGCATCACCTCCTTAGATCACGAGTCTCTCTATGAAATGCATATATTTGGCAGCAACTACTACACGGATCAGACCTTGAGATCTGAGACTCATTGTTTCTGAAGGAGAAAGTGAAGCAAAGTGTTTCTTCTTTCCAGTTTTGTTTGTTTGACTTCTCCTTTGGTGGAACATTATTTTTTGTATGTTTGTATCATTTTTAAAATACTATTAAAATTTAGTTTCCCTTGTTAACTTATTTTCTTTCCATTCCTGTCAATTCAAGACTCCTTGCATCTCCAAAATTAAAGGGATTCAGTAATGGTCGTAAAATCATGTAAATGATTTTTAGATGGTGTGGGAAATCCACTAGAAATCCCTAAGCATCTTACCACCAAGGGAAGAAAAGTAAGAGAATCTTTTAGGATTCCTGGACCTAAACTACCAAGGGTTTTTCCTGAGTGAGACCAAGCCCCCAATAGGGAAACTGTACATATAAACCAACATATGAGAAAAATACAGATTGATGGATGAAAATCTTTAAATGAATGACACAATCAACAGGGGATTAAGAATCGTCTTCTACAGGAGATGGCCCTTGAGCTGAAGAAACAGTGAATCCAAAGGGCATTCTAATGGGTATTCCAGGTTTGGAAAACAGTCAAAATAAAGAGGCAAGGATGGGAGGTGGATTATTATGTGAGGAGCAGCAAGCAGACCATTGTGTGTGTGTGTATATATACATATATATAGTAGAGTAAATGATGAGTAGTATAATATACAAAGAACAGAAAGAAAGAAAGAAGGAAGTTGTGAAGAGCTTTATCTTTCTAGTGTAACAAGGTCATAGAGAGATGAGACAGAAACTAAAAACTATATATTTTTAAAAGTTATAGAAAAAAGATTAAGGAAGAAGATGGATACTACAGGGAAATGGTGGGGAATGATGAGAGATCTTGTTAATATACACTATAGTTGGATTGTGGAAGTAGAACTAACACGAAAATAGAGAAAAAGTCGAAGTAGGTGTCCTTTGACCTTCACTGGTCATATAAGGGCAGAATACACACACACACACACACACACACACACACACACACACTAAGTATTTACTGATAATTTGATGATATAGATTTTATAAGGGTAGAAAAATTATCGCATAAAGGTCATTACTTATATCTTTTTGATCTTTTGATATAAAAGTAATATATTTGTTTTTTCTGATTATCTTTTTTCTTTCAGTTATCTTGAAAATTAGTTCCTTAAGAATATTCACCTCTCACTATGAGAGTCCTGAGTTAGCATTTTATCTCTGACAATTAATAGTTGTGTTAATATGGCTAAGTCCTAATATCTCTGAACCTTGGTTTCCTTATCTACAAAATGTAGATAATAACAATGCCCGTAGTATTTGCCTTACTACATGTGCATATATATAATATGCATATATATCCATGGGTGTGTGCTTTGCAAACTTTTGTGTCATATAAGTATCAATTTGTTGCTGCTATTATCAGTAGCATCAGCAGAAGTAGCATCACTATCATTAGAGCGGTGGAAGATGACATTGGAGGACTAATCTTAGAGTAAAAAAGACCTGAGATCGAGTTCTACCTCTGACACATAAGGGTTTCCTGACCACAGGCAAGTCATTTAACCTTATCAGTTCCAAACAAGTCTTTAACATTTTCTAAATTACAGAGGAATTTCTCACCTATTTTGGTGATGAAGTTGCCACATTGAAAATTCCTTGTACCAAAAAGGTTATGTATCTACACTGCTTCTAAATAATATAACTAAGTTAATTACTATCTGCATCATTAGTATTACTATTTTATTATTGTATTTGGTAAAGTTAATTTTTTCCCATCTTTAAATTTTCTTTATTTCATTTCTACTTTCCCAGGCAGCACATCAGGGCTCCTGATGACAGAGACCAATTTTGGTGACTGATCTTATTGATCTTTTTGCCAAGTATAGAGATGTGGCTTTCTATTAGTACAGATTTAGACCATAAAGTCATTTGGCTAAATTTTGTGGGGAAAGATAGGAAAATATGACCAATATTGCTTCAAATACTACAAGAATCAGTGGAGGGAAAATAAATTTGTGGAAGGTTTAATATGAAATTTTAAATCAGATTCAAATGTGCAAAGAGAGAGAAAATAATCATTTATATTAGTACCTACTATGTGCCTGCCACTTTGCTAAGCACTTTAGGTAGATTTTATATCAATTTCATCCTTGTGACAACTCTATGAGGTAGGTGTTATTATTATCCCCAATTTAAATGTGAGGAAACTAAGACAAACATATTATTAAGTGACTTCCCCAGGGTCATATAACGAGTAAGAATCTGATTCTGGATTTGAACTTCAGTTTTCCTGACTCTTAGCCCAAAGCTCTATCCATTGCGTCATCAGCAACAGATGAAAATGAAATGTACTCTAATAATTTCAAATACTTACAATTTTTTTCTGTCAATGGATTTGAAAAGACTGAAAGGTATAATGTGCTGAATAAATGATGATTTACATGGGCACAAATCATATGCCTAGAAGAAATCTGGAAAACATTGTTAAACATTATCAAGGCTTAGGCAAGAAACTAAAGGGCATAAGGGAACAGGTGATGTTTTCATCATTGCTATTCATCACAACTAAATGACTGAGAAAGGGGAAAAAAGATTGGGAAGTAAAGATATTGCTAAAAACATGGTGTTTGAGAATAAGATTTTGATTTCTGGACCATGATTTAAAATGTAATGATGATAGGTTTCTTGCAAAGAAAAGAATATGTCAACAATAGATGATGAAAATTATTGTCTTTGGAGAGCATTTCTTCAGCTGGTAAATGATTAAAGATTATGAACAAATAGTTCTCAAATGAAATGAATGGCACATTAAAATAATGGAACATCATTGTGCTTTAAGGAACAACAAATGCAAGGAATTCAGAAAAGTGTGGGAAATGCTTCTATGCACTGATGCAGAAGGAAGTAAGCAGAATCAAGAAAGCAATATACATAATGATTACAAAAATGTTAATTAAAAACACACACACACACACACACACACACACACAGTACTAAAACACAACCTGAAACTGAATCTTTTATAAATCTAATGGACAAGCTTTTCTCTAAAGAAGAGTTAAGAAAATGTACCTCTCATGTTTCTTTTCAGGGGTGTGGAATTTTTGCATATACTCTCATACTCAGTTTATAAGTTGGTTAGTTTTACTGTACTGCTTTTATCACTTTTTTATTCTTTGTTATAAGGAATGAGTTGCTGGGAGGTATATATTATAAAAGGAATATGATCTACAAATAAAAGATAGCAATAAAATTTTTAAAAGATGATCTCTCCTTTGAGTCTTACAAATCTAATCAAAAAGCCTTTAAAGTGAAAATTACTTGATGATTACTGCTTTATTATATAATTTGAAATCTGATAATGCTAGGCCTTATTCACTCTCTTTTTATAAAAAAGTACTTCCCTTGAGATGTTTGACCCTTTGTTCTTCCAAATGAATCAGTTATTATTTTGTCTAGTTTCATAATGTATCTCAATAGTAGTTTTTCATTTGCATCATTTATAATCTCCAGATTAGTTTACATAATATGATTTTATTAATTTGGCATAGCCTAGCCATAAGCATCAAGTATTTCTCCAATTATTTATACCTTCCTTTATTTCTATAGGCTGATTTGTAATTGATAAAACATAAATTTTCCATAGGTATTAGTTAACTAAGATATTCTATGTATTTGTAGTCATTTTAATGCTCTTTCTTTTTTTTAATAGAAATATACAGAAATGCTAATGATTTTTGTAGATTTATGGTGTGTCATTACTGGAGCTATGAATCATCTTGATGAGCTTTTTCACTGATTCTCAAGGGTTTTCTAACTAATTTGTCATATTGAATAGAAATAGGTATGCATTTACCTTTTCTTTACCAATGTATAGTCCATTAATTCCATTTTCTTGTTTTCTTTTAGTAGCTAGTACTTATAATACTATTTTACATATCTGCATGTGGAAGGTTGGGGTTTGGGAGTAGAAAGAACTTTTCAAAAGTCCTGATCTTATTGTTGTAGCTTTAAGCACTTTTCCATTGAAAATAATGCCAGCTCCTACTTTTTTAATTTTTCTATTAAATGTTTTAAATAATGTCAGAGAGGCATCCTAATGTATATATTTCCTATGTTTTGTTTACATGGATGATCGCTTCATTTTTTCAGTTTTTCACATATATAGTTCAAATCAAGAAATTTCAGTTTTTTAAATCTATTTCTGTTATTCATGCTAACTGTTACTCTACTATTGAACCATCATTGGTATCAGTCCATTTCATCATCATGTATATTTTTGGTTGGCTTAAAATAGATTTAGTTGGTAAATATTCATTGAAATTTTGTATTATCATTATTATTATAGTTTTCTTTTCCTGCTTTGATTTCCTCTGTTTTATCAGGAATTTTAAAAAAATGATTGTACTTGTGATTTCATAGGGATACAGAATTCCTGATTAGCAAACTTACTCTATAAATTAGATCTCAGTTAGAGGATTGCCTAGAACTCTGAGAGGTCCTGATTGGTCCAGAGAAAGTATTTGTCAGATGTGGAAATTGATCTCAAGTCTTCATGACTCTCAGATCTTTCCACTATTGTCAGACTGCTTGTGAACTCTATCTTTCATAAGAAGAATTTTTTCTATTATTGAGAATAATATATGTAGAACATTCTTTGTTCTTCAAGTTTTTGATGGAATTATTTTTCTATTCATTTCAACTGTTTTCTTTTTAATTTGCCATTTATTTTGATTTATATTTCTCAAAGATGAGTTCTTTTATATTTCTATTTGCTGTTTTATTAATTTTGTTATTTTTGTATTTGCATATTTCTATCCATTTCCTTAAATTCTCAGCTTCATCATATAATTTTATACACTTTTCTAATAATCTTTATTTTTTTTTCTGTTCCTTGTGAATTTGCTTGCACATTTGAACAGTTTGGTTCCTCTTTTCATCTTTCTCATTAAATATGCTATTTTAAATACATTTTGTTGATTGAAAATTCATTCAATAGTTTCATGGACTTTCATTTCATCTTATTTACTTATTCATTCTTTGTTTTATAATTTCCTTCTGAAATTAGTTTTGAATTGTTAATAGGTTATTTTTCTAGCTTTTAAATTTGCTTTTTACTGTTTAATTCCTGTTTGTTTTGTTAACACACTATGATTTATTCTTGCCTCAATTATTATTTAGAATGTCATTCCTTAGTCTCCATTTAGGTCAGTACCATCAGCAAAATATTTCTTTTAATAATTATTATTATTCTTAATGAAAAGAATGGTTTAAAACTTTTGCCTTTTAACATTTATTTCTGAAGTTTCCATGTCTTACCATATGATCAGTTTTTGAAAAGACCCCTTGTTGTTAAAATATATATTCTTTAGTATTCACATTTAGAATTTACACTATATTCATCATATTTAATTTTCCAATATTATCTTCAGATTGATATCTTCTTTCTTGTTAATATTTTGAATATCAAGCTCTGAAAGAAGTATATTGATGTCACTTATACTTCTTATCTTTGTATGAAGGATTTTTAGCATTTTGTTTAGGTTTTCCTTTATATATATATATAAACACTAAGCTCTTTGGGACAGATAGAGGTAATATTAAGTAATAAATAGAATTTTGGCCTGAAATCTTGGAAGAAATTAAGCCCTTCTTCTTATATGGTGAATATATGACCCTGGACATAAGTAACTTAATTTTTTAGTACTCTTGGTCAAGGATCAGGAAGCTATAGCCATTGTTAGCTCATAAGACATATGAAAGAAGACAGCAGGTTGAATTTGGCTTTTAGAGAGCCCCCATCCCCTTATTTTCTTCTCCCTTTTTCCCCATCCTCAACCTCTTCCCTTTCTCTGCCCACATAAAAATGAGGTTAAGAACTCTTTCTAATTGTAGTTTAATTATCCTACCTTTTTTGTTTGAATTAAATTAATTTGTGCCACCCTTTCACAATAAATAATAATAGCATTAGTACTAATAACAATAACAACAGCAGCAAAAGCAAGAATATATATAGTATTTTAAAGTGCTTCATATATTATCTTACCTGATTCTCAAAACAAGTCTGTGAGGCGGATACTATTTTGATACTATTTTACAGATAAGGAAAATGAAACAGAAAGATTAAGTAGTTTTGCCACAGCCATGTGGTTAATAGGGTACCTGGGCAGTTCATTGGATAGAGGATTATTTGGCCCTGGGAAGAGTAGGACCTGAATTCAAATTTGACATCAGAAACTTTTACTATCTATGTAACTGAAAAAGTCAGTTGACACTATTTGCCTCAGTTTTTCATCTATAAAATGAGTTAAAAAAGAAAAGGCAAACCATGCCAGCATTTTTACCAAGAAAACCCCAAATAGAGTCATAAGGAGTCAGACATGACTAATTAAACAACAAAACAAAATACAGCTAAGTATCTGTGGCAGGATTTGAACTCAGTTTTTCTGACCTCAAGTCTAACACTTTCTCCACTACTCCACCTAGTAGCTTTAACTTATCACTGTCCTGCTGCCTTTATCTTACATTAAAATCTATTATCCCTTCTTGGATTTTATAGTATTTATGCCCAGAAGCTTCAATACCCTAAGAAATTACTTCATTACTCTAAGAAATGGCAAAATTTGAGTATTTGTTTAGATTTTCCTCTTTAGATATAATTTCCTCCTTCAACCTCCTCCTGTCCTTTAATTCTGAGATATTTCCTAATGTGTCCTATTCCACTCCACAAATGTTCTCTCATCACTCTGGCCAAAGCCTTCAGGCAAAGTGAGAGAGCCAAAAATAAAGCCAAACAACAACAAAAATAGTCCAGGATTTTTTTTCTCCTCCTTTGCCTAGGTCAGATAAAGAATCATCTCTGAATCCTCCAAGTACTTTCCATCCTCATCTCCCCATTTGAAAAGATCTGAGATATGTAGTCTTACTTCTAAGCATGTTGGTTCACAAATGAGAAGGTATGGGATGGGACAAGATATACTAGACTTGTAGATTGGCTAAGATCAGCCTAAATTCAGCCACAGACTGACTACCTGTACACAGTGCAACTCCTGGGTGAAACCATGTTCATTGCATGGTTCTTCCCATACCTGCGTCAGTGGACTTATTAGCTATTCTGCTCTGCCCTTCAGTTTTCTTTTTGGGATAATTCCTATTCTAGCTTCATGGGCTTTGCTTAATAACTCTTAAACTTCTAAGGAGGTAGTGCTTTGTCTTCTTGGTTCAATCGTATGATGAGTGTCTCTTACCGTCATCATTTCCCTATCTCTTGATTTGAAGACCCTTTGAAACATATTTAATACTCCATTCCAAGAAATATAAATTTAGTTCTTTAGCTCTCACTTTCCTTGTCTCATTTTAGTTACTTTCAAAACAGGAAAATATTCATTTATCTTCGTAGCCTTTTTATGATACATGGACTTTTTATCCTTTCTTAAAATCATATTCCAAGATGAATTAGCATGTGTGATACCCAGATCACCTCTAGGTTATTCTGTGGTAACTTTTATTTTACTAAAATCCTTCTATTTTCACTAATGGTTAAGTTCAACTTGATAGACTATGTTATTTGGGAATGAGAATTGATTTACTTTGCTTTTTAAAATGTTATATTCAATATTTCCTTTGTAATGGATGGAAAATATCCTTGAATAATTCATACTTTAACTAAATTATGTATTTTTTATTTTGGGAAACCAATCATTTTAATATTTTCTTGTATTTTGTCATCAAAGTTAGAGTTGCTTTGTCTTGTGGAGAAGATCACAATTGACTTTCAACCTTGCTGTATTTTAATTTTTTCTGAAACTCTTTCTTCCATCTCTGCATAACTGAGTGTAAAACTTGCCAATGTCTTTTTCATAGAAATTTTTAGAGATTTTCCATTGTTTGTTCTAAATAATCTATTCTCTTTTTTGTCTTTGTAAAGTTTTTCATGAAAGCTCTAATTTTCATCATCATTTCCATGCTGATTTCTTCCTTCAAATGTTTAATTGATCTTATAAACTATGCTAGAGAATATTGGAGTTTTTCCACAAACATTTATGGGGGTCTTGTTATTGCAGCATTTTCCTTTGCATCTGGGGTGTTAGCATCGTTTTTTCCCCATAATTTTTGTTCATTGTATTGAAGGCTCTTTGGGGTTGCTTACTCACATTTTTAAGTCTTTCTGGTTTTTTTTTTTCTCTCAAGTTTTCTCATGTTGTTCTTTCTGGTATCTTCTTTGTTATTTGTTGTTCTATATTTCTATTTGGATATTTCTCTTGATTTTTGAAGAGATGGAGAGGCACTGAGTTTAGACCTGATTTTAACAAAGTACTAATGAAGTTAGGTGATTTTGGAGCTGTTTAAATGACAAGACCCAAACACTAAGGTTGAGAAATATATATGGGATAAAAACCAAAGGCATTAATATAATTTTATTTATAAAATATATGTGTAGCATCCTGGAATAGAGGTGATATTATCAGAGTTCTCCTTCCTGAACTGACCACCTCTGGCTTGTTGTATTTAACTATGACACTACTTGTGTCACATGTGGCCGTGGATATGTGGTGCCAGGTCTAGAGTCAGGAAGATGAGTCTTCCAGAGTTCAAATATGGCCCCAGAAACTTTCTACCTATATTACCCGGGGCAAATCACTTACTCCTGTTTGTCTCAGTTTTCTCATCTGTATAATGAGCTGGAAAAGAAAATGGCAAGCCACTCCAATATCTTTGCCAAGAAAACCCCAAATGGAGTCATGAAGAATCAGATACAACTGAAACTACTGAACAATAACAAAAATCACATTCTAGGAAAGCCTTTGACAAACCAAAAGTACTCAGAGGAGTAGAATTGCACTGATTAAAAGCATTAAGATCATACCATATGAAGTTAGATTGAATAAACTAGCAATATTTGGCCTACTTAAGAAAAGTTATAGCTGAGAACATGGTAGCTTTCTTCAAGTATTTGAAGGTCAATCAGGCAAAAGATGGAATAGTTGTCCAGAGAGCAGGACTAGGAATCCAAGATATGAGTTATAAAAAGGCAATATTGGGATGAATCTAAGGAAAAAGATCCAAACCATAAAGCTATACCCAAAAACATCGTCTTCCTCAGAGTTGGTAATTTCTTTCACTCACTGGAGACAGTAATCAGATTTTTTTTTCAAAGAAGATTCCTGTTTCAGTAGGAATGAACTTATGACTGCTGTGGTCTCTTCCACCTATGAAAGTCTGTAATTATTATTTTTTATGTAACTTACAGTAAAACATTGCTATTAGACCCATATTTGCATAGCTCTACTGAGACATAATAACTTTAATGATTTAACTGCAACTATGTGCTTCTATTGGCAGAAAAAGAATCAGAAGACCTGCATTTGATTCTCAGTTTGACTTTTCTATTTGTGTGACATTGGGCAAGTTATTTTCTCTGAGCCTCAAATTCCCCATCTGTAGATTGGGGATAATAATATCTGCCTTGCCTTCCTCATTTAGTTGTGAGGATCAAATGATATACATGAAGACACTTTGGGAATTTCAAAGCACCATAAAAATGTAAGACAGTATCATCATGATGTTGGGGGAAAAAATACCAATCTACTTACAAGAAACTGATTTTTCTCTTCCCTTAGAACTTGTTGTAAGTGGATTTCCCTTTTTTGTGTGTCTGGCAGTGAGACAGATGGCAACATTACAGCATGATGTTAGAAGAAAAGTGTTTGGAGAGGAGAGGAGGGGGCAAACAAGAAAAGCAAGGCTTGAATAAGCAATTTTTCTTAAAAGAAATAAATTCTGGGACAGTTTATTTTTGTGCTCTGGCTAGAGTTTGGGACAATGTGCTAGGATTCTCTCTTTTGGTTTCAGCTGGCAGACTGCCTGAAAGAGGTGGGAACTTGGGAGGAAGGAAGGCAGACATGTTTCTATTAAAACTCAGGCCTTCTTGAAGGCAAAGTGAGTTGCTGAAGGCAGAATAGGGTTTGTCTGTCCTTGTCTGATCTCCCAAAGTTAATGATAGTGTCTCCTGGCTGAGTTCATTTCGGACTTAGCCTGTGTGTATCTTATTTGTACAGAGTTGTTCACATGTTATTTTCACCACTAAACTGTGAGCTCCTTGAGAGTAGGGATGGTCTTTGGCATTTTTTACACACCTATTCTTAGCACAGTTCCTGACACATAGTAGGTGTATATAATAAATGCTTGTTGACTCACTAAGTCACTACATTGCCTGTGTCTTCGCAGAGACCATATAATTAGAGTGGGACTTTAGAGATCATGTAGCCCAACCTCTTTATGTAACAGATAAGGAAACTGTGACCCAGGCAAGTTAAGTGACTTTTCTAAGGCCATATATCTAGCTTCAGATTCAGGTGATACCTTCTTTTTTAACCCAGACTGAGGTCTCTTGATTCCAAGTTCCATGTTTTCTAAAAAAAATTATGTGACTATTTGGAGCACTTTGATGTCAAATACTCCAATATAATAAAATATTTGAGACCGGTGCTATGATATTTTTTTAGAAGTAGCAGGAAATTATTGGAAAATTCCCTGAGTTGGCCAAGTACTTCAAAGAATTTTGAATCAATCCAAGGATTACCGTGGAGACAAGTGCTATAATAGAGGACTGATATCCTAGTTAAAAATGGCCTGCTTTGCTGTCCATGCTCCCAAACTTTTCAAGTTGAGGGTAAATGTAGCACATGGTATCCACATTCAAGATGATGCAAAAAACACCCACAAAGTGATCAGAATCAAACACGGGACTAAAATAATCATTTCAGAATGATTGCCATGTACGGTGCATCATCAGTCTGTCTTGGGAAAGTATATTTTAATAATCTATGACCATTTCTCATCATGAAGCTTTTTTTACTCTATTAATTCTTATTGTAAATATCAACTCTATATCAATTCTCATTATGAATAATTTGAGGAAAAAGAAGTTTGAAGACACGAGGCAGAAAATGTAATACTACCTAACACAAGTATTCATGGACAAGTCTCAAATACATAAGAAACACAAAAGCTATGATCGGTATCTCCATTTGGATTCATTTTGTAATGATTCTGGACAAAGAACATGCTGGGATGCCAAATTAAAAAAACAAAAAAAAGCTCTTGCTTTTTTCCAATGTAGTGACCAAATATTGACAAATGACATATAACAATTAATAATAATTCAAAATTTTAAATGAATTAATAAACTATAAAGCACATTTTTGTGCATATCTTTTGCTAACTACTTAATATATGAAGCTATGAGTCTTTTTTTAACCCTTACTTTCTGTCTTAGAATAAATACTATGTCATTTCCAAGGGATAAGAACAGTAAAGACTAGTCAATTGAGGTTAAGTGACTTGCCCAGGGTCACACAACTCTAGTAGATGAGACTACAACACCTTCAGATGCAGTTGCCAGGCCACATCTCTATGGAGACTACTTCTTGGTATGGCTGCATGGATTACACTGGAAGCAGGACCAGTGGAAAGTAGAGAGGGCAGGAAGTGTGCCACTCCATCAATTCTTAGACTGACTTGCTACTTGGCAATTGGTCGGTGTTAATGACAGTAAGAAGGTAGATTCCTTTCTTTCCATTTTTACTGTAACTATCCCATTCCAGTGTTCTAATGTCTTCTGTTTGTTTACTTTAAAAGCCTAAAAAAATTAGTCTCTCTACTTCCAGTTTCTCTCAATTCCATTTCACCCTTCAGATTGTAAAATTATTCTAAAACACTACAAAAAAGAACAAGACAGATGCAATGAGGTGGTAGAGTGGATAGAGCCCTGGGCTTAAAGTCAGGAAGACAGGAGTTCAAATTTCACATGAGACATTTACAGCTGTGTGAATTTAGGCAAGTAACTGTCTCAGTTTTCTTCAACTGTAGAATAGGGGTAATATTAATATCTACTCTCCACAGTTTTGTGAGGATTAAATGAGATGATATTTATAAAGCCTTTACTACAGTAGTTGGCACATGTTGAACACTGAATAAATGCTTATTTCCCTTCCCCTCTTCCCCCTTGCTATGAGCTGAGGCACTGTATTAAGAGATGGAGATTAAAAAAGGTCAAAAGATAGTCTTAGTCCTTAAGGATCTCATAATCTAATGGGGTAAATAAATAAATAGGTAAATAAATTAGAGGGAAGGCTTACATGACATGCTCTGAAGTCTGTTCTTGGAACCTTTTTATCAATGACTTATCTGAACTCCTCTCATTGGCATTCACAATTTGACCTCAACTTATCTTTCTAGTCATATAAACACAAGCAGAGAAAGCAAAACGATAGCTTTTATTCTTCATCATACCCAATATTACATCTCCTATCTCTGTGTTTATGCTCTCTCTCTTCCATGTCTATAATACATTTCCTCTTTATTTTTGTCTTTCAGAATTGCTTGCTTCCTTTCTTGATCTCCCCCAAAGGTTTTAGTCTCCCTAGAAATTACTATGTAATTAGTTTATGGATATTTTGGATATACATTTATGGATATGTTGTTTTCTGAAATAGATACTCAACTCCTTGAAGTCTTTATGGTCTTGTGGCCAGTAACACCTGTTGTCACCACCCAAATGTTCACATTGACCCATGTCCCACTCCCCAACCTCTCTTATTTTTATAACAAACTCCAAAGTAATTGATCAGTAGAAGTCTCTGAAGGATGCTGACATAACCTACAACCATATGAAATGGAAGACATCAACAAAATTCCTCCATTGGTCTTGAACCCAAAGGGTAGAGCCTTTGATTGACTCTCCAGTCCCTTGACCATTTGGCCAGACATATCGCTACTCTCATGGAGCTATTATGAAGATCTTCTCTGCACCATTTGTGTCTCCATTTGAGAGAGACTTAAGGGATGGTGCAGAGAAGAGCTCAGCCACTTAGAAGGACTATACTAGTATGAATGATGATCTTCTCTGTACCATCCCTTAAGTCTCCATTTGAGAGAGGCTTTAGGGATGGTGCAGAGAAGAGCTCAGCCACCTAGAAGGACTATACCAGTACCTCTACTCCCTATGTGTATGTTCTGTTATCAGATTAGCAGTTATTGAAATCTAGATGTATATGTTTCCCTTGTAGCCAATGGAACCATTGGATAATCGGGCGAAATAGTGTTCTTCAGGAAGGAGATTCTTATTGGTTGGAGCCCACTGATCAGTCAGGGTCCAGAGTCTGGACTCAGGCTTTAATCTCTGACATACTCATCTTCCATCTGTGAAGAACACTGAGACCAGAGGGACATAGGCAAGAGTGATTTCTAACATAAAAATTCATTTTGGCAATAGCCTATGCTAATAGCAAATCACCTTTGCTCTACTCATCTTACTAGAAGGATTATTTTGCATCACCCAACCCATATTAGATAACCTCACACAAAGAGTGATTGTATGACTTTGTATAATCTGTTCAATAGCAAGTAGACAACTGTTTTTTAAAAGCAGTATTGTGAATGGCTGCTCTGAGTAGCTTGGAGCTACAAATACCTAACATGGTTTATTCTGGCCACCTCTTGATTGACTATCAAAGGTTCTATTCAGCCTGATCTTCATGGAAAAAGTCCTCCAGAAACATGGACCTAGCATACAGTTGTAAGGCACCAAGAGAAAAGACTGCCAGACTACCTGCTTTATGTCTTCTAGGATCCCACTTGAAAGACACTGACTTGTAGGTGATATTTAGATTGGGAAATATAGGGTTTCCAAAACAAAGAGTCCGAGTCTCTGTGCTTTCCTTTTAGATCATGGGAAGCAATTATGTCAGATGTTTCTCCTGCATTATGCCTGGAATCTTTAAAGATTTCCTTGCCCACTGTATTCCCCAAAACTTGACTGAAGGGGATGGATCCTTGAATTTCTTAAGGGTGATTTTCCATCTTTTGTGTCTCAGGTGGGCCACCATCTGATTGAGGGCCTCTGCTATCATGGCCTCATCTGACTCAGTTAAGATTATATTATCAATCAATGGGTAAGCTAGCCCATGGAGTATGTAAAACACTTAAGAATAAATCATAAAAACACAAAGAAAAAGTAAAATGCTTATGAAAAGGAAATAGACTGTGATGTGGATTCATGGGCAACTCCCAATTCAACTCAGATTTTAAACACATTTAGAAGATAGAAGTAAGAGCAGTAAATAGGGTAGATTAAAAAAAAAGGTCAGAACAGCAGCATATATAATAATAAAACTCAGAATGAGCTAGACTCGTGGAAGCTAAATACAAACAACAAAAAAAGTAAGCCATGTTGGCAAAACCAGGAAGATCAAAGGAGTGATATAGAACAGCTGCTTAAAGTGGATAGAATGATGTTAACTAAAAATCAAGGGATAAAAACTGTTCAACTCTTTGTTTTCATTTTCTTTGCCATTTTCTTTGACATGGAAAGGGCAGAGCACAAATTACTTGTAAGGTGTGAATATTAAAGGTTAAGTAAGGGGATAGTGCCAAGCTATTTTTTATGAGTTCAACTATATCCTGTGGTTTTTGAAAGATGTTCAGCCATTGTTAGTGATCTTTGGATGATAATAACAATATGGAAATGTATTATGGTATTGGGAAAATGTGAGAGAGACAGAGAAACAGGGCAGAGAGAGATAGAGACAGAGAATTAAGTCTAAAAACTATAAGTAACTAAATTTTTTCTTTGAAAATTTTTTAGTTTCCTATCAAAAGAGTGAGAAATAAACATAGCAGGGAGATGGTCATTTTAAAGAGTCAGTATAGTTTCATCAAAATAGGTCACATGTTAACATGATTTCCTTTTCAGTAGAGTCCACTAAGTTTGGCAAATCAGAGAAATTCTATAAATTTCATCTATTTTTAAAATTCTTTGAAAAAGTTTCATTGCCTTGTGGTTTTGTACTCTTTGTTTCTTGGTCTATTGAACTTCCTAGACCTCAATGACTCTGCTTTATTTAAAAACAAAAGAAAAAATCAAGGAAAACCAATTAATGGATCTGTGAGCATATAAAACATTTGGTATTTGTAATCTATCCTCCTATCCCAACCTTCTAAGAGAAGTACGAGGTTTATTTTATCAACTTCTTTGAAATCAATATTAACCAATAAATTTAATCTGAGTTTATTTACTTTTGATATTGTTTTCATTTATATAAATATGATCATGCTGTTCTTAACACCCACTTTAGGGGGGATTGTATTTTAATAAAAATCCAAGATTTAAAATTTTTGTTCAAGAAAGATTTTCAAGGAAAGAAGCTTGCTAACTTCTAAATCTAGAGAATGAACTGTTTACAGAAAGATGCCTGAAAAACCTACACTACATCAAGAAGATCCAGAATGAACTTTGGGGTGTGGTTGATTGAATTGAAGGTTGATTGAACATTTATTTTGAATATATACTCTTATGCCAAAAGGGGACTGCCCCCTAATTGTTTTTTGACAATGCACCCAGAAAAAATGGGCTTTCCTGTCTTTCTCTCTTCTGTTTCCCTTTTCTCTCTAACTATTGCAGTTTCCTCTTAGAATGGAAAATTTTGTATGCACCTGCAGTTTGAAGAATTAGAGGTACAAGATGATTATGTTTAGTGATCAATTGGGAGACTAGTCTCCCAATCATCGTCAGTGGGGATTGTGAATTTTAGATTTACTCCACCCTACTTAGTCTTTATAATTCTAACAACCAGGAATGTATACACCCCCACTTAAGGTTTAAGTGTTAAGGAGGATGGCCTATGACTGACATGTGCTAGCAAGTGACAAATCAAAAACAACTGACAGACATTGAGCTCTCTCCTGAGCTTGGGGAGCTCCTGGTGGTGGTTTGGTGTTTGGGCAGGGTTACTGGGAGAACCTTTTGTCACATGGTTGGATGAGGTATCTTCCCTGAGCGACCTTGGTGAGTGGCTACTGATTCCTCCTTTCCTTTACCTCCTAAAGAGCTATCCTCCTAGGAGACCCCTCATCTTGGAGGAGGCTTCATGGCTGGAAGCCAAGCTAGATTGAGAAGGCCCCTTGGCCTAGGCATCTGAACTCCTTTTGGCTTGCCAGAGAACTCTTATACCCTTTCCTCTCTCTCCTTTTTAATTTTCTTCCTTCTATTGTAATTAAACCACCATAAAAATCCCAAACTGACTTGAGTATTTCATTGGGATTGAATTTTAATCCCTGGAGACCACTAGTATAATATATTCAGTCAACAACCCTAATTTTACCCCTTAGACTGTATTTGATTTGGTTCTGTTTTCTTTCCTTTACCTCTGTTCATATAAATCTTTTTGTTTTATTTCCTCATCTTTGTCTTCTCTCACCTTTTAGTGAGATTTCTTTAACAATTCATCCAGCTATTCACTTCTTAATGGATACATACTTTGTTTCTTTATTTTACTAAGATTAAAAAACACTGCCACCACTTTTTTTTTTCCATATGGATATAATGTCAGTCTGTCTTCCTTAGTATATGTGCTCAGTCAGTAGTTGCATTAGAAAATCAAATTTTGAAGTTTTGTGGCTTTAAAAAAAAAATCTTACTTTCGGGCTTAGAATCAATACTGTGAATTGGTTCCGAAACAGAAGAGCAATAAGGGTTAGGTAATGGGTAGTAAGTGACCTAGCTGGGGTCATGTAGCTAGGAAGTGTTTGAGCCCAGAATTATACCTAGGACCTCCCATCTCTAGGCTTAGATCTCTATCCATTGAGATTTCCCAAAGTGATTTTTCTAATGTATTTCCTAATTATTTCCCAGAATGCTTATGTTGAATAATTGCTATGCCAACAATCTATTAGTAGGCTTATCTTTTTGCCGACTTTTTATTACTGACTAGAGATCGCATATGAAAATGGAAGAATACAGAAAAGAGAGGGCTGAACTTGTCACTAGTCCTGAGGTTCAAATCCAGTATTTGCCACTTTTTTTCCTGTATGTTTTTGGGCAAGTCAATCTTTGTCTATGGATCTCAGCTTCCTTATCTGACACATTATGAAGATTGAAATAAAATACCTCTAAAATTCTTTTCCAGTTCTAGATATATAATGCCTATAATTACTACTTCAATATTTGTTGATTTGATGGATAAAAAATAGAACCTAAGAGCATTTTTTCACATGGTTGTTGATGGTTTGCAATTACTCTTCTGGAAACTCATCATTTGACTTCTTATTTATAAAGGAATGACTCCTAGACTTATTTTTTTTTCTTATAGATCTTGTATATGTTGTTATATGACATGATATTTGGTTAGTAATGGACTACAGATTGGACCTGTGGTATTATTGACATAGGGAACTTTCAAATAAGGAAACTTCCTGTACTAATGCAGACCAGTATTTTCTCTAAAACTTAGTAGTTTTAGAGATTTGTCTAGAATGCCTAGGTATTAAGTAATTTGCACAGTATAACAGAACCAGTAAGTGTTTGAGAATGGAATGAATTCCAATTCTTCCTAGGTTTGAGTCCACCTCTATATTTACTATGCCATATATCCTCTCATCTTCATGGTTAGTGATAACTAATTGATTTCCTACTTTTGTGACATTATTTTATCCCTATTATAAATATAATTTAATCATAATAAAAAGGTTTTATATTTAGCTTAGTCTCTACTTAAAATGTTATATCAAGATTAATTAATGATTATTGATTTTATGCTTCTTTCTCAGTTTTATCTTCCCCTGGTTTGGATACCATCACTATATTAATATTATGAGATGAGTTTGAAAAATGACATTATTTCTTACTAAAAATGGGTTATATGACTTGAGAATTTTTCCCTTATTTTTTTCAAAAGGAAAATTCACACATCTTGAACCACATTTTGCCCCCTGACCCAATGTCCCTTTAATGATTCATTTGAAACTGCTTATTCAGTCTTTCTAGCTGAATTTACATTATTTATTAACTTTTTTCCTAATTTATTCATGTCAATTTTTATAGAAAACTAATTTGATTTGAATTCTGATTTTTATATCATAAAGTTATATATATCATATTTTCTGATTATCCTTTTAAATTTTCTCTCTTCATTGTGAATTTACCTTCATGTATCAGTTTATACAGATCTTTATTTCTTTGATTTCCTCATTTTTCTTCAATGAGATTGTTTTAAGTTTGTTCAGCTATTTATTTATTAGTAGACATGCATATTGTTTATTTTTCTGTGATGAAAACATGCTGCTAACACTTACCCCTCACCCCAACATTTATGGCAGGCTTTGACCCCCTTCATATATGTGCTGAGTAGTTGGATCAGGGAGCCAAAAATTTGAAGAGTTTAAACTTTTCTCATATTTTATTTCCTGTTTTCCAGAATCCTTTTGCTTGAGTAACTGATCTGCCAAAAGTATTTTAGGAAATATATATATGATATTTTCATTTTCCTCTTGCTCTTTTTAAATTAAGTAGCCAGTGTATTTACTAATTTTATTTGGTCAGAAAAATTGCCTTTTGATTTATAACCCCTATAATTTCAGAAAACTATTTTTAATTTCATATATTTCCCCCTAAAATAAAAATTCTTCATTTTCCTTATTTTGGTGTCATTAGTGATTCTTTTTATAATTTCTAGTTTTTTAAAGTATATGTTCAGTATATCTCTATATATTTTTCAAATTCATGTATTCAAAGATGCACATTTTGCTTTGATAATTGGTATATATATATCCTATAAAGGTATATTTTCTCATTTAAAAATGTAATGTATTATTCTAGGATTTATTTGGAAACATTTACTCTATATACAAGTCTATAAACTTTATGCATCTTTTATTATTTTATGGTTGTTTTTTTAAAGGATGTATTCATTTTTCCTGCTTTTCATATTTATCATGTTTTTACTTCCTGTGAAAATATTTTTATGGAAGTTCTAAGCAAAGATGAGAAGTGTGTATTCCTTAACATTCCTATTAAGAAATAAAAATAACCTTTTGGTGATATTAAATTTTCAAATTTCTGTTCATATCTCAGCTTTCTTTTTGTTTATTTTTTATTATTCAACTCTGAGAGAGTAAAATTAAGGTCTCCTATGATTCTATTATATAAATGTTAAACCAATTTGTCTAACATTTCTTTAAGAGAGTTAGATGCTATCCTATTTAGTGCCTACATATTTAATAATGATTTTATTTTGCTATTGATGACATCTTTTAATTTTATATAGTTTCACTGTTTATTTCTCTTGGCTAATAGTATTTCTTCTTGCCTTTTCAGAAATCACAAGTTTAACTTCTTTGAAATCTATTATAGTACAATATGTATTGTTCCATCCTACAGTTTTCACTCCATATGTGTCTTTATGTTTTAAGTATATTTCTTTAATGTAACAAATTATTGATTTTTCTTTCTTTTAACCCATTCTCCTGCATTTTTAGGGATTTTGGTCCATTTACATTTAAGGCTAATTATTAACTTTTATTTTCTTTCTCTCCCTTTATATATACACACACACACACACACACACACACACACACACATATATATATATATATGCTCACATACACATATACATACACACACACATATATATTTCTTTAAAATGACTACTTTTGTGGGTTTTTTTTTCATTTACACAATCTAATTTGTCTCCTTCCTTTACCCTATTTACTTAAACTCCACCCCTCAGAGACCTCCCCCTTATTAGTCTGAATGGGACTGGAATTAACTTAAACATCTTTCTTAACTGTCTTGCCAGAAATTCCCTTTCTTTCTCATTTTGTGATTGTTACTTTCTCCCTATTTTATTTGGTTCAATTTATGCTTTTAGAAGTTTGAATGTATTGGATTTGGGATAGATTTATATGTTATTTTACTTCCTGCTGTAGACATCTTGATTTTCTTTTTTTAACAAAATAACCTTCCCTTCATAATTTAGCTCCTCCTTATTCGATACTCCCCAACTAGTTAAGTGAGTTAGAATTCATTAAGTGGACTGCCTGAATCATTTCCAGTGGAAAACTAACAAATACTATGATGCCTTGGTGTACAAGATACCTGAAAGCCACACGGAGCTCTGTGTAGACCTTGAGAAATAAGTTGATCAAACAAGCAAACAATGGCTAATTGTAAGGACAGTGTGAAGAATATATGGTATCACCAATGCCTAGGATACAACCGTCTATTATTCTGTCAATGGGATTTATATTCTGGGCATTTTTATCCCCTTGTCTCTTCTTACTATTATTTTTTATGACTTTACCTCATACATTTCTTCATGTTTTGAGATGGGCATGAGCAGAGAAAAGGTTAATGAAATCTTTTATTTAGCCACTTTTCTGGAAGCTTAACTCATGAGACATTTTGAGATGATTGAAAGATGATTTAGAAAAAGGACAGGAGCCAGAGAAGAATCTCTTGGGATCAGGCCTTACATGTAAGAGACAGATGAAAATTTGGCAAAGGAGATCAAGGTGGATCAATTTGACATGTAGAACAAGAACCATGGCAGTGGAGTACCATGACAACTTAAGGAGGAGAATATTTTCAGAGAGAGGGTATTGTAGTACTGCCTGCCCTACAGGGGTTAGAGGGAGAAGGTGCCATCTCATAAATGTTGAGAAGGGATGAATGGCACCAGAAACTTGTTCAATGATCCGAGTCATGTCCAACTCTTTGTGATTATAGTTAGGGTTTTCTTGGCATAGATCCTGGAATGGTTTTCCATTTCCTTCCCCAGCTCATTTTACAGATGAGGAAACCGAGGCAAAAAGGTTAAGTGACTTGCCCAAGGTCACACAACTAATAAGTGTCTGAGATTAAATTTGAAGTTAGGAGAATTTGAATCTTCCTGTTTCGGGTCTGGTGTTCTATCCACTGAACCACTTAGCTACCCATTTATAGCACATAGAGTCAATTTATTCATTACAAGAGCTTAAAAGGAAGACTTAGGTGGAAAACTTGAATAAACAATAAATAGATTATTGATATCCTTGGGAGAGAGCAATATCAGTCATGTGGTGAGGATAGAAAGCACATGACAAGGCATTAAAAATGAGTAGGAAGTGAGAAAGGGGAAGCAACAAGGGTAGATAGCTTTTATTCTCAAACAACTTGGCTATTATATATGGTAAGGGATGAAAGTTTGAGTTGCTAATGGAAATGTGCTTGAAGAAATTTAAAGAGCTACTAGAAAATGAGTCATTCAACTGTCTGTTAGATATCACAGGAGTAGGTACATACTACATCCAACAGATGATTTACCTCTTGTAAATTCTGTTGCAATGATAATAAGATAATAAGATGACCAATTCTTAAATTTAGTCCATGTTCATATTGGTCCAAAGCAGCAGTCATTTACTCTGATGTGTCTAATTTCTCATTGATGTAGGTACATCCTCCAAAAATGTCAATTGCCACATATCCACGTCTCCTCATCCTCTGTGATTTTTGTTTATAAATCCACTTTAGTAGATCTGCCCAGTATGCTACAGGCTTTTTCTCAGGTCTTTTAATATTTCATGGACTAGAAGAGACCTTTGGCTATCAGTCTGTTATTCTCTATTGCTTTCTTCCCTGACTATGCTTTTCCTGGAACGCTTTTGAATGAGAGGCTATGTGTAGTCAGATCATTAATTTCAACAAAAGTAAAAAGCCACACCAAATTAGAACAAGGATTAAAAATGAGAAGCAGGGGGTGAATGAATTAGAAAATGTTTATCAATGCTTACTGTGTGCCAAGCCTTTTAGTTATGCAAATAGAAAAGTTGGTCCCTTCTTTTAAAAAAACCCGACATCTTTTTGGGAGATAAAAATGCATGAAGGGTCAGTTGCAATGTCAATGGAAAGGCCCCAAAACTTGAGTGTTCAGTGACAGGCTAAGATAGTAAGACCTACTGGTTCTTTATTTTACCAAAAGGTTTGTAGTTGGTGACTCCCTACATATTCAAGGGGTATAAGCAGCTATGTCTGCCCTGCCCTACAGGGGCTAGAGGGGAGAGGTGCTATCTCATAAATATTGAGAAGGGATGAATGGTACCAGGAACTTGAGTGTAGTATGATCATCCAGGAGAGAGAAAATAAAGAACTTTGGGAAGAAGATTGGTGTTCTGAGTCCTCTAGCTGGAATTAAGGAGATACTACATGCAAAATCTTTTTTGGAGGAGAGCATTTGTTTATGCTCTGTTTTGTTATACCAAATCAAATGTTTTGGGTTTTTTTTGCTATAAACAAAAAGTAAACATAGCAATTCTATATATACTTCACTTTCCAGTCAGTTGTGTGACTGACAATGTGATATATTTTTTTTCCTTTGAGATAATCTTGAAAATCAATTCTTTGGAGTTGCCTCCAACATGGATTTCTTCTTTGTGTACCAAATTGGTCCAGTTTCTCTTTCTGATTTTATATCTCATTTCTACTTTGTCATTATGTGCTGATGTATGTAAATACAAGTGAGATGATTCCATTGTCCTAAATGTTGAAATATGGAAATGCTGACAAATATGTTCATTTTGATTCCATTTGTTGACCTTCTAGTTTCCTAAATAAATGTTCTTCAGATGTTCTGTCACATTTGGGCCTCACACTGATTTTTGTGTAGACTTATTCTACTTCTAAAACTATTCACTATTTTAAGGGAACAAACTTCATAATCTTCCATAATTCTGCTCTTTTATATTTTCAAATTAATTCATTCTTTCAACCAAATGAGATATTACAAATATTCCTTCCACATCACGGTGCTGAGGGACTTGGCACCCCCACAATCTAGAAAATCCACATGAAACTTTTTGGTTCTTCCCTTCATATCAAAAAATAATCTGATTTTTTTTTCTTTTTCTTTTATGGGGTGTTTATAGTACCTTATTGTAAAATCTATGTTACGTATTTGGTCTTAGGCTAGGTGTAGGAACTTTATGCTTTGGACCCATGATTTTAATAGAGTTTATGGTGTTTAAATGAGACAAGATACAAGAAACTTGAGATGCAAAGATCACTGTGAGATCACTGTAAGATGTCACATGAGAGATTGCCATAAAAACCCTTGGCTTTTCCAAACCAATCCAAAGAATCACAGATTTTTTACTACCAAAAAAAAAAAATAATCCTTACTTTCCATTTTCAAATCAATATTGTTTCCAAGGCAAAAAAGTAGTAAAGGCAAGGCAATGGGGGTTAAATGACTTGCCCAGGGTCACACAGCTAGAAAAGGTATGAGGCTAGATTTGAACCCAGGACCTCCTATCTCTAGACATAGCTTTTAATCCACTGAGCCAACTAATTGCCCCCTTCAAATTTAATTATAAGAAAAAAATTATGTAGTTATTCATTTTTGGTATTAAACAGCTAAATATTAACCATATGGTAATATATATGAGTACATATATTTTATGCATTTATATTAGTAGACTTTAAAGATATCTTTGTGTATTCTCTATTGACTTTTGCATTCTTTTCAGATTATTTTTTAACTTATTTTAATGATAAAAAAGAAATTCTATATGTTTATGGTATTAAAATATGTTGATATATATTATATATTATTTTATGCATTTTTGCATTTTAAAATTTATTTTGTGTCATCTTCTGGCTTTTGCATGTCATCTGCAGCTTCCATAAAAGTCTCTGAATGTTCCCATTTAATTTTTTGTGCTGTGATATATCAGAACCATTATGGGCAAAGTTGTGATGTGGAAGGGATACCTGTATATACAAACTTTAAAGCACTGTAGAAATATTAGATATTATTATTATGATGATGATAACCAATGCTACTTTGGGAACTGTGTCTTTTTTGAGCAAAATTATCTTGGTCAGATGCTATAGTTTCTGGGATCTTTTGGCGTATCTTTTTTTGTGATAACTATTTCATGTTGTACTACCTGTAAGTTACCCACCCTCAAGTTCCATTTGCTTGTTGAGTCCTCTCAGGGTCTGCTACTCCAGGTTCAAAGTACTCTATGGGTCCTTACTTCTATAGTTCGTAATCCCCTAAGAATGTATTTTCCTTGAGTCTGATTATCTAGGGAAAAAGTTATCTCAAAGGGCATTTACCAAACTGACATTGCAAGAATAGCAGCATTATAACATTCATCTCATAAACTCAGAGTAACTTCTCCAACAAATACATACATATATATATATATATATATATATATATATAATATATATATATATATATATATATATATATATATAGCATTGGTGGGAAGAATAGATCATCATATGGAGAATTTTCAAAAAATGACACTCTCATAGCAAACACATATACCAGGACAATTTTCACCTTTAGAACTTCATTGCCCTGTATCTTTTATATTCTTATTGCATTCTTACATTGATCTCTGAGTGGAGTATCTCCACTGGGCAAAACACTAGAGCCCCTGACCCTTCCCTACTCAGCAGCTCATTTCTTTGGGTCTTTTCTATAGCTAGGTGAGGCATTTCTTATGTCTATATATTTCTGTTACAAAATGCCATTGACAAGGGGTAGGGGAAATAGAGATATCCCCTTCCAACCCTTGCTACACTCTCCAGCAGAAAAGAGGGGTAAAAGTGAGAAGCAAGTACTCAATAGCTGAGTACAATCTTCAGAGATATCTCATTTCTCAGTTCCCAAAGCACCTCTTGGCATTGACTCCTTAGAATTTACTCTTTTTGTTTTAAGCCACCAGGGACATGGCTGGTGCCTTAGCTATTCAAAGACTAGTCACTGAATTATTTCATCAAGTTGACTGAACGACTTCATACCTCCTTAAGAAGAAAAGAAATATAGGCACTTCATTACACTTACTTTACACTGGCCATTCACCTTTTACAGAATGCAAATGAGCCACTTAAAATCTGACAGGGATGACCCTTACATTTTCTTGTCTCTGTTATCTGGCCCTTAAATCCTATAATTTCATAAAGTAGGTTAGGAGAAATTGGTTGATAAGGTATGCTCTGATCAAGCCCCCACATTTAGATCAGTTACTCCTCTACAAGAAATAGTGATAATCTATTATTGCCTTCAACTTTGTCCATTTTCTATTGTTCAATTTCAACAACTAGCTTGACTAGGTCATCTGGGAGTTGTTGTAATTACATGCAATGTCTCCTCATCTTTAATTTTTCTTCTAATTTGGTGCTGATTTTCTGTAACTAGGTAATTATGACTGCACATAGACAACTAATTCAGAAATGACTCCCATGACCATTAACCACCCATTTCTTGTATATTAAGATATAGTCATTCTCATTTTTCGTAATGCTGTTTGGTTGTTAGATTCTCCACATGTAGTTCCTTCTCCAAATAAAAGCTTATAAAATGTAGACATGAACTTCATAAGTAGTATATAGGCTTTTGCATTCTTTCATTTCTTAATCATGAATCCTATTTCTTCAAAATATATTTATGGTCTCCTCCCCTGTTTGAATCCATACTTGGATATTTCATCGTACTATGCTATAATCCTGTTTATGAAGGCTTTGGCAGAAGATGTGAAGTCTGCAGATATGGCCATTCTAGAGAGTTTTGGTACTTGATTCCGATTTTTCAGGGTTAGCCTCTCTAAGTTTGGAGAGGCTCATTACCAGGAGAGTGGCTCTGTGGTGGGGGTTTCTTTGGCAAAAAGTGCAAAATGGCTCTTGGATCTATAATAAACCCCTTCCATTTTTATAGTAATAATGACAGGATGAGAAAAAGGATGGTGGATAGTGCCAAGAATCATAGTTCATGGATCATATATTAACCTCAACTTAGCTCTTGGTACTTAAAATGTGAATGCCTCATCCAGTGGCCAATGAGTGAATGTTCTTCTTGACAAAATGGATCACCTATAATTAGCTAAGTGGCCGTACACCACTGGCCCTGGAATGATGAGGACTTGAGTTTAGATGCTGCTTCCTAACCAACTGTGTGATCTTGGGCAACAAACAACTGTAAAATGGCGATAATAACACCTGCCATCCAGGGTTGTTGAGAAGATAAAATAAGATTGCATATATAAAGTGCTTCTCAAACCTTAAAATGCTATATAAATGCTAACTATGGTATCGTCATTATTATCATCATTATTATCATCATCATCATCATCATCATCATCAATCAAATGAATCTTGACAGTCTCACTATAATCAAAAATTGAAGAAAAAGGAAATAGTAGCTAAGTGAAAGAGTGACTCGCAGGGTTTGACAGTTTCATCCACATTAAACATTTATTAAGTACCTGTTGTGGGCCAGGCACTGTGCTAAGCACTGAGAGATTCAAATCTTTAAAGAAAGACTTGACTTCTGCTTACAGACTAATGGGCAAAAACAATGCCTAAATAGAAGCAGAAAAGGGTGAGGGGTAGAAAGGAAGGGAAATACTTGTTGAGGGCATTTGTCCAAAAATCTTGAGTCCTATCATGAGTGGATTAGTTGGAAAAAATGAGCATGTTTAGCCTAGGGAAAAAGGGGCATGATAGCTGCTGGGTTTAAGTATTTAACAAAAGTGGAGGAGGCATTAGATTTATTCTCTTTGTCCCCAGAGGGCAGAATCAGAAGCAACAGGTAGGAGCTGCAAAAAAAAAAAAAAACAAAGCAAAACAGAAAGCAAATTTAGGCTTGCAGTAAGAAAACATTTCTTAAAAAGTAGGTGCTCTTCCAAAATGGAAAAGGACAATTCTAGTGGTTATGGGGTTTTCCTTCAAGGAATATATTTGATTGGATTTTAGATAATCATTTAAGTTCCTTACAATGGCGATTCATTTTGGGTGTGAATTAGACTAAAAGACTATCAAAGTTCCATCTGTTTCTCAAAATGTTTCATCCTGGGAAGATTATGAACAAAATTGCTTCAGAGATAAGAAGTTAAAAGTTGCTTGTTGTTCAGTGGTGTCTGACTCTTTGTGACTACTTTTTTGGGTTTTCTTGGCAAAGATATTGGGATTGGTTTGCCACTTGCTTTTTTTCTGGATGTGGAAACTGAGGCAAACAGGGTTAAGTGACTTTGTAGGACTCAATAAATAGGAAGTATTTTAGGCTAGATTCCAACACAGGAAGGTGAGTTTTCTTATCTCCAGGCCTGGCATTCTCTCCACTGTATATGCTAGAGCAGTGGTTCTCAACCTGAGTGTCGAAACCCCGTGGGAGTCGAATTACCAAAACACAGGGGTCACCTAAAGCCATCGGAAAATACATATTTCTGATGGCTTTAGCCGCTGAGAAATCGTGCTACTTTACAGCAAGATCTCAGAAAGAATGGAGACCCTGCTGCCCGCACATTGTACTAATATTAGTTACCTATCAGCAGCCCTCCCCCTATAAGGGGCGATGGATTTACCCTGTTGCCTGGTGACCAGACTCAAACAGAGACCCAGAGAGGGCACCCAGGCGCTGGCTCCAGAGGGGTTAAGAATGATCCCTGGAGTGGATAACTCCTGGAGTGGATAATGGAGCCGAGTAACCCCAGCAAAGTGAAGCCTCAGCTTGAGCTGGAGGGAGACCACAGGAAGAAGAAGGCAGTGTCTAAGGACCCCCTCCCCAGGCAGGACTTACCTCCCACCCCAGTGCTCAGGCTGCCTCCTGCTGGATTAATATTTCTCAAGATATAATTAAATATTGTTTTTGTGATTAAACACTATTTTAAATTATGTTGGATTTGTAGCAATGAGAATACATAATGCATATCAGGTATTTACATTCTGAATCATAACTGTAGCAAAATTACAGTTTTGAAGTAGCCATCAAAATAATTTTTTGGTTTGGGGTCACCGCAACATGAGGAACTGTATTGCAGGGTCACAGCATTAGAAAGGTTGAGAACCACTGCCCTAGAGAAAGCTTAACAAGAAATCTAACTAAGCTAAGTCATGCCAAGGGCAATTAAGGACAAAAATGGAAAAAAGAAAATATAACAAATATAGAAATAATCTGCTGCATTTTAATAGATTTTGTTATTATCAAGGAAAATAGAGGTATCATACATACATTCTAATATGACGTGCAAAAATATACATTTATATAAGGAATTAAAAGCAATAGAGGGAACAAAGACATGAAAAGCAGTTGTATTTGACCAAATAGAGGAGGTCTCTACTGAAGGGGGCAACTCATGAGGAGTCTGAAGGACTGATTCACAGTACAGCTTAATGAAGGGGAAAAGTCTTGACCATAAATACCCCTAAAGTGACTGAGAAAAATGTAGTAGCTAAGGGCATATTTGTTTATTTTCTCATCTATATACACAACTTTGATATGAATAACATCTATATTCATTGAGGACAAACTCCAGGACAATTAGTAGGAAGCAAGTAAGCTTTCAGAAATGAAATTTTACAATATACAGAGAGTTTACTATCAACAATGAGGTAAAAGATATAGAGAAGTCAGGTACAAAATTAAACAGAAAGTGGGGAACAAACTAGGATGAATTTGGGAAATGGTAAAGCTTCTTTAATGACCCCTCCCTAAAAACAAAGTCCATGTTTTAATCCCAATATTTTCCCAATGTTATTGTATGTCTGAGAATTATGGCACACTATAATCTCAAAGAATTAAAAGTAAATGGTGAGGCAGGTAGGTGGCACAGTGGGAAGGGCATTAGGTCTGGAGTCTAAAAGTCCTAAATCTGGCTTCAGTTTACTAGATTTGTGACCCTGGGCAAAGTCACTTATCTTTTATCTGTTTCAGTTTCCTCATCTGTAAAAGGAGAATAATAATAGCAACTTCCTTCTGGCATTGTTGTGAGGATAAAATAAAATAATATTTGTAAAGTGTTTAGCTCATTGCCTGGCATGGAGTTGTTGTTATTCATTCTTTTCACTTGTGTTTGACTCTTTGGCAGAGATACTGAAGTGATGTGACATTTTCTTTCCAGCTCATTTTGCAAATGAATAAACTGAGGCAAACAGGGATAAGTCACTTGCCCAGGGTCATGCCACTACTAGGTATGTATTAAATGTTTATTTCCTTGTTTGCTTACCTAGTATGAATAGACTACAATATTTAAATACAAAAAATAACTGGAGAAAAAGCTACCATCAAAGCAATGTGTAATCAAAAATGATGGTAGACTTCACATTATTTACATGGTATAAGGCAAGAATGAGGGGAGGACAAATTATGTGCTTTGCTCATATATCTGAGATTCCAAGAGAATGTGGGGTAAGTCCCCCAAATGTCATTTGGAGTCCCCAGTGGTTAACTTATAGAGAAACATGAATAAGAATCATAGTGGATGAGCAAGCACAAATGGGCTGTGATTTGTGTTGTTCAAAGAAATATGTACATTGAAGAGATCAGAGATGCATTCAGATATTTTTCATATATTTTGAACAACTATCCTTTGTTGCTCATCTTTTCCTTGAAGTTACTGTTTATCAAGACACAAACACACACATATATCTTTTAAACTCATTTGTATAATTTTTATGTAGTCAGTTTAACATTTATTAAATATTTACTATGGGTTAAGCATTGTACTAAATTCTGGGGGATAAGGGCTAACTAAAATTGTCATCCCCTGCCCTCAAGTGTATTTATTCAGATATTAATTGAGACTACAGTCTTTAAAAAGGAGAATTATCCCTAGCTTGGTGGGAGTAAGGGAGAGAAAAAGCTACAGAAGAGATACTTGCTACTTCTCCCTTGGCATAAAACTACTCGACATGAAAAGCATTTGTATATATGTCTAAGGGCAATTGCATCTGTCTCTGCCCATTTTATCAGGAGAATCCTAGTCTTTTATGACATGGTTCAGGTTGAGTCTGGCACACACATAGGAGAACATTTGGCTTGTGTTATTTTAGCCAAATTGACTTAATTTCATTGACTCTTAGTTTTATCTAGAGTCAAGCATTCTGAAATGATCAGATGAAAGGCCCTCCACAACTCAATGATTGGTTGGCCAATTTGATTAGCAGTTAGGAATTATAAATGACTGATAAAACTGGTCTTTTCTTGTGCCGCCATAGTAATAAATAGCATGTACATATTTTTGTGCGGCTTTTATTCTTAGAAAGAAAGCAAAGGGATATAATAGGTTTTTAAAATACATGCTACATAATTTATTCTGACAAACAGATGGATTTTGTTGTTGCCATTATCTTTTGATGAAATACTTTAAAACTAGTCCAAGGTGGTGCATTTTCAAATATAATATATACAGTACATCTAGCAGTTAACAAAATTTGGATGTGTAGCATAGAATGGTCATTATTTTTACTGAAAAAAAATAAAGGCACTAATTACTTACAGACAAGATACTTAGCACAAACAGATAAGCTTCAAAATGAAAAATTCTCGGTTTATGATAATTATGTTCTCTGCTTTGTTTTCAGAGACTGATAATTTGAGGCTTTAAAATCACCAGGAAGCCATTAATTGGAATTCTTCAATAAAAAATAAATTACATAGAAGTTCATGATGAGTTGTAAAAGCAGAGAGACTGTATTATACAGTGAGCGACAGTGCTTCCCTATTTATAGCCTCACACAGATATGTCGAACAGAAAACTGTAAAGAATTTGAGATGTGCAGATAGCAATTATTCACAGATTCAAACTATCTACAGATATTTCAAATAACAGCTTTTAGCAGATCTGTTCTCCAATAAAAGCAGGGCTTTATTTTGGAGTAGCACTTTTCTAACATGTTGCTTCTTGTTTCTGACATTTTCCATGGCATTCTGATGTTCTATCTGCTTATAACTAGAGTATATACAAATCTAGACATCATAACATGACATAACACACCCTCACGTGAGAGCAGATATAGATGGGAGAAGACTCTTCTCCTTGAGAGTTTGGATCCAGCAAGAGATGAGAAATGTCTCCAAAAATGTCAGTTTCAGAGTGTTTCTTCCCATGATCTTCACTAAGAAAGCCAGATCCTTTTACAGACTGGGCTACCTTGCTCACTGGCTCATAGAGGGGCTGGCTCACTTTTTCAGGGTGCTACATGAAGGAGCAAAGTATCTTTGGAAAATAGAATTAAGTAAAGCTATCACTGCCCTATTAAATGCAACTTATTGTGGAGGGTTGAAGGAGAGACCAGATTATCACCCAGGAATCTTTGCCTTTTGAGAGAACCGGAAGACATTCCTTTTATTTAATAGCTAAGAGGCTGCATTGTCTTACTTAATCTGATCTACTTGTTGAGTTGAAGTTAAAGGAAAGGTTTTCCTACTGATTCCATTGTAAAATTAGATCCTTGGAAAGGATCAGTAGCATCTATCTCTCAAGATTGTTGTGAGGATAAAATGAGATAATTTTTGTAAACCCTTTTGTAAACTTTAAAGCTTTATCTATTATTAATAATAATAATTTTATACAAAATTCCCTTTATTCATACACTCTGTAATACCCATAGTGGAAATGGAGCAGGACTTACACACATATTATTCATTAAAATTCCTTGCCAAAAAGGCAGGTTCTTCTTGGCATACCCAGATGCTCTGTGACACCCCAATCTCCTTTCTTCCCAGGTTCACAGGCCACATACAGTGGTTTTCATTCATAATGTTTTTACTGAGTTATTAATTCCCTATTTACTTAAATGTGAAAGCTTCATTTCACTGAATGATTTCATGATAGAACCTATGGGAGTCCAAGGAGATGGGGTAAGGTTGTCCAAGATAAAATGAAAAGAAATCAGCCCATTGTATGCAGAGTATACATGGTATGATGTCAAGATGGAGAGGCACAGTGTCAGTAACAATGGTTCACAATAAAAATCCCTGATCTCTGCAGGCACAGACAGGGCTCATAATTCTTATAGAATAAGACCCACAGTAAATCATGTGAGATCAATTGATAATAGATTTCAGGAAGATTAAAAATCATATCCTCCCCTTCATTAATAAAGGGGCTACGGTCCAGGGCTGATTGTGGGTGCTATCTCACTTTGATAAACGCCTACTAACTCAAAGTAAAGAAATATTCCTTAATGGGATATTGTCTTCCATATCTTAAAAACAAAAATCCATATTTCTGTACTGCAATTCTAGAGAGATAAGTAAAGCTCCCTAGGAGTGACAGATCAAGCACTGGCCAGGGAATTGTTTCATGACAAGATTTATTTTAAATTGTCTACCCTGAGTTTTTTCTTTACTCTAAGATTCCAGAATTAAGGAACTTTTAAAAAGTTATCCCACCTAGTTCCCACAGAATGTGTAGAGGATCATATGGGGTTGGCAGTGCCTCCCTAGGGTTTATAATTCTAGCTGACTTTAATATTCTTGCTAATTGGGCTCTAATGTGAATATTGATTGCAATATCATTATGCTCATTGAATGAATACCGTGAGAAGAAATATGGATTGAAAAATGAGAAATGGAGGTTCTAGTTCAAGCTCTGTTCTATGCCAGGTTTACCTCTTCTAGCAGAATATTGAATCTCTCTGCATCTCAATTTGCTCATCTTTAAAATGAGGGTTTTAGACTAGATAACCTCTGAGATATTTTCAGGCTCTGAGAGGAAGTCTAGCCACTTTGTGATTGGCCATGTTTAAACAGATCACAATAGCCTTTGAAAACATTTACATAGTCCCCAGCAGGTGACTATACTTTGCTGTCTCTGTGAACCTCTGTAATATGGAGAAAAGTATTTCTGCATCTTGGAAAGTCTGGAATTTCAGGAATAATTACAAAAATGTAATTGCCTTGATTGTCATCTGTGCATGAGAGAAAATAGGGGATTTTAAACTGGACAAATACAAGTTCAGTCAAACTAAGGCAACAGCAGAATTAAGCATGCTCTATTTTGTAGCCCTTTAATGACCTCCAGCAATTGTCTGACCCAGTTCTGAGGACCTTCATCCTCTTTGCATAAAATACCATGCCTTAAAAATCAGCCTAGCAAATCAAAGACAAACGATCTGGACCCTCCACAACCATGGAAAATCAGGAATATCTGTTGTGCCTCCTACAAAGGAAAATTGCAAAATAAGAGTGAGGATAGCATCAAGTCCCTCAGTTTGAGCCATGCAGCAAGTTATTTAATTGAACCTGTATCATAGAGGACAGAGGGATAGATCAACAATCAGAAAAAACCTGGGTTCAAATCCTGCTTCAGCCACTACCATCTTGTTTGACTTTTTGAGAGTCAATTTCCCTTATTAATAGTATTTACCTCATAAGAGAGTGAAGATAAGATGATATAATATATGTTAAAGTTGTGGAAACCTTGAAGTGCTATATGTATGAACTAGCTCTTATGCTTTCTTGAAATGAAGGAATTAATCTGTATGGTACTTTCTTCTCTTAATTGTCTTGGCACTAGGTATATCACCAGCCACAGAAATTCCTTTGGACAACCGCTCTTCACTGTCATCAATGGATTCACTAATAATCACTGCCCTGTTGATGTTTAAGTATATTTCGTATGCCAGAATCATATCAGGTTCAGTGAGCCAGAACAGTCAAAAGTATGATGAATATATTGTTTTAGATAACAACACAAATCTTACTTTGTGGGAATTTTTTTTTTTGGTAGAACTTAGATGTGAAGTGGACTTATTATGCTCTTTAATATCAGCAAAGAATGCTTAATAACTTGTTATCATGGTGCACTCACTGTACATGGACACTGGATATCCTTTTAGTTGAACTATAGAATAGTCTTGAAGACCCACTGGCTACAGAACCGGGTTGCCAGTGCAAGTCACAATTTCTCTAGATTTAAACCTGAAAGAAACCTTAGATGTCACCTAATCCAATGCCTTCATTTTTCTGATGAGGAAACTCAGACCCAAATCTAATTGATTCTACTTTCTCTTTGAAGACTTCCTTGATCTCTCCAGCTGGCAGTAATGTCTACTTCCCTTGTGTTCCTAGTGCAATGACCATCTGTATCACTCATCTAACACCCCTACTAGTTCTACTTCTATACATGCAATCTCTCTGGCAAGACTTTCAGGTCCTCCGAGGCAAGCATGATATGTATTTGCCATTGTATTTTCTGCATTTGCTAGAACAGTGCTTTACATAGAAATTTGCTTCATAAGTAGTTGTTTAGTCAGTGTATCTGATTTATCCCATCACTAATGTAATGTTTGCCCTCCTCACCTCAATCTCCTGGCTTCCTTAAAGAATCAATTCAAACCCTTTACAAGAAACCTTTCACAGTTCCCCTCTCCAAGGCTAGGCTCCTTCCCTTTGAGATCATTTCCAAGTTACATTGTATATATCATATATATATATATATTTATATATATATACATAGTTATCTATGTGTTATCTCCCCTGTTAGTATGTTAACTCCTTGAAAGCACAGAATCCTTCTATTTCCAGCAATTAGCACAGTATCTGGTACATAGAAAGCATTTAATAAAAGTATATTGATTTGTCTTGTCTAAGAATACTGCTGTTGTGAATGCTCATAACCCAGTGGCAGGGGCATACTTTACAAAGATAACGGTTGGACCAGGGTTAGGAGTGGAATTGACAGTGGGGAATCTAGTTAGTTCCATTGGTCAAGGCAACTACCTCAGCCTGGAAATCCAACTTCTCAAATAAGTATCTAACTGGGAATAGTATAACTAATATCTGATATGACATAAATGTCAATGAATCATGGTACAATCTCCTAATGCTGGTCATGGCCCTCATGGCTACCTTTATTCTATTTACCAGAGGCAGAGTGAAGCCTCATTGTTGTGGTCCTACACTTTATGTTTTCCCAAGGATACTGTTCAATTTGAAAGCCCCAGTGAAGATCCCTGAGGTGTAGTGTTTCTTGCATTCATCACTTTCCCCGCTTATAACGTTTTCTTTCTTTCCCTTTTTTTTTTTGGTCCACCAAAGAATTCTATAACAGGCTTTACTGTAAACAGGGATACTCCTCTCAGATTTACCTCTCCCCAAAGAAAGAAGCAAAATGCAACACCAATGTGAAATTGAAGGAAGACGGTGGTAACTATTACACCACCAGGATTCATGTGACATTATAAATTTCTATGAAAATGGGAATTATAGAGAGTCTGCTTTAAGGCAAGCTGGTTTACTTTAGTGTAATATAGCAATTCAATCTCTGTGTACTGCTTCAAGGCTTAGAAAGCGATATTTCTCAGTGGAGAATCATATATATGCATATATGTGTATATACACAAACATATATAAAATATATGTACATATGCAAACATGTAGATATATCTATATATACATACATAGACATAGTTAAATATATGCACTCAGTTCATATGTACATATAAACATAACTTGAGTTTTGCAAGACTATTTTCCCACTGCACGTTAAAAATGATAGTTTATGTCCTATAAAAGCCACCTTTACTTTTTGCCAAAAATATTGAAACTAAAAGAATGCTTGTAGACAGACACACAGCAACACACAAGTGCACCCACTTGCTATTTTGTTTTATGAGTTCTGAGACAAAATTTATTTTTCATAAGCCATTCTGACAATAAAGATTTTCATTTTGCAAGATTCTATGTGGTATGTTGGAAGTTCAATTAAACTACAAAATTCCAATGGAAGTCAGAAAAAGGTCACCAAACTCTAAACCCCAAATGGTAAAAAAAAGACAACTTAATCATTTATATTTCTGCAGTTTCCATATTTTAATCAAGTAGATGAGCACCTACTATGTGCAAAGTATTGGCAGGCAATAAGACTAAATGAGAAATATAGATCAAAGGGAAGGGTGGGACTAAAAAGGTATGAGATAGTAGAGATAGCTTTCAGCTAAAGAAAATTTCATGGTATAGATATCAATTTATATATTGATGGTGACATTTGGATAGGTAGTAAGCAGGGAGAGGAGGGAAGTTTAGGGACAGGAAACCGAAAGCATAAGGCACATTTACAAGAGTGAATATATGTGTTTGACTAATCCAGAGAGTTAGGCAGGAAAATAGAAAAGTGAAGTTGGAAAGATAAATTGGAAGTAGTGGGAAAACATAGGACATGTGCCAGGTTACTTAGAAATTTGATGATTATTTTTTAAGGTAATAGGGAGCCATTGAAGATTGTTGATGATTAAGAATGGCTTATAGAGAATAATGTTTCAGATTTATCTGACAGTGATCATTTTATCTGACAGAGGAAATTGACTGGAGAGAGGGAGATGGCTAGAAAAGGATTACAGAAATCTAGAGGTTAGGTGAGAAAAAAACTGAAGGAAAGTCTCAGTAGCAAGAATGGAAAGGAGGGACTGAAGATAAGCATTGCTAAGTAAAATTTAAAAGTGATGATTTTACATGAAATTTAAGTAAACCATTCCATTTCTCCTAATGTCTTTTGCTAAGACATCCTTGCTTGTTTCAATTAAGGCAGTGACTGAGAAAGATCCCATAAAGGTGAGATAAGGAGCCCAAACCTGCTTTCTTTGGCACAACAATGGAATCCTGGGAATTATCAATAAAACCTGGAGCTTCACAATAGGGGAAAATTTAGACTTCAACGGGGTGAAAACAGCACATTTGAGTTTTACAGTGTTTGTGCCTCTAGCCCAAATTTTCCCTGCTCTTGTTTCCATAAAACTGTAGGCCATCTTCAGTTATCTCAAAGGGGTGTTACAAAATTCTCAAAGCCAACTTTTATTGAATTCACTCAATTATTTCTCATTGAGGGAAATGGTGATTTTTGTTGGTGGGATAAAGTAAGGAAAGAGAGGATAAAAAATGAAACGAGAGATATTATTTTATATAAACTTTCATATATTTATTAAAGCTTCAAACATCATTAAGCATTTATATATATGCATATGCAAATGTGTATAAGTACATATGTACAAATATAGGTTATAGATGTATATATATTCACATAATACAACAATCCATTTACATCTACACATCCATACAAACCCACACATATATAGACCCATATTTACACTCATAGACATATCCAGGGCTCAGATAATAGTTCTTTGATATAGCAATACCTATGGAGGAAAGTCCTAACAAAGTAACTATCTTATAAAAAATGTGAAACATGAGATTATTTTATAGAAAATTTCATATACATATTAAGCTTAAAACTTCATTAAGAATCATATATAAAGACAGGTGTGTGTATAAATATATAAATGTATAAATCTATATAAATAAATAGAGCCGAGCCTTCCACTTACATATACAAATGAATACAACCCTACACACACAGACATATACATGCATTCATGGATGTATCCAAGTCTACTCCTGTCATTAATAGCTCTTTGCTATAGTATCACCTACTTAGGAAACTCCCAACAAAGGGACAAATCTTATAATGTATAGTCTTGATCTTAAAAAATTGCCTGACTTGCCCAGGATCACAATGCTACCATGTCTCTAAGACTATGGTTTGAACCCAGGTATTCCTGAATCTGAAATTGTTTACTCTCTACACAGACAGATGTGTAATATACACACAAGCATGCATTCACAAAGACCAAAATATTGAACTAATAGCCTAACCTCTTAATTGGATTAAAATTTATTCTGGGTATCTTAACACATGTTCTGGGAAATCAACTGTAAAGACCTATAGAACAATTTGTTTAGAGCATCAACAAATAAAATATCTCCTATTTCAGGATAAAACACTGAGGAGGCATTTTCAAACATAGATTCACTTTTTCTGCTTCAAATTGTCCATTAACAGAGATTATGTTTCCAAACCTCCCTGTATTCGTTGGCTTCCTGTTTCTGTGAAATGTAAAGTATAAACAATTCCTAAGTAAATTGATTAAGATGCTTAGGACTTCATGGTCATTCAAGTTTTCTGAAGGAAGTTATTTTTCTCCACTCCTTTGACTCAGAGGTGGAAGTAGATAGTGAGGGAATGTAAGAGCTCATTAGAGTTTATTGTACAGTGCAGCCGGGGGTGGGGAAATTATAGAAGCAGGGGTGGGGGAAAGTCAATTGCTAGAGCAGCTCTGACACCAATAACTTTTTATGAGGGTGAGCCAAAGCATCAGGGAGGCTGGAACCAAGTTTCTGCCCTTTTGATCCTATTACTGTAGATCATGAGAAAAAAAGTGAGCAAATGCAAGCTCTCCCAGGCAGGATGGGAGAAGATAGAAAGATAGATGTCCCCCTGCCTAGGTCTGAAGAGAATTCATCTAAACCAACCAAATAGAAATAGGGGCATTTTTTTTTGTCTGGGGGTAGAAAGGAGGACCCATTCAGGGAGTATATTAGCATAATTAATACACCAAATCAAGGACAAAAGAGACAGAAATGTCTTTATTAATATTTCATTTTAGCAAGAAGTTAGCAACTTATTGAATTTCTCCAATGAAATATATAGGATAATTGTAATGGCACGTACATGAAACTATTGAGAATGCTATACCCTCTCTGTCCTACTCAGGGTCTGCACTGGCACCCTGTCCATGGAATGCCAGAGCACATGTGATGTATTATGTTCCATTTGGGGGCCTAGTTTTCTAGACCCTCCATCACCAATCAATGTCTCCTAAAACATAACCCTCAGAACAGAGGCATACATATTTGTGCTGCTCTACCTGGAGGCAGCTGTGAGGTAAGGGTTGCTATTCTCATTTTCTCTCCCTCTCAGGAAAAAGGGAAACATTCCCAATGCCCACCTTAAGGGAAGGGGGAAGACCAATGAGAATATTTACCCAGAGTATGCTGGTATAGATGATCTATTGCCTGAGGTTTGGATATGTCCCAGAGGCCATATTTTAAGAAGCTATAGAGTTATCCAGAGCATTCAACTATAGAGTATCCAGAAGAGATTATTCATGATGGCAAAGGGCTTTTGGTTTGGGTCTTAACTGATCTGAGTAAAGAAATGAGGGAGGTTTTTAAAAAATAGATTTTATGGATTTTTTAGTTTTTATATAGCCTAGATTTCATTTTGTTTTCTTTCAGAGAATCATCCCTTATAAAAAGGACTTAAAAAAAAGAAAAGAGTAAGAACAGGGAAAAAAATCCAAAAAATTGCTTAGCACACCAATGTAGTATTCCAGTACTCCATTATTGACTCTGGTTTTTGTAAAGTGAGTTGTTGGGTAGAAAGTCATCATCTCCTATCTCTTCTTTGGGGTTGAGCTTGTTCTTCATAACTCAATAGCATTTTTGTTCTTTCCATTTACATTCTTATAACCATCACTCATATTTTTCCTTTTTCGTCTGGCCTCACTTTACATCTGTGAACATTAGTCTTTCTATGATCCTCTATTATCATATTTACTATTTCTTTTAAAATGGTAATATTTCACTACATTTATAAATCATAATTTGTTGACCCATTCTCCTCTTGATGGTCATCTTTTTTATTGCCAATAGAATGGGCTACTTGAAATATTTTGGTGTATATTCAAGCTTCCTGTTTGTCAATGACTTTCTTAGGATAAGTCTTTAGCAGTCGAATCTCTGAATCAAAGGTCATGATCTTTTAAAGAAACTGGGACAGTTTATCATAGAGAAAATAAGGCTTAGGAAAGACATAGGAGCTATCTTCAAATATCAAACAAAAAGGATGAATTCTAGAAGAAGGATTAGACTTGTTGTCCTTGGCTGTAGATGGTAGAACCAGAAGCAAAGAGAAATTGCAAGGAGGCAAATTTAAGATAGCACGTTAAAAAAGAGAGAGTAAGAAAAGAAAAGGAAGGAAGGAAGGGAAGGAGGAAGAAAAAAGAAGCATACAGGAAAAAAGGAGAAGGGGGAAAACTCTTGTAGATCACAAGTTTAGCAAAGCAAAAAGATAATTCTCAAATTATCTTCAGGGTGAGAAGAAAGTCAAGAAATAGATAGAGTTTCTTTTTGAGGTAGATAATATGTTATTCACAGAATCATCTCAGAAGCAAAGGGATCCTGGAGGTCATTTATTCTAACCTACGATTGAACAAAAATCTCCTCTAAAATATACAGTTGATCTAGCATTTGCTTATAGACTTTTAAATTAGGAATAACTCATAATCACTAAATGTAGTCAATTCTACCCCTTTTATAGCTCTTTTAAATTTTTTTCCCCCCTCTGGTGTGTGTGTGTGTGTGGAAAGCTTTGTGGCTCAGTGAATGGAGAGCCAGGACTAGAGATGGGAGGTCCTAGGTTCAAATCTGGCCTCAAATATTTCCCAGCTATGTGACCCTGGGCAAGTCACTGGACCCCCACTGGACCTCCTTACCACTCTTCTGCCTTGGAACCAAAAGTATTGGTTCCAAGACAGAAGACAAGAGTTTTAAAAAAAAAAGAAGTTTTTCTCTTTCTTACTTGAAACCTAAATTCGCTTTCTGTCAACATCTATTCTATTGGTCCTGGTTCCAACATCTATGGACAAGGAGAATACATCAAATCCCTCTTCCACATGTTTTTAGATAATAAAGTCAAACTTTTGAATTTCTATTTTCCTCCCATCTTCCCTATTGAGAATAATCTGAATATAGTAAAGGTTAGACTAAAATATATCTATATAGAAATTTTAGTATGATAGATGGTGTGTTACTACTGATGTTGTGTAAGTCAGTTAATATCTTCAGATGTCAGTTTCCTGTTCAAAAATGAAAGGGCCCTATATGGGCACTCATATCTTCAAATTCCATGACAGAAATGAAATAGCAAATGAGTACTTAAATGTCTTAAATAATTTAAAGTGATTTAAGCAGATAAATTATATCTCCAGATATTTTAAGAACTTTATTATGTGATCCCTGAAATAAAATCTGGGATATTTAAGAAATGGAGGAGAAGTTCAAGAAGAACAGATGTTGTTTAAATGCTTCCAATGAAAAAGTTTGGTTCCATAAACTTCATCTCAACCAGTGAAACAAATATTGAACAGAATAAGTCTGAGGACAAAGCTTTTAACACAAAACCACAACCTTTGAGGTTGATCCATTAATCAACATAATTTCAATCCAGATGCTTAGTTCTGACCAACTTTATCATCACCCAACCTTCATTTTTCTATTTTGTCCCAAAGGATATTTTGAGAAGAATTTTTTTCAAAGCCTTTGGTGAAAATATAATATAGTCTTTCAAAAAACTTTTTCTATATCTTGAAAAAAATAACATTAATTTGCTGTTAGTTGTTCTTGATGAACCCTTGCTTGATCCTGGTGATCACTGTTTTCGAAGTGCTTACTTATCTACTTAATACATTTGAGAATTTTGTCAGGGGCATATAAATTCTTCAAGATTCAACAGTGTGATGTGGCTACTGCCAAGAAAATAAAATAAAACAAGACAGCATCTATCAGGGAAACTATGACAGGGGAAAGAGCATTGATTCTGAATTTTGAGGACCTAGGCTCAAATCCTGCCCCTAATGCTTACTCACTATATCCTTGAACTTTCTCTTGATCTCAGTTGATTAATTTTTGAAATGAGAGGGGGGAAGTATCTTCTCAGCTGTCTTCGAGCTCTGTTTTTCTAATCTTAGGATCCTATGTTTGGGACTTCAGTGTAGCTTGGAAGTAACCATGAGCTCTGGAAGGCTACATGAACAGATCTCAAGTTATGGAAGATTATCCTATTCTGAGAGGGCTTCAGGTATGATCCTGGTAACAGATTATGGATGCTTCCTGGGAACCAACTCAGCTAAATACAGAGAGGATCACCACCAGTACATTAGCCATTTTGTGATTAGTTTTTTAGCTATGCCAACCCATGAGAAAAAAAAAGTCCAACATGGATCTCCACTTCTGTACATTGTAGTCCCTTCTCTACATGTCTTATGTTTATAGTGGCTAAGTAGCTGAAAGAACAGTGGCACATCTATTCATATACAATTTTGAGACTATCTATAAACTATAACCCGAGTATTCCAAATGTGAGATCCTTGTCTGATGACAAATAAATATATAATTAGAGGAATTATGTAAAAGATTGACATTATTGCTTTAAAATATTGTATCATAAGAAAAGGTATTTTAGACTGGCCAAGTGTCAAGAGTGAGGGACAAATGATGGCTGGCTTTAATGCTTCATTGGTCTCATCACGTTAGAAGAATTAGAGGGAGGAACCTAGTGTGTGGAGTAGATCAGTTCTCAGGAAGTTATTGATAAGTATAGAGCAGTCAGGCATGGTGGGGTGGTATAATTAGAGGGAACACCCATGTCAAGGAGGTCATAGATTCATTTGGGCTATTAAAGGATATTTGTCTGCATTAATAGAAGTATAATATGTAAAACAATGGAAATGACAGCACTATTTTATTCTGCCACTGGTCAGAGTCACATGAAATGAAATAGGCTATCTCAGGAGGTTCAAAAATGTTTAGTTTGCTTTTGAGGCAGCTAGGAAACACAGTAAGTAGAGTAGCAATCCTGGAGTCGAGGGGAAATGGGTTCAAATATGGACTTAGATACTTCCTAGTTGTATGATCTTGGTCAAATTTACATTTGATGGCCCAGCCCTTGGCACTCTTCTAGAATAGATACTAAGACAGAATGGTAGGGAATTTTTTTGAGTTTACTATCACTGGTAATATTAAAAAATCAGTGATATGAACTGTTCTCCATGTTTACAAAGTCATATTTATAATAATAGTTATAGCGAGGGTTTATATAGTGTTTTAAGACTGGCAAAGAACTTTGTAGTATATTAAATCATTTGATCATGACAATAACCCTGTAAGGTAGGAGCTATTATCCCTCCCCCCCCCCATTTTATAAATGAGAAAATTTAGACTGAGAGAAGTTGAATGCCTTGTCCAGGATCCACAGCCATAAAGTTTCTAGCACAGGATTTGAACTAATGTCTTCCTGATTCCAAGTGCAATACTTTATCCACTAGTCAACCTAGCTGTCACCTAAAAAGTTGAATCAAATGTCATGAAGTAAATATATGGGCTAAAATATGGTGTTAAATGACCTCTTAAGTAAAAAAAAAAATCTTATAATTCCATAATTTTGTAGTATTCCTGCTTCCTCTTATAAAATTCTTTCACCAGAATTGCTACCAAGTTAACCAACTGAATGGTCTTAATTTTCTGCTTCTGCTCACTTATATAAAATGTTTTCACAGTGAAATAACTAAAAATCTCAGAGGATCATAGAATCATAAATCCCAAACTTGAATGCAAATCAGAGGCCATGTAAGTTCAACTTCTTAGTTTGGATTTTACATATGAAGAAACTGAAATTTAGGCTGGCTAATTGACTTACCTAAGGTCATCTATAAGTAAGTGTCAGTGTTAGAATTTGCAGTCCTCTAACTGCGTAGCTCGTGCTCTTCCCACTATATATCGTGCTGCTCCCCAGAGTATCCAAAGCCATCACTGGATTCTCAAAAGAACATATTAGTCCTTTTCTCTCAATGAGTGAAGAGAATAGGTGGATGAGGAAAGAAAACAGATTTAGATAGCTCATTAATAAGGTAATTGAACCCTAAATAATTGAATTGATGCTATATAGGTGAATAACAAAATTTCCTATGTCAGGAATTGAAATATGATCATAAGAAATAAAGAGTCTGACTGGGAAAACTTCAGGAGTAATGGGATTGGAATGGCTTCAGAAAGACCAAGGTTATCTCCAGATACTACTGCTCCACGGGCCAAGGGCAAGAATAATCAATTCTTTCCATTTACTGTAGAAAAGCTGATAGTGTGGTGACCTGCCCTGACTGCTTAGATGTCTAAAATGAACATTTCTCCAGCATCCCTGTGGATTCCTTTCCTGAGTACATACATGGACAAAGTTTGGCTGGATGGAATTGGCCAGATGCTTGGAACTTCCCTCTGCCAAAAGCACCTGGAAAAAATAGTATCCTCTTATGAGTGTTTCATCCCAAGTCTTCTTCCCCCTCACCTTTAATGTAGACCCAAATGCACAAAGCTTGTGAAAGAGAACTATTTCCTTGAACCAAAAAAAGAAGAAAACTAAATTAGTAAAAGCCTGCCTGAGGCAAAACAGCTCCTAATCCATTTCTTTAAATGTTCGTCTCTGGTGTCAGTGATTTCTTATGCTTTTCTCCCCACATTACCTTCTGCCTCCTCCTTCTTACTGATAAACATCCACCTCTGATTGATGAGTCCCTCAGTGAGAGATGATGGCCCCTATGGCCCTTTGGGAGAGAACTCTAGAGGTGCAGCTAGGGTAGCCCTGATTGCTGTAGCCCTGGCACAGCACACGCCAGTGGGTCTGGGAGCAAGAGCTGAAAGCCCCGGCTTCTTGGCTGGTGACAAGAAGGAGCAAGGCTAGGCATTGCAGGTGCTGTGACGATGGGGAAGCCAGTGGTGGGGGGTGGGGAAGAGGACCTCCCCTGCTTCCTAGGAGAGTCACATCATGATCAAAAGAAGACAGCTTTGTGTGGCTGGACAAAGTGAGGTCACAGACACCCTGGCAGTTTGGATGGCAGGCCTCTGAGGCTTTCACTTGGCCATTGTGCAGGTCCTCTGTGCTGTCACTGTAGGCCTGCCCCATTAAGATTCCTGGAGAGCTAGAACTTCTTGGATGGTACTCAATGCTCTTTTGTGCAGACCTGGAAGCCAGCCTTAGTGTGGCTTTAATGTATGGGAAGAAGGGCTTATGCATGAAGGCAGCTGTGAGACAGAGGATGCTACCAGGGCTCCAGGGTCTATTGCCTTTTGCATTTAGGGGTGTACGGAGGATTTGGATTTCATGAGCATTTCACTCCCAGTACCCATAAAGACAGAAGGCTGGTTGAGCATCTTCTTCTGTTGGTTCACTGTCTGGTCACCAATTACAGAATTTATTCTTTTTTAAAATTTATTTTTATTTATTTATTTGACATTGGCAGAAGCATTTGAACAAGTAATACCACTGCCTAGTAGAGCCACAGTCTCCATATCTTTACTTCTGCTTACCTGATGGATTAGTCATGGCTTCCACAGAGCATGTCTTCACTTTTGTTTTCAGTCTCATTCCCAGATACAGGTATGGCTGCCAAGAGGCTGGTATTTGACAAGATTTGCCCCTTTCTTCTTCTTTTTAAATCCCAGCGACTTCTCACTGATGGTTTATTTGTGTGTGTGTGTGTTGTTGGTTTCTCATTCTGATTTTAGCTACCCTAGCTGCATGGGGTGCCTTGCGTGTCACTATGAACAAGAAAGGGACGAAAGCATCCCCCTATTGAGAATCGAGTTTCTTTCCATTATGGCCCCACTTTTTGGCCCCCTCGTCAGTTCCCAAGCTCAAGCAGACTTTATGACCATGATGCTTTCACTATGGGCTAGGGAAGGACAGGGAGTTTCTGCTTTTTAGAGAAAATCTGGCATGATAAATTTGGATCCAGGATTTTAAAATATGGTTGCACTGTTGTAATTCGGCCACTGTCTCTGCCTTCATTGTGTCCAATACAGGTAGCCAACAGAGTAAAATCAAAATATGTCTCTTCCATTGCCCCACATTCTTTCTCTGAGGTACTGAGAAGGGGGAAAAGCTTAACTTGCCCTTCATGTTTCAAATAACCTTTTCCTAGGTCATTGAATTAAGTAGCTCACTCTCACATTTCACCATCCAGTCTTGACACAAAGTATTGGTAAATGAGTTATCCACAGTTCCTGCCTGCCCTGAGTGCAAACCTGTCCTTCAAGCTATCTCCTCCAATGTCTTATTTCTATTCAGCTCAGCCCTAAGCTTTCTCAGGCTCAGTCATCCTGCTCTTCTACTAAGCATCTCTTTTCTTCCATTCTGCCCCATGGAATCCATGCTCATTCTAGAACAAATTCCCTCACAGAACAACCTTTCCCTTAAGTACTGATTCTACCTCCTTAGTGAAAGAAGTCATGGAATTAAAAGAGTTACATTTGAATTTTGAGTCAAAAATAGTATTCTGTCTGATCTTGTGAATGAATTTTAGCTATGTTTTTCCCATCTGTAAAATGGGAATAATAGAATTTTACCTCATAGGATTGATATAAGAAAAAATCTTTGTAATCTCCATATCTTTGTCTTACCCTCCAAGATGTCCACCTGGAGACTGACTTGATGATTGGTGAGTTCTTGCCTAGAACCATAATATCAATAAAAGTCCCAAACACTTTATTCCTTTCTTTCCCAGTCCACCTGCTTTCTATGACCCTACACCCAAACTTTCTATTTCACCTTTTATGAGCTGTCTTCTTCATTAAAATGTAAGTTCATTAAGAGTGGAGCCTTCTTTGCTTTTCCATTCTTTTCTTTTTCTTTTGTACCCAGCATTTAGCATCATAAACACTTAATAAACTTTGTATTGATTTACTTGGTAGCACAATGAAAAAATGCCCAGCCTGGAGCCAAGAAGACAACTTCCTGAGTTCAAATCTACCCTAACTTACTAGCTGAGTGACTCTTGGCAAGTCACTTAACCCTTTTTGACTCAGTTTCCTCATCTATAAAATTAGATAGAAAAGGAAATGGTAAACTATTCCACTATCTTTGCTAAGAAAACCCCAAATGGGGTCACAAAGAATTGGGTATGACTGAAAAATGACTGAACAAGAACAGCAACTAGATAAGTTTATCTCTAATGTTGCTTCTAGGTCTAAATCCTAAACTTGTTCTCTTCTCCAGTTTCATATGAATATAAAATAATCTTGAATTACTCAGATGTTTTATAATCATATCTGTAGGTCTTTCTCCTGAATTCTTGCTTTTTTTTTTAACAAAGTTCCAGTTCCTAAACTTGTGCTATTCTTTGAGTTTACTCAGGTTAAGCCCCACAGTCAGAATTTGACTAATCGTTACTGTCTCATTTCTCTGCCTATATTCATGCCATTACCTTTACCTGCAATACCCTCATACTCATGCTTCAAGGACCGACTCTATGATCATGTGTGAAGTCTTTTCTGATCTTGCTGGACTGGAAGCTTCTTAAAGGCAAGTTAGATCTAAACTTCCTGTCTTCCCAAGCTCCCCAGAGCAAGGTGGTATCCATATGGATATCTATATTTAATGCCACTAGTGTGTCCCATTGAGGCATATTTTCAGTATGGATATCTGGATATAATTTCTCTTATTTCTCAAATCCCATAACATGAACTTCTCCTGTGACATTTTTTGCATTTTTCCTTGTGTAATAATTATCTGTACTGAGGATAGAAAGATAATCTACCAGAAATACAAGGACTGCCCTGCCTGTATCTGTTCAATTTCTTAATGTCAAAAATATATCATGCATTTTTAGTCAAAAGAATGATTACAGTCAACAGTCTTTGTTACTCACAAGCTCTTCTATGTCTTTCAGATCAGCTACTCGAAAAGAATAATACCTGTGGTTGGGGAGTTGTTTCTGCAGTTGGAAAAATGAGATAGTTAAACACAGTCCAGATCTGTTCCTTTTTTCCTACCAAATCCACATGTAAAGTCTTCTCTACATATTATATTTCTATTTATAGTATATCTACCTTTATATTTCACTTAATTTTTCTAACTATGACTGCCAGATGATTTGGTACATATTATTAGTTTATAATCTATGTTTCATTGTTCATCTCTATTTATATTATGCTTTTTAAAATTTTTGCTTATTCTAATCGCACAATTATAGCTCCTGATTTTCTAGGTCCACTCAATGAATTATAAGGTTTGTTCATGACTCATTCTCATTCTCATTCTGGAAGTCTGTTTTCAGATGTGCTTCTTTAATACAATAGATTAGGTTTTATTTTCCTATATATATTGTCACTCTTTCATTTCAATGGATTGTTTAATACATTCAAACTTAAACATAATTATTTGCATTATACTTTTATTCATATATTTCATTTATATTGCCTGATTTCCCCTTTCTTTTTAAAATTAATATTATCTCTGTATTTGGTTTTTATCACATTACTTTGATGCGAGTCTGTTCCAATAGACTCTGCTTTCTTCTTGATGCCTGCTTGTCTAAACTGTACCAAATTTTAGAATTTACATAAATTGTTCATTTCTTTCTTTTATTAATTCATCTATTTTTTCTCCCTCCTTAGTCTCTTCCATTCTCCTACACAATTAAGTGATTAGTTCAAAATCTTTCTTGCCTGCAACTTCTTATTTTTTAATAATTTCTGTTTTGAAACTCTTTTCCAAGAATTTTTTCTTTGCTCTGACCTCATTATTTTTCTCTTCCATTTTATATGGATTTTTTAAATTCATGGACTATATCCTCATTTATTCTTTCTTTTTGCTCTGTGTCCCTAATGACAATAAAGTTTATGAAATATTAGCTTTGAGCTCCCTTGTGTGCTTTTAAATTCATTTTTGTTCTTTATTTTGCTATGTAGTTCAGTCTTTCTTTTAAAATATCCAACAGAATTTAGATAATTCCAATATTTATTATTTTCTTAATAATTATATTTATTTATATTTTTAGTACTTCTGTCATTTCTGGTGCATATAAGTAACACAATCTCCTTATTTCTGCTTTTTTCCTCCATGCAAAGCTCAGATATTAATTGTCCATCTTTTCTCATTATTGATTGACTGAACTGAAATTGCAGAATGCCATTTTGGGTTAAAGCTTGAGATCCTTTGATATTGAAATAGAATATTACATTCTCTTCTCCAGTTTCATATGAATATAAAATAATCTTGAATTACTCAGATATTTTATATCATATCTGTAGGTCTTTCTCCTGAATTCTTGCTTTTTTTTTTTTACAAAGTTCAATTTAGCCATTCTATCTTTTAGAGTCTGAAGCATTTTCATCTTCCTGTGAAATTCTGGAAAGTCTCTTAATTGATTCTTTTTTTGTCTGCATTTAGAATATCTGAATAATTAAAAAAAAATAATTCCAGCCTTATAGTATTCAGGTTTTAAAATTTTGGTATGTTCTTGGAAATTGCTTATCCTTAAGTTATTTTTATGAATGCTATTATCAAAGTACATTACTTTCTTAATTTTGAATTCATGTGTTTAAAAAAAAAAACCCTACTCTTTTTGACTGATACACTGTGGTATAATTGGATGTAATGGACTTCTCCATTAGTGGCAATGCAGTGATCCTGACCAACTTGGAGGGATCTACGAGAAAAAAAAACAACATTATCCACATTCAGAGGAAAAACTATGGGAGGAGAAACACAGAAGAAAAACAACTGCTTGAATACATGGGTCGAGGGGATATGATTGGGGATGTAGACTCTAAATGAACATCCTAATGCAAACACCAACAATGTGGAAATAGGTTCTCATCAAGAACACATGTAATACCCAGTGGAACTGTGTGACAGCTGCAGGAAGGGCAAGGGTAGGGGAGGGAAGGAAATAATGTGATTCTTGTAACCAAGGAATAATGTTCTAAATTGACTAAATAAATAAATTAAATAAATAAATAAAAAGCTAGAGATTCTAAGTGATAGAAATAGAAACAATCTGTCAGAAGACCCTTGCAATAGTTTAAGTAAATGGGAATAAAAACTTGCACTATGATGGTAATAGTGGGACACCATTTTTGTTTTCACATTAGCTTCCCAAAAAACAATTCTATCACTTCTTTGATCTTCTTCCCTTTAACTTTGGTAAAACAAAACACATATTACTGTTCACCTCTTTCACATCCCTGGGCTCCTAGCTGGTTGTACCATTCTTTTGTATTTGTCCTTAATTGTCTTAACTTTCATCTTCCATGTGTGTCCCTTCAAAATCTAAGCTTGCCGAAGAGCTCCTAATAGTGCAGGGAGCTCTTCCAAACGTAACTATCTTCCCTTTTACTTTTCATTTAAATAATTTGTGTTTGTGTCATCATTTTTCTTTGAAGAGTTGAGTTGCCTTTTAACCAAGTCATGGATCCCTTACCTATATTTTCTTTGAATTCCTTGAAATTCATGCTCCTAAGAAAGGGAACCTGACAAAGTGTGCATCATTCACATCCTCATTTCCTATACAAACTTTAGAATGCCATGGCTACTTCTTTCTGGAATTCTTGTCATTTACATTTCCCCAATGGTAGAAATTAATTCCTCAAAATGATGTTAAAAAAAGAAATTATTTCCTCTGAAATATGAAATTATTAAATGGCAAGTTAGTGTCTGCTTGGCTTGAGAGAGAAGAAAGATTCTTTTCTCTGTTTACATATATCTTTCTCTGTGCCCTCAATGCATCTCTATACAAGTTATTATTTTTTCAGGGCTGATTTAAATATCAGTATTCTATTTAAAATCTTATTTCAAAAGACACTTTCAGCTAGTGATGATTTCCCCTTTTGTGAAATTTCTGATCATTTTGTGTCCCTGTTAAGTACTTTTATTTTATAGTCATATGTGAGCCAGTCATGTAGTAAGAATGAAGAATAGAGCCTTAGTCTTCTTCCCTGTAAGATGAGAATGTTGATTGGACTAGAGGAATCCTATGGTCCCTTTCATTCCTAATTCTATGATCCTATGAACTGTGCCCCTTTGGTTTCCATATAATGTCAGAATATTTAGAAGGACGCCTCAGCTTAGTGGAGAATATGGGAAAATGTTAGAAAGGCACACATTAGGTGCTTATTTAATTCCTGTTATTAAAAGATTAACACTTTCATTGTATTTCCTAAAATGTGGCTCAGAATCAAAAATAATACTTTAGATTGTAGTCTAACCATGGAACAAAACAGAGAGTCCATCATTACTTTTTCCCCTGGAAGCTATGATGATTTTAATATAGACCAACATTATATTACATTTTGGGGGGGGAAGGGAGGGTGCGCTATCATACTTCTGTGTAATATTGAGTTTGAAATCCACCAAAATCCACATCTTTTTCACAAAAACTGATGGTTTTTAAAATAAAGCCTTTCCATCTCATACTTGTGAAGTTGATTTCTTCAGCCCAAGTATAATACTTGACCTATATCTGTTAAATTTCATCCTGTTAGATTCAGCTCAATAATCTAGCCTGACTAGATCTTTTTGAATCCTGAAACTACCTCTGAATGTGTGTACTAACCCTTCTAGCTTAGTGTCATCTTCAAATTTGACAAGGATACTCTCAATGCCTTTATCCAAGCCACTGATTAAAATGTTAAATAGTAAGGGACCAAACAGCAATGCCAATGGCACTCCACTAAAGAACTCTTTTCAACTTGGCATTGAACCACTAAGGACTATTCTTTGAATTTGACTGTTTAACTAGTTTCACATTCATTGAACTGTTCTATCCCCTAAACAATATTGCTGTTTCCATTCCAATAGCATAGTACAAGAAATTCTATTATATGTTTTTGCTTTAGCAAAGGATGAGTAAACTTTATCTATTAGATTTCTGAATCTACCAGGTTAATAACCATGTAAAAAAATAGGGGGGGGGGCAGCTGGGTTGCTCAGTGGATTGAGAGCCAGGCCTAGAGATGGAAGGTACTGGGTTCAAATCCAGATTCAGACATTTCCCACTTGTATGACCCTGGGCACATCACTTAGCCCCCATTGCCTAGCCCTTTTGCTCTTCTGCCTTGGAACCAATACACAGTATTGATTCCAAGATGGAAAGTAAGAGTTAAAAAAAATAGAGTAGGAGAGGAATAACATTAGTTTGGCATAATCTATTATTGATGAAATTATGCCAGTTCTTTGTGATTTGTGCTTCCTTTACTAGATGTTTAATAGAATGTTGTAGACTTTTGTCAGGAAAAGAGGTCAAACTCACTGGAGATTCCATATATTTTCTCTCTTTTAAAAATTGGGGTAGGGGTATCTTGATTGGGGAATGGCTGAACAAATTGTGGTATCTGTTGGTGATAGAATACTATTGTGCTGAAATGAATAATGAACTGGAGGAATTTCATGTGCCTGGAAAGATCTCTAGAAGTTGATTTGGAGTGAAAGGAGCAGAACCAGGAGAACATTGTGCACAGAGAATGATAAATCGAATGGCACAATCAAATGTAGTAGACTTTTCTACTAGCAGCAATGCAATGACTCAGGACAATACAGAGGAACTTATGAGAAGGAACTCTATTCACATCCAGAGAAAGAACTATGGGAGCAGAAATATAGAAAAAAAAACACATGGTTGATCACCTGGTTTCAATGATGATTAAGGTTTTAATGTTAAAAGATCACTCTACTGCAAATATGAACAATATGTAAATAGTTTTTGAACAATGACACATGCATAACCCAGTGGAATTGCTTGTCAGCTCCAAAAGCAGGGAGGGAAGGGGAAGGGTAGGAATCATGAATCATGTAATCATGGAAAAATATTTTAAATAAATAGAGAAATTATAAAAAATAAAAATAAAATAAAAATAGGGTTAATTTTTTTATTTAAACATTAAAAAAGATTTAAATAAATCTTTCTCTGTTTCATTCTCTGTATTTCAAATATATTATTTTCTCATAGCTTTACTTCTTTGTGGAGATTTTCCATCTTATTTTATATTTTTCTTCCTCATTATTTGTGTTATGTTTAAAATACTTGGTTTTAAGACCTTAATTTCTGACCCAAATACATTCCTAATTTCTTCTTTTATTAATTTTGAAACATCAAACATAAACCATTCTGGAATTTTTTGCTATTGTTCAATGAGCTCTGGAGAAGCCATGAAATTCTGTATTTCATCGAAGGTGGTTTTCTTTCACTTACATTTGTTCAAACTGTGTCATTTTCTCTTTGAGGTTTTGCTCATTTTCTCTTATCTTTATTGATTTAATTGTGTGTAATTCAGGCTTTCTCTCTATATATTTTTCTATTGTAGAATTGTTATAGACCCTGTGACTTACATCAGGCATTTCTTTTCCTCCAATGTACAGACTACCAGTATAGGCTGGTGGATGTCCTCAATTTCCTTCACTTGGAGAAGAAGTTAGCTAGATTTAGTCCTTTTGTTGGGTTACCTAGGGGAAGGAAAATTTAAGAAAAAACTTGCCCTAGTTGGCTTATTAGTCCTGTTTGTAAAAGAACTGTTGATCTGATTCCTCTAGCTTATGATACTGAGTTGGTATTTCTTCCTATTTCCTGTTTCCCTTTCTCCATTCCTTAACATTCCTATGGAAAAATCAATGTCTGCCACTTTTCTCAGGCTCAAGAAAGGGTTTGGGCAAAGTCATTATCCTGGAGATTCCCATTTAGTTGGATCCTGCTTGAAAAGATTAAGTATGTTGGTACTTGTTGAAAAAGTTATAGGGATTCAGTATCATTTGGAAGCAAGGGAGCCAAATGAAACCCAAAGAATTCAACTTTTCTTTTTTTTTTTAATAAATGGTTAATTTTTTTAATTTTACAATATTTTATTTGATCATTTCCAAGTATTATTCATTAAAGACAAAGATCATTTTCTTTAGCTCCCCCCTCACCCCCCGTAGCCAACACGTGATTCCACTGGGTATTACATGTGTTCTTGATTCAAACCCATTGCTATGTTGTTAATATTTACATTAGGGTTTCCTTTAGAGTCTCTCCTCTGTCATGTCCCCTCAACCGCTGTAGTGAGGCAGTTGCTTTTCCTCGGTGTTTCCACTCCCACAGTTTCTCCTCTGCTTATGAATAGTGTTTTTTCTCCTAGGTCCCTGCAGATTGTTCAGTCACATTACACCGCCACTAATGGAGAAGTCCATTACATTCGATTATACCACAGTGTATTAGTCTCTGTGTACAATGTTCTCCTGGTTCTGCTCCTCTCGCTCTGCATCACTTCCTGGAGGTTGTTCCAGTCTCCATGGAACTCCTCCACTTTATTATTCCTTTTAGCACAATAGTATTTCATCACCAACATATACCACAATTTGCTCAGCCATTCCCCAATTGATGGGCATCCCCTCGTTTTTCAGTTTTTGGCCACCACAAAGAGCGCAGCTATGAATATTTTTGTACAAGTCTTTTTGTCCATTATCTCTTTGGGGTACAGACCCAGCAGTGCTATGGCTGGATCAAAGGGTAGATATTCTTTTGTCGCCCTTTGGGCATAGTTCCAAATTGCCCTCCAGAATGGTTGGATCAGTTCACAACTCCACCAGCAATGAATTAATGTCCCAACTTTGCCATAATTTCCTCTTCATTGGAGGTGATATCCCCCTTTTCATCTTTGATGCTGTTAATTTGCTTTTTTTCCTTCCTTTTTTAAATTAGATTGGCCAGTACTTTGTCTATTTTGTTTGTTTTTTCAAAGTACCAGCTTCTTGTCTTATTTATTAAATCTATAGTTCTATCACTTTCAATTTTATTAATTTCTCCCTTAATTTTTAGAATTTCTAGTTTGGTTTTCTGCTGGGGGTTTTTAATTTGATCATTTTTGAGTTCTTTTATTTGCATTTCCAATTGATTGATCTCTGCTCTCCCTAGTTTGTTGATATATGCACTCAGGGATATGAATTTACCTCTGATTACCGCTTTGGCTGCATTCCAAAAGGTTTAAAAGGATGTCTCACCATTGTCATTTTCCTCGATGAAATTGTTAATTGTTTCTATGATTTCTTCTCTAACTAAATGATTTTGGAGTATCATGTTGTTTAATTTCCAATTAGTTTTTGATTTGGTTTTCCATGTACCATTACTGATCATTATTTTTATTGCCTTGTGATCTGAGAAGGCTGCATTTATTATTTCTGCTTTTCTGCATTTGTGTGCCATATTTCTATGACCTAATGTATGGTCAATCTTTGTGAATGTAACATGTGGTGCTGAGAAGAAGGTGTATTCCTTTTTATCCCTATTTATTTTTCTCCATATGTCTATTAATTCTAATTTTTCTAATATTTCATTCACTTCTTTTACCTCTTTCTTATTTATTTTTTGATTTGATTTATCTAAATTTGATAATGGTTGGTTTAAGTCTCCCACTAATATGGTTTTACTGTCTATTTCTTCCTTCAATTCTCCTAGTTTCTCCACTAGAAATTTGGGTGCTATGTTATTTGGTGCATACATGTTGATTAGTGATATTTCCTCATTATCTAAAGTCCCTTTTAACAAAATATAATTACCTTCCCTATCCCTTTTGATCAGGTCTATTTTTGCTTTGGCTTTATCAGATATCATGATTACCATTCCTGCCTTCTTTCTGTCAGTTGAGGCCCAGAAAGTCTTACTCCATCCTTTAATTCTGACCTTGTGGGTATCAACCCGCCTCATGTGTGTTTTTTGAAGACAACATATGGTAGGGTTTTGGATTCTAATCCATTCTGCTATTCGTCTACATTTTATGGGTGAGTTCATCCCATTTACGTTCAAAGTTATGACTGTCATTTGTGGATTTCCTGGCATTATGATATCCTTCCTTAATTCTAACCTTTTCTTCTTCAGCTCTACCTTTTATTCCAGTGATTTACTTTAAATCAGTCCCCCTTGTCCCCTCCCTTGATATGTTTCCTTTTTTCGTCCCTCCCTTTTTCTTCCCTCCCCCTCCCCCCTCTCTTTTCCTCCCCTTCTGTTTTCTCTCCCCCTCCCCCCCTTGGTTTTCCCTTCTCCCTACCCTTGTTGGGTAAGATAAAATTCAAGATCCCAATGGATCTGGATGTTTTTCCCTCTCAGAATTGATTTCCCTGAGATTATGGTTTAAGTAAAAATTCTCTTCCTCTCCTTCTTATAGGAGTTTCCTTCCCCTCCCCTTCCTATGTAAATCTTTGTGTGAGAAAGATTATTCTATTTGGTCTTTCTTTTTCCCCTATTTACACATTACGTTTTCCCCACATGTTAGTATACATAGATTGATATAAATTTAGTCCTTATAGAAGAGAGTTTGAATAAAAGAAGAAGATAACAATTTTCTCCTTTTCCCTTTCCTTCATTTTTACCTCTTCAGGTATTCTATGCTCTTTGTTTTTTGGTGTTGAACTTTCCACAGAGCTCTGGTCTTTTCTTTGCAAAAACTTGGAAATCTTCTATTTTGTTGAATGCCCATACTTTCCCTTGGAAGTGTATAGTCAATTTTGCTGGATAGCTGATTCTTGGTTGAAGACCCAGCTCTCTTGCCTTTCTGAAGGTCATGTTCCATGCCTTACCATCATTCAGAATAGAAATTGTAAGGTCTTGTGTGACCCTGATTGGCATTCCTTTATATCTAAATTGTCTTTTTCTGGCTTCTTGTAGGATTTTTTTCTTTTGTTTGAGAGCTTTGGAATTTGGCAATTACATTCCTGGGAGTTGTCTTTTGGGGGTTTAGTGTAGAGGGTGTTCTGTGAGCTCTGTCTGTGGCTGTATTGCCCCCTTGTTCTAGAATCTCTGGGCAATTTTCTTTGATTATCTTGTATTACGATGTCGAGTTTGCTGTTTATTTCTGGCTTTTCTGGAAGTCCAATTATTCTTAAATTATCTCTTCTCCCTCTATTTTCCAGATCTGTCACCTTGTCAGTGAGATATTTTATGTTCTCTTCAAATTTCTTGGTCTTTTGGCTTTGCTTTATTAGTTCTTGCTTTAAAGCTTGGTTTTCCTTTTGAGTTTGGTCAAACTGGTTTTGTAGATGCGTGATTTCTTTTGCATTATTTCCCATTTTTCCCCCCAGAAGGCTTCCATCTTTTTGATCATTTCTGATTCATATTCTTCATGGGTTTGTGGAGAGTTTCCATTTCCTTTGGAAGGTTTCAGCATTTGCTTGTGTTTCCTTCTTCTATCTCCTCTGTTTTTTGTATTTTTGCTCCATAAAATGTGTCCAAGGTCGCCCCCTTCTTCTTGTTTTTTTTGGAATTTTGGGTTTTTTGTGCTTCTGTGGAGTTTGCCATCTCTATCTGAGTGGGGAGGATTAGTTTTTCTTATCTCTGTCTGGTGTTCAGAGGTTTTAGCCCTGGGCAGATTGTCCTTTCTATGGCTTGGCCCTTGTTTCTGTGCCTCAGTCAGGATGGAAGAGCTAGTACTTTGAGGGGGGAGGGGCTGCGCCTTCCAGGAGCTCTGAGGGCTGGTGATAGGATTAACCTCAGACTGAGTATGCCCTCAGGCAAGGACCTTCAGTGAGACTCAGATGGAAGGATGTGGTCAGGGGGCTACAGGCTCCTCCTGTCTCTCTCTGTTTCCCTGCTGTCTGGGTGCCCCCTCAACTGGGTCAGGTTGTTTTCAGGATTCAGCCTTCAGCTCCGAGGCCCTTTTGCCAGCCCTGAGGGTTACTGTTGTTTCAGAGGACCCTGCACTCTGAGGGGGGAGGTGCCATGGCTTCCTGGAACTCTGAGGGGTGGTTATAGGATTAACCTCAGACTGAGTATGCCCTCAGGCAGAGACCTTTTCTGTGAGATCCAGATGGAAAGTTCTGGTCAGGGGGCTACAGGCTCCCCTCCACCCCTGTCTCTCTCTGCCTCCCTGCTATCTGTGTGCCCCCGAGACTGGCTCAGGTCGTTTTTAGGGGGTGGCCCTCAGAACAGCAGGCTCCCGAGGCCCCCCTGCCTGAGGTTCCTGCTGCTGCCTTGGACTCAGCACTCTGGGTTTGGGGAGATGGGTCCTGGGACCTACCCTTTGCCTTCCCCTTAGATCCAAGTGATCTCGGGCTCTGACTCTTGGGGGGCTGAACCTATTCATCCAGGTCCAGGAGGAGTGTTTCCGGGGTCTATTCTGCTGTTTGTTTTGAATTTTGATGCCCTAGGAGCATTCTGTTTGAGATCGGTAAGGAAGGGTTTCTGGAGCTCCGAAGTTTAGCTTTCTCTAAGCTGCCATCTTGACAGGAAATTTTGAATTCAACTTTTCTAATGCTAGTTTATGTGTCATTTATAATGTGCAAGGAGGGTAGATTATATATTATCTGATGTAATCAGCCATAATTATTCTGTATCTGAGGTATAAATCCATGCTTTCAAGGTTTTGATGTTGAAGAGATAGCATTTATTCCCTTATCTGTGGGACACATCATTCTTAGTTTGGTTTTATTTGCATATTTTTCCCTTTATCTTTTGGCCTTCCATTCTTTCTTTTTTAATCTTAGTCTTTGCCGTTTTTTTCTCCACACCCTTTAGCTCTTCTTCATTCTATTGCCATATACATAGTTCCTGGAGAATACAAAATCTCAAACTCCGTACATTGGATTTTGAAACTCAGCTCCATGCCCAGAGTTAACTATGCAGGTAAACCCTGCTAATGAAAATGGATTTCCCTTTTTCTGAAACAGAAGCTATTTTCACTATTTCCCATAGATCTCCCCTGTGATCTGTGGACACCAGTTCTGCCTGTGATAATGGCTCAGATCCAGGATAGATTTGTTGAATTCTCATGGATGGTTTAGGGTCTTAGCCCTCTGGAACCATATAATGTAGAATATTGTGTAGCAGATGGGGAACGGGACTTTGAAACAGCAAGACCCAGACCCTAGACACTCAGTGTCTATGTGACCCTTGGCAAATCACTGAAATTCTCACATGCTTCAGTTTTCTCAGCTATAAAGGAAGGGACTATACTTGGTAGCCTTCCAGATCCTTTTAGCCCTAAATCTATTATTTTTAGTTCAAGTGTGATGACGATGATGATAACTATTTTAATGATATTTTTATTGGGGATGATGGCTAATAATAACTAACACTTATATAGCTCATATAGAACTTGTTATGTGCCAGGTACTATGCTAAGTCTCTCATAATTATCATTTCTTTAATTCTCACAACCCCATTAGGAGGTAGACACTATTATTATCACCATTTTACCAAAAAGAAATGGAGGCAAACAGAAGTCAAATGAGAGTAACCTAGCTACTGTATGTCTGAGGACAGATCTGAACTCATCTCCTTAACTCCAGGCCTAGTGCTATATTCACTGTGTTATTAAGTTACATTGTTATTATTATCAAAATTTTCATTATTATAAATTATGCTTTTTTCTTTTTTGATAGAATTCAGATATGAATGAAAGCAGAACTAATAGCTATCCAGCTATTATTCTTTTAAATTTAACATTCTGTAGAATATTGTCTTGATATGTAAAATAACCATTTTTATAATTGAATAACAATATTGAAATATAGCATAATCATATGCATCTTCTTTTGATTCACTTTATAGATATCCAAGACAAGTATAGTAGTAGACAAAAGAAGTAATATTAATTCCATGATTTTGTCAGTTTAGATAATTTCTGGTATGGAAACTCTCTCCACTGATTCAGTCTATAACTTATGGTACCTAAAAAGATTCTTAGAATCCTGAGAGTTAAGTAGTTTTCCCATAGTTGCATAGCTAGTCTGGGCCAAGCCTAGAAAACATTTCCTACTTCTTTTTTCCCCTCTTTTTATTTTTAAATTTTTTATTTTTTTAAATATTTGTCAATGTTTACATGATTCACTTTCTTTCCCTCTCCTTTTTTCCTGCCCCCTCCAAGAGGTGACAAGCAATTCCACTGGGTTGTACAAATGTTATTACTTAATACCTATTTCTATATTATTCATTTTTTTTATTGTCTACTTATTGCCACCGCATAGAGTTCCTCTCTGTCTCTCTGTCTGACTGACTGTCTCTGTCTATCTCTCTCTCCCCTTTTCTTCAAATATGCAACTTGGGCAACATCTTTTACATATCTTTCCTGATTCTCCTCAAATGCTAATGCCTACTTGCCAGACACCATTGTAATTAATTAACATCCTTATATTATGTGTGTGTATTTATTAACTTTATATTCAGGCTGTATCTGTTTTATATGGACTCATACTCAAGTTCCCTGCCGCATTCTGATTAGGATCTAAACTTAATGTGAATAGAGAATATTTAATTATTTTTATGAATCTCCAGTATCTATTATGTACCAAGTACCTGGCAGAGAGTGGGCACTTTTTAAAAAGTTGCTTAAAAATTTATTGTCAGACACAAGGCTTGAATTCAAATCTTCCTAACTCCAAGGCAAGCCTTTAATCTACTCAAATATATTACTTCATTTAGCCATTTTTTATTATTGTTTAAATTAATGGTTCCAAACAATACAAGAATTAAGTGATTCTTTGCATTGCTTGCCCCTTCCTCCCCCACTCTGCCAATGCCACTTCCAAAGAAGAGGACCACATAGGACTGAAGGCAATTTTGTCTAATTAATAAATAATTGTAAAAATAAAAATCATCTGGTCTGACTAAGTTTTGCTGATGTGTCTTCCGTCATTTCATTTGGTTCTTTCTTTGATGGTAAACATAATCTATGGCCTAGTCCAGCCTCAGACTTTTTAGATTTATTGAAAAAAAACTGGATCCTATGCATCCTTAACAAGACCTTTAAGAAGTTTTTAACAAACCTTTAAGAAAGTCCACCTCTGCATCATAATGAAGCCTCAGAATAAGATGTTTCTAGAAGGATCAGAAGCTTAGAGAAGACAAGAGATTATTCCAAAAGAATGGACAGAATTGAGCACTGAACAAAAATAAAACAAAACACAGACACAAAGAAATTTTGCTATGAGAAAACATAATTGGTCTTAAGAACATGGCTGAGATATCATTACTCCTACTGAGGAGCATCCTAGTATTAGTGGGATATTTAACACTTTATTTAACAATCAAGAATCAGCTGGGAGCAGGTTAAAAACTGTGAAAAGACCTGAGGCAATCTGGTGAAAGGAGGAGAAATGCTAAAGCAAATAGCTAGAGCTCTGTGACAGTTAAGAAGGAATAGAACAACCCTTAGTACTTTTTTTTTTTTTGCATTCTCTATGATGGGTTAGTTTTATATTAGTAAACAACTATTTAGTTTTGCTTTATGAAAATTATATTCTTTACATATGTAAATCATCCATATTCCAATTTACTTACAAAGTTTATATTGTTATTTATACTTTCATATACCTTGTGATGATTTAAAGATCATTTTAGGATAAAATGAGATAATACTTATAAAGTACTTAACACAATGCCAGCACATAGTAGGAATATATAAATACTTGTTCCCATCCACTTCTCCTTTAGTATAATGTTGATTCTATACCTTAGATTCCATCTAAGTCTAGTACATATTCAGGAAGCCTGATTAATTGCTTAGTGGTTAATGTTCTCCTTCTAACTTGTTGAATTTCCCTAATAAAATGTAAGCTCCTTAAAAACAAGGATTGTACCATTTTTGTCTTTTTATCCTCAACACTTTGCAGGATGCCAGGCACATAATGGACACTTCATGAATGTCTATTGGCTTGAATATAATTTATGTAATCCAATTCCTTCTTGTCTTCTTTAGGATCTTAACCCATTAATTTTGGACTTGCTTTTCAATTTTCTTTTACTCCTTCCTCCACTGTCTCTTTTCATTCTGTCTACAAACAGGTTCAAGTTTCAATAATAACAACTCCTCTTGATGTTGTTATGCACACGCACTCAAGCAAGATACCATTCTATTTCTGCCTCTGCTTCTCTCTTTGTCTGTTTCTATCACTGTCTTTTTCCTCTGTGTCTCTCCATCTCTCTGTTTTTAATCTTTTTATTTCTATTTCTCTTTTTTGCTTGTGTCTCTGTCTCTTTCTCTCGGTCACTGTCTCTCCCTCTCTGTGTCTCTCTCTCAGTGCTTCTCTGTCTCTGTCCTTGCCTCTTCATCCACACTCAACTCATCTAAATTTTCTCTCTAAGTATAAATTTCCACTTACTCTTAAAAACTTTATAGCTAAAAACTTCATAACCTAGTATATATAAAACTTAAAAATGTCATAACCTAGTGAGCCACCATGATTCGACCTCATAGTGTTCTCTCAAAGATCAAGACCTCTAAATATCAAATCCAGTGGCTTTGTTTCAGTTTTCAACCACTGTATTATTTGGCATTAGATGATCTCCTTGCACCCCTTCTCCCCATGAAACTCTACCTTCCCTTGCCTTCTACAGTGTTGGATCATCTAAATTCTCTTGCTGTCTACATATTTATTCATTTGGTCTCCTATTTCCCCCTACTTTGCTACTCCCTATCCTCAAGAATCTATGATTCTCTCACTCCCTAAACTGTCCCTAACCCCCTTCCCCTTTCTCTGTAGTCTCATGTCTGGAATGTACTTCTATAGCTTCAACTATCACTTCTCTGAGGATGATTATAAAGCACCAACTCTCTGAAATTCAGTTCTGAATCTCTCCAGCTAAGTCTCTGCTCTGTTTCCACTGAAGAGTCAAGAATAAATAGCCTAAATGGTGCCTGGATGCCAAATGTCTAGCCAGGAAGATTGTAAGGTATTGGGTGTGTGCTACCAAAGGAAGATCTCCAAGGCTGGATTTTTTATAATAGGGTAGTCAGTGATTTCTCTGGGATTGATTTAATTATAGCTCTGCCTGAAGGGGGAAGAGTTGGGCCAGATGACCTTTCAAGGTCATTCTCAGCATTAGCATTCTAACATGCAATGACAAGTTCTTAGCAATTAAATCATTTCACATTTTAGCATATGTATTGTGCATAGGATGGTTTCTATTTTATGTGGTGCCAGTTTTAAACAGATTTTTATCCCCCCATTAGTTGATTGTACCAAAGTATGAAAAACATAGTTATCTCACTCAGGGGTTTGCAGAAGAAGCAATTTTCTATCTGTGAGATATTATATCCAAATTCCAGAAACAGAAAATCAGCTTGGAGGTTTTCTTGCATTACTGAATGGTATATTGACATGATTGCAATACCTCCAGCTGGCTTTTTCACACTGAATGACAATTACACGCATGCCCCATGATACTTGATGCTCACAAAGCATAAAGAGAAAGGAAAACAGTGATCTTAGGTCCATGAGGGAAGGCTATAACCATGGACAGCGTAAGCAAACAGAAAACTGACTAATTGAAAGGGAGTGTGGTTAAATTTTAGCCCCTCTAAATGTGCAGTAGCATCAGTGGCAGAGGAACTTGAGTTTCACTAGGAGAAAGGAGAGGCACTTCTAGCTAAATTGTTTATTACCGAAATGTACCTTGCCCAAAACAGCTAAAGCCATTTTTCCCCCTTAAGAGGGAGATAACAGATTTGGAATGTAGTACAAGAACGAAGTTACAATTCTCAAAAGTCAGAAATACCTTCTTTGAATTTTTGTTGTTTTTAACTAATGACTTCTGTAATATGTGACTCCTCCCCAGGTATATAACACTGCATAAAGATTAATAGAATTTGATCAGCATTGGAGATTTTTTATCTTAGAAATAGTGCTTCTGATTTTTCTGGTTAAATAATCAGTGATTTGATTCTCCAAAGAATGAGTAAAAATGGCCAGTTGGTCAGAAGGAATGATAAAAATATCTTGTGACTTACTATAATAAGAAGCAATATTGAATAATGTAAAGAACTCTGCATGAGAAGTCAGAAAATGTAGATTATAGTCTGATCTTTGCCACTCATTTTAGCTTTATGATCATTAATAAATCAAATGAATTCTGACGCTTCTTTTCTGCATCTTTAAAATGGGGATAATAACTACTATACTTGGAACATGGAGCAATTGTGAAAAATCAGAGAAGACTATTTATTTGAAAATGCCTTGACAATCTGTTGAATACGTAGTATGGTTTAATTAGAAGATCACTGGACTGGAAATCAGGAATCTTGAATTCTGGTCTTGGCTCCCTACCAAGTACACATAAAAATGCTCTGGATTTTGGGGATTGAAAGAATGGGTAAAATAGAGATAAAGGAAAAAGACATTTTGTAAAGAAAATACATTTTAATGCAAATATCAATCCACTAATCAAGTTTTTAAAATTCTAGATTGTCACATGTATCACTTTGGTTCAATAGGGAATATATATTCATACTAATTCTTCCTGTTCTGCACTGCAGGATGAACCAGTAGATGTTGCAGTTACAGACAGAAAACCAATGTGAAACTCCTTCATCTATTCTTTTTTGGAGACAAATCTTTGATCAGACTCAAGAAAAAGTATTCTCTTATTCCAGCTATTGGGAACCTACAAAGCCAATATGAAGATTTAGGGACCTTTGTAACCCTAGGGGCCCTAAAAGTAAAAGTCTTCCTTTTCTGTGCCAAAGGATATAAATTTGTATTCTCTCCTTATATTTGAAATGAAATTTTTTCTCTGTTTTTTTTTCTAGCATTGCCTCATGCATTGTAAGAGTGGACTTAGGATGCTAGAGACAATAATGATTGTAGTAATAATACTCTTGGGTAGTGGATTTTAGAAAGATTCATCTTCATGAGTTCAAATCTAATCTCAGATACTTCCTAGCCATGTAGCCCATGGCAAGTTACATCACAGTTTTGCCTCAATTTCTTCAACTATAAAGTGAGCTGAAAAAAGAAATGATAAATTAGTCCAGTACCTTTGTCAAGAAAATCCCAAATAGTCACAAAATGTGTAGCTAGGTAGCATAGTGTATTGAGTTCTGGACCTAGAGTAAAGAGAACTTGAGTTCAAATCCAGTCTCAGACACTTACTATATGTGTGACCTAGGGCAAGTTTACTCAACCCTGCTTGCCTCAGTTTCCTCATATATAAAATTACCTTAATAAAGAAATGACAAGGCACTCCAGTATGTTTGCCAAGAAAATCCAAATGGAGTCAGGAAGAGTTATATATGATTCAAAATGTCTAAACAAAAATAATAATATTCTCTTTTGTTATCAAGTATTTTCAAATACTTTATAGCTGAGTTTATTGGAAAATAAGGTCAAAAGACATGTTTAGCAATAAAGTTATCTGATTTCTTCTTGAAATTGCAAAGGAAACAAGAGAATGAAATTAGTATCCAATCTTAGGTCCATTGTAGCTGAATGAAATCTTGTGAGATTAACAGTTGTTGTATGTTTTTAGGATCTCATGAAAATTCCATGCCATAAATAAACACTGTCATTATTTTAAAATAACTCTTCAGTGGGACAAACTGTTGAAGTACAAATGAGTATAAGTGCCTTGAACACCTGGGACAGCTTCCTTCTAGGTGAGTAAATGAAGTGATGCTTGACCTATACTCTCTCATTGGTTGGTCAGTGATGCTAATCAACCCAAGAATGGAGTCAATCCGGAAATGCATAATATTACAGGAAGGATCCAGAAGCGATTCTCATTCAGCATTAACATGAAAGTAACTTTGTTGTCATGATATCTTTAATATACTATTATAATTTGTTGTTAACAATTCCCACTTTCCCAGAATGAAACTGAACACTCAAGGGTCATTTGCAATAGAAGATGGATGTTGCTCTTGTGCAATGAGTGATGAGTCCCTGCCATCTCTCTTTGCCCTCTCTTCATCCCAACCAAAGATAAGAATTTGCAAATGAAATCATGCTCCGACTATTAAGCATTTCTATTTTATGTGTATATTATTATCTGGAGTAATTAATATTTGGATTCTGTTCTATTACAAAAATGAATTGTCATGTTACCTCTGGTATAAAATTTCTTGTTTTATTTCTGAGAAAAGTCTGTTGTTGGTAAAGATACTTCTAAACTCTTCTTTGAAGCTGATTATGGTAGTTGCCTGGAGCTAGAGAATGACATTTCATAAGGATAGTGTTTCTAAAAATTCACTTTGACAATCACTAATTCCTGGTCACGTATCAAACAAGGAAATAGCATGTGAATTACAGCATCAAGATGATCTGATTTCATTACCAAATTAAGCCTATGGTTTCTGAGTTGAAAGGACAAAAATGATTTATATATATGACAACCACCTAAATTGTTGGTAGCTTCCATGAATGGAAATTCATCTCAATAGAAGTGTTCTACCAGAATCTTAAAGAGATAGGACATTTCTAGGATTTTGGGGGAAATTATTTAAAACCCCCAAACACATCTATCTTCTTGAATTGAATTCCTACCCAGTGGATTCCAATTTCATGTTCAACAGTAGTTTCTGGATTTTATTTTTAAGATTATGATGTCTCTGTCTATGTTAGACATCAAATCCTATTCCTCTTTAAATGGATTCATATTCAAATAGAACTGCACTTACCAATGTTGACCAGCTGTGCAGGAGATTGAAATGTCCTCATGAGAAATCTTGTCAGGTCTTGAATCCCTAAGACAAGTTTGGCATGCTATCCTTTTTTGATTCTGACATTATCAGCCATAGAGAAAAAACCATAAAATCCTAGAACAAATGGGTACAGAGAGTATACAATTCATTTGATAAGAAATTATAACTTTAGACTACTATTGTGGATGAAAAAGAAATCTCATCATATCTAATGTATAAAATATTGATTTAAATAAAAGCATTTGCCACCTAAAGAGACCATGGGAGGATGTGAGTAGGAAGAATAAATCAAATCCCAGCTCAGTTAGAACAATAAGAGAAGCTCCACATTGGAAGGACCTTAAAGGCCATCTAATCTAATGCCTTAAGCAAATCATGGATATCTTTTAGAATATTTGCTCTTGGAAAAAGGACATGATGTGCCAATGATTAGGGCAAAAGCATCGGGCATTTCAAGGCATAGGTGTTCTAATATTTTTAATGGCTCTTTAAGGAGACAAACTGTTGTCAAGAAAGAAATGGGCATGAGTGCTTTTAGTGCCTAGGACAGCTTCCTTCTAGGTAGGTAATATAAAGGGACTCTTGACCTATACTCACTTATTGGTTGCTAATTAGTACTAAACAGATCCTAGAATGGAGTCAATTCTAAAATGTATAATTTCTCATCTAATCTAAATGCATAATATAAAACATCTGGAGAAAGAATGGTCCAAAATGTATATAAAAAATAAAGGATGATCTTGATAAGAGATCAGAGTTTCTATATAATGCAAAATCCAGGGCTCCAGGTCAGTAGTATAGTAGTAGTAGTGGTAGTAGCAGTAGTAGTAGTAGTGGTGGTGGTGGTGGTGGTGGTGGTGGTGGTGGTGGTGGTGGTGGTGGTGGTGGTGGTGGCAGTGGTGCAGTAGCAACAGTAACATTAGTAGTAGCAGTAGTACTCTTACTAATGGAGGTAGTAGTTGTGAGAGCTAACATTTATGGAGCATTTACCATATGCCAAGCACTGTACTAAGTACTTTCCAATTATCATCTCATTTGATCCTCAAAAAATCCCTGGTAGATAGATGCTATAATTATCTCCATTTTATATATGAAGAAACTAAAGCAAACAGGGTTAAATGACTTGCCCAGGGTCACCTAACTCATAAATGTCCAAGGCCAGAGTGGAATTCAGTTCTTACTGATTCTAGGACTTCCTGAGTTCCAGATAATGCTCTGTCTGCTACCCCATTTAGCTGGTCCTAGAAGTGAGAAATTTAGAGTTGGAATTAAGATTTCCAACCAGGGAGGTCTGTATGAAATTCAAGAGGCATGCTAACAGAAGAGTCTATGAAATGAGTGTTTCATACCATCTGCTTGCACAAAAGTTATCCTTTTATCACTCCTCCCTTCTCACTGCCATCTCAGGAGCCTAAATGCATATTCGCCATGTTATGTTGGTGAAGCTTTGGCAAAACTTATCATCCCATGCTCCAAAGTGGTCATTCAGTCTTTCCTTGAGGACCTTCAACGATAGAGAACTCACTGCTCCCCATTTGAGAAGCAATCTCATTTTTGGAGAATTCTATATATTAAAAAGTCTTTATGCTGAGTTAAAGTCTGTCTACCTGTCACTTTTACTCATTAAACCTAGTCTTACCCTCTAGAGTCAAGAGGAACAAATCTAAATCCTCTGCCACATGACAACCTTTCAAATATTTGAATACACTCATATTATTCCTTCACTCTCCATTCTAAATATATGCAGATCTGTTAACCAATTCTCATATTGCATGATTGTCAAGGTCCCTCATAATATGTGGTATCCAGAATTGGATTCAATACTTTCAGATGTGAGCAGAGTGAAGAACAGTTTAACAAAACTATAACCTCTCTCATTCTTGAAAGTCTGCTTTTAAAAATATCTCCTAAAATTGCCTTACTTTTTTTCATTTGTTATGTCACCCTTCTTGACATATTGAACTTACCATCTATTAAACCTTTAGGTCTTTTTCTTATAGCATACTTTCTAGGCACATCTCACCAATACTATATTTTTATAGTTGGCTATGTGATCTTAAGTGACAGACCTTATTTTTTAATCCATATTACCTTTCATTTTATTGGCTTCAGCTTAATTTTTTTAAATATGAAATTTATTATCCAACATGTTAGCTATCCTTCCTAGCTTTTTCTCATCTGCATTTGATATTCGATACCATTTTAATTTTTAATCAATGTGATAATCAATATCATCTTTACCTTTAATTGATAATTGATAAGAATACATGAGAAGAAAAGATCAAAGTCCTATGGAATTCTCCTTAGACAATACTTCATAATAATTGTTGAATTAATCAACTTGCTTTGGGTCCAGTCAATCAACTATTTCAAAGTCTACTCAAACTGTTACTCCATTTATAGCTTGACGTACTCCAAATATCAGTTATATTTTCTATTCTGGTCCATTACTCCCTTGTTAAATTAGTGTCTGCCTGTATAGACAGATAACTGGATGAAAGAAAATTTGGAATTTCTAAAAAAAATCAGCCCCCAAATATGAAGAAATTGACTTTAAAACTGAGTTCATTCTCTCTAAGTTTTCTGCTAAAACTTTTGCACCCCCCTCCAACGTTTATGTATACTTCTTTGGTCCTCTAGGGATCTATGCTGATTTATTGCCTGGACTGACCTATGAGGGCCAGAACAATTGAACTTATTTAGTTCAAAGGTTTGGAAATCTTTTGGAAATTGGAAAAGTAAGACTACTTGACCAAAGAAGATGTCTATGCAAGAAACCAATAATTTCAGTTTCTCAGGAATACATGTTCCACTAGCTACATAAGAACTAGCTACATAAATGTATTCAACCCCCACAAGGCTAATTGGAGGAGATGCTATCATAGCATAATCATAGAATGCTAGAACTGGAGGAAACTGCAGAGATTGTCTAGCCCATCGGTAACAAACTTGAAAAACCCCAGCAGGTCAAACCAAAGTAAAATGTAATTGGGGGATGTTTTTAAAAATATGAAAAATACAATATGATGTAGATAACATTAAGTTGTGGTTTTCTAAATCAATCGGTAGCCCACAGGGCTTATATTTGTGTATTATAACATCACTGACCTAGTCCCACCTCATTTATTTTTTCATTATTTGTTATTTCATTTCACTTATTTTAGTGATGTTTAAATATAAAAGAAGACACTCCCACCCAAGGATGAAAGGATTTATACAACATCAAAGAGTAAACTGGGGATAGATCTAGGATTAAAATTTAGATCAAAATAAGGGACCTATGATTTAGAGCTTATGGGAACCTCCAAAGTCCTTTACTCCATTCCCTCCATTTTATAGCCATGGAAACTGAGGTGGAGAAAGATTGGTTGATTTATTTGAGCCTACATAGGATAGGTAGTGAAAGACAGAGACAGGATTCCGTGTCACCTCTGATTCCAAATCCAATGTTATTTCATTCTACTCCATGCTTGCCTCCTAGTTCGATTTTTTCCACACTATTCCATATTGCTTATTTTCTTCCTTATAAAATAGTCAACATTCAGAGAATTGATTCTTTTCATTTGGTCATGAATGTTGATATGATGTATAAACTCTAATTTTTAAGAGTGAACAGTACTCACAATAGGAATGTTTCAAGAAAAAAAGCCTGAAAGCACTCACCAATCTTTGACTTCAACATAATAGGATGGACCACTGGGCATTGGCCTGTATATGGCCAACTGCCAAGTTACTGCCAGTGAAGAATTTGTAAAGGGATTGGAATGAAGTCTCCTGGCTGGTATTTCATGCCTGTTCCTTAGTTCAGAAATAAACATTACATTTCTTTTTCTAAATATATGACATTCTTCATAGCCAACTGACAACCATTTTTTTTCTTCTGTTTCCCAGTTAAGTGGCTAATTGTGAAAGGAAGCTAGTGTTTTGGATCTCCGTCTGGATGAAGCAAGGACATCATTTTAAACTAGCCAGAGATGAAAGAGGAGCACCATTTTGAAATGTGAAATGAATGAACGGGAGATTATTTTGGTACCTTTGTCAAGGGTGTACCATTTTAGATTTGTCTGGATGTGTCAGGGACATTATTTTGAATATTATTGTTCTGGAGCCTTTCCAGAACTTGGTCTTCTTGATTTGAACATAGGATAGCTTCAATTGGTTTCATCCCCTCATCTTTCAGTTTGAGGAAAATGGTTTTGTAAAATAGGGCTCATTTTTTTTTCAAAGTTGGAAGAACCTAATATCAAGTCCTTTGCACAGGTATCTCTCTAGTTTATAGAATAACTCTTTTCTTGGTGACTTTGGATTATGTTCAAATGGAATAATGGACTATTAACCTTTCAGTGCCTGACTTTCTTTTATTCTGATTGCTGAGGTTTCAATTAACCCATTTCCCCGCTAATTTAACCTATCTGTTGGAAATTGCTGAGAACATAATTTCCTCGGAGTGGTTAGTGAGCTTTCTTTAGCCTCTCTTTTTTTTCCATAGGGCAGAACGACATAGTCTATGCAGATTATTGAGCACAGGAAATAATATCCAGGGAAGGTGGCTTTCTTAAAAGGCATCAGTAGCATTAGTGTCATGTCTGAAGCACCCATTTGTGTCAACGGCACAGACCTTTCAATGGAAAATTGTGCCGTGCTACCTTTTAAAGTATGAAATGCTAATTTGGGATTTACAGTTTTTGAACTGGGGGCCTGCATTTTGCATGGGATTTTGTTTAATTTCCCAGTGAAAAAAGGCATTTGAAACACAACTGCCTACAGCCAACTGTCAACAAAAATCAACTGTAATAGCACACAGCCTGTCACTGATTTATGTGGTGATGTGGTAATCTTCTCAATTTAGCTGGATGTTTCTCCTTCGTGCAAAATAGCTGAAAGTCTTGCTAGGCATTTATGAATATCGGGAGGTATTATTAGGATGATAATGGGGCCAGATTAAAGAAGTGTTCACTAGTTCAAAATGTCAGTTAAAGAGACAGAGAATGTGAAGATATATGGCCTCTTGGTGTAAGGGACTCCGCGTTTCAGGTTTGCTAAAGATTTGGGAGATAGCATGCTGAGTTCCATCTGCCGTGAAAGTGGCTTTCTGGGAAAAAAAAAAAGTTGTTATGCTATTTTTCCCCCCAGAAATCTGTTTTTGTTTATCAAGAGGGTGAAATAAAAATCTTTGAAACTGAATGTGAGGAGGGCATGCCAGGGAAATCTTTGGGGGGGGGGAGAGATCAGCATTTTTGCTCCTTCTGCAATGGAGGCCCCAAGTTGAGTGTCCTCTTTGCTTCTGCCAGACTAAGGCTGTCTACTGGCAAGGCAAGAATACTGCTGGAAGGGCTCTGCGTTAGCAAAGCGATCCCCCTCTGGTTAAAGACTGCAGCTAATAGGGGGCAAACGCTAAGGCCAGACTTCACCTGCTCTGCAGCAAAAAGACAAAGCCAGCAGGTTCCAAAAACTTGTCAATTGGTAAGACATTTCATTAAAGCAAAAAAAAAAAGTGAACCATGTTAATTTCAAGTGTTTGAAGATGGAAGGGGGGTACATGCCTCCAGCCTTACCGGAAACCGAAACACTTTTTTTTTTTTATTGGAGGTGCTTAAAATTTGGTTACAGCTTAAAAGTCTGCAATTGAGACTTCAAAGATCCCTCAGTAAGGATGTATTGGCACGTGCCTATGCAAACATGATGGCTCCTAGGCATCCTTTTTTTTGTATCAAGGAGGAAGTAGTGGAATAGAAACTTTACTGGAAATAGCATTAGGAGCCACTGACTTCCAACATTTACTCCCTAAGTTCTTATGGGCAAATAATCACTTAATATCTCTGAGCATCACTTCTGTCAAAGGCACAGTAGCCTCAGGGCTGGATCTGGAGTGAGGAAGACCTGAATGTGTGACCCTGGAGAAGTCACTTCATCTCTGTCTCAGTTTCCTCATGTGTAAATTGGGGGTAATAATAGCATCTACTTCCCAGGTTATGATAAGGATAAAATGAACTAATGTGTCTAAAGTGCTCTGTAAAGTTCAAAGTGACACAGAAAGGCTAGTTATCATTATCTACATCTTCATTGTCATCATCATTAGTATTTGAAGAATACAGACAATAATGCCTGTAGTGCCTACATCATTGAATTGGTAAAGAATCAAATGAGATCATATATGTAATTTTTTAAAAAATCTTAATAAAAGTTTTAACATTTGTTATTAGTTTTAATGGAAATACATCGACAAGAATTTCTCAGATTGGACGACTTGTGTTAGTTGCTTTTCTTCACTTCTTTCTTTATTGAGAGGAGATGTTCAGGTCCAGTGGAGGGAGGACATATAGAATTTCCTTCAGGTCTTAGTGAAGTTTTAAGCTATTAAAACTATTTATGAATTAAAGCTGCATTGAGACTTATTAGATGCTCCATTTGTCTGGAAATAACTACAAATATAAAAACAGAGTAGTCAAATAAAGATTATTTTAAGATGGAAGGAAAGAAAAGAAGGACTGGACTTAAGAGTCAAAAGATGTGAATGAGAATGCTGGCTTTACCATTTATTTGTTAAACTATGTTTGGTAAGGGATTTATCCCTCAGGGCCTTAGTTTCCTCATCAGTAAAATAAATGGGTCATGCCAGATAACCAATTAACTTCCTTCCCATTCTGACATCATGTGTTTCCATAATTTAAAAGGGATCCAATAGTTTATTTTTTTGGAATTTTTATCATTCTCTTGCAAACATAATGTGATTACAGTAAGAATAAGAGCATGACACTAGAATTTCCCATATCCCATTTTGCTCTCAGCCTAATTTCTTTAAAGGTTAGTATAATTGTGTTCAGATGCTGAGTTTATAAGTTGGCCCACATGACTTTTTGGCATATGTATAGACATAATGCCTTGAATGTATAAAAAACATTTCCTTCTTTAAATACACAAAATGTAAAGTTATGGACTGTTTGTAGATGCTCAAGTCTAAGGGGTTGTGGAGAGAGACAATAATAGCAGAGGAATTGCTCATTCATTTGTGAGATATATTCTCACCCTTCTGAATCCTTACACTATAGCTGGATGAAAGGAAAGGAGGAGAAATATAGGGAAAATGTGTTTGTTTTCCTAAACTTGAGTCTATTCCAGGAAAGTTATGAATAGTAACATAGTTGGTAGAAACATAACAGGGAAGGATCTGTTGACACCATGCAAAGTACTCTGAGTGGAGTTTTCTGTTGTGAGATAAACAAACTAGTTCAAAACACCGCCATTGAAATATTGCTTAGGAAGAGGTTACTTTGCTTCAGAACAGATCAGCAGGGCAATATCGTACAAATGTTATTCATATTCAAAATCTTGGAAACAGATCAAGAACAAAATGGAGGAGAGAATTGAAATGCTTGACTCCAGAAGTATTTATCCATCCAGAAACAATTCCATAAGGCAAACAAACTCCATAATTGTTAGATACAATTTTATAGAATTCAACAAGCATTTATTGATAGTCTACTCTGTGCAAGTCATTGTGTCAAGTGCTGTGGATTAAAAGACAAAGAGAAAATATAGTCTCTGTCCTTGAGGAGTTTATATTCCCCTCCATTCTTCAAGGGCAGAAACTATATTTTCCATTTATGGCCTGCAAGGTATATTGCTGCTTGTACATAAAGGTGACTAATGATCATCAAGATGTTCTGAGTTCTTCCCCCCCTAAAAAGGAGGGGATAGATTTAGATGGAACCATTCTTACTGTCACAGGGTCTCCCTTGTATCCATCTGCTGGGTGATCTGAAATCAGATCACTGGGTTCCATAATAATTGACCCAGACTGGAATGAAATCTGAAATACTGGTCCCTAAACTATAGACAACTGTACTAATAAAGCATATAATGAACAATATAAACTGAAAGAGTTAAGGTCCAATTCAGGTGCCACATTCTCCATGATCGTTTTTCTGATCTCCTTCTTCCCTCCATTAAAAGTGATCTTCCTCCCCTTTGATGTTTCAGCCTACTGTTTTTGTTATTTTCTTGTTTATTTTACCTGTCATACATTTCATCACTTTCTACCTTGCTTTAAAGTTATATGAGTATATGTCTCATCCTCCTTCAAGAGAGACTGTTATCTCCTTCAGGCAGTTTCTATGACCCTCTTTCTCTGTCTCTCTCTCTCATCTTTGTATCTCTGGCAATGAAAATGGTACACATAGTAGGTATTTAACTGTCTAGTTCAGAAGAGAAATCCAGAATTTCCTAGATACCTGTTTTTCTCTTTTTAGAAAATAATTTCTTTTAGGATTTTTTTCTATTCAATTTTACACGTTCCAATCACCATTGCTTTGATAGAATTATGTATCCAAGTTGAGGACAGGAAGTAACATGCTGTATTACTGTTATTGCTTTGCATTAAAATGCCATAGTTCCTTTCCAGAGATAGACAACCCTCCACCTAACTATAAATCTGTTAGGAAGCATACAGATTGCTACTATACCTTTAAGAGCATCAAATAGCAGGAATAAACACCCAACAGGTACCAAACCAATAACTATATAAAGCGAAGGGAGATCTAGAGAATAGGAGAGGGACTCAGCAAAGCACTGGGTTGCAATTATGAAGCACTGGAATTTATTGAGCATGGAATATTCTGTCACTAAATAGCTGCATAGTCCTCTGGAGTCTTTTCCTAGGATGCCAAACAAATAGCCTCAATCAGTAACTTCCTTTTCTTCAAGGTTTTATGAGATCCTTCAATAGCTACAGGACTACTATCAAGTAAGCCTTCCCCTGGTAGCTTCTCCAGAATGCTAAATTTTAAGGGCACAAGGTCATTGAATGAATGCCAGCATCATGAGGATCTGAGAGTTAGAAGGGAGCTCAAAGATCATTTTGTTCAACCTTTCCCTGAAAAGGAATCCCTATAATAACCTCCCACAGAAATTATCATCTAGTGTCTACTTGAAGATAGCCACTGATTGGAAATCCACCATTTTGGGGAAGGTGTCCATCACCACTTGGAAACAACTTGGATTATTAGGACGAATTCTTTTTCATTAAGCCTAAATCTACCTCTCTCTCTTTTTTCATTTTGTCCTTGGGGGAGAATGAGTCTCATACTATTTCCATTTGATAGCCCTTTAAATAGTTGCATATAGTCATTCAGTCCATCCAAATCTTCTTTTCCCCAGGCTATCCTGGGTCTTTTGACAAGTCATCATGCCATATTGTCTCCAGTAAAATGTGTCCAATACATCAAAATGCATGCCTGGTAAAGTTTAGTGAGTCAAAGAGAGGAGATAGAACATTAAAAGCCTGTGTTTCTTAGAAAATCTGCCTAATGAACTGAATCACCATGCTTTTTGGAATCAGTTTAGATTTGGGTCTACTTAAACTCCTATATAATAAAGAGAATCATAAAAGTTTTAGACTTGGGAAGAAATATAGAACTCATCTAATCCCTTATTTTAGAAATTAGGAAATTAAGATCCAGATAGCTGACATATCTGGCCTAAAGCTAGACTCTAAGTCTTTTTTTTTTTAATTTATAAATATAGCTTGTTTGGTTTTTTATCTCTTCAGCTTGTTTGTCATGTGACGTTGGGTAAATCACTTCCTTTCCTCTGAAACTTGGTTTTCTCAGATATAAAATGAGGCATTTGAAGTAGATTATTTCTAAAGTATTTAGCAGATTTAATGATCCATGATTTTAGATACAATACATACCAATATTTGAAACTGATTTTTTAGTACTCTGGGATCCAAAGAATAAATGGCTGTACCAGCAAGTAGCAGTGACTTCTGCCAAAGAAATCAATAACTGAATGCTCGAAAATAATTTACACGCAATTAAGATGGAAAGAGTAGGATTGCAATAGACTCATTGAGTGTCTATAATCTTTCCTAAGTGAAGAGTTTGGGCATTCTAGACCAGCAAATGTGGGCTGCTACAGTATCTTGCCAATTTGGCATGGCAGGGGATGAAGATTGAAGGCAAAAGTTGGCAAATAGTGCTGGCTCCTCAGCTTTTTCTGCCAGAGCTCAGGGCTCTCACTCTTTATGCCAATAGGCTCAAATTTTGCAAACTGAGATGATATCTTATTCCAAACCCTTTCCAAAACTACTGAGTCTCTGCCCTGTCTCCAATGCCATTGTGGTCAGCTAGCACTGGGGATAAATTGGATTTTTCTTATACAGTAACCTTAGGTTTCTATTTAGGAGACTTGGTATAGTTGCAGAATGTTAGAAGTGAAAGGGAATTAAGGAGTCATTTAAGAGTCTAACCCATAACCGAATCTTAATCTCCTTTCAGACATGTCTGATAAGTGGTCATCTGGATTTCTAGAAGACCTCCTGTGAGGAAAAAGCACCTTACCTGATTGTGTCAAATCCTATCGGTATGATCAAGGGCAAGTTATAAACCCTTTTTGTGCCTCAGTTTCATAATCTGTAAATGACTAGATCCTTGGACTAGATCAGATCTAACATTTTTCCAAGTCTTATCTATGATCTTTTGTTACCCTAAATAGTCTAACATATTTTTGGGCAGCTCTAATTGTTAGGAAGTTTTTTTCATTCTTTATTTCTTCTTACAAGACTACATTCGCCTTTTCTGCAACTTCTGCCTATTATTCCTAGAATGGGGCCAAGCAGAAGAAAGCCAATTTCTTTCACATGACAGCTTTTTTAATTATATGAAGACTATTGTCTTGTCCTTTCTAAGCCTTTTTTCCCCCCATGTTGAACAGCCCCGTTTCCTTTAAACAATCCTTATACAGCATGAACTCAAGATTCTTAACCATTTTGGTTGTCGTCCTCTGGACACCAGTTTATTAAAATATTTTCCCCAAATGCAAAGTCCAGAAATGAACAAAAAAATCCAGTGATAGTCTGACTATAGCTGCCTAGTTGCCAGGCAATTAATTCCTTATTCATGGATGCTATCCTTTTCCAAATGAAGCTCAAGATATCATCAACTCTATTGGCTGCCATTACACTTTCAACTCACTGTCATGTTGGACTTGCAATCCATTAAGACTCTTGGTATTCCTTTCAGATATATTACTGTCTAGTCATACCTCTCTCCCATATTATTCTGTAAAGTCAATTTTAGCCAATTGGGATTTTTACCTTTATTTCTATTAAATTTCTACTTAGTAGTGTAACCAATGTTCCATCCCTTCAAAATCCTTTTAGATTCAGACTCTGATCTGGTGTATTAGCTATAGCTCAAATTTTTTGAGCTATGTGTAAATTTAATAACCAGGTCACCAATGCCTAGATCTAAGTTATTGATAAAAATAGTAAGCAACATAGGAATGAGCATAAATCATTTGGGCACCCTATTGGAGACCAAAGGCTATCTTCCAAGTTGCTATGATTATACCATGGGTCCTACTAGTCAGTCAATTGTGAATCCAACTAATTCTTATATCTTTCTTTTTTATTTCTTATATTTTTTTCAAATGCCTATCATGTTGAATCCCCTAATTTGGGGAGTGTTGCTTCCTCTGACTATCCCTGCAACAATACTACCATACTTTATTTTTTGGAAAACTTTAGTCAATTTAGAATATATTTCCTTGGTTATAAGAATCATATTCTTTCCCTCCCCTCCCCATCACCCCTTTCCATAGCCAACAAATAATTCCACTGGGTTTTACATGTGTCCTTGATCAGAACCTATTTCCATGTTGTTGATTTTTGTACTAGGATGATCATTTAGAGTCTACATCCCCAGTCATATCCCCATCCAAAACATGTAATTAAGCAGTTGTTTTTCTTTGGTGTTTCTACTCCTACAGATTTTCCTCTGAATGCACTGATCCCTCCAAGTTGTTCAGGATCACTGCATTGCCACTAATGGAGGAGTCCATTACATTTGGTTATACCACAGAGTATCAATCTCTGTGTACAATGTTCTCCTGGTTCTGCTCCTTTCACTCTTCCATCAATTCCTGGAGGTTGCTCCAGTTCACATTGAATTCCTATAGTTCATTATTCCTTCAAGCACAAAAGTATTCCATCACTAACATATACTACAATTTGTTTATCCATTCCCCAATTGGAGAGCATCACCTCATTTTCCAATTTTTTGCCACCACAAAGAGCACTGCTATGAATATTCTTGTACAAATCTTTTTCCTTATTATCTCTTTGGGGTACAAACCCAGCAGTGCTATGGCTGGATCAAAGGGCAGTTTTTTAGTGCCCTTTGGGCATAGTTCCAAATTGCCCGCCAGAATGGTTGGATCAATTGACAACTCCACTAGCAATGCATTGATGTCCCAACTTTGCCACATCCCTTCCCGCATTCATTACTTTCCTTTGCTTACATGTTAGCCAATCTGCTAGGTGTGAAGTGATACATCAGAGTTGTTTTGATATGCATCTCTCTGATTATAAGATATTTAGAACATTTTTTTCATGTGCTTATTAATAATTTTGATTTCTTTATCTGAAAATTGTCTATTCATGTTCCTTGCCCATTTATCAATTGAAGAATGGCTTGATTTTTTGTACAATTAATTTAGTTCTTTATAAATTTGAGTAATTAGACCTTTGTCAGAGGTTTTTGTTATAAAGATTGTTTCCCAATTTGTTGCTTCCCTTCTAATTTTGATTGCATTGGTTTTGTTTGTACAAAACCTTTTTAATTTAATGTAATCAAAATAATCTATTTCACATTTTGTAATTTTTTTCCTAACTCTTTCTTGGTCTTAAAATCTTTCCTTTCCCAAAGATCTGATGTGTATACTATTCTGTGTTCACCTAATTCACTTAGAGTTTCCTTCTTTATATTCAAGTCATCCACCCATTCTGAGTATGTTGGTGTAAGTTGTAAGATGTTGATCCAAACCTAATCTCTCCCATACTGACTTCCAATTTTCCCAACAGTTTTTTTTTTGTCAAATAGTGAATTTTGGTCCCAAAACTTGGGATCTTTGGGCTTATCATAGCCTGTCTTGCTGAGGTCACTTAACCCAAATCTATTCCACTGATCCTCCTTTCTGTCTCTTAACCTGTACCAAATTGTTTTGATGATCACTGCTTATAGTATAGTTTGAGCTCTAATACTGCAATGCTACCTTTCTTCTCATTTTTTTCATTATTTCCCTGGATATCCTTGATCTTTTGTTCTTCCAAATGAACTTTGTTATGTTTTTTTTTTCCTAATTCAGTAACAAAAGAAAAATATTTTGGTAGTTCGATGGGTATGGCACTAAATAAGTAATTTAGTTTGGGTAGGATTGTCATTTGTATTATGTTAGCTCATCCTGCCCATGAGCAATTAATGTTTTTCCAATTATTTAGATCTAGTTTTAATTTTGAGGAAAGTGTTTTGTTTGTTCCTGTGTTTGTCTTGGCGGATAGATTCCTAAGCATTTTATATTTTCTACAGTGATTTTTTAAAAAATTCTATTTTTAATTGATTAATTTAGAGCATTTTTTCCAGGATTACAAAAATCATGTTCTTTCCTTCCCTTCCCCTCCAGTATCTGATGCACAATTCCACTGGCTTTAACATGTGTCTTTGGTTAAGACATATTTCCATATTATAGATATTTGCACTAGGGTGATCATTTAGGGTTTATAACCCCAATCACATCCCCATTGACACATATGATTAAGCAGTTGTTTTTCTTCTGTGTTTCTACTAGGGGGATTTTAAATGGAATTTCTCTTTCTAATTCTTGCTGCTGAAATGTGTTGGATATATATATATATATATATATATATAAATGCTGATGACTTATGTGTGTTTATTTTATATCCTGCAACTTTGCTAAAGTTGTTGATTATTTCTACCAGCTTTTTAGTTGATTCTCTAGGATTCCTTAAGTAGATCATCATATCATCCGTAAAGAGTGATAGCTTGGTTTCCTCATTGACTATTTTAATACCTTCAATTTCTTTTTCTTCTCTAATTGTTACTGCTAGTGTTTCTAGTACAATGTTAAATGATAGAGGAGATAATGGGCATCCCTATTTCACTCCAATCTTATTGGGAAAGCTTCTAGTTTATTTCCAATGCAGATTATACTTCCTGATGGTTTTAGATATATACTGTTTATTATTCTTAGGAAAGGCACTTTTATTCCTATACTTTCTAGGGTTTTCAGTAGGAATGAGTGTTGTATTTTGTCAAAGGCTTTTTCTGCATATATTGAGTTAATCATGTGATTTTTGTTGGCTTGCTTGTTGATGTGGTCAATTATGTGGATGATTTTCCTGATATTGAAATATCCTTGCATTCCTGGTATAAATACCACCTGATCATAATGAATAACTCTTGTGATCACTTGCTGGAGTCTTATTGTTAGTATTCTATTTAAGATTTTTGTATCTATGTTCATTAAGGTCTGTAGTTTTCTTTCTCTGATTTTGACCTGCCTGGTTTTAGAATCAGTACGATTTTTGCATCATAAAAGGAATTTGGTAGAACTTCTTTGTTTATTTTGTCAAATAGTTTTTATAATAATGGGATTAGTTTTTCTTTGAATGCTTGATAGAATTTATTTGTGAATCCATCTGGTCCTGAGGATTTTTTAGGGAGTTCTTGGATGCCTTGTTTCTTTTTCTGATATGTTTATGTATTTTATTTCTTCTTCTATTAATCTAGAGAATTTAAATTTTTGTAAATATTCATCCATATCACCTAGATTGCCATATTTATTGCCATAAAATTGGGCATAGTAGTTTTTAATGATTGCCTTAATTTCCTCTTCATTAGAGGTGAGGTTTCCCTTTTCATCCTCAATTCCATTTATTTGATTTTCTTCTTTCCTTTTTTAATTAGATAGACCAGTACTTTGTCTATTTTATTTGTTTTTTTTTCCTCCACAGTAACAGCTTCTAGTCTTATTTACTAAATCAATAGTTCTTTGACTTTTGATTTTATTAATTTCTCCTTTAATTTTTAGGATATCTAACTTAGTTTTTATCTGAGGATTTTAATGTGTTCACTTTCTAGTTTTTTAATTTGAATGCCCAATTCTTTAATGTCTGACCTTCCTAATTTGTTAATATATGAACTCAATGAAATAAATTTTCCCCCAAGGTACTGCTTTGGCTGCATCCCATAGGTTTTTCAACATTGTCATTTTCTTCATTGAAATTATTAATTGCTTCTATGATTTGTTCTTTAACCGATTTGGGAGAATTGTATCATTTGATGTCCAATTTGTTTTTGATTTGCCTCTCCATGTATTCTTGCTTATTATTATTTTTATTGCATTATGATCTGAAAAGGTTGAATTTATTATTTCTGCTCTTTTGTACTTTTTTGCAATGCTTTTATACCCTAGTACATGGTCAATCTTTGTGAATATACCATGTGCTGCTGAAAAGAAGGTGTATTCCCTATTGTCCCTATTTATTTTTCTCCACACACCTACTAACTCTAATTTTTCTAAGATTTCATTTACTTCTCTTCTTTCTCATTTATTTTTTGGTTTGATTTATCTAGTTCTGATGGAGGAAGGTTCAGGTCTCAAACTAGTATAATTTTTCTATCTATTTCATCCTTGAGCTCCACTAGTTTCTCCTTTAAAAATTTGGATGCTATGCAATTTAGTGCATACATGTTGATTAGTGATATTTCCTCATTGTCTATACCACCTTTTATCAGGATGTAATTACCTTCCCTATCTCTTTTAACTACATCTATTTTTACTTTGGCTTTGTCAGATATCATGATTGTGACTCCTGCCTTCTTTTTCTCAGTTGGTGCCCAATAGATTTTGCTCTATCCACTTACCTTTAACCCATGTGTGTATAACTTCCTAATGTGTGTTTCTTGTAGACAACATATCATAGGATTTGGTTTCTAATCCACTCTGTTATTTGCTTCCATTTTATGGGTGAGTACATTCCATTCACATTCAGAGTTATGATTACCAGCTGTGTATTTCCCAACATTTTGATTTCCACTCCTAGTCCTGCCCTTTCTTCTTTCACTATTTCCTACTAAACCAGTGTTTTGTTTTAAATCAGTCACCCTAAGTCATTTTTTACGTTATTTTACTTCCCTTTCTATCCCCTCCTTCTTATTCCCTTCTTATTTTCTTTACGATCTTTTTAAACTGCCCCTTGTACTGTTTCCCTCCCCATCAGTCTGTTTTTACCCTTCTACTTCTCTATAGGGTGGGAAACAATGTTCTGCCACAATGGATATGATTGTTCTTCCCTCTTCGAGTCAATTTTAATGCACGTGAGAATTAAATATTTCCTGTGCCCAACCTCTTTACCCTTTCAGTGTATTGGTGTTCTCCCCCACTTCCAACACGAGTTTCTTTATGATGAATAAATTTACCTCATTTTGTCTCTTTTCCCATTTCTCTTAGTATTAACCCCCTTTTTTTACCTTTTTTTACCTCTAGTTTTATATATATATACATATATACATATGTATATGTGTGTATATATATATATATATATACATATATATATATATATATATATATATATTTCTTGGCATTTCATCCTGTACAGTTTGTCAATGTTCCCTCTAAGTATAATTCTTCTAGCTACCTAGATAATAACAATTTTTAGAGTTATCAATATCCTCTTTTCTTGTAGGGATACCAATCATTTTGACTTATTGGGTTCCTTAAAAATTTTTTTTGTTTTTTTTCCCCCCTTTCTTAATTACCTTTTGGTGATTCTTTGAGTTCTGTGTTTGGGCATCAAATTTTCTTTTCAAGTCTGATCTTTTCTTTATGAATTCCTGGAAGTCTATTTTATTAAATGATCATACTTTACCCTGAAAGAGTATAATCAGTTTTTTCTGGGCAGTTGATTCTTGGTTATAGACCTAGTTCCCTTGCTTTCCAGAATATCATATTCCATGCCTTTTGGTCCTTCAGTGTGGAATCAGACAGATCCTGTGTTATCCTAACTGTGGTTCCATGGTATCTGAATAATTTCTTCTTAGCAGGTTGCTGTATTTTTCCTTGGTCTGGTGGTTCTTGAATTTGGCTATAACATTCCTGGGTGTTGTCAATTAAGGATTAAGTATAGGAGGTGATCTGTGGATTATTTCAATCCTCACTTTTCCCTCTTGCTCAAGAATAATAGGGCAGTTTTTCTTGGATAATTTCCTATAGAATGATGTCTAGGCTTTTTCTTTGTCATGATCTTCTGGTAGTCCAATGATTCTTAAGTTGTCTCTCCTGGACCTGTTTTCTACATCTTCCATTTTGTGGATGAGGTGTTTCATATTTCCCTCAATTTTTTTTTCATTCTTTTGATTTTGTTTTATAGTTTTCTGCTGTCTTGTGAAGTCATTTGCTTCTAATTGTTGGATTCTAGTTTTTAAAGACTGAATTTCATCCCTGGCTTTTTGGTCATCCTTTTCCTTCTGATCTTTCATCTTCTTTGCCTCATTTTCAATCTTGTTAATTTTGGCTTTCAAGACACTGTTTTCTTGTTTCAGTTCAAGTGCCTCTGTTTCCAGATGACTTATCTTGCTTTTTAAGATCTTTTCCCAGTTGTCTTCAGTCTTTCTTAATTGTTTTTTGAATAGTTTTTTGAGTTCTTCTAAAGCCTGTGTCCAAGGAATTTCTGTGTTTTTGCTTGATGTTCCTTGATCTTCCTCTGTGTAACATTTATTGGGAAAAGAAATAGGTTTGGAAAAATGGGGATTTGGGAGGTTTGTAGCAGGGGTATGGAGGAGGTGAGGGAGAGAGGATATATTGCTTGGTGATGCAAGGGAGGGAGATGCCCCCTGTTTAGAGGAAACAGTGGGGGTCCAGTAAGGATGATTTGTCCTGGAATGACTGAACTGAAGTTCAGCTCCCTCTATGACCAGAAAAGATAGTCCACTTATCTGACTGCAAATTCAAATAATATAAAGTTTAATAACTAGTTGGGATTGGAGTTTTTTCTCAGCTTCATACCTGAGGCCAGGCCCCAGAGGCTGGCGGAGGGTTTGTCCCACTCCCATCTACTCTCGTTTGTCTAATTCAGAATCTTAGCAGTACACAGAAAGCAAACAAGACAAATCTGACCTTCAGAAGCCTGTGTCTTCTGGCTGAACCAAGAAGAGCATGCCACTCCAAACTGGGCTGATCAAGTTCCTCTGTCCTCCAACACCAGACAGCAATTCCCCCCCTGGCAAGAAGGAAGTGCTAGTCACAAGACCCAACTGCCACTCCCAGTTGAGCCCTTCCCCCACAAACTGTCAGTCTTGTTTCCTTTCCACAATTGTTGCCTTTTTTTTTGTTGTGACCTTCCCAAGGTCACATACTTATAGTTACCAATTTACTAAATCTACTCTAAGGAAATCTTAGCAGGAAAGTTTGGGTAAGGGTATTTTGGGGTTTTACAATAAATTCAGTACAATTCATGTTGAACAAAACTATTACAAAAATTTGAATCCTAGTGCTAATACTACTTACTCTAAGTTAACTAAAACTAATATACTATTTGTATAAATTATTCACATATAATACAACAATATACATTGTTCCACATCATGATGTCAGTCAAATAGAAATATCTATTGAACTTTCTATTTGCCTAAGACCTCATGGAACTAACTATATACATATTTACATTTTGCATAAATACAATTTCAGACACTTGTTTATATAAACAAGGTCTCTCAATATGTCAGTTTGTGATTTTGTGTTTTGTGTCTAATAGTGTTGTGTTGAATTAATACTTATCAAGTTTCTTCATATTTCCACTTCTCATGTTGACTGATGGATCTCTTCTTTCTTCCATGTTATGTAGTGATGCATGGTATTTCCCTAATATGTGAAATTCCTTTTGTTTTATTATTTCAACACACTCAGTCTTACATATAAGTCTCATTTTCGATCTGTCCTCTTCTTATATAAACACATTTACAAAGTTCAAAGTCTTAGCTGTCCATTTTAGCTTTTCCTCTTTGTTTCTTGTCTCTGGGATCTTTTCTTGATGCTTTTCCTCTGGGCTAGTTTAGAATCTTTTCCTCTGGGATGCTTTTCCTCTGGGTTGCTTTTCCTCTGGGCTGGGAAGTTGTCTCAAACATTTTGTTTCACTATTATTTTTTTGTGGTGTACTTTTTATGTTAATCAGTTTTTGTTTTCATTTCTCAGCCCTATCTGTTGTCTAATTATCTTCGATATCTGTTACAGTGCTGTTGAACTTTTTCTGGTTTCACGTGGGAACAGTGAAACCATGAGTCTTTCCCTGCAACTTTTATAGCTGTTGGGGTAGTAAGCAATACTTCATGTGGTCCAGTGATTTTATGTCTGTAGCCAATTTTCTATTGAAATTTTTTAAGTATGCCATATCTCCTGGTTTGATATTGTACAAATTGTAATCCAGGGGTACTGTTTGTTGTATCAAGCCCATTTCATGCAATTCTGCTATTCTTTTCTCTAAAGCTTGTATATATTTTGTTAATTGACAATCACCACCTATCATGGCAATGTAAGCTGGTTTACAAGTCCTTCCTTGCCAAATTGTGTGTCCATATAGCATCTCAAATGGAGAGATGTGCAAATCCCCACTGGGTCGTGTTCTAAGATGGAACAGAACTAATGGCAGAATGTTTGTCCATTTTTGGTGTGTTTCTAAACAAAATTTTCCTATCAATGTTTTAATGTCTTTATTTAATCTTTCCACTTGCCCTGAACTTTGGGGATACTGTGGTGTGTAGTATGTTGTTTGTATTCCTAGATTTTTATAAATTTCATTTACTATTGACTGAGTAAACTGACTTCCATGGTCTGAGTCCAATTTTGAGAAAATTCCAAATCTAGGTATGATTTTTTAAAATTTTATAATATTTTATTTGATCATTTCCAAGTATTATTCATTAAAGACAAAGATCATTTTCTTTTCCTTCTCCCCAACCCCCCGTAGCCGACACGTGATTCCACTGGGTATTACATGTGTTCTTGATTCGAACCCATTGCTATGTTGTTAATATTTGCATTAGGGTTTCCTTTAGAGTCTCTCCTCTGTCATGTCCCCTCAACCGCTGTAGTGAGGCAGTTGCTTTTCCTCAGTGTTTCTACTCCCACAGTTTATCCTCTGCTTATGAATAGTGTTTTTTCTGCTGGATCCCTGCAGATTGTTCAGGGACATTACACCGCAACTAATGGAGAAGTCCATTACATTCGATTATACCACAGTGTATTAGTTTCTGTGTACAATGTTCTCCTGGTTCTGCTCCTCTCGCTCTGCATCACTTCCTGGAGGTCGTTCCAGTCTCCATGGAATTCCTCCACTTTATTATTCCTTTTAGCACAATAGTATTCCATCACCAACATAGACCACAATTTGCTCAGCCATTCCCCAATTGATGGGCTCATTTTCCAGTTTTTGGCCACCACAAAGAGCGCAGCTATGAATATTTTTGTACAAGTCTTTTTCTCCATTATCGCTTTGGGGTACAGACCCAGCAGTGCTATGGCTGGATCAAAGGGTAGATATTCTTTTGTTGCCCTTTGGGCATAGTTCCAAATTGCCCTCCAGAATGGTTGGATCAGTTCACAACTCCACCAGCAATGAATTAATGTGCCTACTTTGCCACATCCCCTCCAGCATTCATTACTTTCCTTTGCTGTTATGTTAGCCAATCTGCTTGGTGTGAGATGATACCTCAGAGTTGTTTTGATTTGCATCTCTCTGATTATAAGAGATTTAGAACACTTCTTCATGTGCTTATTAATAATTTTGATTTCTTTATCTGCGAACTGCCTATCCATGACCTTGCCCATTTATCAATTGGAGAATGGCTTGGATTTTTGTACAATAGATTTAGCTCTTTATAAATTTGAGTAATTAAACCTTTGTCAGAGGTTTCTATGAAGATTTTTTCCCAATTTGTTGTTTTCCTTCTGATTTTAGTTATATTGGTTTTGTTTGTACTAAAGCTTTTTAATTTGATGTAGTCAAAATTATTTATTTTACATTTTGTGATTCTTTTTATGTCTTGCTTGGTTTTAAAGTCTTTGCCTTCCCAAAGGTCTGACATGTATACTATTCTGTGTTTACCCAATTTACTTATGGTTTCCTTCTTTATGTTTTAGTCATTCACCAATTTTGAATTTATCTTAGGGTAGGGTGTGATGTGTTGATCGAAACCTAATCTCTCCCACACTGTCTTCCAGTTTTCCCAGCAGTTTTTATCGAATAGGGGATTTTTGTCCCCAAAGCTGGGATCTTTGGGTTTATTGTATACTGTCATGCTGAGGTCTCTTTCCCCCAGTCTATTCCACTGATCTTCCTTTCTATTTCTTAGCCAGTACCAAATTGTTTTGATGATTGCTGCTTTGTAATATAGTTTAAGGTCAGGGACTGCAAGGACCCCATCATATGTGTTTTTTTTCATTATTTCCCTAGATATCCTTGATCTTTTGTTATTCCAGATGAATTTTGTTATGGTTTTATCTAAATCAGTAAAGAAATATTTTGGGAGTTCAATGGGTATGGCACTAAATAGATAAATAAGTTTGGGTAGGATGGTCATTTTTATTATATTGGCTCGTCCTATCCATGAGCAGTTAATGTTTTTCCAATTGCTCAAGTCTAATTTTAGTTGTGTGGCGAGTGTTTTGTAGTTGTGTTCATATAGTTCCTGTGTTTGTCTCGGGAGATAGATTCCTAGGTATTTTATTTTGTCTAGGGTGATTTTGAATGGGATTTCTCTTTCTAGTTTTTGCTGCTGAGCTGTGTTGGAGATATATAGAAAAGCTGATGACTTTTGTGGGCTTATTTTGTATCCTGCAACTTTGCTAAAGTTGTTGATTATTTCAATTAGCTTTTTGGTTGAATCTCTAGGATTCTTTAAGTAGACCATCATGTCATCTGCAAAGAGTGATAACTTGGTCTCCTCCTTGCCTATTTTGATGCCTTCAATTTCTTTTTCTTCTCTAATTGCTACTACTAGTGTTTCTAGTACAATGTCAAATAGTAGAGGTGATAATGGGCATCCTTGTTTCACTCCTGATCTTATTGGGAATGCATCTAGTTTATCCCCATTGCAGATGATATTAGCTGATGGTTTTAGATATATACTGTTTATTATTTTTAGGAACGACCCTTCTATTCCTATGCTTTCTAGTGTTTTTAGTAGGAATGGGTGTTATATTTTATCAAAGGCTTTTTCTGCATCTATTGAGATAATCATGTGGTTATCGTTGGTTTGCTTGTTGATGTGGTCAATTATGTGGATGGTTTTCCTAATATTGAACCAGCCCTACATCCCTGGTATAAATCCTACTTGATCATGGTGGATGACCCTTCTGATCACTTGCTGGAGTCTTTTTGCTGGTATCCTATTTAAGATTTTGGCATCGATATTCATTAGGGAGATTGGTCTATAGTTTTCTTTCTCTGTTTTTGAGCTGCCTGGTTTTGGAATCAGTACCATGTTTGTGTCATAAAAGGAGTTTGGTAGAACTCCCTCTTTGCTTATTATGTCAAATAGTTTGTATAGTATTGGGATTAACTGCTCTCTGAATGTTTGATAGAATTCACTGGTGAATCCATCAGACCCTGAGGATTTTTTCTTAGGAAGTTCTTTGATGGCTTGTTGGATTTCATTTTCTGATATGGGATTATTTAAGAATTCTATTTCTTCTTCTGTTCATCTAGGCAGTTTTTATTTTTGTATATATTCATCCATATCACCTAAATTGGTGTGTTTATTGCCATATAATTGGGCAAAGTAATTTTTAATGATTGCTTTAATTTCCTCTTCATCGGAGGTGCTGTCTCCCTTTTCATCTTTGATGCTGTGAATTTGCTTTTCTTCCTTCCTTTTTTTAATTAGATTGACCAGGACTTTGTCTATTTTGTTTGTTTTTTCAAAGTACCAGCTTCTTGTCTTATTTATTAAATCAATAGTTCTATCACTTTCAATTTTATTAATTTCACCCTTAATTTTTAGGATTTCTAGTTTGGTTTTCTGCTGGGGGTTTTTAATTTGATCGTTTTTGAGTTTTTTTATTTGCATTTCCAGTTGATTGATCTCTGCTCTCCCTAGTTTGTTGATATATGCACTCAGGGATATGAATTTACTTCTGATTACCGCTTTGGCTGCATCCCAAAAGGTTTAAAAGAATGTCTCGCCATTGTCATTTTCCTCTATGAAATTGTTAATTGTTTCTATGATTTCTTCTCTAACTAAATGATTTTGGAGTATCATATTGTTTAATTTCCAATTAGTTTTGGATTTGGTTTTCCATGTACCATTACTGAACATTATTTTCATTGCCTTGTGATCTGAAAAGGCTGCATTTATTATTTCTGCTTTTCTGCATTTGTGTGCCATATTTCTGTGACCTAATGTATGGTCAATCTTTGTGAATGTGCCATGTGGTGCTGAGAAGAAGGTGTATTCCTTTTTATCCCTATTTATTTTTCTCCATATGTCTATTAATTCTATTTTTTCTAAGATTTCATTCACTTCTTTTACCTCTTTCTTATTTATTTTTTGATTCAATTTATCTAAATTTGATAATAGTTGTTTTAAGTCTCCCACTAATATGCTTTTACTGTCTATTCCTTCTTTCAATTCTCCTAGTTTCTCCACTAGAAATATGGGTGCTATATTATTTGGTGCATACATGTTGATTAGTGATATTTCCTCATTATCTAAAGTCCCTTTTAACAAAATATAATTACCTTCCCTATCCCTTTTGATCAGGTCTATTTTTGCGTTGGCTTTATCAGATATCATGATTATCACTCCTGCCTTCTTTCTGTCAGTTGAGGCCCAGAAGGTCTTACTCCATCCTTTAATTCTGACCTTGTGGGTATCAACCCGCCTCATGTGTGTTTCTTGAAGACAATATATGGTAGGGTTTTGGATTCTAATCCATTCTGCTAATCGTCTACATTTTATGGGTGAGTTCATCCCATTCACGTTCAAAGTTATGACTGTCATTTGTGGATTTCCTTGCATTATGATATCCTTCCCTAATTCTAACCTTTCTTCTTCAGCTCTACCTTTTAGTCCAGTGATTTACTTTAAATAAGTCCCCTCTTCCCCTCCCTTGTTATGTTTCCTTTTTTTGTCCCTCCTTTTTTGTTCCCTCCCCCTCCCCCCTCTCTTTCCCTCCCCTTCTGTTTTCTCTCCCCTCCTCCCACCCTTGGTTTTCCCTTCTCCCTACCCTTGTTGGGTAAGATAGAATTCAAGATCCCAATGGATCTGGGTGTTTTTCCCTCTCAGAGTTGATTTCCCTGAGATTAAGGTTTAAGTAAAAATTCTTTTCCTCTCCTTCTTATAGGAGTTTCCTTCCCCTCCCCTTACCATGTGAATCTTTGTGTGAGAAAGAGTATTCTTTTTGGTCTTTTTTTTCCCCCTATTTACACATTACATTTTCCCCACATGTTAGTATGCATAGATTGATATAAATCCAGTCCTTATAGAAGAGAGTTTGAGTAAAAGAAGAAGATTACATTTTTCTCCTTTTCCCTTTCCTTCATATTTACCTTTTCAGGTATTCCATGCTCTTTGTTTTTCGGTGTCGAATTTTCCACAGAGCTCTGGTCTTTTCATTGCAAAAACTTGGAAGTCATCTATTTTGTTGAATGCCCATACTTTCCCTTGGAAGTATATAGTCAGTTTTGCTGGATAGCTGATTCTTGGTTGAAGACCCAGCTCTCTTGCCTTTCTGAAGGTCATGTTCCATGCCTTACGATCATTCAGAGTAGAAATTGCAAGGTCTTGTGTGACCCTGATTGGCATTCCTTTATATCTAAATTGTCTTTTTCTGGCTTCTTGTAGGATTTTTTCTTTTGTTTGAGAGCTTTGGAATTTGGCAATTATATTCCTGGGAGTTGTCTTTTGGGGGTTTAGTGTAGAGGGTGTTCTGTGAGCTCTGTCTGTGGCTGTATTGCCCCCTTGTTCTAGAATCTCTGGGCAATTTTATTTGATTATATCTTGTATTATGATGTCGAGTTTGCTGTTTATTTCTGGATTTTCTGGAAGTCCAATTATTCTTAAATTATCTCTTCTCCCTCGATTATCCAAATATGTCACCTTGTCAGTGAGATATTTTATGTTCTCTTCTAATTTCTTGGTCTTTTGGCTTTGCTTTATTAGTTGTTCTTTAAAGCCTGGCTTTTCTTTTCAGTTTGGTCAAACTGGTTTTGTAGATGCGTGAATTTCTTTTGCATTATTTCCCATTTTTCCCCCCAGAAGGCTTCCATCTTTTTAATCATTTCTGATTCATATTCTTCATTTGTTTGTGGAGAGTTTCCATTTCCTTTGGAAGATTTCAGTGCATTTGCTTGTGTTTCCTCTTCTATCTCCTCTGTTTTGTATTTTTGCTCCATAAAATGTGTCCAAAGTCACCCCCTTCCTCTTGTTTTTTTTTTGGAATTTTGGGGGTTTTGTGCTTCTATGGAGTTTGCCATCTCTATCTGAGTGGGGATGATTAGCTTTTCTTATCTCTGTCTGGAGTTCAGAGGTTTTAACCCCAAGCAGATTGTCCCTTCTATGGCTTGGCCCTTGTTTCTGTGCCTCAGCCAGGATGGAAGAGCTAGTACTTTGAGGGGGGAGGGGCTGCGCCTTCCAGGAGCTTTGAGGGCTTGTGATAGGATTAACCTCAGACTGAGTATGCCCTCAGGCAAGGACCTTCAGTGAGACTCAGATGGAAGGATGTGGTCAGGGGCTACAGGCTCCTCCTGTCTCTCTCTGTTTCCCTGTTGTCTGGGTGCCCCCTCAACTGGGTCAGGTTGTTTTCAGGATTGGCCTTCAGCTCCAAGGCCCTTTTGCCCACCCTGAGGGTTACTGTTTTTTCAGAGGACCCTGCATTCTGAGGGGGGAGGTCCCATGGCTTCCTGGAACTCTGAGGGGTGGTTATAGGATTAACCTCAGACTGAGTATGCCCTCAGGCAGTGACCTTCAGTGAGATCCAGATGGAAGGTTCTGGTCAGGGGGCTACAGGCTCCCCTCCACCCCAGTCTCTCTCTGCCTCCCTGCTGTCTGGGTGCCCCCGAGTCTGGCTCAGGTCATTTTCAGGGGGTGGCCCTCAGAACAGCCATCTCCCGAGGCCCCCCTGCCTGAGGTTCCTGCTGCTGCCTTGGACTCAGCACTCTGGGTTTTGGGGGATGGGTCCTGGGACCTACCCTTTGCCTTCCTCTTAGATCCAAGTGATCTCGGGCTCTGACTCTTGGGGGGCCATACCTTTTCATCCAGGTCCAGGAGGAGTGTTTCCGGGGTCTATTCTGCTGTTTGTTTTGAATTTTGATGCCCTAGGAGCATTCTGTTTGAGATCGGTAAGGAAGGGTTTCTGGAGCTCCGAACTTTAGCTTTCTCTAAGCTGCCATCTTTACTGGAAGTCCCGTATGATTTCTTTTAATAGGATTTTGACCAAAAATGCTGTGTTGTTCTTTTTGGAAGGAAAAATTTCTGGCCATTTAGTCAGTCTGTCTATGATGACAAGGCAATACTTAAACCCTTCGTCTTTTTTACATTTGTTACATTGATCCTCCTTTTTTCATCATCTGGATAGAAGCTGTTTATTGTAATTTCTTTTATCTTTTTCTTTTGTTTACTCATATTTTCCCCTCCTACCCGCACCCCTTAGTTGCCTGTAGTTTTATTCTTCTCATTATGTGCTAAATCTTTGGGTTTGGGTTGTTCTGTCCTGAAAGGGTGTCTTTTCTGTTCCACTGATTGATCAGGTTAATCAGATCTTCCTCTAGCTGACAGCAGAAGCCGAGAAGGAGCTGGGTACCCGCCCTGTTATCACAGTTTTTGCCTGTAGTTTGTTGCTGCCTTTTCACCTTGGAGCTTAGTCAGCAAGGCTCTCAGCTCAGTCAGTGCGGGAAGGGTGTAGGAGCTTGAGCTTTTCTTCTTCCCTCTCAATGCTTTGTATTAGCCCTATTGATGAGATTGAGTCAGGGTGGAGTTGATCTGCAAAGCTGGCTGTGCCCTGAGGCCAAAACCTCATTGGGGGTGGTGGCAAGAGGGGGCATCTTGGATACAATTAGGCTGCTTCTTCTACACAGACTGTGTTCAATACCCTAAGCCTGGCACAGCTGTGCCAGTAAAGTACTCACTCCAGACTAGTGCCCTTGCATGCCCCAAAATTCTAGCCATTGCTGGAGGCTCAGCACTATAGATGGGGGAGGGGTCCTGGGGCCTTCCTTCTTCCTTTCCCTTAAACCCATGTGTTCTTGATTCAGGCCCTTTTTGGGGGGTGTACCCCCAGGAGGAGGGTTCTCTAGTTCTGTTCTATTGTTTGATTTGGTTTTCAGTCCCTTCAAAGCATTGTGTTTTGGATCAGTAAGGAAAGGGTTAGCTGGAGGTCTGAGCAGTTGCTGTTTCTAAGCCGCCATCTTTATTCTGCCTCATACTACCATACTTTAGGACATTGTCAAGAATCAAAGTCAAGCTCACTGGCCTATAATTTGCATAGTTGAAATCTGTTCCAATTTCTGACTCTGATACTCCCTTTCCCACATGTAAAGGAGCCTTTTCTAGCTAAGAAGACTTGTTGTGAAAACCAAATGAGAAAATATGCCTTAATTCATTTTGAAAAACCCAAACTTCTCTAGGAACAGTGATTCAGTGCTGCCAGAAGGGGATCTCAGAGTCAGAAAGACCTAGGGTAGAGTTCTACCTCTGCTACAAACTGTGAGACTCTGGACAAGTCCTTAGGTTCTGTGATTTTAGGCAACTCTATAGGGCAAGTTGCAGAACAGTTTACAATCTGTATTGCTAGAAGGAATAGGGATCCAAAATCTCATTATACAGTTGAAGTAACTGAGGCACTAAGAGCTTAATGACATACCTAAGGTCATACAGGTAATAAGTGTCTGTATCAGCATATGAACCAAGGTCATATTTCTCAAGGTTCACCATTCTTTACGTTATACCAGGTGGAACAGCTCCATTAAAAGAGAATAAAGGCAGCTTATGTGTCAAATAGGTAAAATTGCTAGGAAAGAGGAGAAGAGGTGGCATTTATTTATTGAGCACCTATTGTGAGCCAGACACTATGGAGGGGAAAAAGTCAAAAGAACGGTTTTTGCCTTTGAAAAGCTTACAATGTGATGGAGGAGACAGGACTCTTGCCCACTAGAAAAGTTAAAAGAGATTTTACCTAAGTGCAGATACAATATGTCCATAGCCCCAAAGTACCAAATGAATGACATCAAGTAGGCTTTACCAGACCTGTGAAAATGGCTGGAAGAATTAGTGTCAGGTGATAGGGGAAGGCAATAGGGAGGAGGTTGGATTTGAGCTGGCCCTATTTCCCCAGAAAAGGGATACATCAATCCCTTTTTGAATTCCAGCAAGGTTTACTCTGCCTGGCATTCATCTGTGTAACAAAGTCAAGGTTAAGAGTGCAGTCTGTGGTGATGGAAGAAGGAGAAATACACCAGGATCAATTCTGTGACTTTGGTATCCTTAGAACCATCTTTTAACAAACTGAACAGTACTGCATTGTTTTAGCATTTGATGAGAAACACCCAGGTAAATATGGCCTTGTTTGAAATGTTCCCAGTGATCTCAATGCCTAACACTTGCTCTGTTCTATTTTTGCTTGCAGGCATGCACACTGCTAGAGCTGCCTTTAGGGTATGGGGGAATCAGGGCTATTGCCTGAGGCCCACTTCTATTCCCACCACTGATGCAGGAACCAGGCTGCTGGGCAGTGATTCAAGGAGGCAGCTGGCTAGGGGAATAAGAGGTGGCTCTGGCTAGCTTGTGCTAAAATAAAGCTCTAAGGCTCATCTACAATGGAGAAACCCACAAACTCCCCCACCAAAGCTCAAGACAAAAACCCCTCCCACACCGGTGCTCTTGTCAGCTATTGTGGGACTTCTTTCCCTCTTCAAGAGTAGCCCTTCCTTTTCACAAATCATTACTCAATTTCACTTGTGTAGATTTCATCAGTGATGAAGGAGAAGATGATTGTAATTCATCCTGGTTTCCTATCCAAGTCAGTTCAGAAAGAGGAGTTTTGGTAAAGGTTAAGAGGACAGTCAGTGGTGATGGAACAAGGAGAATCCATGTCACACCAGGATGGAATTGATAACCTGGGCCTCAGAAGAACCACTTTTTAACCCATTTTGGCTTCTAAGGGGAAAACTCCCGCTGAATAAGAACTTGGCTCAAATGTTGGAAGGAAGACTCTTGAACAAGAAGCCTCTCTTGTAGTAGGTGATCATCTAAATTTACCTTGAAGTGAAGTTTGTAGAGTACACAATCACCTCTTGCTTGCATTGGCAAAATGTTTAATGGGACTGATAAAACTGATGCTTCCTTAGCAGAACAACAGTTTGTGGAAGTCTGTGCACCAATGGCAGAAACTCGCCTTCCGATGAAAAATATTTGCAAATCACTTAGAAAACTCCTTTGAAATAGACATTGCAAAAGAGGACTTTAGTGTTAAAGACAGTTTGGGCTATACAGATGCTGCATAGCATATTGGAAGACAGCAAGGAGTTCAAATGAACCTCAAATGCTTTACTAGCTCGGTGGCCCTGAGCAAGTCATTTGACTTCTGCTTGTCTTTCATTTCTGAATCTGTAAAAACAAGGATGGTAATAGTGACTTCATTTCAAGGTTATCTATAAAATGAGAATAATAATATACCTACCATCCAGGACTGCTGTAAGGATCAAGTGAGATAATCATTGTAAAATGTTCAGCACAGTGGCTATCCCATAGTAGGCACTATCTAATCATAGCTATTATTATATAATTTATGCATATATCATATATAATTGTAAAGAAGAGATCACTTGTGTGATTATTATATATAATATGTAATTTTATAGAGTATAGCATTTAACATATATTACTATGTAATGTCATGTAACATAATTTGAGTTTGATGTTATATATTATGTGCATATGTGACATGTCTTGTTTAATTACATGCATGTTCACACACGTCATTCTAGCATATAAAAATGCCAGGTTGTGATCATTTTTGGAAATTAGAGCTATAGAATATTAAAACATTATGAAGTATTCTTCTAGGTGATTTAACAGTTTTATCTTATCGTGAACCCACAAAATCACTGGTTTAAAAATTGCACTAGACTTGACACAATAAAAGAAATTCTCTGCATGCCTGATTGGTCTTTTCTGAGGGATGAGGTAATCAGAGGGAGAGGGGATCATTCAGTAATACCTACCCTTCCTGACTTACATTGACTTCAATTGGAGGCTTCACCAAAGAAAATGATATTCAGGGTAGAAGTTGAAGGACTCTTAGCCCGGTCTGGGACAAATGATGTACCTGTTCCCTAGTTTATGACAACAAAATTCCATAGAGGATGGAATGGAAGATGAATGTATATTAGAATGATTCAAAGCATAAGCAGACTCTGAGTGTGTTCTGCACAGATGAGTTAATTGTTTTGCCTTAAATATATTTCCTCAAGAACAGAAGCAGAATCACAGCACACATCGTTATGTATTTTAGACAAACAGCACTTTGAATCAAATTACAGTACATGCATAAAATATTAAAATAAGACATTTATAACAAATCTTTCTAACTTAGTGCTCAGCTCTAAAATAGATTTATATGTGTATAAGCAATAGGTGCGATAAATGTGCTACAGATATCACAATTTAAATTGCAAATTGATGGGGCATCATGGGTAAAATGAATGCAGTCTTGAAGAATTAGGGGAGAAAGATCTAGCTATGTAATATTTTTAGGCCTTGTTGCCTGGTCTCTTTTCACATTATCTATCTTTGAGCTCAGTATTTGATGAATGACTGCCAATAGCTAGTTTCTGATATTCTATCTAATGCCCAACCCAAAAGATTCACATTACCTAATTAAAGCATCTGTTCTTTCTTTTTTTTTTTAAGGTAATTCCAGTGCTCTGCACAGTGCCTGTCAAATACTAGGAGCTTCACAAATGCTTGTTGTTGGTTCATTGACTTACCTAAAAGAACCCATAATTCCTTGTGTGATTTCACTGACTTGGAAGGTTCTGGCAAAAAACAAAACAAAACATTAAGCTTATTTTATGAACATATGAATAAGAGTGTGGAGAGGGTTGCTAACTACTTGAATTGTTTGTTAATCCTTGTAGCTCTCTCTTCAACCTTTCTCCTGATAAATTGTCCATTTAAAATATCTTTTGGTAACAGAAAGCAATCAAACTATTGTGAAAAAGCATCAAATTTGGAGGAGGATGTAAGTTCAAACCCTGATGCTGCCATTTAATTTTTGGGTGACCTTAGTCAAGTCACCCATTTATTTCCAGGTTCTATTTCTTTATCTATAAAATGAGATTATACTTTATAAATTCTGACCTTCCTTCGTGCTCTAATTCTATTCAACAATGAACAATCCAGAGGACTTAATAATCATCTTGAAAGACTTTGAGTCTGTGATGGAATTTGATAGATTAGGTGATATTAAACAGTGCAAATATTCTCAGGATCCTATGAGATAGTACATAAGAGGTCATTTAGTCTAAAGCCTTCATTTGTAAGATGGTTCCAAAGAGAGTTCCATAGGTGGAGCCAAGATGGTAAAGTAATCCAGAGCAGCTCTGTGCCACCATGAGAATCCTCTCCATCCAAAATTAAAATATCGTCACAAAATGAATATAGAAGTGAAAGAACCAACAAGGAGACCAAGTGAAACAACTTTTAAGAAAAAAAAAAACCTAAAAGGTAGGTAAAGAACATTTGGGGCACTGGGATAAGAGGAGAGCAGAGCCAGCAAGAACCTCTAGCAAGGAGGGAAGAGCAAGACAAGAGGAAGTTACAACCCCTCACCCCTCATCTGCTATCTGAGGTTTGGGAGCCTATGCCCAAGCCAATATCTAGATCCTGAGATCCTGCCTGGGCAAATAGTGATACAAGCCAATCCATACCCCCTGAAATTTCAAACCTTTGTTATACAAAGACAAAAGGAGTCTGTTTTTGCCTTTGTAGAGCTCACAGTTTAATGGGGATCACAACATGCAAGCACTTAAGTAAAAAAAAAAAAATTACAAGATATCTATAGGATAAATTGGAGATAATTAGCAGATGAAGGACACTAAAGTTAAGAGGAATGTGGAAGATTTATTGTAGAATGTTTCATTTTAGCTGGAATCTGAAGTAAGAAAAGGGAGCCAGAATGTGAAGCTGGGGAGGGAGAGAATTCCAGGCAAAGGAAAAGAGTGAAGAAAAATGTGTGTGTGTGGGGGCGGGGCAGATAAGTGACTCAGCAGATTGAGAGCCAGGCCTAGAGACAGGATGTCCTAGGTTCAAATCTTGCCTCAGATATTTCCTGGGAAAATTTCTTGACCCCCCCCCCAATTGCCTAGTATTTACCACTCTTCTACCTTGAAACAAATATATAGTATGATTCCAAGATAGAAGGAAGGGTTTTAAAAAATGCATGGAATTAGTAATCAAGTGTGTAGTGCAAAGAATGGCAAGGAAACCAGTATTATTGGATTTTAAGTGTATGTTTAGTATATTATAAGAAGACTAGAAAGATAATAAGGGCCTGGATTATGAAGGTCTTTAAAAGCAAAACAGGGAGAGGATAAGAGAAAAACTCTTAGAAGAGGTTAAGATTAGGGAGGCAGTAATCAGAAGTAAATTAGACTCATAAGGAGAAACAAGGTAAAAAGAGAAAGAGAGAAGAATAAATAGTGAGGCAAAATAGGATGGAAGAAAAGTCAGAATTAGTAATTACAACTTTGAATATGAATGGGATTAACTCAGCCATAAAATGGAAAAGGATAATAGAATGTATCAAAAAACAGTTAACAATGAGAGATGTTCATAAAGTTAAAAATAAGGAACTGGAGTAGAATTTATTATATTTCTGCTCATGTCAAAAAAAAACAGAGGTAGCAATCATGATGTCTGACAAAGTTAAAGTTAAAATAGATTCAAATAAAAAATAAAAAGGGAAACTAGATTATATTAAAAGGTACCATAGATAATAAATTAATATTTAGCCTATATGTACCAAATGTTTCTGTATCCAGATTTTTAAAGAAAAAGGTAAATGAATTATAGATTAAAACATATATATGCATAGTAGTTGGGGACTTAAACCTTCCCCCTGTCAGAACTAGATAAATCTAATCAAAATATAGATGGTAAAGAAGTCAGAGATGAATAGAATAATTATCAATAGATAAGCTAGAAGCAATAGTCATCTGAAGAGATTTGAATGAGAATGGAAAAGAATATATCTTTTATTCAGAGGTCCATTGTACCTTTATAAAATATTGACTATAATGTCATAAAAGTTTTATAGTTAAATACTGGGAAAACAGTAATACTAAATATACCCTTTCATATTAAATGCAGGAAAAATAAGGGGCCATGTAAAAACAGACTAAAAAGTAGAGACTAAATAACCTGATACAAAAGAATGAGGGAGTTATAGAACAAGTCATGAATAATTTTACTAAAGAGAATAATAATAATACATATCAAAATATATGGGCTGTAGGAAATACAGTAATTAAAGAATGATTTATAACTCTAAATGCTTATATCAATAAAATAGAGAAAGAATAGATAAATGAATTGAGTATGAAATGAAAAACTAGGAAAAGAACAAAAGAAAAAATTCTCAAACACCAAATTGGAAATCCAGAAGATTTAAGGTGAGGTTAATAAAACTCAATGTAAGAAATTAATAAATAAAAATACTTGGTGTTGGTTTTATGAAAATTAAGTATATGAATAAAATAAAATAGACAAGGCATCTGATTAATATTTTTTAAAAGAGAGAAAAAACCCAAATCACCCAAAATACAAAACAAAACAAAAAACAACAAAGGGTGAATATACCACTAATTTAGATGAAATCTAAAGCAATTAATGAGTTATTTGTGTCAATTATATGCCAATAAATTTAACAATTTCAGTGAAATCAAACAATACAAAAATATAAACTGGTTAGGCTTACAAAAAGGGAAATATATTGTTTAAATTAACCTGTCTTATTAAAAATTGAGCAGGTTACAAGGAAAAATATTAGGACCAGATGGATTTACAAGTAAATTTTACCAAGTATTTAAAGAGCAATTAATTTAATATTAATTAAATTATTTGGGAAAATACACCCAAATTAATTCCTACTAAACTCCTTCCATAAAACAAATGTGGACTTATATTAAGAGGAACAAAAAGAAAGAAAAATTTATCAACCAATTTCAGGAATTAATATGGATGCAAAAATCCTTAATTTCTACCTAGGAGACTACAGCAATATATCATAAAGTTTATACATTGTGAGCAAGTTGGATTTATATTAGGAATGCAGAGATAATTTAATAGAAGGAAAACTTGACAGAATTGATTTTAGCAATAACAAATATAACAAAGACAAAATGATTATATCAATAGATACAGAAAAATATTTTGAAAGAATATAACAAATTTTTATTAAATATACTAGAAAGTATAGGTATAAATTAATTTTTCCTTAAATGAATAAGAAACATCTGACTACAACCATTAATAAACATTTTTATAACAATGATTAGTTAGAAGACTTCCCAGTATAAACAGGAGTGAAACAGGAATGCCTGTTATCACCAGTGTTGTCCAATATTTTATTAGAAATACTATCAGAAACAATAAGAGAAAAAAATAAATTGAAGGAATAAGAATGGGAAATGAGGAAATGGGCAATAAGCTCTCTCTTTTTGTAGAAAATATGATGGTATATTTGGAAAATCCTAGATATTCAACTGAAAAGCTAATTAAAGCAATAGTAATTTTAACAAGGTTGTAGGTTATAAAATAAACTTTTATTAATAATCAGAATTTCTATATATAACCAACAAAGCCCTGCAAGAAGAAATAGTAAGAGACCCCATTTAAAATTACCTCAGATAGCATAGCTAAGAGAAACTCAGGAACTACATGAACATATTTATAAAACACTTTGTGTATAAAGACAGATTTAAATAATTGGAGAAATACTAATTGTTCATGGGTGGACAGAACCAATATAATAAAAAACTGATAATTTTCCCTAAACTAATCTATTTGTTCAATGACATTCCAATTAAATGATCCAATTTTATCAAAATAAAAAATAAAATTTATTTAGAAGAAGGAAAAGGTCAAGGATGTCAAAGGAATTAATTGGTGGGGGGAGTAAAGCAAGAAATCTAGCAATACTAGATAAATTTTATTATAAGGTGAAAATGAAACCTATCCAGCACTGGCTAAGAAATAGAAAAATGGAGCCAAAAGACAGAATAGATATATATCATACAATAATAAAAATTGTAGCAACCTTATGTTTGACAAATGTAAATTTTTGAGAATTCAGTATTTAGGACAATTTATTGGGAAAAATGGGAATCCGTCTGGGAGAAATTAGATACATATAAATATTTTACACCATTTACCAAGATAAGGATCAAATGAATATATGACCTAAACATAATTGATCACAAATCAATTAGAAGAAATGGAAGACATTACTCACAAGATTTATGCACAGAAGATGAATTTATTAATAAAGAAGAGATAAGAGAGCATTGTGACACATGAATGTATAATTTTGATTACAATAAATTAAAAATTTTCACACAAGTAAAACCAGTATAGCTAAAATTAGAAGGAAAGCAGAAAATTGAGTGAAAAATATATAGTCAGTTTCTCATATAGATGCCTCATATCTCAAGTATATATGAACTTTGTCAAATTTGTTATAATATGAGTCATTCCCCAATTGATAAATTTTCAGAGAATATAAACAGGCAGTTTTTGGATAAAGATATCAGTTACATATAGTCCTAAGAAAAAATGCTCTAAATCATTATTGATTAGAGAAATGTAAATTAAAATGACTCTGAGATGTCATCTCATACCTATGAGATTGACTAAAATGATAGAAGGGTGAAATGGCAAATGTTGGATTTGGAAAAATTGCATCACTAGTACACTGTTGGTGGAATTGTGGCCTGATCCAAATATTTTGGAAAGCAATCTGGAATTATGCCCAAGGAGTTGTAAAACTGTTTACCTTTTTGCCCAGAAATTTCACTATTAGATCTGTTTCTAAATGTTCTAAAATATTTATAGAAACTCTTTTTTGTGTGGTGGCAAAGAACTGGAAATTGAAAGGAGGTCCATCAGTTGGGAAATGGCTAGATAAGTTGTGGTGTGTGACTGTGATGGAATACTACTGAGCTATAAGAATTGATGAGCAGGTTGACTTAAAAAAAACATGGAAAGCCTTACAGGAAATAATGAAGAACAAAATGAGCAGAACCAAGAGAAATTTGTATACAGCAATAGCAATATTGATTGAAGAATAATCTGAATGTCTACCTCCAGAGAAAGAACTGACATGACATACATGACATAATACTATGTGTGTATGTATGTTTGTATTTGTCAAATTGTGCCTTCTGTGGTGTAAAGTAAGGAGAAGGGAAGAAAGCTCAGAAGTTAAAATAAAACAAAAATTCAATTTAATTTTAAAAAATGATCTAAAAAACAATTGAAGAAGAGCATAGTGCAGTGAAATAAGAGTGTAAGCAATAAGAGTGTAAGAGAGTCTGTGTTCTGTGGCTGAGTACACAACTACTCAGAGGCAAATATATTTCACCAAAGTCTGAAACTCAGTGACAGAATTGATGTCATTTCTTCAATCTATCAATGACTATTTGTGGATGTGAGAAATATTATACGGCTCCTGTAGAACAGCAGCCATCATCATAGCTCTCAAAATCCATTATGTATATTATCTCTGCCCATAGTAAGTTTATAGTCTAGTTGCTTCCCCTTACAGAGCCTTCTCAGGGGGCTCAGAATGGCCCAGACTTTGGGTGGAAAGCTATAGCAACAACTCATTTCAGCTAATTGTGGAACAGAAGAAGGCAATGAATGGGAGAAGCCCTGACAAATCGGTTACATGGAGTCAGATAAATGCAAATGCTGGGCTCCAGTTTCTTCTCTAAGAGTTAAAGAGAATTTGAATATGTATCTAGCTTAGTAATTAACCAAGTCTTCTCAAACAGAGGGGTCAGAAAGAACCTCCAAATGTATTTCCTAGTAAAATTCAGGTATTGCTTAGAAAGTCAAGGGAAACAGGTGAGAAGAGCAAAATGGAAAGTCTGTAATTACCTAATTTCTTTTTAAAATTATTTTTATATGAAAATTTATCTTCTCTCCTTATCCTTATCCAAGTCTTATATTATTATAGATTGAATCTAGATGGGATAACTTACCTGATCAGCACAAACGACTCTGTGAAGTTATGCCTCACATATATGGTATACAATATACAAACCCTGTATTTGTTAAAGCAAGGCGAGGTCGGAATGCAGATTGATTGAAGCATGCCATTCTTCACTGGATTTCCTCCATGAGTTTTTCTCTGCTGTAAACACTATGTGTCTTTCATAACATGAT